>NC_042617.1:558907304-559507304 GCF_901001135.1 Rhinatrema bivittatum | reverse complement strand
ACATCATATAAGCCAACATTCTTTGCAATTGCCAATGTAGTATTGTGATTAACGAGACCTCATATACTGTGGCAGGCTTTTCATACAGAAGCCGTCCAGCCACTATTGAAGGAATGCGGTGATTTAGTAACTTTTGCACCGTCTTGGTATTATAATCATTGGTCTCTCGGAGAAAATGGTTTTGTAACTACAACTTGTGTCAGTTCTCGGAGAAAATGGTTTTGTAACTACAACTTGTGTCAGTTCTTGGAGAAAATGGTTAATCACAATACTACATTGGCAGACCAATGATTATAATACCAAGACGGTGCAAAAGTTACTAAATCACCGCATTCCTTCAATAGTGGCTGGACGGCTTCTGTATGAAAAGCCTGCCACAGTATATGAGGTCTCGTTAATCACAATACTACATTGGCAATTGCAAAGAATGTTGGCTTATATGATGTTGTTTAGAAATTGTTATTAAGATTACATCGTAACTCAACAGTTTTTCCAATATACGGCACCTCCACTAGAGCATCTGGACATCCTTCTTGGTACCCTACCGATGCAGTTGATGCTCGAGGGGCCCTCAATGCCCCATCGGCCACTAATGCCCCCCCACTGGAGCGATCCCAATTCTCGGGTCCGCCGAGGAGGAAGAGGGAGCCAGGACTGTGCGCCTTCACCCCCAATTCCCTCAGCCTTTGCTGGACCCCTCCGGCTTGCCATGGCCGATAACCCCCTCAATGCCGGGGGACCCACTGGTGCAGTCTGTGCCCTGTGGACTCCGAAGCCCTTGGTACCCGGACTCAAGTGTGGAAGAGAGTCCCTATGACCCTTGGGCTGATGACTCCACAGACTCGTCCTCCGAATACTCCAACGATCCCCGCTCGGAGCCTTCCCGTCTAGAGGAGCGGTGCCGGCCACCTGAGGACCTGTCGTTCGCGGGGGTTTGTCAGGGCTATGGCTGAAGCCATCCCTTTTCAGCTCCTCATGGAGGAGAACGTACGTCACAGAATGCTGGAAGTCCTCCAGTTCATTGACGCTCCTAAGGAGATCATGGCAATTCCATTCCACGATACTTCTAAGGAACTCCTCCGCATGTGGGATCATCCCATCTCCGTCTCCCAAGTTAACAGAAAGGCCAATGCCACCTACTTGGTGCAATAGGCTCTGGGGTTTGAGAGGAGGCAGCACCTCCACCAGTCGGTGGTCATGGAGTCCGCCTTAAAGAAGGCCCGGCATTCCTCCGGGAAATGAGCATAGGGAACGCGACGCCATAGGAAGAAAAAATTTCCAAGGTGACATTCTGGTTGCCCGCATCGCGGCCTATCAACTTTATATGACTCAGTACAACCACAATCCCTGGAAATGAGTCCATGATTTTGCGGAGGGCCTTTCCCAGCAACAGCAGGAAGCGCTTGCTGCCATTGCCTCACTGGGTCTGGAAGCAGGAAAACACGAAGCGCGTTCCACCTATGATGTTTTTAAAACTGTAGCCTGCTTAGCCGCTGTGGGCATCGGCGCCAGACAGATGGCTTGGCTCCGAGCTTCTGGCCGAAGGTCCAGGATAGGCTCGCCGATCTCCCTTGTATAGGCAAGAATCTGTTTGGGGATAAGGTCTGAGATGCGATGGTGTAGCTGAAGGAACATCATGATACCCTCCAGCAGCTATCCTCTAGTCCTTCTGAAGGGCCTTCCTCGGCCAGGAAATCCTCCAAGCAAGGTTCTTGTAAACCCTTCTATCGGCAGAGGAAATATTATCCTCTGGACACTCGAACTCGCACGGCCTGAACCGGATCCAGGGGTTGGCCCCGCCAGCAGCAGGCCGCCAGACCCCAACCGGCACCCCAGCAAGCCCCAGCCATGGGCTTTTGACTGGCAGAGAGGGAGCATAAGCCAGCTGGCAGTTCCCCTTCCCCGATCCTTCAGTTGGTGACAGGCTCCTCAGCTTCGCCCGGCACTGGGAAGAGATCACATCGGACTGTTGGGTCCTCTCTATCATTCACCAGGGGTACTGTCTGCACTTCAAGCATCTCCCAGAGACCTCTCCCTTTATCCATCGTTGGGTTCATCAGCCCATGCGGTTGTTCTTCAAATGGGGAACTCTGCCCTCCTTGCAGTGGGTGCAGTGGAACCGGTCCCTTGCAAACAGCAGGGCCAAAGGTTCTACTCAAGGTACTTCCTCATCCCAAAAAGGAATGGCAGCTTGCACCCTATTCTCGACCTCAGGGCACTGAAGAAGTTTCTCGTAAGAGAAAAATTCAAGATGGTCTCTATGGGCACGCTGATCCCCCCCTCCTCTGAAGAGGGGACTGGCTTTGCTCCCTCGACCTGAACATAAGAACATAAGAAATTGCCATGCTGGGACAGACCAAGGGTCCATCAAGCCCAGCATCCTGTTTCCAACAGAGGCCAAAAACCAGGCCACAAGAACCTGGCAATTACCCAAACACTAAGAAGAACCCATGCTACTGATGCAATTAATAGCAGTGGCTATTCCCTAAGTATAATTGATTAATAGCCATTAATGGACTTCTCCTCCAAGAACTTATCCAAACCTTTTTTGAACCCAGCTACACTAACTGCACTAACTACCTTCTCTGGCAACAAATTCCAGAGCTTTATTGTGCGTTGAGTGAAAAAGAATTTTCTCCGATTAGTCTTAAATGTGTTACTTGCTAACTTCATGGAATGCCCCCTAGTCCTTCTATTATTCGAAAGTGTAAATAACCGAGTCACATCTACTCGTTCAAGACCTCTCATGATCTTAAAGACCTCTATCATATCCCTCCTCAGCCGTCTCTTCTCCAAGCTGAACAGCCCTAACCTCTTCAGCCTTTCCTCATAGGGGAGCTGTTCCATCCCCTTTATCATTTTGGTTGCCCTTCTCTGTACCTTCTCCATCGCAACTATATCTTTTTTGAGATGCGGCGACCAGAATTGTACACAGTATTCAAGGTGCGGTCTCACCATGGAGCGATACAGAGGCATTATGACATTTTCCGTTCTAGTAACCATTCCCTTCCTAATAATTCCTAACATTCTATTTGCTTTTTTGACTGCTGCAGCACACTGAGCCAACAATTTTAAAGTATTATCCACTATGATGCCTAGATCTTTTTCCTGGGTGGTAGCTCCTAATATGGAACCTAACATCGTGTAACTACAGCAAGGGTTATTTTTCCCTATGTGCAACACCTTGCACTTGTCCACATTAAATTTCATCTGCCATTTGGATGCCCAATCTTCCAGTCTTGTAAAGTCCTCCTGTAATGTATCACAGTCTGCCTGTGATTTAACTACTCTGAATAATTTTGTATCATCCGCAAATTTGATAACCTCACTCGTCGTATTCCTTTCCAGATCATTTATATATATATTGAAAAGCACCGGTCCCAATACAGATCCCTGAGGTACTCCACTGTTTACCCTTTTCCACTGAGAATATTGACCATTTAATCCTACTCTCTGTTTCCTGTCTTTTAACCAGTTTGTAATCCACGAAAGGACATCGCCTCCTATCCCATGACTTTTTAGTTTTCGTAGAAGCCTCTCATGAGGGACTTTGTCAAACGCCTTCTGAAAATCCAAATACACTACATCTACCGGTTCACCTTTATCCACATGTTTATTAACCCCTTCAAAAAAATGAAGCAGATTTGTTAGGCAAGACTTCCCTTGGGTAAATCCATGTTGACTGTGTCCCATTAAATCATGTCTTTCTATATGCTCTACAATTTTGATCTTGAGAATAGTTTCCACTATTTTTCCCGGCACTGAAGTCAGGCTCACTGGTCTATAATTACCCGGATCGCCCCTGGAGCCTTTTTTAAATATTGGGGTTACATTGGCCACCCTCCAGTCTTCAGGTACAATGGATGATTTTAATGATAGGTTACAAATTTTAACTAATAGATCAGAAATTTCATTTTTTAGTTCCTTCAGAACCCTAGGATGCATACCATCCGGTCCAGGTGATTTGCTACTCTTTAGTTTGTCAATCTGGCCTACTACATCTTCCAGGTTCACAGTGATTTCGTTCAGTTCGTCTGAGTCATCACCCCTGAAAACCATCTCCGGAACTGGTATATCCCCAACATCCTCATTAGTAAACACGGAGGCAAAGAATTCATTTAGTCTTCCTGCAATGGCCTTATCTTCCCTAAGAGCCCCTTTACCCCTCTGTCATCTAATGGTCCAACTGACTCCCTCACAGGTTTCTTGCTTTGGATATATTTAAAAACGTTTTTATTATGAGTTTTTGCCTCTATGGCCAACTTCTGAAGGATTGCGATTGTCCCCAAACACAGGAAGTATCTCAGCTTCATGGTGCGAATTCACTTTTTCAATACAGAGTGCTGCCCTTTGGGCTGGCATCAGCTCCCCCCCCCCCCCCCCCCCCCCCCGCGTCTTCACCAAATGCTTCGTGGTGGTGGCTGCCTACCTCAGGTGTCACTTGGTCCATGTGTTCCCATACCTGGATGACTGGCTGGTCAGGAGCGACTCCCGCTCCGGAGCCTTGCAAGCTCTGGCCCTGATGAATCAGACCCTGCAGATTGCGGGGTTTGTCATCAACTACCTCAAATCGCACCTCTGTCCATCCTTGCAGCTAGACTTCATAGGCGCCAGGTTGGACATTGCACAACCGAAAGCTTTCCTGCCCAAGGACAGGGCAATTGCCCTCACCTCGCTGGCCATCCTCATCCACAAAAGCAGGAGGGTGCCAGCCCATCTCCTGCTCCACCTGCTGGGCCACATAGCGGTCTCCGTCCATGTGCCTCCTTTAGCCTGCCTCCACATGAGGAGCCCTCAGTGGGCCTTGAGGTCCCAGAGGCAGCAGGCATTCCAGGATCTAGAGGCTCCGATCATGGGCTCGGACCCTCTCAAGCTATCTTTGACCTGGTGGGAAGCCCTCCCCAATCTAGAACATGGGCTTCCATTCCAGCCCGCGCTGCCCCAGGTGACCCTCACTCCCAATGCTTCCCCTCAGGAGTGGGGAGCCCACCTGAACGGCCTACACATTCAAGGCCTTTGGACTGCCACTGAAGCACATTGCCAGATAAACTTTCTGGAACTTTGAGCAATATGGTACATATTGTGGGCATTCTGGGATCAGTTGTCATCCAAGGAAGTTCTGATCAGGACAGAAAACCAGGTCGCCATGTGGTGCATCAACAAGCAGAGCGGCACGGGCTCGTTCCTCCTCCCAAGAGGCAGTGAAGATCTGGAACTGGGCCCTCTCTCAAGGGATGTATCTGCAGGTGACCTACCTGCCAGGTCACCTCAACGTGATGGCAAACCGCCTCAGCTCCAGCCACACGAGTGGTTCCTCAATCCTGCGATAGCGGCCGGCCTATTCTGCCGCTGGGGCATGCCGTATGTAGACCTGTTCGCCTCCCATCTCAATCACAAAGTGAGCAAATTCTGCTCCCTGGTAACAGGGAACGGCCATCTGGCCTGCAATGCCTTCTCCCTTCACTGGGGGCAGGGCCTCCTGTATGCGTACCCACCTCTCCTGTTCCTTTCGAAGATACTGTCAGCTTCGGGGGAATGGGACCATGATTCTCAAGGCACCCTTCTGGCCTCGGCAGGTTTGGTTCCCAATTCTCCAGGACCTGTCAGTGCATGCGCCATCCCTCTAGGGACGGCACCCGACCCTCATATCATAGAACCAGGGCACTCTGCACCACCCAAACCTCCAGGCACTGGCCCTCATGGCTTGGATGTTGAGCGCAAAATCCTCCATCCCTTACAGCTCTCAGACAGTGTTTCCCAGGTCCTGATCGAATCCTGGAAACCTTCGACCAGGAAGTCCTACAGCTCAAAATGGAAACGCTTTTCCATCTGGTGCAGAGGACAGGGTTTGGACTCTTTCGTGCCCTCTCCCCTGGCTGCTGGACTACCTGTGGCTCTTGTTTGAGTCTAGTCTCCAGACCCGTTCTGTCAGAGTACAACTCAGCCCTGTCAGCGCATACCACCGAGGTGTTGCTGGTATGCCCGTTTCGATCCACCCCATCGTTGGCAGTTTTCAGGTGGGGTCTCCTCCAACTGAAGCCCCCTCTTCGGCCTCCGGCAGCATCCTGGGACCTCAACATGGCCTTGGTGAGACTGATGCGGCCTCCCTTTGAGCCTCTGCAGTTCTGTGACCTGAAGTTCCTCACTTGGAAAGTCACATTCCTGGGGGCGATCACTTCCGCTTGCAGGGGCAGTGATCTTCAGGCCCTGGTTATGTACACACTGTACACGAAGTTCTTCCATGATCGTGTGGTCCTGCGTATGCATCCTAAGTTCTTGCCCAAGGTGGTAAATGATTTCCACATCAATCAGGCAATTGTTCTACTCACCTTCTTTCCGAGGCCACATTCCCACTCTGGGAAATGTGCTGGCCACACCCTGGACAGTAAACAGGTGCTAGCCTTCTATTTAGATCACACAGTAAACCAGAGACAATCCATCCAGCTCTTTGTATCATTTGACCCCAACAGGCTGGGTGCTGCAGTGAGTAAGCAAACCCTATCGAACTGGCTGGCAGATTGCAACGCCTCCTGCTATGCGCAAGCAGGCATTCAGCTAGCTGGCAGGGTCATGGCAGTGTTGGTGGCTCATTTGCGTGCAGTCCACGGTGCAGAAATTTGCCGGACTGCAACCTGGAGTTCTCTCTACACATTTGCAACTCACTACCGCCTTCACAGGGCTAGCCGTCAGGACACAGTGCCTTTGGTCAGTCGTCCTGCGCAACCTATTCCAGAACTGAACCCAACTGTCTCTCCTCATGCTCCTTGTGGGACCAGTCTGCCCCCTGTTTTCCCCACAGCGCCGCAGTTGTGTTGTGCCCGTTGGAACCTTGTTCGGCCGCTGTTGGTCTCTCTGGTTAAATGGGGCAGTTTGAAGCTCTGTATTCACCCATCATGTGAGGACTACCATCCTGCTTGTCCTAGGAGAAAGTGCAGTTGCTTACCTGTAACAAGTGTTCTCCTAGGACAGCAGGCTGTTAGTCCTCAGGAATCCTGCCCGCCTCCCCATGATGTTGGGTTCACCTTCAGTTTATTTTATTTTTTCGCTCGTCTACTTTGCTATGTTATGAGACTGAAGGGGGACTTCACGTGGACATACGGATAGTAGTAGGATGGGCATGCTCAGTCTGCTCGCCAAAGTTTCTAGAAACTTTGACAAATGTTTTCTGTGCCAGGCTCCATCGGATGATGTCACCCATATATGAAGACTAACATCCTGCTGTCCTAGGAGAACATCTATTACAAGTAGGCAACTGAACTTTCTTTATAAAATTTTCCAATTGGCTGGGATACAAAAAATATATAATTCTAACCTTGTAATTTAGCCAAACATTTATACAGGTACTCTAATAGAAAAGTGGCTTCAAGAGACAACATTCTTTGCTTCTCCAAAAATGCTTTCCTTAGGACTGCTGTAGGGCAGATCCAGTCAGGAACAACAGATAATTTGTGTCCAAAGAATTTCTGATCTCTAAAATGAAGGAAAAGATGTAAGGGTCATTGCTTATCAGCTTCTTAAGCATATTCAACAAAGTTGCATCATCCTTGATAGCAGACTGTTTTCCAAAAAAATCAATAAGATTAAATGAGGCATCATTAAGAGCTATGTTATCATTGTCAGGTCTAATGGAAACCTTTGAATCCGGAAGGTAATAAACCTTGGCAATCTTAGGAATTGTTCCTTAGAAACTCTAAGGAAATCTATAAAAAAATCTCCCAAGCATTTCCAATGGAGAAACCATCAGAGACATTGGAAAATTGAAAAATCTTAAGTTACACTTTTTTGCTTGGTTGCCAAGAATCTCCAACCTCCTATGCAATCCAAAGTTCTCTCTAACTAAAGAAACAGTCTCAAAAATGTTTTTATAGGGTGCTTTTAATTCAGAGATGTTTTTATACCTTTCTTTAATAATTTGAGTATGTTCATTCATTGCTATGGAACTCTATTCTATATCCTATCTGCATTTGACCTTACCCTTCCAAAATTAATATTGAGCCTCCTCAAGACAAAGATATATTGTATTGTATTGTTTGACTTGTATATTGTTACTTGTTTTTATTGTATAACACTGCTTTTATTATGAGTGTTCTTTTGTACCCTGTTTTGAACGAAGGAAGGACAGGCTATAATCACCACCACCACCACAGGTTTCTCCAGGATAGGAGCACCTGTGGGAGTAGTTGTTAAAGCTTCTACAGTCTGGGAAACCCCACCTGAGGTCTGGAAAGAAGAGACAACTTTGGTACTCACATAACCAGTCCCCTGCCCCAACTGAAGTATGTTTGAAAGCTGTAGTGGAATTGGACCTTCGGGACGAAGGGAGATGGAAGAACCCTGAAGACCGGAGGACAAAACTCCAAGATCTATTGGTCCCGCAACTTGGCTTCCAAAGTTAAAAGCGTCTAAGTTTGGCTGGGTAGAAGAGGAGGCCCACAGCCATAGTGGGGGAAAGACCTGATATTACCCTTCCTGTTTCCCTATACAAGACTTGGTTACTTGCCAATATGGCTGGAAGAACACCTTACAAAAGTCCAAGCTTAAGGACTTTGGGATGCTGCAGCATGCCAGCTTTTCACTCCATGGGTTGATGAGTGACAGGGAGGGGTAGCAAAGACTCTATGCACAGGTGCAATAGCAGGGCCTTTCAGCAGCTCTGCTGGTGACTGTGCTGCATGCCGACTTTTCAGTCCCCAATTCAAGAAGTGATGGGAGGGGTAGCAAAGGCTCTGTGCACGGGTGCAGTAGCAGGGTTGAGGGTGAGGGCCTTCCAGCGGTTGTCCACAAAACAGGTTTTTTCTCAGTGTCTGGGGGTATTCAGGTGCAGCCACTGCAGTGTGAGTTTCCTCAGTCTTCTGCTCATGTGCAAGGATGCCTTTGTGTGCTCTCTTCTTTAGTCTCTCAAATTTTTTTCCTGTGGTACTCCCTTTTATTTCTTATTTTATCTTAGTCATTTTTTCATTTTTCTGTGAGTCAAAACAAAACAAAACACTTCTTTAAAATCATAAATATTGAGCTTGACTTAGCTTCGGTTTTTTTTCACAATGCCAAACAAACTGGGCTATAAAGAAGTGGATCTTCACAAAGTCTCCATAGCTCCAAAACAAGTAGTACCAGTTTCAGTGCATAGAGTTCCCACGGAACTCCAAATAAGAATATGGCAAACATTATATAAAATGGAGCAAGAAAGTTAGATCTCAAATACAAGGTGCAGCCTTGTCCTGGTTCTCGAAACATAAAACTTCCACATGAGTCAGTGATTGTAGAATCAGCTTTAAAGAAAGCTAAACATTCTATAACTCATTACAGCACCCTGCCAGTTAAGGATGCTAAATTACTGGACAACATTACAAAAAAGATTTTTCAATCAGCTATGTTAACATCCAGAATACCTGCTCATCAGCTGTTTATGATACAATATGCATATAATTCTTTACAAAAGCTGGGCATGAACCAGCACTTTTCATGGATAATTTTAAACCAACACAACAAGAAGCAGAGTAATGTGGAAAGTGTCTGATTTACAATGCATACAGTACTTCCTTCAGGGCTTTTGCAATAGTCATGGGGACAGAAGGCTAGCATGGTTGTGAGCATCAGGGTTTTGTGATAATGATCATGAAAAACTGGCTGATGCTCCAAACATAGGAGCTAATCTCTTTGGAGACAAAGTAAAAGAAACACTAGATGTTTCTAAAGATCACTGCTCCACTCTTCTTGCCCTCTCAGCAGCTACAACAGAGAAAACATCTCTCAGCAGAAAGGGGCAGCCTCGCCTACAACAGTAGCAAAGCAGGCTCTGAGCTTTGTTTTTGTCTGCAATGTCGACAAAGCTCTAAGGTGTAATTTAAACAGCCTTTCAGTGGAGGTAAGGCTTCAACATTTCAGCTCTACCAGTCTGATAACAACAGACTTATGGGTATTAAAGATCATATATCAGCGATATTGTTTAAATTTCAAAACCTTATCACTAAGCAATCCCTCAAAGAATCGCCACTTAAATACAAAACAGCTCCTGCGCCTTCAACAAGGGCCGTTAGGCCTTCTTGCTTCCTGTGCAGTGGGAGCCAGTCCCAGTACCACAAAGGAGTACAGGGTTTTACTCCAATTACGTCCTTATACTGAAAAAAACAGTTTGGACCTCAGAGATTTCCACAAGCACCTAAAGAAAGAAAAGTTCAGGATAAACTCTTTAGGAACCACCCTCCCTCATTCAAAAATCAACAACCGGCTCATCACTCTGGACCTCAGATGCCTACAAGCATATTTTAATTCTCAAGGCTCACAGAAAATTTCTACGTTTCATCATAGCCAATGAACATTACCAGTATCAACTTCTCCCTTTTGGATTTTCTGCAGCACCCAGTGTTTTCAGGAAATGTCTTGTAATGATTGCAGCTCATTTAAAGAAGAAAAATGTTTTTGTCCTGTTTGAATAATTAGCTTATATCCTGCAGTACTAGCAGGAAGCACATGCCTTTACTCTCTCTGTGATGAGCACCCTTCAGACCATAGGACTCATTATAAATTTCCCAAAATGCAATTTGCAACAGACTTATATAATTAACCTCATAGGAGTCTGTTGGATACCACACAGGGAAACATGTTCCTCACCAAAATAATTCTAACCTTTTCCAATCAAGAGTTTTGGCAGATCTCATAAAGATACTGGGCAACATAACAGCAACAATCCATGTAATGCCCTTTGCATGTCTCCATATGAGAAAAATCCAATGGCAACTAAAGTTCCAATAGAACCAGCATCTATTGCCTCTATCAAACTAACAATCCCTGGTTAAAGGTGAAATTCAGACAACCAAGTAGCGATACAGTGCATCAACAAAGTGTTGTGTTTGTGGCATTGTGACCCTTAGTTGCAGTGGAGATGACTCCTCTCACGGGGAGGGGCCCTGTGGGGAACCATAGCGATAGGCTAAACGCAGAGAATGGACACTTGTAGGTGGAAAGCTTTATTGTACTGCTGTAGATAGATGGTATAAGGCAGGAAGGAAAGGCACTGAAGTCCAGTAAGGTGCCAATACATTCTCAGATGTAGAAGTCTCACTCAGATGTTCAAGGTAGGTAGGAACCCATGGTGCGGGATAAGCCGAGCCTGGTGGGTGGAGTTGGAGAACTGGATCGTAAAGATACTCACTGGAACATAGTGCAAGTGTCTTCCTGGTAGTGAAGATGGTGGGACCGAAGGTCCATGGTGCAGGATACTTAGACTGGTAGGCCCTCGAGGAGGGAGTACCTGATAGTCAGGAGATCCTGAAATGAAATAAGAGAGATAGACCCCCCTGAGGAGTGGTTGTCTAATTAGTAGAGACCTCGAAGGGTGGATGGAAGCAAGAGACCCCCAAGGAGCGGGTGCCTAGAGCTTCTAAATGGAGCGAGGCCCTGGCGTGTAGAGCAGCGTCTAAGTGTGCAGCTTAGAGCAGTCAGAGTAGCTAAACCGGAGTCTTTGCTAACTCAAAGGTGGAAGCGTAGCGGAGGCTTTAAATACACAGAGGTATTGACGTCATGCGGTGGGGATGCTCCCAAGGTTCCCGCCATGACGTGTGTTTGAGCGTAGGTGATGTGCGTGCGTGCGCCCTAGGAGGCCACGGGAATGAGCATGGCGGACTGGGATGCCCATGCTGAGTTGGAGACGCCGAGGCCCTCGGCACTGGAAGCAGCCATCTTGTCCAAGGAGGAGGAAAAGGGAAGAAAAGAGGTAAGGCAGAGCAGTCACAGCCGTCTGCGACCAACAGACGCAACACAAAGAAAAAGGAACAAGCTTGTTCTCCTTTATATAACAGACCTACAAAATATGGAAATGGGAAATTTTGCAAAAGATATACTTGATAGCTGTCTATCTTCCTGGAAACCAAAACCAGATAGCTGACACATTGTGCCAACTACAATCATCCAAATGGGCATTGGACTAAGCTATAGAAGAGCTATTTCAATTGTGGGGGACTCCAGAAGTAAATCTCTTTGCAGCCCCAATCAGCAACAAAATTCCAAAAGACCAACAAAGAACATTCTAGCAAGAGATGCATTTTCAATCCCATGAAATCAAGATTGTCTTTCTGCATTTTCCCCAATTCCTCCCACTTCGATATTGAAATTCACTGGCAATAGGATTTGTTATCTGCTGCAGGATTGACTGTTGCTCTATATTATTTCCCCCCAGGATTGATATCGAGTAAACAATCACCAGTCATTGAGGTGTTATTAGCAACTAAGACTGATTTATATAGTACAATATTGGTGGAGGATTTTAATTTTCATATAGACAAAGTGCCTCTACCTATACCATGCAATGACTTTTTGAGATTCATTAATAACCAGGCAGTTGAGGCAGATTGTTATGGAACCCACATGGAGAGGGGGGCCATATACTAGATCTAGTCTTCCTGGGAAGGCAATGGATGAACATGCAGAGTTAAATTAATCCAGGTCCCATAGGCAGATCACTTTATTATTCATTTTAAAAGCAAATAACCGCACAAAGGCCAAAATCATCTTAGTGATGGCTCAAATTAAAAGTGCTCATGTTGAGTCAGACCAGCTGTGGAAGGCGTGTGCCTAGGATTTGGATTTGAGATAAACATCAGCAAATATGACTGAATCCACCCATGATCTCAGCATAGCATGAGTCACTAACAAATACCTTAGATAAAGTTGCGCCTTTGAAAGTGTTACTCTGCACTGTAGTTTAATAAAGAAGAAAACAATGACTGACAAGCCGAACACTGTTGGCAGAAGGCTAATTCTGCAATTAACCTTGCCAGTTACAGTCGATACCTGGCTAAATATATATCTTGTGGATAAGGCCAAAAGGAAAGTTCTTTTTTGCTAGTCTATTAGCTGCAGGGAACCACTCCAGGGAGCCATTTCACACTCTTAATAAACAGTTGACACATCACAACTCTGGAGGAGATGGGTGTCATGAGCAATTTATCTGTCAGCTGTGAAGAAATTTGCAGCTTTTTTTCATTTCAAAATCACTGATTTATCTGCCCAGGGGGCAATATTCAGAATCTAGACATTTATCTAAATTAGCCAGATAGACATATCTGGCTATCTTATAGGGTAATTCATCAGAATGCATTATGGCGTTAACACACGTGATAGCACGTTAACGCCATAACGCATGTGATAATAGCACTATTGCACGGCGCAAACGCAAATTTTGGGAAGGGGCAGGATTAGGGAGGAGTTTGGGTGGAATTTATGAAGATGGGCAATATCACACCATGTGATAGCATAACGCATGCTATCGCACAGTTTAAACGCCCGGAAATAACGACACCTTTTTTCCTGGCGTTAAGCTGTGCAATATGATTGAAACGGCCATAACGCAATTCATGATAAATGTTTCAAATTGCATTTCGGCCATTTCTGGGCTTGGGAAGGGAGAGGGAGAGGGAAAGGAGGGGAGGGAGAGAGAGAGAGTGAGCCTCTGGGGAGGCCTTCACAGTATGCAACTATTTATATGTCTATAGGAGGGGCAGCTAATAGCTAAAGGTGAGGTGTTGGTGAGGGTTTAAGGGTCAGTTTTTTGTGCATAGAGAGATGTACGAATAGCACAGTACTCCTCATTGAAGATTTGACATCATTTGAAGTGAGGAAAGTCTCACAAAGATGAAATTTTGTACTATGTTATCTTTCCCTAGCTTGATGGTACCCTGTTATAGAGTCCATCAAGCTAAGGCGAGAGAACATAGAAGAAATGTCATCCTGGTGAGATTTTCCTCACTCCAAATGATGTCAAATCTTCACCGAGGTGTACTGTGCTGTTCTTACGTCTCACTCTACATATAAAATTGGCCCCTAAATCCTAAACCACCACCATCACCTCACCTCGAGCTATTAGCTGCCCCTCCTATAGGCATATAAAAGTTGCATACTGGGAAGGCCTCCCTAGAGGCTCTCTCTCTCTCTCCCCTCCCCTCCCTCTCTTGATAAGCATGAAGCATTAGACTGCTTCCAATTCGGCTTCCACCCCAATCATAGCGCAAAAATCATATTGTTATCAAGTTTGTTTGTTTTTTGAAGAGGCTTCGGGCCTGGACAGAAGTATATTCTAGTACTTCTAGATATATCATCTGTATTTGATACCCTCAATCATGAGATACTCTTGGTTCAGTTAGCCAATATGGGGATTGCTAAAATAGTTCAGGTCATATTTAACAGCACGCTCTTAGCAAGTCAGAATCTGACAAGCATCTTCTGTCTGGTTTTCTTTAAATATAAAAATACCTCAGAGATCTGCCTTATCTGCTATCTTGTTTAACATTTATTTGAGATCACTTTGCAGATGGTTGGCTGATCTGGATATTTTGTATCGGCTTTACACAAATGATATGCCGTTTTCAGTTTCCATTACATCAGTGGTCCCTGAAAAAGGCGATAGAATGTACTGCAGCTTTAAAACATTGCTTATTTGTGTTATGGTTATGAGGTGTTGGAGTGGATTCTTGGGTACTGCGGTGATGGCCACTCCCACGGGAAGGAGCCTCGTGAGGAACCGCAGTACTAGGCTAGACTCTATACACGCAGACACAGAGAAGTTGTATTTATTGTACAGCTCGATGGTACTGCCCGGGGAGCAGGCAGCAGTGAAAGTAACCCAGTGAAGTAGTCCAGGGGTCCTCAGCAGAGGAGACCAGTCTCACACTAGAGTAGGTGATGGGCAGCGCGGCGAAGCAGGGACAGGTCCCAGATGTAAACACAGAGCGCTGAAGCTGAAGGTGAGACAGACTGAAAGGGTTAGTACTCACTGAGGCAGAAAGCTGTATCGTAGAAGGTCCTGGCAGGCAGAAGTTGTTCAGTGGCAGGCACCAGATTAGGGAGAGCAGGCCCTCGAGGAGCGAGTATCCGGTACCTGAAATAGAGCAGAAGGGCCCCCGAGGAGAGGGTACACAGGTTAGTGAAGAATTACCCCGAAGGGCAGAGAGAGCTTCCTGCGGCAGCTGGGAAGCAGCAGAGCAGCTTAGACTGGAGGCAATCCAATCCTTGCTAACTCGGTTTGTTAGCAAATGAAGGGCAGGCCAAATACAAGGATATGATGATGTCACGCGAAGGGGACACCCCCGAGGTTCCCGACATGACGTGGATAAAGACATGGGTGGCGTGCGTGTGCGCACCCTAGGAGGCCCTCAGGAAAATCATGGTGAACACCGTCGCCATTGCTGATCCGGGGACACCGGAGAGAGCAGCATGAAGATGCAGCAGCAGCCATCTTCCCAAGGCTTGAGGAGAGAGAAAGAAGAAAGGTGAGGCACAGAGGTCGAAGCCGTCTGAGACCGACGCACGCAACAATTTGTATGTTTTAAAACTTTTATGCATTGATTAAACCAAAGGTGCAAAATACAATATTTGACATATGCTAGCATCAATGAAAACATTTTACCCTGTTTATAATCTTATCAAGCAAAACAAAATATTACAAAATACCTGATAACAGGAAACAATGAAAAACAAAGAAACAATACAACTAGCTTCTGAGAGAGAGACATAAAATTATAAATCCATAAAAGAGGGAAAAGAAGACAAGTCCACTGATGTGTCACTTCATCAGGTGGTGGAAATCTTCCAGAAGAACTACCTTATAAGAGTTGCAGAATATTGCATAAGCCTTCGGGGATTTTGAGGAAGCTGAACAATACTCATGAAAACCAAATTGGGATTTGCATAGACCAATCAAGAAGAGTGGGTTAACCAATTCGAAATAAGACTACAGACAAATCTGAAATTATTCAAAACTAATCTGAAAACCTGGCTTTTTAAACAAGCATTTTATAAAGATAAAGAAAAAGAGAAAAATAGTTGAGCAATAAGGATGCACCAAGCTAGAAGTTTTTAGTAACCTACATAAGCATATTAATGTTAAAATCAAACTGCCTAATTTGTTCCTAACAATCATGTTTAACTTACACACCTAGTTATTATTTTAAATTGTTACTGTACTATGATGCACATGAGTAATTTGTAATCTATACCACCCATATTTCTCTTTATCGTGCCCTTCTGTAAACTGTTGTGATGGTATTTAACTTAATGACGGTATAGAAAATGTTTAAAATAAAAATAAATAAAATCTACCTCCTCACTAGAGGCTAAGATGCTACTTACTAGAGGCCACAAATACTCTTCAGTCACTAGCTGTTTAATATCCTGTGACTTGAGGAATCCAGGACAAGATTTTTCTTCTGAATTAGGTTTTGTAAATACTGCCTCCATTACCTAAGCAGCAGTAATATTGGAGGAGCAGAGTCCTGGTTTTTGGGTGCTGTAATTCTCCTGCTTCTGCCTTTTGCTGTGGTATAATTCATCAATAGTGGATGAAATTGTTAGGGAAGGGAGTTTTAAGAATAAAACCATTAAAGATAACTGGGTAAGACCTGTGTAAAGTATTGGTTTGCTAGGGCAAGAGCAGGAATCCGTGAGTACCATAGGGGAAGGGGATTTAGAAAGAACTTCAAAGACAGCCATAGGAGAGGAAGAAATACTCCAGAGAACTAAAAGTGGCTTGGAGCAGCAGCAGCAGTGACGTTGGCAACTAAAATCAGAAATGGTAGGAGCAGAGCAACAAGGCAAGAAGAGTGGCAGTGAGGGCTAAGGCAGGAGGAAAAATGGCATCAAAAGGCCAAGACATTCTATAGTACTCCATTCTTTTAGGTAACTGAACATGCAAGATGCCTAATACCCTAATACCAAATCTTTGCTAGTGGTAGGGTAAAAACTGATACTCAAAGAAACCATATACCCCCACTCTCAATTTTAGAAAACCAATAAACTTAAAAAGTTGTTAAATGGAATGGGGTAAGTTTCATACAGATCTGCTACTGGCCTCCATGGCTCTGCTCACAGATATCTCGTGTATGTCTTTCAAGCTCAAGCGAGGTCCCCTCTGTGAGGTTAAGAGACAGAATCAGCACTCCCCTGATGAAGAAATACAACCTATCGAAACATGGCCATGTTGGGAGCAAGAATAAGCTAAGTGATCGGGGACAATTGTATAATAGAAGACAACATTATGTGCGTTTAGTAAAAAAGTAAAAAGGAAAAATGTTTGAACTGAGTCAGTAAGACACTGAACTGAATATAACAAGCTAATATTTTGAGGTTGAACGAATTACCGGGATGGTATGAGACAAAAATAAAAAAATCTGGTAAATTGGTACAATAAAATAAAAACAAAATAAAAATAAAAAAATAAAATGTTTATTGATTTTAAGACACCTTTAATTGAATAAAAATAGGAGGATGGGAAGGGGACAGTTGATAATTACAAACATGAGATATCTGTGAACAGAGCCGTGGAGGCTAGTAGCAGATCTGTATGAAACTTACCCCATTCCGTTTAACAATTTTTTAAGTTTATTGGTTTTCTAACATTGAGAGTGGGGGTATATGGTTTATTTATATTAGTTTACATCAAGCACCCCACCCTTTTTCAACTATAAAGGTCCCACAATGATTCATTCATGAACACTAGCATGGCTGTTATCTGAATATCCAGCTTCTTACAATTTTCCCACTACTGCCAACCTTTTATACCAATCTGGTCAACAAAAGTGGTAAGTACCTGCTAAATCTGTGAGCGCATCTGCATTTCTCCTGGGACAAGCAGGATGGTAGTTCTCACAGATGGGTAACATTATCAGATGGAGCCCGGCACGGAAAACTTCTGTCAAAGTTTCTGGAACTTTGACTGGCACACTGAGCATGCCCAGCATGCCACTATCCTCATGGCCATGCAGGATCCCCCTTCAGTCTCATTACAGAGAATCATAAAAATAAAATAACAAACTTGGAACCCAGGTCCATGGGGAGGCGGGCAGGTTTCGTGACGACTAGCATCCTGCTGTCCTAGGAGAACACCTGTTACAGGTAAGCAACTCTGCTTTCTTCTGGGACTTCTAGTTTTATGGTACTTGCAGTCTGCCAGATGGACCTAGCTCCTAGTTAATCTCTATCATTGCTGCATAATCTAAATAGCCACTATTCCTAGTATGGCTGTTGCCTGATCATTCGGCCTCCTAGATCCTCTGTGTAGCCTGCCAGACAGATCCAACTACGTGAATGCCTATGTTTCCACCAGGACAGCTAGTTTTTACTGTACTGCAGCCTGCCAGACAGGCCCAGCAGCTAAGTCATTCTGTCTTTGCAGTCTGTTTATTGACCAAGCTATGTGAGCATTTGTTTCTACTAGGACTTATTACAAAGTTAGATTAATATATTATGTTAATTTTTTCATATCACTTCTCTGCTCCAAGTTGTACTTATCCCTGTTTTATTGTAACTGTAATTGTTTTTTTTGGTTCAACACATGTTATTTACTTTGTTCTCTATACCTCTCATCACTCCCTTGTTTATTGTAAACCGGCATGATGTGACACTCTCACGAATGCCGGTATAGAAAAAAAACTAAAATAAATAAATAAATAAACTTATTATTACTGTACCAGCAGCCTTCTAGACAGATCCAGTTACTAAATCAGAGTTTCCCAAACTTTTCAAGCATAAAGCACACCTACATTAACAAAAATATCGTGTGGCACACCAGCCTCCATGGAGCAGGTAGAATAGAAATAGAAAGGGCTCATGGCCACAATAGCTAGGGAAGCCTTGAAAGCACCAATAGCACCTCTTACAAAAAATTTTTGAAACCATGGACGAGAGGGGGCGAAGTCACACATGAACCTGTCACGATGCACCAGATTCCGCAGAAGAAGTGAAAAGTTGGAGTGGACAACCAACTCAATTATCTTGGCTGCCGCATGTGGCCACCAGAGCTCCTTCACTGTTAGTGCTGCTCATAACATTCAGAGTCAAAACCAGTGCTCAGTGCATGTTCTCCCTCTTTCACTCAGCCTGGGGATAAGACAAAGACTTGAACAAATCAAAGATGGGAAAAATGAGGAAGTGCTATGTGCACTATGCATGTTGCATAAAGGAGGTCCCAATTATCTGTGATCTGTATGCCACCCTTTGTCACACTCCAGGGTCCATGCTGCAGTTAGGAAGGGGCATGCATGATTACACATGTTCTCAGCAGTTCCTACAAGTGTAAAAAGCCTCTGCTGATGTTTCTTGTTCCTGCAAGGTACTGGGAGCAGGGCTCAGGTGCTGGCCTGGATCTGAGTATCAGGCAGTGGTGACTTTTCTGTGGCACATCTGATCAGGTCTGAAGGCACACTGGTTGGGAAACACTGTGCTAAATAATTTTCCCTCAAAGAATAAAATAAAAAAAATATAAAACATCAATAACAGTAAAACCATTCGATAAAGAAAATAAATATTTCAAAACAACTGACAAAAGAATAACATTAAATAATTAAAGCAATATCAAATTTTTTAATAAATTTCCCAAACACCAAAAAAATATTTAAAATAGACACATCAACCATCCAAAAATTTAAATTAATAAGGCTAAAAATATCCTTCACTTTCTATTCCCGAGAACTTTTGATTTCCAGATGCCCTGAGATTCTCATGGATTAGTAAGGGGGAGGAGGGCTCTTGTGCATAAACTTTCTCCTGTGTCACATGCGCACACACTCTCTAACACGCACATACTCATTTACATACCTGCTCTCTTACACAATCTATCTCACACACTCCCACGTGCTCTCTTATTCATTCTTCTCCTGCTCTGATATACGGAAGCAGCCTACTCAATCAGCCTGTGTGAGATGTGCAAGCCAATGCTGCTCCTGCTCCTCTCTCTTTGGGCCTGATGCTACTCTGCCTCCTGCCCCTTCTTCTTGCTTTTTCTGGCATCTGCTTCTTCCTTCCCAAGTGACACCACATTCTCTTCCTGGCCTGTGCAGGCGGAAAGAAGGAGATGCAATCATTGTGCCACCTGCTTGCTCGGAGGTAGTGCTATGTGCTGCCATGTGAAAATGAGGTTTTAAATCAAGGGTCCACAAACTATTGCCGAAGGGCTGGATGCAGCCCCTGGCAGCAACAGCAGGAGCTTGATCTGTCCCCCAACAGAAATAGTGGGAGTACCACTATTGCCAACTCAGATACATGAAGTCAAACGTGCAAGTGGTAGCATGTCCGAGCGGTGTAGATGGGGCACGCTTGTACAAGGTCACCCCTGATTGGCTGCATTATGCATTGCCAGTTTTCCATATGGAGCCACTAGGCTGAAGATAGGGAGAGAGGCTGCAGAATAGCCATAAGAATGTTTCAGTCACAGGGGAGAATACATGGACATCATCCCCTAAGGATGCAGGTTTTGGAGGCACGGAGTGCAGAAATCCTCATTATTATAACCCAGTTACTAAATCTGAGTGTCTTTCCCTGGATTAGGGTCTCTAGAGGGATTGTTTTGCTCATACCACAAATCTGGCATGTTGCATGAGAGGGGAATTGGAGTAGGGTGAGGAAGGGTGTGGGGGAAAGGGATGAGAAAGGTGAGAGGAATAACAGTACATCGGGAAGAAGGGGTGGGGCGGTGTCTGAGTAAGACAGAATGCATCACAAAGACCCCATCCTGCCATCCATTCACCTTCTTCACCCTAGGCCTGCAGATACTGGGGAAAGGGGGGGAGGTAGGGTTGACAACTTTAGAGAAATCTAGAAATATAATTACTGACCCTCTGCCACACCTTACTCCCTGCTTTCATCTATCCCCGGCATTTCAAACAACCAAAAGATCAGACATGGTCCCCCCTCCCTCCTCAGAAAACAATGGTGAGGGCTGGCTCCCCCCCCCGCTCAGAACACTCTGAGGAGAACCTCCCCACCGTGGCCCTCTCAGTGATTTAAAATCTTGAATGTGGCCCTTCTTTTGAAAAGTCTGAGGTTTCCAGTTTTAAATCTTGAAACTATTTTCGGCTCCTCGGGGGGGGGGGGGGGGGAGATCTGTGAAAAAGAGTCCACAGCCCTAAAAACTTAAAAAGGCCAATGGTAACAGTGGGAGTGAATAACCCTTTGAAGGCTGGTTTCTGGGTAGGGACCTTCATTTTCAGTTTTTAATTTTGTTTTAAGGGAATTTATCAGTGTTTAATATAATGAACAAAAGTGGGAGTAAAATCAGTGGAAAATATGACTAATTTTGTTTTCACTGATTTTTCTCCCATTTTGTTTGTTATAAATAGGGACTTTCATTTTCAGTTTTTATTTTATTTTTCATGGGATTTTCAATGTTATAACAAAATAAATCTGCGGAAAAATGACATTCCTTATTACAAACAAGAAGTCATTTTTCTATTGATTTTTTTGTTTGTTATAACATCAAATACCCAGTAAAAATAAAAAAGTGAAAATTGAAGTGCCCTAGTTATAATAAATACTGATAAATTCCCTAGAAAAATAAAATGTCAATTGAAAATGAAGGCTTCTCCTGTATACCAAAATATTATTTTTTAAGTCATGCTAAATATTTTTAATCACTCTGTGTATCTTCTTTTATAATAATTACTATTCAGAAAATCCTGAATATTTTCAAATATTTGCCCGCTAGTGTCCAAAAGCAAAGGCAGGCTGAAGCTGCAATGTGCGAACAGCCTTCAATATGCCTTTGCTTTTGGAGATTTGCAAATACATTGGTAGCCAAAAGTTTACAAAAAGGTGATTCTTACTGAAAATTGCACATTCCAGTTAAGAAGCTATGGGGACAAGAAAAGTGAAAGGAGGCTTATAAACAGTTTTAACAAAAGGAAGATTGCGACAACTGGTACTATAGGTCGGGCAGGGCAATGCAACCTAATTTAAAAAGAATGAAATGCCGTTGTGGCTTTCATCATACCTGCAGCGCGGGTACTTCAGCTGCGTCACGTGCACCAGGTTCTTTGAGCGCGAGTTCACTCGCGCGCTTGACACCCTGGGACGGGGCTGAGCGCGTGCGCGCCTGCTGTTGTAGGTTGCCATGGAGCAGAGGGATTTGCGTCGCACTCCGGCTGCAAGACTCAGTCGCATTGACAAGAGACTTTTTCAGCAGGAATCGTTATAGGTAATACATTACTTTCACTTAGCTTCCAGCTACCGTGCCGTGCATTCGCGGGAACGGGTGATGGGTATTTTAAAAACCAGGGTTAATCATAAATTGGTTTTTATTTCCGAAAAGCTTTGGAAATCAGGTGGAGATTATTGATTAGTCTTAATTTTGAATTCTTAACACATGTAGGTATTAATGAGGTTGTAAATCCTAGAACATTCCACATTTAAATATGTGCATTTTTTTATTTGCTTCCAAACATTAAACTGAAATAAACTCTAATGCAAATAGATCATCGGTGATAACAAGGAATACTACAGTGAATAAAGCTAAATCCCAGTGAGATCTCAGGACCTGCCTGCTTCAGTGCAAAGAATGGAGAAATATTCTTAACACTAGATAGAATAATGGCTGATGGACTGAGGTCCACCTGGTACTTGCCTGCCTGGTGCGAAGGTGGTGGACCTCATGCATCACCTAGATAGGATTTTAGACAGTGCTGGGGAGGATCCAGCTGTCTGGGTTCATGTGAGCACCAATGACATAGGAAAATGTGGGAGGGAAGTTCTGGAAGCCACATTTAGGATTTTAGGTAGAAAGCTGAAATGCAGAACCTCCAGGATGGCATTCTCTGACATGTTTCCTTTTCATGTCCCCAGACGCAGGCAGAGCTCTGGAGTCTCAATATGTGGATGAGAGTTTTCGGAAAGGATGGGCTCCACCTTATCAGAGTGGAACCAGGCTGCTGGCGCTAACTTTTAAAAAAGAGATAGAGCAGCTTTTAAACTAGAACAAAGGGGAAAGCCCACAGTCACTCAGCAGAGCATGGTTCGGAGGAAGGTATCTTCGAAGGATACTAATGAAACAGGAGAGCTAGGGCTTCCCAACAGAGAGGTTCCAATAAAAGCAAAAGTATTCCATGTGCCTGAGCAAAAGGATTCCAAATTATCCCTATCAACTCAAAAACAGGTTAATACAAACAAAAAAACACACTTTGAAATGTCTGTATGCCAATGCCAGAAGTCTAAGAAGTAAGATGGGAGAGTTAGTGTATAGCAGTAAATGATGAGATTGACATAATTGGCATCTCAGATACCTGGTGGAAGGAGGATAACCTGGTGGGACAGTGCTATATCAGGGTACAAATTATATAGGGAGGATCAACTTGGTGGGGATGTGGCGCTTTATGTCCAGGAAGGCATAGAGTCCAACAGGATAAAGATCATACAAGAGACTGAGGGGTAGATTTTCAAACCGCGCGAATAGGCGGTTTGGGAGGCGGAGCTGGGTTTAAAAAAACCTTTAAACTTTTGCTGGCGCATCAGGCGCAAGCAAAAGTACGCGGGATTTTAGTAGATACGCGCGTAGCCGCTAAAATCCTGGATTGGCGCGCGCAAGGCTATCGATTCTGTATAGCCGGCGTGCGCCGAGCCGCGCAGCCTACCCCTGTTCCCTCCGAGGCCGCTCCGAAATCGGAGCGGCCTCGGAGGGAATCCTCTAATGCCCTCCCCTCACCTTCCCCTCCCTTCCTCTACCTATCCCACCCGCCCGGCCCTGTCTAAACCCCCTCCTTACCTTTGTTGGGGGATTTACGCCTCCCTGTGGGAGGCGTAAATCCCCACGTGCCAGCGGGCCACTAGCGCGCCGGGACGCAACCTGGGGGCGGGTCCGGAGGGCGCAGCCACACCCCCGGACCGCCCCAGGCCGTAACCACGCCCCCGGGCCCGCCCCCAAAACGTTGCTGACACGCCCCCTAAACGCCGCGCAGCTCGGGCCCGCCCCCGACACGCCTCCGACAAGCCCCCCTCGCCAAACCCCGGGACTTACGCGAGTCCCGGGGTCTGCGCGCCGGTAGGCCTATTGAACATAGGCGCACCAGCGCGCAGGGCCCTGCTCGCCTAAATCCGCCCGGATTTAGGCGAGCAGGGCTCTTAAAATCCGCCCCTAAATGCTCAGTAGAATCTATATGGGTAGAAATCCCATGTGTGTTGGGTAAGAGTATAGTGATAGGAGTATACTACTGTCCACCTGGACAAAATGGTCAGACAGATGATGAAATGCTAAGAGAAATCAGGGAAGCTAACCAATTTGGCAGTGCAATAATAATGGGAGATTTCAATTACCCCAATATTGACTGGGTAACGTAACATCAGGACATGCTAGAGACAAAAAGTTCCTGGATGGAATAAATGACTGCTTCATGAAACAATTAGTTCTGGAACTGAAGAGGGAGGGAGCTATTTTAGATTTAATTCTTAGTGGAACGCAGGATTTGGTGAGAGAGGTAACGGTGGTGGGGGCCACTTGGCAACAGTGATCATAACCTGATCATGTTTGAACTAATGACTTGAAGGGGGACAATATGTGACTACATGTCTAACACTAAATTTTCAAAAGGAAATCTTTGATAAAATGAGGAAAATAGAAAAAAACTGAAAAGTACAGCTGCAAAGGTTAAAAGTGTGCAACATGCATGGACATTAAAAAAAACAAACCCAAAAACCATCTTAGAAGCACAGTCCAGAAATATTCCACGCATTAAGCAAGGGAAAGGAAGGCAAAACAATTACTGGCATGGTTAAAAGTGAGGTGAAAGAGGCTATTTTAGCAAAAAAAAGAAATTCCTACAAAAACTGGAAGAAGGATTCATCTGAAGTAAATAGGATAAAACATAAGCATTGTCAAGTTAAGCATAAAACATCGATATGACATTCTAAGAGATAATTTGAAATGAAGTTGACCGTAGAGGCAAAAATTCATAATAAAAACTTTTAAAAATATATCCGAAACAGGAAACCTCCAAGGGAGTCGGTTGGACCATTAGATGACTGAGGGAAGATAAGACCATTGTGAAAGACTAAATTAATTCTTTACTTCTGGGTTTACTAATGAAGATTTTGGGGAGTTACTGGTTTCGGAGATAGCTTTCAAGGGTGATGAGTCAGATGAACTGAACCAAATCACTGTGAACCTGGGAGATGTAGTAGACCAGATTGACAAACTAAAGAGCAGCAAGTTACCTGGACCCCAGGGTTCTGAACAAACTCAAAAATAAAATTTCTGATCTATTAGTTAAAATGTGTAACCTATCATTAAAATCATCCATTATACCTGAACACTGGAGTGTGGCTAATGCAACCCCAATATTTAAAAAGGGCTCCAGGGGTGATCCCAGAAACTATAGACTGGTGAGCCTGACTTCAGTGCCAGGAAAAATAGTGGAAACTATTCTAAAGATCAAAACCACAGAGCATATAGAAAGACATGGTTTAATGCAACACAGCATGGGTTTACTCATGGGAAGTCTCGCCTAACAAATCTTCATTTTTTTGAAGGGGTTAATAAACATGTGGATACAGGTGAACCAGTAGATGTAGTGTATTTGGAGGCTTCTAAGAAAACTAAAAAGTCATGGAATATGAGATGATCTTTCATGGATTACAAACTGGTTAAAAGATAGGAAACAGAGAGTAGGATTAAATGGTCAATTTTCTCAGTGGAAAAAGGTAAACAGTGGAGTGCCTTAGAGATCTGTACTTGGACTGGTGGTTTTCAATATATTTATAAATGATCTAGAAAGGAATATGATGAGTGAGGTAATCACATTTGCAGATGATACAAAATTATTCAGAGTAGTTAAATCACAAGCGGATTGTGATAAATTACAGGAGGATCTTGTGAGATTGGAAGATTGGGCATCCAAATAGCAGATTAAATTTAATGTGGACAAGTGCAAGGTGATGCATATAGAGAAAAATAACCCTTGCTGTAGTTACACGATGTTAGGCTCCATATTAGGAGCTACCACCCAGGAAAGAGATCTAGGCATCATAGTGGATAATACTTTGAAATCGTCGGTTCAGTGTGCTGCAGCAGTTAAAAAAGCAATCAGAATACTAGGAATTATTAGAAAGGGAATGGCAAGTAAAACAGAAAATGTCATAATACCTCTGTATCGCTCCATGGTTAGGCTGCACCTTGAGTAATGTGTACAATTCTGGTCACCGCATCTCAAAAAAGATATAGTTGCACTGCAGAAGGTACAGAGAAGGGTGACCAAAATGATAAAGGGAATGGAACAGCTCCCCTATGAGGAAAGGCTGAAGAGGTTAGGGCTGTTCCGCTTGGAGAAGAGTCGGCTGAGGGGGGATATGATAGAGGTGTTTAATATCATCAGAGGTCTAGAATAGGTGAATGTGAATCGGTTATTTACTCTTTCGGATAATAGAAAGACTAGGGGGCATTCCATGAAGTTAGCAAGTAGCACATTTAAAACTAATCGGAGAAAATTCTTTTTCACTCAACGCACAAATAAGCTCTGGAATTTGTTGCCAGAGGTTAGGGCTGTTCCGCTGTTCTGGCTGGATTTTAAAACTCCGGCATGTGTAAATCCCGGGGTTTACGCGTGTGGCCGGGCCTTATGCGCACCGGGCCAATTTTCCAACAGGCCCGGCTATGTGTGTAAACCCCGGGATGCAAATAAGTGCCGGGGCCTTTAAAGGGAATAGGCGGTTTGGGAGGCGGAGCTGGGTTTAAAAAAGGTTTGGATAAATTCTTGAAGGAGAAGTCCACTAATTGCTATTAATCAAGTTGACTTAGGGAATAGCCACTTTTGGTGATCGTCCGTGCTGAGCACTTTATTTGGACCTGAGTTGAACAGCACTTTAGAGGAATTTGCTGTGCTATCCTCTTTGATTGCGGCAATCGCCAATTTTGTGATGATTCAAGCCATATTGAGCGGCTTGTAAGCCCCTGAGGCAGCTCTTTGAGCGAAACTCGGCCAGAGTCGGGCAAGCTTCAATAAAAACCTGTTTTATACCGATCCATCTACGTGTTTCCTTGCTGTCAGCCACCTTGGATCGGCTACCGGTTTGTTTCCTTGGACCTATTTACATTTTAGTACAGATGGTTTTTATGTACACCGCTTAGTTCAATTTTATTTATTTGCAATATAGATTTTAAAAATAAATAAAAATAAATACATTGTGGGAAGCACATAAACTTTATTTAATTTTATTTGTATTTTGCCTTTTGTGATTCCAGTTCTGTCCAATCATTCACATGAAAGGAATTTGGGAAAACTGGATGGAAATCAGTGACTCTTGTTACAATGTTGCTGAATGGGCAATATTGTTGCTGCTGCTTAGGCTTTAGTAATAAAAAGACTGCAGGGGTTAGTAGAGCAAGTTTGCATACTATAAACGGTGTTTTCCATACATAGAAGGAGGAATTAGCCATTACGTGTAGGTGACATCATCCAGCAGCACTGAATGACTCGTCTCTCCAAGACAGTAAAACTTGAGCTCTACTGAGCATGTGTGGGAGGTCTCAAATAGGTGTTGCCTTGTGAGACCCTCAGTCTATATCAGAGCTAATTTTAGGTGTGCAGTAATCTCCAAAGAGTCAGGCAGGTATTCAACGCTTAATTCATGTAAAGGTGTGAACTGATGACCAGGTTGTAGCTTTGTAGAGATCTTTAAGAGGCACTTCTCGTAAATGAATAATAGAAGAGGCCTTAGCTCTTACTTGATGTACTTTGACAGAATCTGTGATCTGTAAACCTGCTTAGGTGTAGGAGTGTTGAATGCATTCTGCTATCAGTTTGATAATGTATGCTTAACCACTTGCATGCCTAGTCTGTTGGGGTCATATGACATGAATAACTGAGAAGATTGACAAAGTGATTGAGTTCATTTCTTGTAATAAGCTAAGGCTCTTTTGCAGTCCAAGGTATGAAGGGTTTTCTCTTCTTCATGGGCATGAGATCTTGGAAAGAGTTTAGGAAATACGATGCAAAGCTGTGACAATCATTGCTCTTCTCTACATTCAATACAAGACAACTATAGTCAAGCCAAGCTTTGATGGAAGTAAGATAAATATTCAGTAAGTCAGCAGTGGCCAACCATGATTCCAGCCTGGGAAAGAAAATTTGTTTATTGTCTGTGTATTACTTATATTTAGGGACCTTCATTTTCATTTTTTGTTTTACATTTTTTGGGGAATTTATGAGGGTTTATTATGACAAGAGAAAATCAGTGGAAAAATGTGACAATATTGAGGTTTATTTTGGTGGACAGAATCCAAGACAATAAAAAGAATATTCAGCAGATTCTCCTATTCACCTGTTTATTATTATTATTATTATGTGTTAGAATTTTAATTAGTACTTCACGGAGAAGTATTTCCTGTTTTATGTAGCTTTCTGCTTCAGGTGGCGTGCACCTTAACAGAGTCATGGAAGCCGGCATAGATATCTTTGGTTTTACTATATTGAAGCTCTTTAGGTTGTCTGTTGACTTACATGGATGTTCCTCCTGTAGAAGTCCTTCCTGTAGCAGAGGCAGGAGCAATGGGTGGAAATATTATCCTAGTGTTGTCCAGCACACACAGGGCCCGGTTTTCAGACATGGGCTTAGGCAGTTGATCAAGTTGTGTTCTTATTTTGGCCATTTTTTAAAAATTTTAGATGTTGCTGAAATCTTAGAATTCAGACAGATGTTTTAGGGACAACATGACCCAAGGTAAGTGCATAGCTTAGCAAATTATTTGTGCACTTGTCTTGTTTTCTTTTGGATATGGAGTCCAAAACACATCATAAGGTTTGAGCTGCAATGGAATAGACAACGTTTGAAAAAGATTTCCCAGAAATTGTTGTGGTGCTTTCTTTTTTGCATAGGCATATTTAAAGGCAGGGGAGACACTCTCCCAAGCTCCTCACTAAAATTAATGTCCTTAGTATAGTAGTGATGTTTCACCCCCTTTTGTGAGCCTGGAATGGAATGCTCTTAGACGGATTTGGAGCCCTCTACTGAGAAAGAGAGAAGAATTCCTATGAGCATGCCTGTGGGGAGGAAGGGAGAATATTTTCTGAGATACAGAAATTCTTAGAAGGGAAGAAAAAGGAGAAAACCATCTTGTTATCAATAGACGGGTTCACTATTTTTTTTTAGTGTGATTTATATCATGCTATTTCAAACAGAATGTCCAAATTAAAGATCAACATCAAAAACAAGTAATATAATAATGTAATGATAATTAAAGACAACCTAATAATGACTTAAGACCACAAATCACAAGTTACTACAGGATCTCGAGAAGTTTTCTGGGATTGCAAAGCAGCAGCCAAAGGGATGAAAGAGAGAGAGTGATTTTCTTTGTAATAATTGCTCTGTGTGGAGTGTGGTGTTTTTGGACATTGGTGACCTGGCTTGGTGAGACAGACACCAGTAGGTCTGTGAAATGTAGCTTCATCCTGATGATAAAGAGCCACCCCCCACCCCAAAATCCTCTCCTTCTGGTAGAGGACATAGGAAGGGGGATTACAGACAGGTAGGCTGAATACATCCATTATTTAAGCTGGTCATTTTTTTTCTTCTGTTATTCACGCCAAAAACATTTTTACGGTGATGAATACTTGCATTCTGCTTTCTTTCATATTCTGTTTTCTAGGTGGCCCCTTCATACAAGTTTCAAAAGAATAACATGCCAATTTCTGACCCGTAGAGCTGTGTGCTGCTTTTGGAATAATGGCAGCCAGCATGAGAGGTAGCCCACACAGTGTAAAACAATGGCAGCTAGCCAGTGTGGGACTTCCGGCAGGAGAGACAGCCATGTGCATCACAGAGCCCACCAGTAGAAACCTAAGCAGCATGAGCAACCAGACAAGATTCAGTGCCTGGACACCACTTGCAAATAAATCATTCAACAAGGAGGTATGTTGGTGCCGGATGGCTTCTGTAACCTAGCACAGATGTCTCCTTTCTGTATTAGGCTTACACATCATAGGTATGTAATCTGCCCAAGCTGTGAAAGACTCTAAAAAGCCAGGGCTCTCTCACATATCCTGTACTTTCTTGTGTTTCATATACTTTCACTCCTTCACTCTCATGGCGAATGCAGTGAGGACTCCCTTCAGCAGTCCAGGTAAATGAGGGTGAAAGGAAATTTGCAACTGGAGTTGCTGCTCATTGTGAATATTCAGGCCGATAAAGGAGCGTGCGCTCCACTGGAGCGCACTGTTAACCCACAATTGGACATGCGTTTTCGATGCGCTAGCGTTACCCCTTATTCAGTAAGGTGTCGAAAACGCACGTCCAACCCCCCCGAACCTAATAGCGCCCGCAACATGCAAACGCATGTTGATGGCCGTATTAGTTATTCCCACGCGATTCAGTAAGTAAAATGTGCAGCCAAGCCGCACATTTTACTTTAAGAAATTAGCGCCTACCAAAAGGTAGGCGCTAATTTCTGCCGGCGCCGGGGAAGTGCACAGAAAAGCAGTAAAAACTGCTTTTCTGTGCACCCTCCGACTTAATATCATGGCGATATTAAGTCGGAGAAAAAAAAAAAGAAAAAAAAAATTTGAAGTAGGCTCGCGGGTTGAAAACCGGATGCTCAATTTTGCTGGCATCCGGTTTTTGAACCCGTGGCTGTCAGCGGGCTCGAGAACTGACGCCGGCAAAATTGAGCGTCGGCTGTCAAACCCGCTGACAGCCGCCGCTCCTGTCCTTAGCGCCTCTTTTTACCTGTTTCTACCGTCAGACCTAATTTGCATACTGAATCGCGCGCACAGGAGAGTGGCCTGTGGGCGCGCCTCTCCCTCAGACTTTACTGTATCGGCCCGTAAGTCTTTTTGTATGTTTTTATTGTCATCGTTTTATTGTATTGAACTTCATGGATGATGCGGATTTAAAAAAATGAGAATTAGCATTTTAATCCTCTTGCTAAAGCCATCATCATAACATTATTGTGTCCCCCATGGGGGTCAAGTGGCAGGGTGTTAACCCCTCATACTTTCCAGGTTCTTAATCTCAGCCAAGAAGGGGCTGTCTTCAGTTTATAGCTCAGACCCAACACTTGGATCTTAGCCAAATGACTGAGAAGGGATCGTATGTTGCCATTGATCCTGCTACAAACCTCATTCTGGTTTATCAGTGTTCTTCCTTCTCAGACAGGACAGCTGTCTTGGAGCAAGTAAAATCTCAGGCAGCCTAACATGTAATGCACATGTATGACTTCAGCCAGCTCTTTCCCATCGTGCTGGCTCATTTGTGTCAGTCCTTGATAGGGTATAACTTGGTTCTGTTTGCCAGTCCTTGTGGCCCCCAGGGTATGATTTTCAGGAATTCTAGTGATTATGTATGAGGTACATTTACATACATTTTAATCTGCAAACTGGGTAATTTGCATATTTTGATTACCAGAACTGTTTTGGGGGCCACATTGTATGAGATTTCAAGCAATGTAGAGGTTAATTATTACGTGTTTATATAAAAAATATATTTTTTTCGTATGCAAAAATGTTGAATAAATCCATTTGATTAGTTTATTTTATCATCTTTTAAATTGAGATCATCATTATTACATGCAATACATATAAGACAAGTAAATAATTTACATGTTTAAAAAAAGACTGAGAAAGGAAGAAGTAAAAAAAATGGTTAGAGTGTGCACTAAGGGCCGGATTTTCAAAGGGTTACGCGCGTCGCTGGGCCTATTTTCAAAAGGCCCAGCGACGCGCGTAAAGCCTCGGGACCCGTGTAATTCCCGGGGCTTTACTAAAGGGGGCGGGGCAAGAGGCTCCCGGCACAGCGGCCATTTCCTGCTGTGCCGGGGATCGCGTGCTGGCAGTTGGCCAGCGCGCGCAACTTACTTCAGCCCCACGGCTGAAGTAAGTTTAATAACAAAAGAAAAAAGAAAAAAAAGGTAGGGGGGAAAGGGCGGTGGAGGTAGGGGAAGGGAAGGTGGGGTGGTGGGGGTAGGGAATGGGGGAAGGCAGCGCGGCTTGGTGTGGGCTTCGCACGCGCAAGGTGCACAATTTTGCACCCTCTTGTGCGCGCCGACCCCCAATTTTATAACTTACAGGTGCCTGCGCGCACCTTTTAAAATCTGCCCCTAATTATTTAAGCCAAGAAATTCTTGTTCTGTTCTTCAGAATTAATTTTCTTGGTCTCTAAATCTAAAAGTGATTCCATAGCTAGAATGTTAAAAGCATTCTACATATTATTATAGAAATTTTAATTCATAAGAATTATTTATTTTTCTGTTGTCAGTAGGGATGTGAATCGTTTTTCAACGATTAAAATTATCGTCCGATAATGTTAATATCGTCTTAAATCGTTATAGAACACGATACAATAGAAATTCTAACGATTTATCGTTAAAAATCGTTAAATCGTGTTAGTGCGCACTAACTGAAAATGATACAAATAAACACTTTCCAGGTCACTGAAGGTCAGTTAGGAATGAATATGTGTTCCTATTGGCTGGCTGCCCTCTTATCTATTGATGTTACCAAGGTTACCACTGAGGTGATGGTTGGGGGGATGGGAAATGGAACTGGAAACTAACGAACACCAACAGAAAATGAAACAAGTGTTCACACTTCCCAGGTCAGTAAAGGTCACTTAGGAATGAATATGTATGTATGTATTCCTATTGGCTGGCTGTGCTCTTATCTATTGATGTTACCAAGGCTAACACTGAGGTAATGGTTGGGGGGATGTGAAATGGAAACAGTTGGAAGCTTGACAAAAAAAGTAATGTAATGATCAGCACTCACGTGACTAGAACTTGTTTGTTTATTATTTTTGTTAGCAGGCACCTGAAATGCTAGTGCATGTTGAATTTGCCAATCACTGTGCATTTTAGAAAGGTGGTCCTGGCTGGAACTGTACACAGTTCAAATATATGTAATTGATTGTTGGTAAGTGTATTTTTTAAGTAGCCACACTGGCACAAGTATGTTTACTTTTCCTCCTACTTAACTCACTATCTCAGCTTTGTAAGAAGGGCTTCTCTGCTTGTGTGTTGTTTTTGTTTGGTGTGAGGAGAGCAGAAACATCAGATCTTTATTCAATCTACTACAGTCATCTCTTACAGTGCCCTATCCCTATTAATACCAGGAGTGTTGTGATCTTCCTGCACACAGTGCCCTAACCCTGATACCAGTCTGAGACAGCTCCCTCCCTGCATTACTAGTGAGAGGCTGGCTTCACAGACAGGGGGGAGCTGTCTGACCCTCACTCCTGACTTCCCCCATGTCCCAGCTAGTGAATGGTGTGTGGGTGAGGGGGGGGGGGAGGATGGTGAAGTCTGAGACAGCTCCCTCCCTGCATTACTAGTGAGAGGCTGGCTTCACAGACAGGGGGGAGCTGCCTGACCCTCACTCCTGACTTCCCCCATGTCCCAGCTAGTGAATGGTGTGTGGGTGAGGGGGGGGGGGAGGATGGTGAAGTCTGAGACAGCTCCCTCCCTGCATTACTAGTGAGAGGCTGGCTTCACAGACAGGGGGGAGCTGCCTGACCCTCACTCCTGACTTCCCCCATGTCCCAGCTAGTGAATGGTGTGTGGGTGAGGGGGGAGGGAGGAGGATGGTGAAGTCTGAGACAGCTCCCTCCCTGCATTACTAGTGAGAGGCTGGCTTCACAGACAGGGGGGAGCTGCCTGACCCTCACTCCTGACTTCCCCCATGTCCCAGCTAGTGAATGGTGTGTGGGTGAGGGGGGGGGGGGGAGGATGGTGAAGTCTGAGACAGCTCCCTCCCTGCATTACTAGTGAGAGGCTGGCTTCACAGACAGTGGGGAGCTGCCTGACCCTCACTCAAGCAGAGAAGCCCTTCTTACAAAGCTGAGCTAGTGAGTTAAGTAGGAGGAAAAGTAAACATACTTGTGCCAGTGTGGCTACTTAAAAAATACACTTACCAACAATCAATTACATATATTTGAACTGTGTACAGTTCCAGCCAGGACCACCTTTCTAAAATGCACAGTGATTGGCAAATTCAACATGCACGTGTCTGCTAACAAAATTAATAAACAAAGAAGTTCTAGTCACGTGAGTGCTGATCATCACATGTCAAGCTTCCAACTGTTTCCATTTCACATCCCCCCAACCATTACCTCAGTGGTAACCTTGGTAACATCAATAGATAAGAGCACAGCCAGCCAATAGGAATACATATTCATTCCTAAGTGACTTTTACTGACCTGGGAAGTGTGAACACTTTGTTTCATTTTCTGTTGGTGTTCATGAGTTTCCAGTTCCATTTCCCATCCCCCCAACCATCACCTCAGTGGTAACCTTGGTAACATCAATAGATAAGGGGGCTGCCAGCCAATAGGAACACATATTCATTCCTAACTGACCTTCAGTGACCTGGAAAGTGTCTATTTGTATCATTTTGAGTTAGTGCGCACTAACTCGAGTTAGTGCGCACTAACGGGGAGTTAGTGCGCACTAACTCGAGTTAGTGCGCACTAATCGGAAAAAACGATTTTTAACGATTTTTCAACGAAATAATCGTGCCAAACACAATTTTCTTCTCCTGCCACACGATTTCTATCGTTAAGACGATATGGAAAACGATTCACATCCCTAGTTGTCAGTGCTTTGATTAACTATCTCTTCTGTGGACCAGGTGACTGTTTCGCTGCCTCTTCCCGCCAAAAAAAAAAGAGGCCAATATACTAAGGTGTGTGTGTGTGTGTGTCACAAAAGCATTAATGAGGGAAAAAATGCCAAATGATGCGTGCTATTCTGTTTGTGAAAATCTGCTCATGCTATTTGCCATTTTTTCTATGTTATTTAGCTTTTGTAAAGAGCAATGAAAAAATCTACACAAAATAGGTAATAAGCTCTTAATTATGAAAAGCAGCTCATTACCTCTGTTCACAGAGGTAAATACCACACACTAAACTGCATTCTTGCACAAAACTTAACTATATATCAGCAAGGAGTAGTTAAGTTTTGTTGCTATAAAGTTTGCACAAAATTGCAGACTTTATTACAAAAGAGGCAGTGGATGTAACTTCCATAATATGCCTAGGGGCGGATTTTCAAAGGCGCGCGAATAGCCTACTTTTGTTTGCGCTCCAGGCGCAAACAAAAGTATGCTGGATTTTAGTAGATACGCGCGGAGCCGCGCGTATCCACTAAAATCCTGGATCGGCGCGCGCAAGGCTATGAATTTTGTATAGCCGGCGCGCGCCAAGCCGCGCAGCCTACCCCGTTCCCTCCAAGGCCGCTCCGAAATCGGAGCGGCCTCGGAGGGAACTTTCCTTTGCCCTCCCCTCACCTTCCCCTCCCTTCCCCTACCTAACCCACCCGCCCGGCCCTGTCTAAACCCCCCCCTTACCTTTGTCAGGGGATTTACGCCTCCCGGAGGGAGGCGTAAATCCCCGCGCGCCAGCGGGCCTCCTGCGCGCCGGGCCGCGACCTGGGGGCGGGTACGGAGGGCGTGGCCACGCCCCCGGGCCGTAGCCACGCCCCCGTACCCGCCCCCAAAACGCTGCCGACACGCCCCCGAAACGCCGCGACGACCGGGCCCGCCCCCGACACGCCCCCCTCCGAGAACCCCGGGACTTACGCGAGTCCCGGGGCTCTGCGCGCGCCGGGAGGCCTATGTAAAATAGGCTTCCCGGCGAGCAGGGCTCTGAAAATCCGCCCCCTAGTGTCACCAGAAAAATATCTTGCATTACAGGTCCATTTCCATGGAGCCCTTTACAGGTTAGAACACTGGCCCCAAAGGGAGGTATCACAAAACAGAAAGAATGAAACTTAGTCCTTAAGCAGTGTCCTAATGTGGGTTGGTAACTGGTTGTAAGATGGAAAACAGAGAGTAGGACTAAATGGTGAGTTTTCCCAATGGAGAGAGGTGAATAGTGGAGTTCCACAGGGATCTGTACTGGGACTGATGCTGTTTAACATTTACATAAATGATTTGGGAAAGGGTGTAACAAGTAAAATGATCAAATTAGCATATCACACAAATGTAATTCAAAGTCTTTAAAACCTGAGTAGACTGTGAAGAGCTCAAAAAACTGCAAAAGGACTGTGAAGGATAGCGGATGTGTGAGCCCTTTGTGCTGCGGCGTAGTTGATGCACCTTCAAGGGCTTCGCCGATGAAGGCCATGAGGCCTGTGCTGCCAGCTGCCAAACGTGCCTGTAGTGGGACAGTCTGGAGCTTCACCTTTACCAGCTGTCTCCCTCACAGGTTGAGCCCTTGTGTTCTAACAGCCAGGTCCCTAGGGCGGTGAAGATAACAGTCCAGAGGCACACCGGAGTCAAGGTATACAGCAGACTAACAGAGCCAAAGACAGGCCAAGGTTGCGGCAGGCAGCTAGCAAGATTGGTGAAATCCAGGCAAGAGGGCAGGTCCAGGTGGCAGGCAGTCGTGGTCAGATCCAAGCAGGAGGTGAGATTTATTTATATATTATTTGATTTTATAAGAAGTCCCTTTGTCTTTCAGCTCTTCCACGAAAGAGTCTGTCTCATATGCCATTGGTTTGATCTGTGGACTGACAAGCAGCGCAATCAGCTCTTCCAAGCGCTGCTGGTGAGGAGTGGTAGATCACAGCTGAAGTAAGTTTGTTAAAAGCCGATGTTAATGATTTTCTTTGTAATATGAGCATAGTAATCATTCAAAGCACTTGATTTTTATGCATTATTCAGGAATTGACATTTGGCACCCAGAGAAAGCTGAGTGCATTTTGTGATCATAAGAATGTACATAAAACCTGAACACTATAACTGGTTACTGCGCTCTGCTTGTTTTTTGTTTTTTTTCCATGTTTTCTGGACTAAGGAAATCATTACTCCAAATTTCTGAAGAATGTAGGCTAAGGAACGGTAAAATCTGAAGAGCTGGTTAATGTGTAAATCACAAGAAAAAATGCCCAAAAGATTCTATGTACTGGGAGTAACAAAAGTTAACCAAGAAAGAAAGAAAAACTACCCTGGGAAATTCAAGTAATATAAGAACTACTATATATGCAGGACCTTATGGATGAAGCAGTCTTTCTTAAATCAGGCTGCACAGTAAGAAAGCAGGTCCAAATTGAATATGTTTTTATATGTTTTTTGTATTTTATCCAAATGGATTTAAAATTCAAGTTTCATGGACCCAAATTATCATTAAGATGACGCTAAATTGATTTCATACGGCCGAATTTTAAATTGGCCATGCACATAAAAATCGCCACTTACGCATGTGGCCGGGCCCTGTACTCTCCACGCGCATTTTCGAAAGGGCTCGGCCACTTGCGTAAGTGGCGAAATGTGCACAAGGGCCAGGCCCTGAGAAAGGGGTGGGCTGGGGGGGGTGAGGAGGGATGGGGCGGGACGGAAGCTGGCCAACAGCGGTCAATAGCGCCGGTAGCTGGAGCAGCAAGTAATACAATTAAAAAATTCAGGAAAGGTAGGTTAGGTCTAGGGAGTGGGGAGGAGAGAAGAAGGGGAAGGAAGGTTAGGCAGGGGGTAGAGAAGTTCCCTCCCAGTCCGCTCCTTAATTGGAGCGGACTGGGAGGGAACTAGTGAAGGCCCGATTGCATTGCTGTGCAGACTTTGCAAAAATTCACCCCCTTGCATGCGTCACCTGCACATGTGCGCTGTTGCGTTGGAGGTGGACCCTTGGGCCAAGGTGGGGTTGACACATCCCTTAGATGAGGACCTACAGTTCCCCACCGTCGGCAGGTAGAGTAGGCTGAAGGTAGAGGCCACTGGAGCTTCACCTATACCAGCCCTTGTTACCCGCGGGTTGAGCCTTTGGGTGCCGGGGCTAACAGGACTTAGTTGGGCCTCGAGGTTGGTTTGCGAGAGAAGTTGGTTCAGCCCAGAGACAGCAATCGATAGTTGGCGCAGTCCTACCCTGGACTGGGTATGGTACTGGAACTCGGACACCAATGGAACAAAGGGTAGCTGGAGGCACCCGAGCAAAGATAGGCCGAAGCTTAATAAGTCCACATCCAGGGAATAGGCTAGGAGAGGCATCATTGACAGACTTGGATCAGGGCTGGTGGCAAGCGGAGGTTGTGGCAAGCAAAGTAGAATTCTGAACACGGAGAAGTCTATAGAGTGGTCAATCAAGGCGATGGTTTGATAACGGAGAAGTCAGGCGTAGCAGAGGTCCAGGTCTGGAGATAGGCAGTAGAGTAGTCAGGCGTAGCAGAGGTCTGGGTCTGGAGATAGGCAGTAGAATAGTCAAGCGTAGCAGAGGTATGGGTCTGGAGATAGGCAGTAGAGTAGTCAGGCATAGCAGAGGTCTGGGTCTGGAGATAGGCAGTAGCGGAGTCAGGCGTAGCAGAGGTCTGGATCTGGAGATAGGCAGTAGAGTAGTCAGGCGTAGCAGAGGTCTGGATCTGGAGATAGGCAGTAGAGTAGTCAGGCATAGCAGAGGTCTGGGTCTGGAGATAGGCAGTAGAGTAGTCAGGCGTAGCAGAGGTCTGGATCTGGAGATAGGCAGTAGAGTAGTCAGGCGTAGCAGAGGTCCGGGTCTGGAGATAGGCAGTAGAGTAGTCAGGCGAAGCAGAGGTCTGGGTCTGGAGACAGGCTAAAGAGTAGTCAAACAAAGCAAGGTTGATATCCGTAGAGTCAGTCCAAAATATAGACAAGGCAGGAACAATGAAGACAGGAACTGGGAACAACGAAGGTCAGGAACAAGGAATAGAGAGGATTCTCTATCAGCAATGAGTACGAGGAGTACGAGGAGACCTGTTGTAAAGGCCACGCTATGGAGAGAGGCCTGAGCTTAAAAACACTCGAGAGTCTGATGTCATCATCCGGGGCCGCGGCTAGGTTCCCGCCGCAGACCCTTTAAAAGGATTAGCGATGCGCGTGTGCCTAGGGAGGGGCGCGGGTGGCGGCGTCTCTCCTCGGACCACGCGGAGAGGCCCGAAGAGCAATGGCATCTTGACTGGCAACACTGGGGACCATGGCAGAGCTGGAGGCACCAGGGGCGGCCCGAGATTGGAGCCGGCGGCCCACCGCCACCAGTGAGGAGGAACCAGGAGCTGGAGTCCGCATAAGAAGGTGAGAGGGCCGTGCCGCGGATCTGCCGCGAGCGGCACATGTAACATGTGTGCGGCCAACGGATTTTATAACATGCACGTGGCCAACGGATTTTATAACATGCGTGCGCCAGCGTGCACATGTTAAAAAAATCATTGCATCCATGTGTGCGCCAGGAACTGCGCACACATGGACACGTGCATGTATGTTTTAAAATCTACCCCATAAGACCCAAAGAAAGGGGGTTCCTTCAGCGGTATACAGTTAAGTGCCTTTCTTTTGAGTGATTGAGTTTTCAATTAAAGCAGCCATGGGACTTTGGGTTTTATGAAATCAATTTAGCGTCATCTGAATGATAACTTTGGTCCATGAAACTTTCATTTTAAATGCATTTGGATAAAAATACAGAAAACATATAAAAACAGATTACATTTGGACCTGCTTTCTTACTGTGCAGCCTGATTTAAGATAATCAGGCTGCATCATCAATAAGGTCCTACATACATAATAGTTCTTATACTACTTGAATTTCCCAGGATAATTTTTCTTTCTTTAATGCATACGTCATTCATCTAGACGATGTGCATTTAGGCGATGTGGACAGTGTTCGGCTGGTAACCTGGTGCCCTCTAATTTGTGGGCATGTAGTGCAGGTTCAAGCCATGCATCAGGAGTTCAAAAAAAACCTAAAAACCTGGCTCTTCCGCCAAGCCTTTCCAGACACTTAACGCTGCCTAGATGCTTGCATTCTCGCGTAATATAAATTCAGTAATCAATCACATCAAACTGTCCCCTTGTTCCCTATTAAGATACTATGCTTTATTGTATATACTGCACTTATACATACTTTATCGTATTTAATATATACTTTATTGTATATACTGTGCTTTATTGTTTTACTTTTTTTACTTTTACTTTTATTTATTGTTATTTTTCAAAACTATGATACCCATTGTTTTATTTGTTACTATAATATGATATTGAGTTCAAAAGTTTTTCTTTTTCTTGTAACTATTTCTATGCCATGTTCAATTTGTACTTTGTTTTATAGTTATATGTAAAGCCCACCCCTTTTGGGCATCTCACTGTTTTATGTAAACCGGAGTGATTTGTATCTGATACAAGAACCTCAGTATATATAAATTAAAAATAAATAAATAAATAAATGCATACACATGCAGGGTGCGAGGGCTGGGGAAGAGGGCGAAGCTGAGAGAAGGAGGGAAGGAACATGTACACGGAAGCAGAGAGGGAGGTAGGAGACTGGGAAGGTAAACGAGGAGATGGAGAGAAGATGCTGCAGATACGTGCAGTCTCAAACGTAAGCAAAATGCAGGAGAGCTGGCAGATATATATAATAGGGAAGACAGAGAAAGAAGATAGCGCAAGATGAGGAAAAGAGATGGCAAAGGGAAAGCCTAACACATACAAGAAAACTTGAGAAATTTAGTTATGAAAGAAACTTATTCAAGATACGTTACTGTTACTGATGACAGTATGGTGAGGCAAACTAAATCAGTTTGGTGCAGTATGGGGCATCTTTTTCATAAACTGAAGATAAACCTCCCCTTTTTAAAATGAAAGAAACCCAGAAGGGGCTTCTATCTGAGCAAGTCTCATCTTCCAGTGTAGTGTATTGAAGCATAAACCTTGTCACAGGACTGTGCAAGTGAGTTATACTGATGGAAACACCAGTCTGGCCAGGGTATTGGCACTGAGGTCTATATTCCCAAGCCATTTAGCGGATAATGTAATGGTTATCCGTCTACATGGCTTACCTGGCTATATTTAGCCCTTACAAGGTACATACACTGGGTAAATTAGAACCAATTCCTCTATGCAGCCTATATCACATAATCAAAAAAGCGGAAAGTTTGATATTTTTATTTGTATTCACAAAATCTTCTATTCACAATGTGTCCATAAATAAAAACCACATACACACTCACTCACTCATTTAAAAACATTCACATTAAGAGTACACAGCAGGTCAGCATATATAAATGATTAACATTTACTAGAATGTGATAAACACATTTCCCTGTGGAACACTCCACTTACATACTATTTAACACTGCATATTTTTATACAAATTTCATAATAAGCTGATATCTCCTGTGTAACTTCTCTTGTGATATTTTCTAATGTTGAAGTAGAATAAATCAGAGTGGTCAACCCCGACAAGTGGCCCTTGTTTCACCTTCGTTTGCTTCCTCAGGGGGACTTCACCACTGAGAAGTCCCCCTGAGGAGGTGATATATTTAGCCCTTATCCAGCTAGAATTTAGCCGGATAAGAAGGAGGCATTCCGTGGGTGGACAAGAGGCCTACTGAGGAAGAGCGGAGTTAGCCACAAAAATTAAGAGGCTAACTCCAATATTCAGATTTAACTTCTTAACTTATGCAGCTAACTCTTGTCATGCCATAGGGCTGTCCTAAAGTTAGCCAGTTAAACATAATCAGTTAACTTGAGATAGCCAGCTATGTTTATGCGGCTAACTAGCCGAGCTGCTCAGTGGCTGAAAAGGGACCCCACTGATGCATCAGACAGAAGGATATTTATTTCCTAGATGTAGGGAGGGCAGTGAAGAACACATCCTGTCGTTCTCTGTAAATGATTCTTTTTCCTCGGTGTTTGGTATGATTTGGGAGAATATTGAAATGCAGAACATGATAGCAGATAAAACTCTCCTTGCCAATGTTAAGCTCTCTAATTTCACTAGCTACTGTGGTACTGCAAAACCTACTTAATCATTGGCATTACACTTTAGAGATGTGAATCGTGTCCTCGATCGTCTTAACGATCGATTTCGGCTGGGAGGAGGAGGGAATCGTATCGTCGCCGTTTGGGTGTTTAGAGTATCGTGAAAATCGTTAAAATCGTGAACCGGCACACTAAAACCCCCTAAAACCCACCCCGACCCTTTAAATTAAATCCCCCACCCTCCCGAACCCCCCCAAAATGCCTTAAATTACCTGGGGGTCCAGCGGCGGTCCGTAGCTAAATCGGGGGAAGGGGGAGGGCAGGAAAACCGGCACACTAAAACACCCTAAAACCCACCCCGACCCTTTAAATTAAATCCCCCACCCTCCTGAACCCCCCCCCCCCATGCCTTAAATTACCTGGGGGTCCAGCGGCGGTCCAGAACGGCCTCCTGCAATTGAATCGTGTTGTCTTCAGCCGGCGCCATTCTGCAAAATGGAGGCGCAAAATGGCGGCGGCCATAGACCAACACGATTTGACTGCAGGAGGTCGTTCCGGACCCCCGCTGGACTTTTGGCAAGTCTTGTGGGGGTCAGGAGGCCCCCCCAAGCTGGCCAAAAGTCCCTGGGGGTCCAGCGGGGGTCCGGGAGCGATTTCCTGCCGCGAATCGTTTTCCGTACGGAAAATGGCGCTGGCAGGAGATCGCTCCCGGACCCCCGCTGGACCCCCAGGTACTTTTGGCCAGCTTGGGGGGGCCTCCTGACCCCCACAAGACTTGCTAAAAGTCCAGCGGGGGTCCGGAACGACCTCCTGAGGTCGAATCGTGTTGGTCTATGGCCGCCGCCATTTTGCGCCGCCATTTTGCAAAATGGCGGCGCAGAATGGCACCGGCTGAAGACAACACGATTCAATTGCAGGAGGCCGTTCCGGACCACCGCTGGACCCCCAGGTAATTTAAGGCATTTTGGGGGGGGTTTCGGGAGGGTGGGGGATTTAATTTAAAGGGTCGGGGGTGGGTTTTAGGGTGTTTTAGTGTGCCGGTTTTCCTGCCCTCCCCCTTCCCCCTTCCCCCGATTTACGATTTTTTGACGATAAATCGGGAGAATTGGTATTGTATCGTGGCCCTAACGATTTTTGACGATTTAAAATATATCGGACGATATTTTAAATCGTCAAAAAACGATTCACATCCCTATTACACTTACCTTTAAGGATCCTCTGTACCTGTCCCAGGCCTTGCTGAATACTAATACCATTTTTGTTAAGTTTTATCTTGCAAGGCTCATATTTTGATCCACTAACCTCTTTTCTACTGAAAAATACTTGGCCATATTTATCCTTGAGCTTTTTGAAAGTCTCTGTTACATACTCTTCTCTTCCAGGGTATAATACTTGTAAGACCCTGCAGAATTTTGATAAATCTCCCCTGGATTGCTTCTATTCTGCTTATATATCTTTTCAACATGGAGACTCCAAAACTGGACCCAGATGCCTCCAGATAAGGTCTCACTAGTGATATGATCAGACGTATCACTGCTGCTGCCTTTTTTTCTGCTGGTTATGCCTCTTCCTCAGTACCCAAGAGTCCTATTGATTCTCCATTTCCTTGTCACTCTGTTTGGCCACCTTAAGAACATAAGATCATCCCATACTGGGTCAGGCCAAGGGTCCATCAAGCCCAGCATCCTGTTTCCAAAAGTGGCCAATCCAGGCCATAAGAACCTGGCAAGAACCCAAACACTAAGAAGATCCCATGCCACTGATGCTAGTAATTGCAGTGGCTATTTTCCAAGTCAACTTGATTAATAGTAGTTAATGGACTTCTCCTCCAGGAACTTATCCAAACCTTTTTTAAACCCAGCTACACTAACTGCACTAACCACATCCTCTGGCAACAAATTCCAGAGTTTAATGGTGCGTTGAGTGAAAAAGAACTTTCTCCGATTAGTTTTAAATGTGCCACCTTGAGGATATCCCTTTCTTGGTTGTCAGTACCTCACACCCCCTCCGCCAACATGTTCTCCTGTTGGTTTCTGCACTTTCTCATTAAGTCCTAACTGCCACACTTTTGACCACTTCTCAGGCGTTCTTAAATTCCCCTTGATTTTCCACTGTAATAGACCCAGAATAAAAATCGCTCAGAGTCAAGGGTGACCAAGAGAAGATGCTGCAGATACAATGAAATCGCTCAAAGTCAAGGGTGACCAAGAGAAGATGCTGCAGATACGATGAAATCGCTCAAAGTCAAGGGTGACCAAGCCTCTCTCTATGCAGAGCATTGTTGCTGTAATCAGGACCTGGAATAAGTGCAGATAACTCAAAGCTATGGTTCCAAAACTGGTTTGACTTTATTTACATTTGAAATTATTTTCATGCTGTCTCCAAAGGTACAAATGAGTGTATACAGAGCTGGATTCAGGATGATGGAGACCATAGACAGAGGACTTAAGGCATGGGGTCCTCTCCTTTCCACTACTCCTGGAGAGGATAGAGAAGCGAGGAGATCCCCAGTTTTTGGGCACCTTCAGAATTTGGTGTCCAAGGCACATGCCTGTGTTGCCTGTGCTGAAATCCAGCCCTGTGTGTATACGGTTTTTACTCGCTTGTGCTGAGTGTTTGGGCTTGCAGTGGCCACTGAGAGATCTCTAGGTTTACTTAATACATCACCACATTTCTACTAATAGAAATGACAGATTTTTCAGGTGTCCTCCCTATTCCTGGGTCCTTCTTCTCTCTTTATCCTAGGATTCTTCCCTCTTATAGGCATTCTGAAGGGGTGTGGGAGGATCCCTTTTATTATTCACTGTTCCATGTCTCCCTCTGACTGCCTTTCATAGATGGATTTGTATCTTTCTCAGGCGCTCGTGGCGTCACAAGGAGCCTGCTTCCAGTACTCTTTGTGGCTCATAGCTCCATTCTGCACTGCTACATACAGCATATGCTGCCTCAGCTACTGATACACTAATAGGCACTAAACATACTCTGGACATCTCCCTTTAGTCTAGAGCAGAGCTTTCCAAACTTTTCATGTTGGTGACACACTTTTTAGACAAACATAATTTCACGACACGGTAATTCAGTCTACTAGTAAACCAGAGGTTAAAGGTTAAACAAACAAAACATATTTCGACAATTTATGTATGTTTCCTTAAATATATACATAAATAAAATGTTTCACGACACAACCTATCTCATGAAAACCTTAAATTTATATTAAAAATATATATTCCAAGATTCATGTTATTGTTATAATTTATGAGAAACAATAATAAAACAAATTGTCTGTCCCCCACACACTCATCTCTCTCCTCCCCCCAGCACATGTCTAGCCCCCACACATTCATATCTCTCCCCCTCAAGCACATGTCTGTCCCCCCAGCACGTTTGCCCCCCACTCACTCATCTCTCTCCCCCCAAGCACATGTCTGGCCCCCACACTCATGTACCTCGTCTTTTTGATTGTTGCCAGTTAAGTGCTTCACTCCCTTCCATGATCACCAGACACTGCTGTTTGCAGTCAGTACTCCTCATGGCCAGGCCTCATCGGCAGCAGCAGCCAATGCAAGGATGGCTGGGCTCGTTCCACCCACCAAGCCCCCCAAAAAAACGCGATTGACAGCAAAAATCACCCAATAATAAGCAACCCATAAACTGAAAAAAAAGTGAATCTCTAGGAAAAAAAAAGCCCAAACTCGCATCAGAGTTGACCGGGCTTGCGCGACACACCTGCACACTGCAGGCGACACACTAACGTGTCCCGACACACAGTTTGGAAAGCTCTGGTCTAGAGCATGCTCAGAGCTTTTCTTGGGGCACCACCAGTAGCAGCTTAAACTATAAGGCTTCACAGTTTTCTGGGTCACACTGTGTAGCCCAGGGTCTACATGGGTCACACCCAGGACCTTCCCTGATCTAATCAATCAGAACTAATCAATCAGGTTTGTTTGACAAAAAACCTTTTCCCTAGTGAATCCACTGTCCTATTCCATCCAGATTCCTGCTTTTCCTTTTCCCTCCCCCCAAAAATGCCTGCATGGATACACTGCCCTCATCCTTAAAAGGTGAAGCAGTTATGCACGATCCTGTGGTCAACCCAGAAGGAACAGTGTAATGGCCTGTAGTTATACAGGTGAATTTTCAAAGGAGTTATGTATGTAAATGTAATATAGTATTGTAGCAATTTTCAAAAGTTGCTTACATGCATAAAGTGCACTTACATGGGTAAATCCTGTGGACACTTCAATAGCATATATTGTAGCAATTTTCAAAAGCCCTCTTACACGGGTAAAGTGTATTTACACGTGTAAAACCCATTTTTTAAGGGCCTCATTTTCCAAGCAGTTTACCGCCTGCGATAAATTCGCAAATTAGTAATTTGTTATTCTCTCTCTCTCTCTCTCCCCCCCCCCCCCCCGGAGCCTGAAACAGGCTGTCTGGAACTATCGTGGCCCGCGATGAAAAACCGGCAAATATCGTGCACTGCGATGAAACACCCAAAGAATCATCGCACACTGGGAAAACATCGTGAATTGCGCTAATGTTTTCGCGAATGGCGAAAACATCGCCGCACGCGATGTTTCCCCACTGCACGAAAGAAGTCTCATTTGCATTGGTAACGCCCCCTAATGCGTTACCAATGCGATATTGGAAAATGAGGCCCTAAGAGTGTAAATGCTTTTGAAAATCAGGCCCATACTGTTTGACCGTTACATAGATATAGACTATGACAGCTGATAAGGACCATAAAGCTCATCTAGTTGGCCCAACATCATTCCTTGTGCAGTGCTCTAGATCCTGGTTCATCTTTGGCGTTCTCCTCACTTCATCACAACCAGGGATCCTCTGTACTTATCCCAGACTTTCTTAAATTCTGTTACCAATTTTCCATATAAAAGTTTTCTCTTGTTCCTGATATCAATTAAGTGGCATCTTCTGTCTTCTGAGAGTTAATTTCCTCCCACAATTAGTTTTCATAATGAGTAAAATCAGTTCTCTGTAAGAGCAGTTTTCTGTTGTTGCTTTGCCAGCCTTAGGATTCTCTCCATGTTTTCTTTCTTCCCCCCAGGTTTGTTCAAGATTGGTTCACAGAAGAGGTTCCTGTTACCAAACTGGACTTTACGACGGTGCTGCCACGTTTTATTTCTCTCTATGTTTTCTCCTTTTTGAGCCCCCAGGAGCTCTCTGCTGCTGCACAAGTCAACTGGCACTGGAAGTTTCTAAGTGAACAGGTTTGCTCAAGTTTTCACACAAGCAGCTATTTTTTTTTTAACCACTGAAAAATTAAATCACATAGATGCCGGCCAGCTAATAGTTACCCCTAGATTCAGCATCAAGGAAGAGAAAAATATAGATAGAGAGAGTGAGAGACTATCTAAAAGGCCCTTATTGTAGTGAAGTATTTATATCTTTATAGGTGGGCCATCTAATAGATTCAATAGGTCGAGGTGAGGTGTTGGTGGTGGTTTAGGGTTTAGGGGCCAGTTTCTCATGTACAGCGAGACGTATGAACAGCACAGTACACCTTGGTGAAGATTTGACATCATTTGAAGTGAGGAAAGTCTCAGAAAGATGAAATTTTGTATTATGTCATCTCACCCTAGCTTGATGATACCAGAGTCCATCAAGCTAGGGTGGGAGAACATAGTAGAAATTTCATCATCACCACCACCAACACCTCACTCGACCTATTAGATGGCCCTCCTATAGAGATATAAATAGTTGCACACTGTGAGGCCTTTGTCATGATCCGCTATGCTGGTGGGAGGAGCAATCAGATAGGAGTACCAACCTGATGTATTCTGTAGGCGGACTTAGCAATCTGTTGTTATAGACTGCAGGAGATAGTAGTAGGTGGATCCTTGGGCCGGTGGCAGATGACCACGCCCCCGGGGGAAGATCCCGAGAGGGACCACCGGCTAGGCTTAGAGTATGGAGACAGACACACACTAGTTCTTTTATCAAACAGGTCTTGAAACCACCAGAGGTGGCAGTAGTGAGCTGAAGTGCCCGGCAGGGCTGAAGTCCCTCAGATACTGTAATAGCGATCCCTGGATGGCTGAGCTGTTGAGAAACTGTAGACAGTGATTAGCAGTGTATGCAGAATTCATGAACAGAACTAGATGACAACACTCACATATTGGTCTTAGGGAGCTCAGGAGCTGGAAAGGATAGTCCCTCGAGAGCGAGTACCTGGTTTCTGTCTGTAACCTGAAAGGTAAAGAGAGAGTGAGGCCCTCGAGGGGTGGGTACCTCTGGTAAGTCCGAGGAGGCAGACTAGTTTAGGCAGGGAAACCTATTGCTAACTCAACTAGTAGCGATATCAGAGACCTTTAAATATCGGAAGCGGATGACGTCATCTCAGGGGGACGCCCCTGAGGTTCGCGCCCTTGCTGGTACTTCACTCGGATCGCGCGCGCGCCCTAGGCTTCAGGCAACATGGCGGATCTGCAGCGTTGAGCTGGCCCGGGGACGCTGGAGAGAGACAGCAGGGAGGGAGTCGCCACAGAGGTAAAGAGGGCGGAGTGAAGACGTCGAGCAGCGACGGTCGCAACAGCCTTCCCCAGAAGTGTGTTCTCTCTCTCTCTCTCTCTCTCTCTCTCTCACTCCCTCCCCTAAGCCCAGAAATAGCCAAAATGCTATTCTAAATATTTATCACGAATTGCGTTATGGCCATTTCGGGCATATTGCACAGCCTAATGCCAGGAAAAAAAAGGTGTAGTTATTTCTGGTGTTAAAACCATGTGGTATTGCCCCTCATTTTCTTAAATCCCGCCCAAATCTCCCTGATCCCGCCCCTCCCAAAATTTTGCATTCATGCTGTGCATTACTGTTCTTATCGCATGCGTTTTAGCATTAATACGTGCGTTAATGCTTTATCGTGTGCGTTAACGCCATAACGCATTTTGATGAATGACCCTGTTAGCTAGCCAAACTTATCCACTAACTTTGCTGGGATATTCGGTGTTACCGGCGCACTGCTGAATATACTCCGCTCTCTTAAAGTTAGTTGGAAAGGTTAGTTGGCTAACTTTAGGACTTCTCTTAGGCTGTTCTAAATTTAACCAGCTAATTTAGCTGGCTAATGCTGAAAATCGAGGTAATCTGTCTAACCCCTGGGTGCACTAAGCCACAATGTTTTATCGCAGGAGGTGTCACTGGGACCCTGACCCTGAAAAAGCACCATGGGAGAAAAGAACGCAAAGGGCAGCCCTTTGATGCGATGGTGGCCTCAATCTGATGAGACTGCCATTGCCTTAAAGGGCCGCTGGCCCAAAAATTCAAAAATAGCAGCAAAACAGGGAGGTTGAGCAGGGGTCAGTGCTGACCCTGTCTCAACCTGGAGCCATAAGTCGAGGCGGCCCTGACTCCCCCCAAAAAATAAATTTTAAAAAATACACCTGCATGGCAATGGCCCCCAGCCCCCCCCTCCGTAACCCTCAAATAAAATAAAGGCCTTGGCCCCCCCCTTCCCATCACCACCCCCCACCCCCAAGTGAACCTGACAACCTCCTGATAGTCAATGCCCCATCCCCACCCCACCAAGTGACACTGACAGCCTCACCCAATTTAAAAAAAATTAAAAGGTCCTGGGCTCAACCCCACCCCCCTGAAAGGAAAAAAATAATAAAAGGTAGTGTCTTGTGGGAACCTCAGAACCCATGTTAGGGTCCCGGACCTCCCACTGCACATCTGACACATTTCAATTAGGTTGGTATTATTTTATCATGGCTGACCACCTTCTTGGATGGCTGAGATTAAATTATTCATATAAAATTGACTATGCATGGCCTTCTTTGCATGCATTTACATTATTCATGCATGCAAATCATATGCAAAGAAGGTCATTGTAATAGGAGAGTGCATCTGGGCGGGAAGATGCAAAATATCATGTATAATCACATGATATATTCGAAATAACGTGCATTAGAGCACTAACGCAGCTTGATGCATCACCCCTTAACTTAGCTGGATAATGCACTCCTCCCCAGAATACTGCCTATAACATGGCTGGATATTTTAGACAGATAGAATTTTTAAATCCCGGTGTTTGGTTAAGTACCAGCTTATCCAGACAAACGTGCTGAATGTGGATCTCATAGTTTCTTAATTCAGATACCTTTCTCCATCTGACATGACTAGAACCATAAGTATATAATACTTAATATTACTGCAGTGCCCTTCTATGACCATTTGATGCACATAGTCACTACCCATTGGGTATGTCTTTAGATCCCCAGCCTCTCGCTCATCAGCAACCAGATAAACATATTTTAAGCCAAAGTAGCACTTGCAAAGATAGTTCATTCACCGGCAGTGAACATCAACAAATACTGGGCATATACTCTTTTAAAATGGTGCTCTCTGTGTACAGTGAATAAGAACAAAGAAAATACAAAAACTAACCTTCATGAGATCCTGCTTTAAACATCAATTCAGTTTCTAAGCTTTTTCTCTTTGTGGATGAAACAACAACCCCTTAAAAAAAGTTTTAGGTTCATCTGGCTTTTCTTGCTTCAAGAATTTCACAGTATGTAGCTGCTGCTGCTGTCCTGCATTTTGTACTGCAAATATTTTTTAGGTGCAGCTTGATTAATTAGGAAGCCCCTGAAGTCCAGAGTGGATTTTGTCCAAGGAAGACAACTTTCTGTAAACCTGTTGCGACCGTTGCTGCCCGTTGTCTCCACTCCGCCCTCCTTACCTCTTTGGCAACTCCCTCCTGGGTTGATGGAAGTTTGGCTGCCGAGGCATCATCTTGCCGACCTCCTCCGGCGTTCCCGGACTGGCTAGACGCTGCCTTCCGCCATGTTCTCCTGAGGCCTAAGGGCACGGACCCAACTCAAGTACCAGCAGTGGCGCGAACCTCAGGGGTGTCCCCCTGAGATGACGTCATCATCTTCGGATATTTAAAGGTCTTTCATTTCGCTAACTAATCGAGTTAGCAAAGGGTTTCCTACCTAGCTGCCTCCAGGTATCGCTGTGGATGGGATTCGCTCTCCGCATACCTTGCTACTCTGCCTCCTCGGACTTTAACAGGGGTACCCGCTCCTCGGGGGCCTCGCTCTCTCTTTTACTTTTCAGGTCGCAGTCTGGAACCGGTACTCGCTCCTCGAGGGCCCACATTCCCGGACCTGCTACTGAATATAACTTCTTCCAGGAAGTCACCGCTGCCTACACCACCAGTGAGTTACCATCTCTCTCTCAGAGCTTTCCCTGGAACCGGTACTCGCTCCTCGAGGGCCCACATTCCCGGACCTGCTACTGAATATAACTTCTGCCAGGAAGTCACCGCTGCCTACACCACCAGTGAGTTACCATCTCTCTCTCAGAGCTTTCCCTGGAACCAGGAACTCGCTCCTCGAGGGCCTACTTCATTCCAGCTCCTGGGCTATTCTAAGAGACTACAGTGTGAGTGTTACCATCAAGGTTCTGTTCCTGAACTCTGCATACTCTGCCTGCTCACTATCTCAGTTTCTCTACAGCTCAACTTTCCTGGGATCGCTGTTCCAGTACCTGAGGGACTACAGCCCAGCCGGGCTATTCCAGCTCACTACTGCCACCTCTGGTGGTTCTCAAAAACTGTTTAATAAAAGAACTTGTGTGTGTCTGTCTCCCAACTCTGAGCCTGACTGGTAGTCCCTCTCGGGATCTTCCCCCGAGGGCGTGGTCATCTGCCACCCAACCAAGGATCCAGCCACAACTATCACAAATAATAACAAAACCATAGCAGACCTACTAGCCCTGTATGACCTTTTAGTTAGGGTGATCATATGGCTCCGTGTCAAAGGGGACAGGCTGAGCTGGGCCTCCACTATTATATGCATGGAAATGAAATTCTGATTCCCCTTTTGAATTCCATTTGAGAAACAGGGCTACAGCTCCTTGCTTGCAATGGGGGTAATATCAGGACTGGCTTGGCTTGTCTCTCTTGATGTGGTCACCCTACTTCTTCGTGGAATTATTTCTGGCAAAGCATGACAGTTTTTACCTTGTTATTACTGCTAAAATCAAGGCTCACATTTTCTTTTTGTTCTGTTTTTGTTTGAAGGACTGCCTGTGGATGCCAAAGTGCATTAAATTTGGATGGTTCCTGCCATACACCCCTTCAGACAATGAATATGGCGCTTGGAAGCGACACTACATTGCCTGCGTAGCTCATCTGGATTACTTAACTCCCAGGGAGGCCACTGAAATCTATGGGACTCTCAATGAGCCCAAGGAAGGAGATGAGGAGCAGGAGGAAAAGTGGAGAGAAAAATGGTTAAGAAAAACTCTTCGGGAGAGATTAGCACAACATAAGAGTCAGTAGTATTTAAATGCAGTAAGTTACAAATGATGTAGACTTTGCTTCAGTACAGAAAGCAACATGAAGGCAAATATCAGTCACCGAATGCAGGTAGTTTCTGCCACTGTTCAGCTGTGTAGACACCATAAGCTCAATTTAAAGCTTTGTTTTTCCATGATCAATAGAAAGCTCTGTCACTGTAGTTAATTCATGTGAAAAACCAAATCAAACTCTAGGAAATGGTGCACCACCAATTATAGAGTAATTATTGATTGGAACCTCCAGCTGTCTGAAGTACAGTATTTATGAATTCATTCATTAATCCAACTATCATCATTTTCTTTTAATCAAAACAAGGACTCATTCAGTTTGCCTAACATTAGAGGTTTTATTAATTAAAATATAACTGATTGGTATAATGATTGTTTAGTGATTTAGAAAGTTAGTTGCACTTTCACAGTTTCTAACGTAGAACAACAGATTATTGACTGCAAGTTTGCACATATTTAATATAGAGCAATCACAGCTATTTAACCCAAACTAAAGTTAACAAATAGACTTCTTAATTAAAAGTTAAAGTTTGTTCTTTCACCATGCTGGCAAACTGCAGCTGAAGGAGATGGATCACTTTTTTCTGTGAAGACATCGACATCTGTATTCATCTGTATGCCAGTCTCGAAAGCTTATCTGAATGCAAGCATCTGTGGTCAGCGTCTGTTCTCAAACACTGATAATCATACAGGCAACAGGCAAGTTGGCAGCTTTCTTATGGTCCTGAGGATGTTGTCTGTTGATATTCAGTAGGAGCTCTCTGATGATCAGGCTCCCTGGTGGGCTTCTTGATGGCAGGAGCCCTGGCTCCTTTGTTTCACTTACTTTTATAGACATGAATCCACATAATATGCACACAGTCAATGCATATGGATGAGGGCCAAGTACAGCTTTCTAACTGTGAGTTACATACTTTTTTATAATAAGTGAAGAGTTCATTTTAGCATAGAGAATTGCATAGTCTCAAAATGCCATTAGAGATAAGAATCTCGAATCTGTATCGAAGCTCTTTGTTTCAAGCAGAACTAAGGTAGACAGAGTGACAGCAGTGCCAAAGATATGTTTTTCAGCCTAGGCATTCTATCCTGCAGGCCTGTATTTATCAGTCCCGGCACGTATAAAAGAATACCTATAATACTTTACTATCCTTCCATTTTCTTTGGTTCAGAGAAAACAAGCTTCTTTAAGATATACTCAAAAAATATTGGCCTGATTTATCCCTAGATCTTCCCTCCTTTTAATAAGTAAAGTGGGGGCAAAGGAGCACATTCCTTCTTAAACCTTACTAGCAAGGTATTCCTGTGCAAGCTTTAGTCAAGCAACATTAACACACTATACATTGCAAATAATTGACTTTATACAAAATATGAGGTAAAGTATATAAGTGTATATAAGTGTATATAAGTGTATAAGTGATAGACATAAAGGTGAATTTTAAAAGTCCGGGGCATACATTAATTAGGGGATATGCGAATAAGTTGGGCTTGCTTGCGCTGAGCGGATTTTAAAAGCCACCTGAATGCGCATGTATCCCCTGCAGTGCGCACATCTCCAGAGTTTTCAAAAAGGGACAGGGTATGGATGTGGTCTGGGCATGATCAGAGATGTGTGCATAAATACTTAGATGCCCTTGTGCACGCCGAGATCCCCTGCTGCGTAATTTTACTTCTGCTATGGATGACGTATAAGTTTAAAAAATGAAAGGATGAAGCCATTATTGAGGGGTTTAAAGGTCTGGGCTAACTGGAGGGAGCGTAGGCTATCAACCCATCTGTTAACTGAGCGAACTGGTGGATGAACTGGTAAACTGGGAATGGCTTGGGCACGCACCCCTTTAAAAAAAAAACAATTTATGCGGTAGAAGCGGGTTTCGCACGCACATGCATGCGCCCACTTAAAATCTGATGCACATGTGCACACATCCAGACTGTTTTATAATATGCATTGCATATGTGCGTGTATGTTTTAAAATGGCCGCAGCCCTCGACCCAGGCTGACGTATGTGCGTAAATGCGCACCTGCACGCCAGTTTGAAAGCCAGCGTCTTAATCTGTTTTGTCAGGCAGTACATAGGTGTGCTTACACATACTAGTGTCACTCAAATTCCCAAGTATTAACTAAGATTATATAACATTTAATATAACTACGCATCACTGAACTGAATACAAATTAAACACATATGAAGGTGTGGTGCATTCATATCTCTCAAGTCAAAATATTAAGCCTATTTTTGATTAGAATAATCATCTTGATGAACTGAACAATCATCATGAAGATGAAAGGTAAAACATAAATCATCACTAAATTGTAACTGTAATCAGTTATTGGGACGGTGGAGCTTTATCCATAAATAGAAATGGACCTTTCAGCTAGGCAAAAATGTCTTTTTTATGTTTTAAGTTTACTGAAATTGTAGTAAAAGGCTTTGCTACTCATTTCATATTCTTTAGAGGTAGTCCTCAAATCACAGGCTTGTCTACCTCTAGTGCTCACTTCCTTATTCTTTTGGACAAAAGCAAAGGTGCTTTGCAAATGTTCTCTCAAATGAGTGACATTCTTGTGCAGTGGTTGCACTTATCCAATTAGCATCATTCGCCCTGTAAACCAGATGGATTTTTCCAAACCATTTCTCTGCTTGTCATCACTGAAAGGTGACATTTGTAGAATGGTGTGGAATGGCTCTTGTTGCCATAGCAATCTAATATTCTTATCCTTACCTTTGTAGACACATTTTCTTTCACATGCTGTTGCTGTTTTTTTATTTTAGCTCTTTCCACTTGTTTTGAGAACTGAGTTTAATAAGATACTAGAGCAGGGGTCAGGAACCTTTTTGGCTGAGAGAGCCATAAACGCCACATATTTTAAAATGTAATTCCATGAGAGCCATACAATATGTTTAAAACTAAATACAAGTAAATGTGTGCATTTTATGTAAGATCACACTTTTAAAGTACAATAAGTCTCTGAAAATATTACACCAGGCCTTAAGACACCAATACATCTCCTATTAGGAAAACGGACCAAGTCAGGCTGCTATAGAGTCCTACACAGAAACTACACGCCAGCAGAAAACCTCACCTGAATCACGTGCTGTCCCTCACCTAACATAGAATAAAGAGACCAAAACGCATAACAAGAAGCATGCAGACAAAAACTGAATTGGAAACTGCAACAAGCCAGAGTCTCTGTATGCAGTGTAACAAAGGAAAAAAGAAACATCACACATCCTTATAAAACAAATCAAGAAATATAAAATCATCAGCAGTAAAACTGTACTAACAAAAAGAACATATTTCGAAACAGCTGATGAGTGGAATATCCAATAATTAAAAACTCATATAAAACATTTCCAGATACCAACAAAATATTTCAAAATAGCAGACACAAAGATCCAGTAATGAAAAATAATAAGGATACAAAAATTTTTTTGCTCTGCATACCTGGGAACGTTTGATATCCAGGTGTCCTGAGATTGTTCTGAATTAGCAGGAGGTGGGGGTGGTTTGCTTGGAACTTTCTCCTCTCTCAGTCACATACCAGTGCTCTCTCTCACACTGGCTCTCAATGACACACCTATACACACATGCTCTCAGTCACTCACATATACAAATGTTTTTTCTCTCTCACTTATATAGGCTCTTAATTACACATTTACACACATGCTGTCTATCTTTTCACGCTTACACACACACAGGCTTTCAATCACATAAATACATGCTGTCTTTTTCTCTCACACACAGACTCTCATTCACATGCTTACAAACATGTCCTCTCTTTCTCTCATTTACACACAGGCTCTCAATCACATACTCCCTCACCTAAATCAGCTCTCAATCACACACATACACACATGGTCTCTCTCTCTCATTTAAACACAGGCTCTCAATCACATACTCACATGCTCCATCACCTAAACCAGCTGTCAGACACACATGATCTCTCTCTTACTTATACACACAGGCTCTTAATCATACATACACATGATCTCTCTCACACACAAAGGATCTCAATCATACACACATACTCTTTCAAACAAACAGGTTTTCAATTACAAACTTACACATACAGGTTCCCAATGGTAAACTTACATTCATGCTCTCTCTCTCACAGGCAGGATCTCAATCACTGACATACTCTCTTTCACATATACAGGCTCTCAATCATTCACATACATGCAATCTCTCACTCACACACACAGGATCTCAAACACACATGCTTGCTCGCTCATTCATTCACTCTCTCTCTCTCCCTTCCCCCCCCCCCCGGGAACTCGCGGCAGCAGCAGCCACCTCCCAACACTAACCTCCTTCATTTTCAGCCCTCGCGGAGGCGAAGGCGGAGTCCCATCGGCCGCGGTTGAAGATTTTCATTTTCCTCCGAGCCGCGCTGCAGTCTTCTTCCCGCGCAGGCACCCGATGCTCTCCACTTCCTCTTCCGGGCCGCGGGAAGAAGAGAGCACGGGCCGCGGGAAGAAGAGAGCACCGGCGTGCTCTCTTCTTCCCGCGGCCCGGAAGAGGAAGTGGAGAGTATCGGGTGCCTGCGCGGGAAGACCCGCGCAGGCACCCGATGACTCCAGCGCTGGCACCCGGCTGACACCCGATGACTCCCGCGCAGGCACCCGGATGACTCCAGTCGGCGTGCTCTCTTCTCCTCCCCCCCGCGGCCCGGAAGAGGAAGTGGTGAGCATCGGGTGCCTGCGCGGAAGAAGAGACCACGCTAGTGTGGTCTCTTCTTCCCGCGCAGGCACCCGATGCTCTCCACTTCCTCTTCCGGGCCGCGGGGGGGGGGGGGGGGAGGGGAGGAGAAGAGAGCACGCCGGTGCCGCTGACTCCAGCTGTCCTGCCGCGTTCCGCCCGGGCTGACAGCATTTTAAGCCCGGGCGGCGGAGGACCGGGGAGCCGCTGGGTCAGCGGGGAACCGCGAAGTATGGCGACACTTGTCTGCGAGCCAGATGCAGCCCTCAAAAGAGCCATATCTGGCTCGCGAGCCATGGGTTCCCGACCCCTGTACTAGAGTAACCAATACCAGCATATTAAATAGACTTAGAGCTTTGCCTATATCTAAGAGGAGTAAATGTATGAGTCTTCTCTCACACTATAAATTTACATCCCTCGTCAGATGGATATGTTTCTTTTACTAATCACATCGTCATATGCACAGTGACAGTGTGGTTCTAACACACTGTTTTACATCCAGTTCTCAATTTACATCAGATTTCTCAATAGCAATAATTATAAATAAATCAGCTAAACTGTGAATCGCAGAATTTTGATGACTCTGGGCAAATTTCACTTCAAGTTGCCAACCTTGAAGTGTGAATGCCCAGGATCTTATTTGCTCATTGAAAATAAATGTGGGTTTTATTCTGTCGCTTCCAAAACCAAAGGTTGGTGACATTTAATTAACTCCTAAAATGTTGAATTACTCTTATTGTTGATAGAAGGAAATTTCTTTTCAAATTCAGCTAGAACAGGGCATCCCAAACCTGGCCTGGGAGCCCCACAGCCATTCAGATTTTCAAGGTATCCACAATAAATATGCATGAGATAAATTTGCATATCAAGGAGACTCAGTGTATGCAAATTTATCTCATGCATATTTATTTATCTATTTCATTAAAAGGTTTTTATATACTGTGTATACACACAAAGTGGAACTAAGTGGTTTACATATTTTTCCTTCTCAAAATGATTGTAAACCGTTGTGAAGATTAGTCTGATTCGATGGTATATAAAACTAATAAAACCATAAACCATATAGTTAATAAAAACAGAAAGTAGCATACATTAAGGAAAATAATTACAAATCACAAAAAATTAAGTTGGGGTAGTGAAAGAGGTTGAGTTATCACTTTAGGATTGAAATCTTGGAAAGCTTGTGAAAAGTAAGTTTTGATTGTTTTTTTGAAGTCATGTTTTGTGGTGAGCTGACGAATGTAGTTGGGAAGAGAGTTCCATAAATTGGGACCTGCAACCGAAAACGCACAGTTGCCAGTTAGGTTTACCCTAGCAGTTTTTACAGTGGGTACTTGGAGATAATTTTTGTCTGAGGAGCATAAGTGACGGGGAGGTTGATAATTCGAAGAGTGGAACATAACCATATGGAGGTGGTACTGTGTAGTGAGGTGTCGATGAGCATTAAGATTTTGTATTGAATTCGGTAACGAATGGGTAACAATGAAGTTGCTTAAGTATTGGTGTTATGTGACCCCTACATGAAGTGTTACTTAAGAGCCTGGCAGCAGAATTTTGAATCAATTGAAGTGGTTGTATTATATGTTCTGGAAGACCGATACATAGTGAGTTACAGTAGTCAAGTCTGGTTAGAATGAGTATTGTAACACAGAGTGAAAGTTCTTAGGAAAAAGTAGAGGCATGAGATTTTTTAGTAACTGGATTTTATAGAATGATTTTGTGATGGAAGTAATATTAACGGATACTGAAAGTTTGGAATCGATAATAACACCTAGATTATGAGCGTGATTACGTATGGGTATGTGACAATTATTGAAGATAAATTCTGTAGGGGGAAGGAACACAAGTAGAATTTGGAATGGTGAATGATTTTGGTTTTTGCTGCATTGAGGGTAAGACGATTGTGTGTTAACTATGTATTTATTGTTTGCAAATAGATTGTGGCTAGTGAGAAAGTATGTTTCCAAGGAAGAATAAATTGAATATCATCTGCGTAGATTTTATAATTTGTTCATTGTGGATATCCTAAATACCTAACTGGCTCTACCGTCCCCAGGATAGGTTTGGGAAGCTCTGAGTTAGAGTTTTGCATTTGCTATAACTCTCTTGTTGGTGTCATATTTGTTCAAAGTCACCGCACTTATGCATTCTTGAGTGAGTCTCAGTTCCAAATAAAACTCCTTGCTGCCCTTCAGATAGGGAATATAAAGACCTTGCTCAGTATTTTCTTCATCTCATTCATAGCTGTTTATTGCCCAGACCCCCCCTTGGTACCTCCTTCCTGAGAAGCTTGACCAATGGATATGAGATCTCTGTATTCTGTATCTTGTAATACTTTGCAAGTTATTAAATTCATCAGAAGAATTTAAAATCAAATGCAATTTGCAAATGCTATGTTCCTTTCCCATTATGGAAGGTCAGTTTCAATTATTGATAAACTATAACCAATCTTTAGGCCCCATTCTTTCTTCTTAGATGGGCCATATAGGACTGTTATAGATATTGTTACATTATTTAATAATTCCTCTTTCTAAAATATTTAGAATTTGTTGCCCTTATTCATAGGACTCCAGAAATAGTATACTACCATATAAAACGTGCTTACCAATAGGATCTGTAGGCTCTTGAGTGATAGGAAGATTAGTCAGGCCACAGTCATATATCCATGGCAAAGCGTTATTTAAAATGGTATAACAATTCTTTTAACTGATCTTGTCAGAATCATTTACACAATTATCTAGTTCTGTAAGTTTCAACTAATAACTTATCTTGTGTGGGCATCTTAATAAAGGAACTACTTCACTTCACCTACTCAAGTATAATTTTACTTGGTGGTGTCACTGATGATTGAATTCTCAATATTAATAATAGTGGTGTTGGATTTTCTGTATGACTTATGTGCAAACACACAGAAAGGATCTCCCCCTCTTCAGTATACATCAGTTAGCTTGGAGGATAGAAGTGAATTCTTTAGACAGAAGTATATTACATCACTTGCAAATTCTGGGTTTCTCTTTAATTCTAGTCCCTGGGTAGAAAGTAAGGGGATTTTCCAGCTGTCAACTTCAATAACAATATTAATATCTGAAGGTTTTCAGTGAAATGTTATTGTTTCTTATTGCTCTCTCTCTAGCTCCTTTGTTGGAGTACTGGGGGACTAGGACCAACTGACTTTGAAAATTAATCCTCACTAGGGTCATTTTAATGAAGAAAATAAAACCTCAACAAATCAACAAGCTTCCACCCTGCCCCAACTATTATAACTGGTTTTCAGACCCTGAGCTTTCATAATATTTTTAAAGACAGTCAAGGATAAGGAAACTCTTCTTAAGGGTTTTTACCTATTTAAAATTCATCTCTAGTCATTCATAATCATGAATGTTATTATCATTTGTCCTTTATCTTCTAAACTGAAAGCCACTGTTCATGTAGGGTGATAGACTAATCCATTAACTTTAAAGGAAAATGTCAAACAGACTCTTATTCTCACTATAGACCTTCCTTCTATAGAAGCAGACAGTTTCTCAACAAGACTTGGAGTAATCGAAATTACCCTGGACCTAGTTTCTAAAAGACCCTCACAACTGAATACAGTCTGTATTCTAATGTGAGATGTATACTTTTGTCCTAGAGGTGTTAATTTGCCCAAAAAGGATTTTTGCTTCTTAATAGAATCTACATTTAATGTCTAGGGAATTTCCATCATGTGGATCTTTACCTCTGACAATAGAATGGAATTTCAATTCAAATTCCTATTTTCCTTTATTTTACACAAAAGAGAATATCTTCATACCTTAAAGTAGAGTCCTGTAAACAAGAAGTAAGAACAAGATCCTCATAGACAGGGAATCTAGTGTAGCCACTGGTTGTTTGGGAGAACAGTCTCTGTTAGGAATTCTTTGTTCTGGTCACCTGGTTATGCCGAATGAGGTGATCAAATTTGCAGATGACACAAAATTATTCAGAGCAGTTAAATCACAAGCGGATTGTGATAAATTGTAGGAGGACCTTGCAAGGCTGGAAGATTGGGCATCCCTATGGTAGATGAAATTTAATATGGAGAAGTGCAAAGTGATACATATAGGAAAAAATAACCCATGCTGTAACTACACCATGTTATTTTAGGAGTTACCACCCAGGAAAACGATCTGGGCATCATAGTTGTTATTACATTGAAATTGTCAGCTCAGTGTGCTGTGGCGGTCAAAAAAGTAAGCAGAATGTTAGGAATTATTAGGAAGAGAATAGCAAATAAAATGGAGGATGTTATATTGCCTCTGTATTGCTCAGTGGTTAGACCAAATCTTGAATACTAGGCCGGATTTTAAAAGGGTTACGCGCATAAGGTACACGCGTAACCCTTTTAAAACTCCCCTGCGCGCAATGAGCCTATTTTGCATAGGCTCGGCGGCATGCGCAAGCCCCGGGATGCGCGTAAGTCCCGGGGCTTGCCTGGGGGGCGTGTCTGGGGTGTGTCGGGATTGACGCAGCGTTTTCGAGGTGTGTCTGGGGCGTGTTTCTGGCTCGGGGGCATTTCGGGGGCATGGCCGAATACCCTGACACAGCGACCTGTGTTGGGGCCTGCTGCGCCGGCGCGCGTAAGTTACTACTGCCCGGACGCAGTAGTAACTTTTAAGATAAAGGTAGGGAGGGGATTTAGATAGGGCCGGGGGGGTGGGTTAGGTAGGGGAAGGGAGGGGAAGGTGTGGGGGGGGGGGGTGAATGGAACAGGCAGCGCGCGCAGGGCTCGGTGCGCGCAAGGTGCACAAATGTGCACCCCCTTGCATGCGCCGACCCCAGATTTTATAAAAATACGCGCGGCTACGTGTACTTTTGTTCGCGCTTGGTGCACGAACAAAAGTATGCGCGCGTAGATTTGTAAAATCTACCCCACTGTGTGCAATTCTGGTCGCTGCATCTCAAAAAAGATATAGTTGCACTGGAGAAAGTGTAGAGAAGGGTGACTAAAATGATAAAAGACATGGAATGACTCCCCTATAAGGAAAGACTAAAGAGGTTAGGGCTGTTCAGCTTGGAGAAGACATGGCTGAAGGATGATATGATAGAGGTCTACAAAATCATGAAAGGACTTGAACATGTAAATGTGAAACAGTTATTTACTAGAGATGTGTGTCGTTTAAGGTTTTTGGGTCGGGCTGCGGTTCGGGTGTCTCATGGAAAATGTCATTTTCCTGTGGCTTGGTTTGGGTTTTTTCGGCGATTTTCCACGACCCCCCCCCCCACCCCAACCCTTCACATTTACTTAATTACAGCCCTCCTCACCATCCCGATTCCCCCCCCCCCAAGCCTTACTAAAAGCCCTGGTGGTCCAGCAGGGTCCCGGGAGCGATTTCTCCCTCTCGGGCCATCGGCTGCCACAAATCAAAATGGCGCCGATGGCCCTTTGCCCTTACCATGTGACAGGGCCTACCAGTGCCATTGGTCGGCCCCTGTCACATGGAAGGAGCAATGGATGGCCCGCGCCACTCCTGTAAAGAGAACTCGGATATTACAATTCTTTAAGAGACAAAATACTCAAATAGCGTTTTTTCAGGAAACGCTATCTGGACAAGGAAGGATATGCTAAGTTACAAAGAGACTGAGTTGGGCAAGTTTTTTCTGCTAAGTATAAAAGCAGAGAGGTCTGCATTCTTATTCATAATGTATTGCCTTTTGTAGTGGATCAATTATATAGGGATCGTGTAGGCACATTTATTATTTTGGAGGGTACCTTGTTGTCACGGTTTCACCTGTAGTAAATCTCTGTGCCAAGGTTCAGCCTGCGCTTCCTGCTACCAGGGATCCTCAGTGAGCCTTGCTCACTGTCTTTCCTCTCGCTGAATGTACAATGCCCAAGCCTCATCCCCACTTAACTCAGCCTGTCCCATATTCCAGTGCCTCTTCATTGAGTCACCTTGGCTCCCTGAGCTGGCCACCTTCTCTTTGCTATCCTGTCTTGCCTTGTGGCCTGCCCAGGCCTCCTGGCCTTACTCTGTGGCTTCTCTTGGCCTCTATCCTTGCTCTGTAGCTTCTCTTGGCCTCTAGCTTTGCTCTGTGGCCTCTCTTGGCCTTTACTCTTGCTCTGTGGCCTCTCAGAGCCTCTACCCTTGTTCTGTGGCCTTTTATGGCCTACTGTTCATGGCCTTCGCCCTTCTGTGTTCCATGTTCTTTGTTCCTTGTTCCTGTCCTTGTCCCAGTCCTGTCTTTGTTCCTGTCTTTACCTGACTCTGTTCCTTGCATCCTCAATCCAGTCCCAACCAGTCCCAGTCCTCAGCTTGTGTCTGTATCCAACCCCAGCCAGTTCCGGTATTCAGTCTGTGCTTGCATCCAGTTCCAGCCTGTCCCTGTATTCACTCTAAGTCTGCATCCAGCTCCTGCCAAGTTCTCAGTATCGACTCAGTCTTTAGCCTGCTGTAACCAGCTCCTGTCAAGCCCCAGTACTAAGCCAGCCTCCATCTGTGATCAGTCATGTTTGCCAGGAGACAAGTCCTGCTGGCCCCTAGAATTCAAGGGCTCAACCTAAGGGGGAGGGGGTTGGCTAGACAGAAGACCAGCTTTAGTTCAGCCCTGCAGCCATGTGCCACTTCAGCAGGTGTGCTTCCTGATTCCAGCCCAGCACCCCATGCCACTTGTATGCTCACTCTATTGCTATTATGAGTGTTTAAGGCCCCAACAAATCATAGTGAATTTTTTCATCAATTTTTTCAAGTAGTGGGCACATACTCTAACTCTCATTATGGATAGGGACTGGAATATGACTCTGTAGCCTAGTCTGAATCGATCTCATTCTTCTTCCTGGTCCCCTCCTCTCCCTAGTAGTCTCCAGATTGGTCTGCAGGTTTTGTGTCTGCATGATGTTTGGGGGAGATGGTATCCCAGTAGTCAAGATTAGACATATTTTTTGTTATGTCAGGTTACCCATAGCAGGTTAGATTATTTTTTGTGCAGCTCCACAGTATTGATCGAAGTCATAAATTGAGACATTCTTCCTAGCTTTATTATTGATTATCATCCCATCTCATTAACAGTATCAGTATTGGAGTGTAGAAACTTCAAGACAAATTGTAGATTGAACTTGTCTTAAGAACCAGGACTGTGCTGAATTAGTTGGGGGGGGGGGGGGGGGGGGGGAAGGATGCGTGCTGATTTTAAATTACATCATCTGGTGGCAGAATATGATCCATTGTGCCTATGGAAGACTAAAAATTGTCCTTCATGGATGCATATTAGCTTTTACTAGTCACTTGAAGAAACAGAGAATGCAGAGGCAACAGAAGCTTCTCAAACAAATTTGGGATCTTGAGCTGAAACCCAAAGTGGCTTCACTAAGGTATGTAGGTTGCTCTCGCTGGCCAGATGCACTATGCAAGCAGAAATTCTATGAACAGAACATTAAGCCTGGCTCCCTGCAGGCAAGATTAATTAGGCGGCAGCATAAATCGGGAATTATGATCACCACCATAAGGGATACTAACGGCGAAGTGCCTCATCTTCCTCTTGATCTTCTTATGCTATTTCAGAAACATTTTCCATCTCTGTATGCAGAGCCAGGGACTGCGACTAGTGAACAGATGGAGGATTTTCTACAATCCATATCTCTTGCCAAATTGCCACTCAGTGCCTAGAAATCTCTGAAGGCTCCTATTAGTCATCGTGAGATCTCTAACACGATTAAGAATTTGCGTTCTGGAAAAAGTCTAGGCCTGGATGGTTTTCAACTAGATTTTTATAAACATTTTTAATTAGAATATATTCCTCTCCTTCAAGAGTTGTTTAATTTCTTAGGGGAATTGTCATCACTCCCTGGCAGTGGATCACTCCCTGGCAGTGAATGCCTTGATTATGTTGATCTTCAGGAAAGGTAAGATCCATTAGATTGTAGCGCATACAGATCTATTTCCCTTCTTAATACTGATATGAACATATTTGCCAAGGTCTTGTTGAAAAAGTTAGAGCAGATCATGCAGGTACTGATTAAAAGCAAAAATTCTGTTAACAGTACTAGAAGGTTATTTAATATTATATATCTGACAAGGAAATATAATTCCTTTAGGTTGCTTGTGTCTTTAGATGTTGATAAAGCCTTCGATTGGATATTCTGGAAATATATGTTTGTTGTGCTTAAGCATCTTTCTTTCCCAGAAGAATTTCTTCGTTGGGTTCCTGTTCTCTACTCTAACCCCAGTGCATGAGTTATGATAAATGGCTGGCACTCTGAGCCTGTAAATATTCAACGAGGTACTAGGTAGGGCTGCCTTCTCTCTCCCTTACTGTTAAATCTAGTACTGGAGCCCCTTGAACAAAAGATTAAGAAAGTGCAGGACATTTATGGATTTCAATTTGGGTGTTCTCAGAATATCATCACTTTATATACTGATGATATCCTTCTGTTTTTAATGAGCTGAGAAAAATGTATCCATGTATGTAAGGATAGTGGACCCTTGTACTGTGGTGTGGTTGACGCAGCCTAACCTACTAGGCCCATGCCAACAGCTGGCAAATGTGCCTGGGCTGGGGCAAAATTAGGCCTTCACCTATACCAGCCCCATTCCCTGCAGATTTAGCCCTTAGGGGTAGAATTTTATATACATGGACGCACCGATTTTATAACATGTGTACATGTGTGCACAGCACGAGCACATGTGCGGGCGGCACACGCAAGGGGGGGAACTTTCGCAATTTCCGTACACAAACGCATTCGGGCTTTCCCCAGTTCCCTCCCAGTCCCCTCCAATTAAGGAACAGACTGGGAGGGAACTTCCCTAAAGCCCTGCCTTAACCTTCCTTTCCCTTCCCTTCCCCTCTCCTCCCCGACCCCTATACTAACTAAAAGTTGCTTTTTTTTTTTTGTTTCCAAACTTACCTGCTCATTCAGAGCAGAAGTAAGTTACGCATGCCGGCCAAATGCCGGCACACGCTTCCCCAGGGCAGTGGCTAATGGCCACTGTCTCGGCCGGCCCTGGCCCGCCCCTTGAAGAGGTCCAGCACTTGTGTGCGTACCAGGGTTTACGTGCCCCTTTGAAAATTCGCCTGGCACATGCCCCAGCCATGCGTGTAAACCCCGGGATTTACGTGCACCGGGCATTCTAAATCTACCCGTTAGGTTCCAGGGGCCGGCAGGACTTAGGCAAGAGTCCCACAAGGCATACAGGATAAGAGAGTCTAAGGTATGGTCAAAGTCAGGACATGCAGCAAGCAAAACGTAGATGAGGTCTGTAACAGAGTTCAGTGGCAGGCAGCAGGCAAGTGAATAGGTCAGGTCCGTGGCAGAGGTCAATAATAGGTAGAAAGGCAAAGAATCGGGACGATATAAGGCTGGAAATAGGACAGGATGGACTGGACGGGGCAGGGTGGGCTGGATGAGGAAATGCAGGCTGGACGAAGCAAGGCAGGAAGAGGAATGCTGGAGAAACACGCACTGCTGGAAGCAGGAGAATCTGCTGCTGAGGCAAGGGGAAACAGTGCAGGCAGATCTTAAGTAGTGTGAGCCGGTGACATCATCCATGAGTGCTGTGAGAGGGCTTTTCCGCCGTGGAGCCTTTATAGTGTGTGCAAATGCACATGGGAGGAGCATGGCGGCTGAAGTGGACAGGCGTCGGTGTCTTTGCTGTGGTTGTGGCTCAAAGTGGCCCAAGTGAGTGTTGGCGGTTGCAGATCCTTCCCACTACCGGCCAGTATTACACAGCACTATTGCAGTTACTGAGAATCTATAATCATTTGTTGGGTTACTTGATTAATCATACTAAATCTATTGCTATGGGTATTGGCCCAAAGTTACTCTCTAATATAGGAAGCTTTTCAATGTCCAGTTCTTTAATTAAATATTTGTGCATTAATGTATCAGCGAATTTGGCGGATCTTTTTTGAAAAGTGATTTGGTGCAGTGGATGCCATTTCCTTTGTCATTGTTGGAGAGGGTGGCAGTGGTTAAAATGATGGTCTTATGACGTTTTCTTCACCTGCTTCAGGACTTGCCTTGCATTATCTCTAAAGGGTTTTTTTTGTTTCTTTCAAGGGGGCTATTAAGTTCAATTGTTTGGCAGGGAAAGATTCCCCAGATTAAACTGATCACTCTAGAACTGTCGAAGGACAGTGGAGGTTTAGAGATTCCCAATTTATGTATACCTGTATTATCTTGCTGCTCGGTTAGTGGGTATAGCTGTTGGGTAAATGGTGATACAATGGCATATCCCTGGTTTGTGCCAGAAGAACTGCAGTTTCAGGGATACAGACTGGCTTCCTTGCTGGGCTACCCCCCAGGTTCGTTGATATTGACAAGTTTGGGTAGGTCTAGCCCAATCTTGTTTCAAATACTTAAGATTTGGCACCAAGAACTTCAGTGTCTTGGACTGAATCCTGGTGTATTTTTCTCCCACCTCATTCATTCATCTCTCCTTCATTATGTCTTTTGGGTCATTGGGCAGTTTGTGATCTGACTGACTCCCATAAAAAACTGGTTTCTTATTTATTACATGTTGCTCGCATCACAATTGCTTTCTTTTGGAAGTTGACCCTGCAGCTGGATCATTGGAGGCCTGTTGTGGCTGAAATAACATTGATGGAGAAGATTACATACATACGAAAACATTGATTGGAAGGCTATGAACCAGTGGCGTAGCCACGGGTGGGCCTGGGTGGGCAGGTGCCCACCCAACTTAGACCCAGGCCCACCCAACTGGCACCGGAACTGCAAGGCTGTCGCGGGATCCCATCCCCACGACAGGGAACAAGAGAACCCACGCCTCGCGTGCCATCACGGCACACATGGGGAAGCGCTGCTGCGGCCGTATGGCCAACCGGTCTTCCTGTTCGGGGGGGGGGGGAGTGGAAGCGCCGCGTGCAGCTTCCGCTTCCTCCCCCCCAATGCAGGAAGATCAGCTGCCTCTCCTGCTGCCACCCGTTCTCCTGCTATCTTCGGACAAAACGGCCCGCCGAACTTCCTGTTTGGGGGAGCGAAGCGCCGCGCACAGCTTCCGCTTTCTCCCCCAAAGCAGGAAGATCAGCTGCCTCTCCTGCTGCCACCGGCCTCCTGCTATCTTCGGGCGTCGGGCCATACTGCCCGCCGATCTTCCTGCTTGGGGGGGAGGGAGGAAGCGGACGTTGTGCGCTGCGCTTCCGCTCCCCCCCCCCCCGACAGGAAGTTCGGCGGGCAGTACGGCCCGACGCCCGAAGATAGCAGGAGGCCGGTGGCAGCAGGAGAGGCAGCTGATCTTCCTGCTTTGGGGGAGAAAGCGGAAGCTGTGCACGTGCTTGAATGTGTATGTGTGGATGAGAATGGGAGTGTGTGTGTGTGAAAACTGGAGCCTGGGTGTGTATGTGGGTGAGAATGGAAGCTTGAATATGTGGGTGAATGGGAGCTCGAATGTGTGTATGTGTGGTTGAGAATGGGAGCCTGGGTTTGTGGGTGGGTGAGAATGGGAGCTTGAATGTGTGTATATATGGGTGAGAATGAGAGCCTGGGTTTGTGTGGGTGGGTGAGAATGGAAGCTTGAATATGTGGATAAGAATGGGTGCTTGAATGTGTGTATGTGTGGGTGAGAATAGTACCTTAAATGTGTATATGTATGGATGAGAATGGGAGCTTGAATATGTGTGGGTGAGACTGGGAGTCTGGGTTTATGTGTGTGGGTGAGAATGGGTGCCTGGATGTGCGTCTGTGTGTGCATAAGAATATAAGCCTGGAGAGGGGTGAAAAAGTGAGAACTTGAATGTGAGCTTGGGGGAGGGGAGAGCATATGAAGTGACAGCTTGAGTGTGTGAGAGGGAGTCTGTGAGAGAAAGCGTGTATGTGTGTGTGTGTGTGTGTGTGGAAGGGAAGAAGACAGTAATAGAAGAAAGACACTGAAAAGGAATTAGGAAATGAGCTATAAGGGAAAAAATGGGAAAAAGAGACCAGGACCAACTGATTAGAAAAATACAAAGATCAGACAACAAAGGTAAAAATATATATCTATATTTTGAGATGTTAGCAATTTAAATATAAGCAACACAACCGCTCTCTCAAAATTTATGGACAGGTAGGAGCCGTGTATAAAATCGTAATAGTCAGTTGACTGAGAGGTGGGTGGAATGTTTGGGGGACGGAACAGTTAATAAGTTTCAGGGAGAAGGGGGGGTGGGGGGAGGAGGGGGGGGGGGAGGGGGGGATGGGGACAGGTGGGAGGGAGGGTGAGCGAGTGTATGAGACAGCAGTGGATGGATGAATGGACCAGGCTAGACGTAGATTGTTTAAGTAGGGGACGCTTGGTTTGGGAACGGGGGTGGGTAGGGGGGGCCTCAGCTGGGAGGGTCACCACTACCAGCATCAGTCTCATCTGTGACACTAAGTCCGGCTTTTTCATAGGTTATGAGTAATCCCACACGGCTTGTGTCATGGAATGTTTGCGGCCTTAACTCTCCCATTAAACGCGCTAAAGTGCTTTCCTTCCTGAATAAGCAATCGCCTTCTGTGGCATTCTTGCAGGAAACACACCTTACTGATAGAGAACATGAGAAGCTTAGGCGTACCTGGGTGGGAGACGTACGGTACGCGTCAGCGAACTCTAAGTCGGCGGGGGTGGCGATTTTGCTACGTAAACAACTTCCTATCACTGTAAACCAGGAAATCAAAGACCCGCAGGGGCGGTATTTAATCTTGGTTACCTCATTGTTTAATCAAACAGTGGTGTTTTGTAATGTGTACGCCCCGAATGTCTATAACCCTCGCTTTTATCGCAGTTTGTATTCCCACTTGTTGCCTTACCTGTCGGATATTTTAATTGTGGGAGGTGACTTTAACACTATCCGGGACCAGAACTTGGACGCCTCCCACAGCCGTAGTTGGGAGGGGGGCAGGGGCAAGGGTCCATCCATGTTGGAAACACAACTCCACTTATTAGATGTATGGAGGACCTTGCACCCCACAGAGCGTGATTTCACCCATCTCTCTAGGGCTCATGCTTCCTTTTCACGGATTGATTACTTTCTTGTAAGTATCCAGGCTTTTTCCCAAGTTTTGGATGCGGGTATAGACAACATTGTCATCTCCGACCACGCTCCGGTGTGGTTGGACATGGGGTTGTCCCCCCCCATTTCTACCCCCAAAATCTGGCGTTATCCATATTTTTTGGTCCAAGATGAAAAATTTAAAGAGTTTCTCTTGGTAAAATGGAAAGAATATGTGTTAAACAACCAGTCCCACGTTTCCCAACCGATTCTATTCTGGAACACTGCGAAGGCGGTCCTACGAGGCGAGATAATTTCCTACGTCGCCCACAGGCGGAAGGCTTTGGACCGCCGGATCCTCTCGCTGAGTTCCCAGATGACTCAGGCCCGCGCCCGCCTCTCTCGTTTGCACACAAAGGAAGCACGAGTCTCTTACATGTCTTTTCAACACGCTCTTAATTCTCTCATACATCAAAGAGCAAAAAAAAGCTATCTTTATTACAAGTTCAAACTGTATCAACACAGCAACAAAGCGGGGAAAATGCTGTCCAACCTAATTAAATCTTCCCAGTCCAGTCGGTTTATTCCAGCGGTGCGTGGGTCTAATACGGCAGTGGTTACGGACACGCCATCTATTCTTAAGAGGTTTCGGGAGTATTACTCCTCGCTCTATGCGTCCGGAGGGTGGGATCCTGCGAGCTGCCAGAGTTTTTGTGAGTCCCTGTCCCTCCCCTGTTTAACACAAGACCAGAGAGACACGCTAAATGCTCCTATTTCGGAAGCAGAAGTGCGCTTTGCCATTCGCCACTCTAAGACCTATAAGGCCCCGGGCCCTGACGGCTTCACCGCGGAATTCTTCAAATCACTGGTGGACCAGGTGACTCAGCCCCTGGTCTCTATGTTCTCGGCGATGGTGCTCCAGGGGTCCTTTCCCGCTCATTCTAATTTGGCACACATTATTCTCATTCCCAAGGTTGATAAGGACCCTCTCATGCCCGAATCCTACCGCCCTATTTCTCTTCTTAACTATGATCATAAGCTGCTGGCTAAAATACTGGCAGACAGGTTGGCGGCTCAGTTGCCGACACTGATTGGGCCCCACCAGGCTGGTTTTATGCGTCAGCGATATGCGCTCGCCAACATCCGCAAAATTCTGGCAGCCATGACTATGAGCCGGCTGATGTCCCAATCTTACTTGGCCATTAGTTTCGACGCGGAGAAAGCGTTTGACCGGGTGGAGTGGGGTTACCTTTTCTTCGTGTTACGACGTATGGGTTTCGAGGGTTTCTTTCTCCGGGCTATTCAACTCCTTTATTCTGCCCCACAGGCGCGCATTGTTGCTAACGGAGCCCTATCCGATTCCTTCCTCGTGGAACGAGGTACTCGCCAAGGCTGTCCTCTTTCCCCCCTATTGTTCCTACTACAGTTGGAACCTCTATTGCATGCCATAACTGCCACCCGGGAGATTCGGGGGGTTCGTATGGATCCCGGCATCTTTAAATATGTTGCCTTTGCGGACGATTTGTTAGTTTTTATTACTAACCCCCATTCCTCCTTGCCCCCGCTCCTCCGCTTAATTGGGTCCTTTGGGGCATTCTCTGGGCTGAAATTGAACGAATCCAAATCCTCGGTACTGGCCCATCCGCCGGATTTGCGAGACTCCTGGCCAAACCCGTTCCCTTTAAAATGGGCGGGCGACTGTTTTCGATATTTGGGGGTGAATATCCCAGTCAACCCGGAGGATGTATACCAGGCCAATATTCCCCACGTACTGCGTCAGACTCAGGAGACCATGGCTCGTTGGCGGTCTTTGCCGCTTTTGGTGGCAGGGCGGGTTGCGCTATTTAAGATGATTTTGTTGCCCAAATGGCTATACCTTTTGCAAAACCTCCCTTTATCGCTCAAACGGAGCGACCTTGCAACGCTGAACAGCGCACTGCGTCGCTTTTTGTGGAAGGGCGGGAGAGCTCGTCTTCCCTTAAAGTGGTTGCAAAATGACTGGAGGTCGGGGGGCCTGGGAGTTCCGGACCTGGCTCGCTACAACCTGGCTTGTAATATGCGGCTTTTACGTAATTGGCTTTTAAATACCTCACACTATACTCCGCTATCAGTAGACCAGGCTCTCATGTTTCCTCGGACTCCTTCCTACGTGGTGCAGGCTGCCTCCAGTCACCTTCCTTCGTTTCTCACTCAAACAGCTCTTATTAAACCCTTGCGTCAGACTTGGGCGCGTCTCGCGAAATTATTACAGATACCTCCACTCTGTGCTTATCTGCTTCCCCTTCGGGGGAACGATGACTTCCCGTCGGGCTCTCAATCGGTCATGTTTCGGAGATGGGAGGACGAGGGGGTCACTCATGTGGGCCACTTGTGGACTCGGGAGGGGACCTTTATGCCGTTCTCTGAATTTAGGAACCTTTATCACTTAGGGGGTAATCAGGTTTTCCCGTACCTGCAAGTGCGCCACTATATGCAAACTTTACCGGAGGCCTCTAAGAGTATAACCCAGTTTCAGGCGTTGGACAGCATATTCCACTTCGCCAGTGCTCGCGCTCCCTCCCTTTCCAGTTACCATAGAGCTTTGCGACGCTTGACGGAAGTGGACGTCCACGCCTGTCTTGTGGCTCGATGGAATAGAGATGGGGATTTTTGCTTAACAGTTCTTATCTTACGTAGGTGTTTTAGGCGTATTACTAGGATCTCGACTAATCAATATTTTCGGGAGATGCAGCTTAAGTTTTTGAGTCGGGCCTACGTGTCTCCCCAAGTGGCTTTTCAACTAACCATTGCCACATCGCCACTGTGCACCCGTTGTCAGGGTGCGGTGGGCACTCTTTCCCACGTATTTTGGGCGTGCCCCACAGTTCACAGATTTTGGCGTAAGGTGATTGCCTACATGGAAGATTTACTTGACGTGGTGCTACCGATTTCTCCAATGTGGTTTTTATTTAGCTGCATCTCCCCAATCCGAGTTCGAGATCCGGGTTCACGCCTGTTGTTGCAGAAGGCGAGCCTAGTGGGGAAGAAATCCATATTGCTGGTTTGGCGATCCTCAGATGCCCCGTCGTTCTGGGTTTGGAGGAACCAGCTGCATGCTTTGATGACGATGGAAGGCATGGCTGCACGTGGCTCCCCTCGGCGACGACGACACTTCCTCGCTATCTGGACTCCGTATCTTCAACAACTGTCCCCGAGGGCGCGGAGTCTAGTGCTGAACGAGTGACAGGCCGAAGGACCTACCGGGCTAGGCGGCCCTTGCTATTTCGTTGGACTGACCATTCTCCTTTTTTTTTTCATCTTATTGTGGTGTTCATACACTGTAGAGGGGGGGGGAGGTAGGGGTGGGGGGGGGACTGTGGTATTTGTTCAACATTGTGGTGGGGGAGGGATCTGAAACCACCCTCCTCCACATTTGTTTGTTGTTTGGAAAATCTAATAAAAATTGTTTGAACATAAAATCGTAATAATAAGAAGGCTAAAGTACCACAAATCACCGTGAATTATGTTTGTATCATTAAGTAAACCTCATACTTAGGCGTAGATGTGAATGCTATGCTGCATAATTTGGCATTATTTATCAGTAAAAAAACAACTAGTAGACCTGCATGCCTACAGCCCACCCATGTTAACCTTGTGCCCACCCAAAAAATCAATTCTGGCTACGCCACTGCTATGAACAGGTGTGCAGCCTCTGTTGGACTTGGCTTAGGAAACATCTGTAGGAAGTCTGACTGGTCAGTATTATTTGTTTGATATATTTCTAGGTTATTTCTTGTGATCTCCTCCTTTGCATGTGGAGTTTTCTTTCTCTGATGATTTCTAAGAAGATTTCTTGTTATTGTATTTGTATTTCCAGTGTTTTGAAAATAAAAAGTAACAAAAAAAACAATAATTCTAGGACTAGGGGACACTCCATGAAGCTAATAGGTTGCACATTTAAAACAAATCTGAGAGAGTATTTTTTTTTCATCCATTGAACAAATAAAAACTATGGTATTTGTTGCCAAAGGATGTGGTGAAAGCAACTAGCATAGCTGGGTTTAAAAAGGGTTTCTTGGAGGAAAAGTCCATAAAACTTTATTAGCTATCTAGACTTGGGAAAGCCACTGCTTATTCTGGTAATTTATGAGCAAGAAGAATTGGGTCTGTTCTTTAGAATCCTGATGGGCACTTGTAACCTGGATTGGCAACTGCCGGAGACAGGATGCTGGGCTTTGGTCTGAACCAGTATGGCATTTTTTATGTTCTTAAGGATTTGAGGCACTGTCTCAATATCAGACATGAAACAAGTTCTACAGAAGCAGTATGTTAAAATATGGAGTGATTAGGGGAAATCCTGCATCTGCATACAGCTGTGACAGTGTCCTCCTGACAGGGCACCATGGGACGAATGTATCACTACAGGCAGAGGAAAGATGATTCAACTTCATGCTGTCTCATAACAAAAGAGTTTGATTCTGGCTTTAGCTTTTTATCTGAGTAACCATATTTGCCTTCTTGATCCAGTGAGTCTGATTTTTTTCCTAAATTAATGCAGATGTTTTGTTTGAGTCTATTCTGAGGTTACTTTGGCTGACCTGTTCTGCTATGAGTATTGGATTTCCCTGGATGGAGACTTATTTCTTCAAATCCAATGTTCTAATATATTTTTTGTGGTATCTCCTGGTAGAAATTGTTTTCTAGTAGGAGAACTTTCTTTTAAAAGCTTTAAAAAAAAAATTTATAAACTATTAGGCATAGCGTAAGGTATTGTATGACGTATTGGTTTAAAGGTTAGATCGATAATTACTACATTTTATATATTTTATAATTAATCTCCCCCAGCATTGTCTTTTTTTTTTTTTTTTTTTGCTTTACTTTCTACATTTGAGTAGTCCATTGCATTTGTTTTAAGTTTCCTAAAAGTGCTTTAATCAGACTTTCAAACATTCCTCAGTGGCCCGAGTCATATAATCATGACATTCCACTGTGGCCAGATGCTAAGATGCAATTGGACATGAGGAGCAAAGTGGAAATCCCATTAAAGATGCTTGAGTAGGGAATGACTCCTTGGTTTAGGGAAAGACTAGTTTGTGCTGTGCTGGAACTGAGGAGCCATTCTTTGCACAGCCAGGCTAATGGAATGGCCCCCTGAGCTATCCTCTTCTAGTCCTGATAATTTTCTGTTGCCTCTTTTGACGAATAGACTTAAGAGGTAATTTTCAAAAGGATTTATGCATTTGAAAATTGCTACTTTTATGTGCGTAACTCCTTTGAAAATCCACTCCACAGGACTTAATTTTCAAAAGATTTTACACACGTAAATGGGCTTTTGAAAATTGCGATGATATTTGCTACTTTTATATGCATAGCTCTTTTGAAAATTCACTCCAAAGAGTAATTATGAAAGGGAGTGCTACAGGTGAGACTGGGTTTTATGTGCAGAAATGGCCTTTTACAAAATGGCCTGTCCGACATGTGGGTAAACATATATATATATATATATATATATATATATATATATATATATATATATATATATATATATATGTGTGTGTGTTATGTATGTGCGTTTGTTTACCTGGATATGTGGAGGCATTCATGGGGATGAAGATTGAGAGGGCTTGCACTTAGATACATATGTTTAAAAATTCAAACGTATGTGCATAAATGTTTCAAAAAAGTTTACATGCACCAGCTAGCAGGAGTAAGTGTGGGGAGGTAAATTTGGTGGGATAATTTTCAAAACAAATCGGCAATACTTATGAGAGTATTTGCATAATTTAGGCATGATGTTATAAAATGGCATGTACAGAGCAGTGAAGCATGAGCCTCACTGCAGGCAATGGTGCAAGACTGCACAGAACCGGAAGGAGAGCTGTGTGTGAAAGTCAGGCGTAGGGGAAGAGAGCACTCAAGGCATGTCTGGCATTCAGCTATACTAATCGATTACAGGAAAGGCTAACTGCTCAGGCACTTCCAAAGTAGGAAAGTGACAGCTGCCTGCAAACAGTTTTCTTTTCCTCCTGAAAATTGGTAGTAATCTTATTTCTAAAAACTGTACACGTTTAAATTAGAACTTTTTCCATGTCCAGAAATTAGACTTTAATGGTGCACTTGACGGTAGCATTTTGTAATTATTGTGTTCCAGTTGATTTCGTTACAAAGCAGAGTGAGGGAGACAGCCAAACGGATTAGTAATTTGCCTAGTCACATTGATTTTTGCTATTGCCACTTTTTTTCACCAGATGGGACACCAGTGGGCTAAACATGCATTTCTCTTCCTGTTTGCTTTTCAGGGGAGTTATTTAAAACTCGACCGCCTTGGGTGACTGGAACCTGGAACTCTACGCTCTTAAAATCAAAATCACAACCACGCCTCTCTCAAGCTGTCTCCTACAAGACTGCAGTACAGGCAGCTTTGTGGCTAATCAGGGTAAGGATAAAGATTGCAGGTCCCATCTGGTCTGTAATATTGCAAACCCCTTCATAATCCCCAGCACTCCACCACTAAGAATCCTCTGTGGTTGTCCCATGCTTTCATGAATCACAATACCAGCTTTAATCCTACTGCCTCCACTGAGAAACGTCCACCACCCACTTTGTAAAGAAATGTTTCCTGAAGTTTATTAGTCGCATTTGGACGAGATCAGGGGGCCTGAAGCTTTTCAAGAGCAGGGCCACATAAGAGATTTCAAATCACGGAGAGGACCGGTTGGGGGGGGGGGGGGGAGGGAGAGAGCTCCTCGCAGTTGTTTGCTGAGAAAGGTGGGGTGGGGAGTTGGGGGGGGACGGACTATATCTGGCCCTTTCAGAGATTGAAATGCTGGGGAAGGGGGAGGCAGGGTACAGGCTTCCCAGGAGTGCAGGGCTGCGGCAGATAGTGCCAGCCGCCTCCTCCGCAGGTTGAGCCCTTGGGTTCTGGGGACCAGTAGGGCTTAGCTTCAGCAGCAGAACATTATGGCTAGTCACAGCTGGAAGCTGGGCTGGTCTTTTGCCTGGCCAGCCCTCTCCCCTACAGGTTGAGCCCTTGGGATCTGGGAACAGTTAGGGCTTAGCTGGACAAGGCAGGGCAGGCACAAGTTGGAACTGAGGTCAGGCACAGGCCGAACATTGTGAGCAGAGACAGACTGGAAGCAGAGGTGTGGGCATGGAACAGGCAGGAAGTGAGGACGAATGGATACTGGAACAGGTTGAACAAGATTGGACAGGATACTAAGCAGGGACTAGGACTGGATACAGACACAGGCTTGGACAGGATACAGAGCAGGAACTGGGATTGGGGCAAGGCAAGGCAATAGCAAGGTAGGGAATGGATGCTAGGAACTGGACTGGGCAGAACAGGACAAGACCAGACAAGGGCAGGACAAGACAACACAGAACAAAGAACACTGAGGCCTGAAGGCAGCGATACAGAAGGCCCATACGCCGCTAAGCACAAGGCGAGGTAAGGATGAAGTTACAGTTGCTGAATCATGATTCAGTAAAAATAAAAACTGGGAGGTGAATATGCAAGGAGATTATTTTCAAAATGGACTGGAAATTTAAAAGTTGAGTAGCAGCTTTATATAATAGAGACAAAATAAAAGCTATTGAGGTACAAAGTGAGCAAGGAGCAGTTAAGTTGCTGTGGGTTATCTGGAAGAAACCTAAAGAGTCTAATATTGTATCTATGTAGGTATAATCTATATGCTGTCATCACAAGGGGAGGAGGTAGATATGGACATTCTATACATTAAAATGGGGGTCCTAAATCTTCCAGATGTAGACTGTAGTCTGCCGGATCAACTAGAAGTTGGTGGATCATGGAATCTTTGCTATAGGATTTTCTTGAGCAACTCTTTGAGGAGCCCATTCATGATGAGGTGCCACTGGACTTGGTACTGACACATGGAAATGGTATCACTGAGATTATAGTAGGGGGCCACCTGTACTGTGTTGTTTACAGTAATTAGGACAAGGGAAGACAAGGAAATGGCAGAAAAACGAAATGAATTCTTTGCATCTGTCTTTACTAAAGAGGATGTTGGGTTCATGCCCATACTGGAAACATTTTTTGATGGTGACGACTCTGAGCAATTACACTTACTGTGAAACTGGAGGATGTAATAAATCAGATTGACAGACTAAAGAATAACAGATCACTGGGACTGGATGGTATTCACCCCAAGAGTTCTGAAGGAACTAAAACTTGAGATTACAGACCTGTTTCTGGTAATTTCAATTTATCATTTAACAGAGCCATGATACCAGAAGACTGGAGGGTGGCCAATGTGAAACTAATTTTTCAAAAGGGCTCCAGGATAATCCGAGAAACTATAGACAGCTAAGCCTGACATTGGTGCCAGGCAAAATGGTAGAAGCTGTTCTTAAAAACAAAATTACTGACCACATAAGTAGACATTGTTCAATTGGGGAAAGTCAACATTGCTTTTGCAAAGGGAAGTCTCTTACCAATTTACTAAAATTTTTGAAGGTGTAAATAAAAATGCAGATGAATGTTTGCCGGTAGATATAGTATATTTGGATTTTCAGAAGGCATTTGACAAAGTCCCTAATGAGAAACGCTTCAGGAAATTGCGAGGTCATGTGATCAGTGGTAGTGTCCTATTGTGGAATTGGTATCTGGATAAAAGACAGGAAATAGAGTATAAGTTTATATGGTCAGCTTTCCAAATGGAGAAAGTTCATTAGTGGAGTGCTTCAGGGATCTGTATTGGGACCTGTGCTATTTAGCATATTAATAATTGATCTGGAGAAAGGAACAATGAGTGAGGTGACTAAATTTGCAGATGACACAAAATTGTTTTAAGTTGTTAAAATAGCAGTGGATTGTGAGGAACTGCAGAAGGACATTGTGAGACTAGGAGACTGGGCTTCTAAATGACAGATGCAATTTAATGTGGAGAAGTGCAAAGTAATGCATGGAAAAATAATCCCAGCTATAGGTATACGTTGTTGGGTTTAGTGGTAGGAGTCGCCACCCAAGAAAAGAACCTTGGAGTCCTTATGGACAATATCTTGAAATCTTCAGCTCAGTGTATGGCAGCTGGCAAAAAGGCGAATAGAATGTTAGGAATTATTTGGAAAGGAATAGAAAACAAAAATGAGAATATCGTAATGCCTTTGTATAGACACATGGGGCAACCTTAGGGTCATGTATTTGGTTTGCAAAAACCCAAGGGAGAAATACTGTACAGAGGGTGAAATGTATTTATTTCACATAATACTCTGCCTTTTTGAAACCAAATCAGTTTCCACAGAATCAAAACAGGAATATACATTGTATAAAAGCAATACAACACTATAGTAAAACAAAATAAGAAACACAACTAAGCACTGTTTATAAACACAATTATCATTCCTACATACCAACTGCTCCAACCTTCTCCCCAATGCCAACCAAAATTAAAAACCCTTGAAGTATTCCAGTGTGTTCTGAGCAAGATCATACTCCACACCTCATCTAACTCAAAAATTAAAATGCCTGCCTAACTAAAAGCCAACATTTTACTATTTTGTAAATCTTCAGATGATCTGTTTCCATGTGTGCCCCTGCTGGTAGACTGTTCCAAAGAACTGGAGCAACATAACTACATGCCTTCCGACACATACAGACCAAGTGGACAACAGATAGAGAGGGATCCAATTATAACACCTGCTGTGAAGATCATAAAGTACGGCCCAGTCCATAAGGAACCAATCGAGCAGACAAATATTTTGGAACAGCAGATCACAAGATTCTAAAAACCAAAGACAAAATCTTAAACTTAGACCTGGACTCCACCGGGAACCAATGCAGCTCCTTCAGAACAGGAGTTGTATGATCGTACTTCTTGCTCCCTGAGAGTAATCTTGCTACATTGTTCTGAAGGAGGTGAAGATGCTTCATATTAGTAACAGTAATGCCCTGCTTATTAGTTACAGTAATGTCCTAGTATAGGGGTAGATTTTCAAAGGGGTACGCGCGTACCCCCCGAAAACCTACCCCAACCCCCCCCCGCGCGTGCCGAGCCTATTTTGCATAGGCTCGGCGGCGCGCGCAAGCCCCGGGACGTGTGTAAGACCCGGGGCTTGCATGAAGGGGTGTGTCGCGCGTGATGACTTTTCGGGGGCGGTGCCGTGGGCGTGGTTTCGGCCCGTGGGTGTTCCGGGGGCATGGCCGCGCCCTCCGGAACAGCCCTCGGGTCGGGTCTTGGCGCGCCAGCAGCCTCCGGCAGGCGTAAATCCATCGATAAAGGTAGGGGGGGTTTAGATAGGGCTGGGGGGGGTGGGTTAGGTAGGGGAAGGGAGGTGCGCCTGGTGCGCGAACAAAAGTATGCGATCGCGTATTTTTGGAAGATCTACCTCCCAGTGCATTGTAATAATCCAGCTGATTGGTCTCTAAAGCATGGGCCGCACAGGCAAGGTCTTTAGAATCAAGACAACGACGGAATCGTCGTATATGTTGCAAGGCCATGACAATGATGACTAAACTGCAGCAGCAACATGGTGCTACATTGTTAAATGAGCATCTAGCTTGACTCTGAGGCTACATATGTCTTTTAGAACCAAATGACACCAGAGAAAACTGGGAACACAATAAACCTTTGTCCCAACTGACTGAACCACAAGACCTCCAATTTACGTGGATTTAACTTCAGCTTAAATCGGGGAAAGCCAATCTGCAAGTGCAGCCAAGCACTCTTCATCTTTTCAGCCCCCACAGTTTGGTCTGCCTTCAGCTGCAAGAATTGGCAACTATAGCCAAAACTCTGAATAAGAAATGCCGGTGGAAGCAGAGCATTAAATAAAAAAATGGGCCAAGTCGAACCCTCATGGGACCCCCCCCCTGTACGAAAGCTTTTTCAAAGACAAATTCAAAGAAACCTGTTGTGAGCAGTCTGTCAAATAAGAAGTAAACCAAAGTAATACAAGGACCGGAAAGACCAACTTGATCCAATTGCTGCATTAACAATTCATGATCAAAGGCAGCTGAGAAATCCAACAGAACAAAGAGGGAGTCAGTTCCCTTGTCACATGCATTACCAGCCCATCCAGTAGGGCCACCAAGACAGCGTTAGTGGGACCAAAACGTTAGGCGGCTAGTGCTGATTTCCAGTGCTTTGCTAGCTGCCTAACTTGACTGGACGAATCAAAGCACTGCAAAAGCAGTTCTACATCTGCCTGGACAAACCCCCTTGCACATCCCCTACAACCCATCCTTCCAGTGTTTGCGTAATAAATAAATGAGCCCTGCGGTCCCCATCCTGTTTCCCTCACGTTCCAGATACTCCTTATTTTAAAGCAATTGCAGTCACATCCCCTTTCCCCAGTCTCCCAATGCTCCTTAAAAAAAAACAAACAAACAAAAAAAAAAAAACAGTTGCCTGGTGCTCACCATTCCTTTTCCCACCTTCTCAATGCTCCTTTTAAAACAATAAGTCCCATAGCCAGTCGTCCAGCTATAATTTTCCCCTGGCTCTCCTCCCTCAGAATATTAAAAAAAAAAAAAAAAAAAAGACATTGGGGGTAACATTTTGGGATTTTCTGCCTGCTGCAGTCCAAATAAGGATAGAGGGCTGGCCTGGGGGTTTACTTTTTCCACCCCACACTCCTTTTTTTGGTTATCTTACCCAGGTAGCGTGTTTTTGAATACCTGCTTCCACAAGCACAGTCTGTTAAATTGCTGCATGTCGTAAGGGACAACCTGAGCTAGTTCTGATTTTATAGAAACATAGAAACATAGAAATGACGGCAGAAGACGACCAAACGGTCCATCCAGTCTGTCCAGCAAGCTTTCAAACGTTTTTTTTCCCCCCAAACTTATCTGTTGCTCTTGTCCCTTGTAAGTGACATTTTTGTTCTATTTCCCTTCCACCCCCGCCATCGATCTATTTCCCTTCCACCCCTGCCTTCGATGTAGTTAGCAGTGCTGGAACTGCATCTAAGTGAAGTATCTAGCTAATTGGTTAGGGGTAGTAACCGCTGTCATAGCAAGCTACTCCCACGCATGTTAATCCAGCCTGTGCAACTCAGTCCTTGGTTGTTGTCTGAATATAAATCATCTTTTCATCATTCCCCCTGCCGTTGAAGCAGAGATCTTTTCATCATTCCCCCTGCCGTTGAAGCAGAGAACTATGCTGGATATCATTGAAAGTGAAGTATCAGGCTTATTTGGTTTGGGGTAGTAACCGCCGTATCAAGCAAGTTACTCCCCTGCTTTTTTGTGGATGCAAATCCTTTTTTTCCACATTTCCTCTTGCCATTGAAGCATAGAGCAATGTTGGAGTCGCATTAACCATGTGTATGTTTATTGAATAAGAGTATTATCTCCAGGCAGTAGCCGTCATTCCCGCAAGCCGCCCCCATGCCTCTTCACTGCATTCACATCCTTTAGACTTTATGGATCCACAGTGTTTATACCCATTACATTCATGGATTTGCGGCATAGCTGAGGCGGAGTGAAACCAGGACTAACCCAAGGCTTTGCTTTGTGACCCTGGTGCTGTGACTGCTCACTTTATGCTAAAGTGGAATTCTCAGGCCCTGCTTCCTGGCAGCAGGGTCTTCTTGTATGAATTCAAGTTTAAAAAACAAACAAAGAATTTCTGGTAAAGCTCCGACTCTGCAATTGCTAGACTTTTCTCCATTGAGCAGGGATAACTGTCTGCGATTTCAGGGTGATTCCTATCCCAAGTTTCTACTCCTGTAATTGGATACTAGAAATACCAAGGCACTCAGCTTATGGAGTTTGAAACCAGTTTATCAACAGATGTATTTTTATTATTGCTAGTATTCATCCACAATGCCAGTCTTACCTGGCTTTGTGGATGAAGGATATGAGATTTATCCTTTAATGACCTTTTAGAGGTGTAGATTGGATGTTGATTACTTTTAAACAGAAATGTCGTACAGTATATAGAGTTTACTTACATACTGTGATATGAGCACAATGCTTTCTAGCTCCATGCATTAAGGAAACATCTGAGCTTTCACTTAAATCTTTCAGGGCAAAACTGGTGCCCCAAATATGACTCTTTCAAGACAACTTGCAGAAGAGAGCAAGCCCATCTCAAGCATCAGCCTGACAGAGGAGAAACAACTTGTATCGTCTTCAATAAAAACCTTATCCAAAAGGTCAGTAAAGCTTTGAGGTACTAGCTCAGTAGGACACATAGAACCAAGTCCTCTAGAGACAGGGACAAGTGAAATTATGGAAGGACTGTGACAAACAGAGCTGCCCCCACGTGAAAAAGTGCACTCTCACCCTGTACCCAACCCCACAAGCTAGGAGGCTCGGTTAAAGAGCATCCACTCAGCAACAACCTCATTGTAGGGTCTGCGGTTCCCGTTAGCTGAAGTCCTTTGCACAACAGGCTCCTCTCCCCACACACCCAGCTGACTTGCTTGCACGGGCTTTCTACACACTTTTCACTTCTTAGTCTCTCACTGGATTTTTCTGGTTGCCACAAAACCAATATGTCTTGTCAACTGTGCATTTCTCTTTCACAACTGTTTGGGTTAGAAAACGAATTGCTTTTTTTTTTTTTCTTTTTATGACCGGGGATCAGCCCTTATCCTGCTCTGGAGGACATTACCAGGCCCAGTTATATTTCCAGTGCAATGTATTTGTATATAGCCTGACTTCGGGAATGGCCTCTGCTATTATTGGCATGAGTAGCGTGGCATCTTCTTAGTGTTTGGGTAATTGCCAGGTACTTGTACCCTGGTTTGGTCTCTGTTGGAAACAGGATGCTGGGCCTGACGCACCCTTGGTCTGACCCAGCATGGTAATTTCTTATGTTCTTAACAGCAAGCTCTCCCTCCAAACCCTTTCCCCACCCAATCACCTTTCTGCAAGCACCATAACTGGGAACGTTTGAGTTGGGGGTCACCTTGAAATTCAGTGCGGATTGGGGAAAAGTGCACACACCAATGTTCTCTCTTCCACTCCCCTCCCCCATACTCTCTCACACACACATTCTCTTTTTATCTCCCCCCCCTCCCCTCTTCAGGGAGGAGATAAAAAGTGACTCCACCACTCTCCTCTCTAGCCTGAAGCCCAACCCCAGAACGTTTCCCTTCCTTAACCATAGGAGCAGAAGGATTCTCCAAGGCATCTCAATCAGCAGAGAACAGAGCTCCGCTTCATGCTCCAGCCCCTCCCCTGTCAGGCAGCTTGGATGGTAAGGGAGTGACGTGGTTGAGGCAAAGGCTGGAGCTCATAAAGCACAGAAGTAAAGACCCATTCTGCTCCCTAATCCAGTCTCTCTTCTCCTATCTTGCAGGGAATAGGAGTGGAAAGGGAGAATTTAGATTGAACATAGCAGAAAAGACCAAAGAAGAGCTACTCTGTTCCATAATGCAGCCTCTCCCTTCCTGTTGTTTTTCCCACTCTGGGCTGCAGGAGCAGGGCACCCTTCTGGCCATAGGCTAGCTATGGCTCTAGTGAAAATTACTGCTTCCCTATCATCCTGCTAGACCAGTCCAGATGTGGGTTTATGGTATCCTGCCAGCAGATGGAGACAAAGAACTAAAACTTTTTCAGTGGCATAACCACTGCGATAAGGGGTGGAACAGGATAATAAATTGCCATATTTTCCATCTCCAGCAGATGATGGCTGGAACAGCAGGATTCCTCACTTCCAGGTTTTGGGTTCCTGGTCTTTCTTGGTAGAGCTAATTTCATGCTTTGTTTGCTTCCAGGGCAGCACTCTGGATTGATTCTCCTGGTAGAACTGGTACTTCTGTTCCTAGTGCAGAAATTCTTGTGATATGGGCATTGGATAGCAGGACGCTCTGCCTTTAGCCAGTAAGACAAGCTCTGTTCTGTCGTGGGGTGGCAGTAAATGACTTCAGCTGAACCTTGAGCATCCGGGAGCCTTTTTTCTTTGTCGGCTGCAGTGGGGCCTGTTCTGGTTGAGAGGCTCTTAAAAGTCTTCAGGATAGAAAGATTGAATTCCTCTCTCAACAGTCCCTTTCTGCTGCAGCCTTGGCCAACTAGTCTTCCATGAGTGACCGCTGAGTGGCTCATGCCTTGTTGCTCCCTGAGGCAGTCTGATGAGAATCCAGGGCCGCCTTTTTCGGCAGATGCAGTGTATGACCTTACTAGGCTTTCTTCTCAGTCAGTGGCATCAGTTGTTTTGGTGCGGAAGCTTTTATGGCTGCATAAGTCAGAGGCAGATATAGCATCTAAGGCTCATCTCAGCAAACATTTGTTTTAAAAGAAAGTAATTTTTTGAGGGTAGATCTCAAAAAGTTAGCTAAGAATCTGCAAGAGTCTAAGCCCCACAAGCTGCCAGAGGACAGAGTCGATCAATCTCGCCGATTGGCAGATGTCATACAGTGATGGCCTTAAATTTTGGAGGTAGTACAATTAAACCACTCTTATTTCCTGTCATCTCTATGGTGCTACTAGTCAAGCAGTAGGTTGTTCTGTCCTGTGAGACCTATGACGCCTCTCTCTCTGTCCCCACAGGCATCATGAGAAGCAGAAATATTAAGCTGAATTGAACTTGGTTTATCTGTGTGATAGCACACAGGAAAATGTAACCAGCCATAAGGCGACCAACCTTTTGAACGCTGCATTTACAGCTTGTTTTACATATGTTCACTTTTTCTTGTATCTTCCTTCTTACTGGGAGAAAGAGTGCTTTGCTAGCTAATCATTTCCAACAGCATTATTATTAGATAAAAACAGCAAATTAATTCATCTTTGGAGACTAGATCATGGGTGGTGGATGTTTCCATGGTCCATTAGCTCTTAGTAGGGACATTAATTTACTAATGCAAAACCTAGCGAAAAGTGGACAGTGTTACTTGTGTTCTCTGGTCCATAACAGATATACAATTTTAAAAGTGAAAAAAAATGACAATGAGATATATTGTTTCATTTTATTAAATATTTAACAGAAACCATATAGAAACTTAGAGGACCTCTCTATAAACTACATTAACAGTATATTAGAAGTCTCCCGTAACCGACTGCCACAGGATGGAGTCACACAGTGGCTGAACAGGTTTGCAGGATAGCTGCCATGGATCCTATCCTGCAGGGGCCAAAGAAGGAGAGGACTGCCACGGACCCCATTCACTTTGGATGAAGAAGGGATTTATTTTATTTATTTATTTTGAACTTTTTTATACCGACATTCATGTAAAAAATACATATCACATCGGTTTACAGTGAAACAATTATAGGAACAAGTCATTACATAGAACAGGGGGTTGCATAGAACTGGGATCCAGGAAGTTAAAAAAGTTAACAACTGCTAATATATAATTAAGGTAATAACCAAGCATTGAAACGGAACGGAACGGAAATCGAAAAGTCATCACCTTCTGAGAAGATGTGTGTGTGTGTGTATGAGTGGGAGCCTGTATGTGTGTGTGTGGGGGAGCCTGTGTGTATATGTGTGTGTATATGTGTGTGTGTGTGTGTGAGGGGGGGTGAGTATGGGAGGCTGTGTATAGGAGTATGCACGTGTGTATGTGTATATGTGTGTGTGTGTGTGTGTGAGGGGGGTATGGGAGGCTGTGTATAGGAGTATGCACGTGTGTATGTGTATATGTGTGTGTGTGTGTGAGGGGGGTATGGGAGGCTGTGTATAGGAGTATGCATGTGTGTGTGTGTGTGCCTGCCTATGTCTGTCTGTCCACATGTGTGGGAGCATGAGAGACAGGGCTTTGCTGAAAGAGCAAATGAGTAAAATGTACTTGGTGTTGATCAGGTTATCTGGTTCCTATCTGATGTAAATGTTCATCACCAAATAAAAGTGAAAAAGATAAATATTGTTTTAATGTATTAAAAAATTAAAAGGACCTGCCTGTATGTGTGAGCCTTTGTGTGTGTGTGTGTGGGGGCACATGAAACCTGACAGGCAGTGCACCTTCCACTGTTCTGGGCCCCACCTGGTGGCCATAGACAGACACGACGGTATAACTGACCGACAGGCCAACATAAGCCTTTTATATATATATATATATATATATATGTAAATGAGCAATTTGGACGACAGTTAGAACTGATGGTGAGCAGTTTTTGATTTATTGGCTCTGTTAAATAAAAAAAAATAAGCCTTATCATATCAACGCTAGATTTTACATAGATAATTGACTGGTCAATAGAATTTTAAAGACTACGGTTTAGAGCTACTGTGTGTAAAGCTAGTTTTGAGAGAAAGATATGTGTGCTGTTACTTTAAGTGGAGATTAATGTACCAGGTGGATCTATAGAGGGAAAGGTAATATGGGTGGGGAGGAAAGGAAGGGAGTTTACATCCAAAGTAGAAATATGTTTAAGATTTCATGATTTTATCTTTTAATTAAAAAATATGAATATGCATTATAACAGTGAGCAATGGTAAGATTGTACTTTATTAAATAAAAAAAACATCATAAGCCAAATTTATCACCAGTTTTTTCTTGCTTTCATACAGAAAATATGCCTCAGGATCCAACTTGTACCCTGTGCTGCCATCCAGACAATTCATGCTTCAGCCGCAGGAGACTCTGCACCTGCTTTTAATATCATCCAGGATTCCTGCCTACGAGGTCCGCATTTCTTGTAGAGCAATATTTATTTTCTTGAGTATCTTGCAGGCCCAGAGACACCAGTTCTGGACGTGGGTTCAATTAAATTGTAATTTTTGGAAGTCAGAAAATTCCATGTATCCAAATGAGGGCATATTCTCATGGTATTTTTTGGACATCAAGATAATTGCAAGAATGTGCATTTTAAGTTAACAAGTTGGAGAAATGTACCCAAAGTAGGGATGTTTCATAGTCTTCTTGTGTTTCAGTATTTGTATTGATGCTCCAGTAAGCTCAGAAGTACAGTATATGGTGTGGGTGGGGTCCCTGGCTGAGTGGCAGGAGCTAGCATGACATCAGCAAGGTGTAAGTAACTTTGAGGGGCAAAGGATCACTTTATTCACTTTTCTATGTACACAAAATGTAAGCAGGTAAACAATCATTTTAGAAACATTTCTAACATAAATCGTCTCATTATGATTTCTCATTTCCCAGCTACTTTATCTTATAAAACTACTATAAATATGTTGAAACCTAGAGTTACAAGACAGAAAATCAACTGAAACCAATAGATACGTTTATTTATTATGAAATATATCTAAAACAAAAAAAAAAGGACACTTCCACCTTCTTATTTTTGGAAGCATGTATGTGTACTATACTTGGAAGTATGTAGATTACTAATTAAGTGTAGCCTGAGTACTGGGTCTTACACAGCAGTGTGTGTGATGCCTCAAAGCCTCTCATCCTTTATAATCACAAATGTTTATTGAAGGAAACGGAATGCGCTCTCCAAAGAGAAAATAGATTTTCTCCAAACCTTAGAAAAAAATAGGGTTTTTTCTTGCTGTGTATCTAATTTAATACCAATGAAGAAAAAAATCTGCCTTTTCTTTAACAATTTAAACCCCCTTTATCTCTTCTTACCAACAGCAATACATTCACTCATTCATATTTACACAACTGAACCTAAAAGCCCATCTTCAGCTTTAGTCTTAGAAACTTACCTCGGGCTTTTGGAAAATATTTGTTTATCCTTTATTTTGGCTATCGTGCCTCAAAAGATGCAGTACTGGATTATCTTCTCTATACTGTATATCCTTATGAATTATTTTCCAGTTTTCCAGTTCCTCAGGATTACTCAATGCATCAAAACAGGCCACTGCCACAGAGGGAAGGCAGCCTAAGCCTCTGCAGCAGATGCAGACGAAAGCCACATCCTGAGATTTTTTTTTTTCTACAGTTTCAACATGTCTTCTGTATCACCCTTAGATGAGGTTCTGGTAGGGGGAAGGCTTCAGAATTTCAAACAAGTATACTCGTTAATACCAACAGTCCTGAAAATTGTACATCAGGAATATCGAATGAACCTCAAATCTGCTGCCCAAATAATCCGCCAATGAGACAGTGGTTAGAAACAAAACCACTCATGTTTCTTCAAAAAAGGTTTCATCCTTCTTATTAGCCAACGTAATAGAGTCTGTTTCTCTACAAGAAGTGAACATGGGGTATTATTCCAAATACTTTCTGATTATAAAGAAGAGAGAGGGCCTTCAACCTGTCTTAACAAATACCTAATGGACTCTGTGTACCATACTTCCTTTCTTACAGTACAGCAGCTGGCTTTGCTCTCTAGATCTAAAAGATGCTTACTCTCACACATTTTAATTCACAAGACTTACAGGAAATTTCTACATTTCATCATAGCATAGGGTCACTGTGTGCCCAGGATTTTCACAAAATGCCTTACAGTTGTTGCCACTCACTTAAGGAAAAACAATATTTTTGTCTTTCCATACCTTGCCAATTAACTCATATCTAGTCAATCTCTTCAGAGCATAAGTTACACCATACTGGGTCAGACCAAGGGTCCATCAAGCCCCAGACTATGTTCTTCTTATGTTCTTAGATCCCATGCTACTAATACTGGCAACAAGAAGTGGCTATTTCTTATTGATTAATAGCAGTTTATGGACTTCTCCACCAGGAACTTATCCAAACCTTTTCTAAACCCAGCTATATTAACTCCCTTAACCACATCCTCTGGCAACGAATTCCAGAGCTTAATTTTGGGTTGAGTAAAAAAGAATTTTCTCCGATTCGTTTTAAATGTGCTACTTGCTAATTTCAGGAAGCTCATTTATCCATGCTTTTTACCATGAGCACCTCACAATCCATAAGATTTATTATTATTATTAATCTTCAAAACTTCAACATGAAAAAATATTTTACTGAAAATTTAAAGATTCTCTCCCAAAATATGCCTCTTATTCATAGAGCATAGTCTTCCTCTCAGAAACTTATTTCTAGTGATCAAGATGCTGGCTTTGATGTTACGTCTCCTTCTTCTGCTCTAGATGTCTCTGCATTGTTAGCAAATTCTCTTGAGAGCATAGTTGCCAGAGAAACCTTGCTTGTATCATTTGCCTTAGAAATGGATAGAGACTTAGTACTGAAACCTTTTTTCAGAAATAGATCTTTCCCCTTTTTTGGGGGATAAGATCAAAGTGTTCCCTGATCTATCCAGGAGTACACAGATGTAGAAAGCTTTTTTGCAACTGAAACCCCCAAGTCCTGCCGGATTTATGCGTGCAGGGCACTTGCGCGCCAGCGCACCTATATTGCATAGGCCGCCGGCGTGCACAAAGCCCCGGGACGGGCGTAAGTCCCGGGGCTTCGTGGAGGGAGCATGTTGGCAGTCCGGGGGGGGGGGGGGGGTGTCTGGGGTCAGGGGGCGGTCCGGGGCGGGTCCGGGGGCATGGCGACGGTTCGGGGGCGGGCCGGGGGGGGGGGGGGGGCGGTCCCAAGTCCTCCAGCACTGCGGCCTGTGCCGGGGGATGGTAAGCCGGCGCGCGCAAGTTACGCCTGCCTCAGGCAGGTGTAACTTGTACAACAAAGGTAGAGGGGGATTTAGGTAGGGCTGGGGGTGGGTTAGATAGGGGAAGGGAGGGAAAAGTGGGGGGACGCCCTGATTTCGGAGTGACCTCGGAGGGAACGGAGGCAGGCTGTGCGGCTCGGCGCGCGCAGACTGCCGATTTTGCGCAGCCTTGCGAGCGCCGACCCCGGATTTTAAATGATATGCGTGGCTACGCGCATATCTTTTAAAATCCGGCGTACTTTTGTTTGCGCCGGTTGCGCTAACAAAAGTACGCGCGTGCGTACTTTTTAAAAATCTGCCCCATGGGAATACATTTATTTTTTATGATTCTTCACACTTAAAAAGGTTTTACGATGATAAACTTGCTCAATAAGTAAATTAAAGGCTGGTAGATTTTAAAACCCGGACATGCATCGAAGTTGGGAGATTTTCACGTGACTTGATGTGGCACGCAGGTACACATATCTCCCACTACGTGAACAAATCATAAAAGCAAAATATGAGCAGGGCATGGACAGGGTCTGGGAGGAGCATAGGCAGGTCATGGGTAGGCCATCTCTGAAAAATTAAGTTAGCATGTAAGCAGTTATGCGCACAAGGGTGCCAGGGCCCCCAACTGTGTAACTTTATTTCTGCTATGGAGGGCGTGTAAGTCATGTAACAAAATATTAGGCTAGTCAGTGGGGGTTTTAAGGGTCGAGGGTAACAGGGTAAAAGGGAGGCAAGTTAGATAGGTGGATTAGGAAGTCCTCTCCTTTACTGGGGCAAACTGGGAGTGAACTGGGAAAAAGAGCTATTGTGTCGGTGCGCATAGCTACTAAATTTCCCCTCACTTACGCACTCAAGGTGGCATTTGTGTGCACATGCTTGTGTCAGTATAAAATCACGCACACATGTATGCGCGTATAGCTGATTTTATAACAAATGCATATTTATGCATATATACCCGTATGTTATAAAATTGTCTCATCCATGTGCACGTGCCAGCAAATGCGCACACAAATGTGCCCGCGCGCAGGTCTTAAGATTCACCTCTATATATGTAATTTGTTTTTCCAGTAACACTATTATATTTGTAACTTTCTATCATGTAACATCTGTCTTTTCAATTATGGACTATTGTTTGTTATGCTTTTTTTATGGTTGCTTATTTCCTTGTTTAGTTATGCATATTTAAACTTTGCTTATATTTTTAGTTTTTTTCTTATTGTATACTTGAAAAAATTTCTTTGTATAAAAAGTTAAAAAAAAAAAAATTAAACATGAAGCCATCCCATGTAATCAAGTAAATGGAGCCTATTTGGACGCAGCCTAGGGAAAAGCATTTATGCCTCAAGAGAGAGCAGATGAATTTTCAAAACTCATTCTGTGAATCATGGACCAAGGACATGTCTCTGCCCTTGTTTTCATGAAGATATTAGGCCACATGGCAGCAATGATGTAAGTCACATCCTTTGCACATCTTCAGAGGAGACAGGCTCAATGGGAGCTAAAGCTTCAATGGAACCAACATCTTCAACCCTTGTCAAAGTGTGAATATCAAAAGCTTTCATCAAATCTCTAACATGGTGGTTAAATTGTTCAAATCTTTTAAAAGGTCAATTATTTCACTACCCCCAGGTTCAAGAAATCCAATCAGGTTTGGGGATCTCATCTGAGAAATTTCTCCTCTTGGGGAAAATGGTCACTAGATGAGATGTTCCTTCATATCATCCACCTAGAATTGCGAGTAATCTTTAGTATTCTGAAAGTGTTCATTCCATGGTTGAAGAATATGGTGCTGATCCAGACAAATAACCAGATGGCAATGTTTTACATTAATAACAAGGGGGAAAGGAGGAGCAGGGGTGATATGATTCAGACCTTCAGATACTTGAAAAACTTTAACGATCCAAAGACAACGACAAACCTTTTCCGCCAGAAAAAAATCAGCAGAACCAGGGGTCACGAGCTGAGGCTCCAGGGAGGAAGACTAAGAACCAATGTCAGGAAGTATTTCTTCACGGAAAAGGTGGTGGATGCTTGGAACGCCCTTCCAGAGGAAGTGGTGAAGTCCAAAACTGTGAAGGACCAAAGGGGCATGGGATAAACACTGTGGATCCATCAAGTCTAGAGGGCGTGAATAAAGTGGAAGCAGCAAAACACTGCACGGAGCGGCAGTAGCCACAGAGGCATTCACGGAGCGGGATGCCAGTGGCCAGTAGTTATTGTTCCACCTTCACAGAGCGGAAGGATGGAGGGCTGCTATCTCCAAAAAAAATTAAAAAAAACAAACAAAAAATAATAACAGGGGTGGGTAAGAGTATGGGGCAAGGGTGTGGCCTGCTTGTTACAGCAGTTGCTACCCCTAATTGAGCTGGATGTCACTCGGATGCAGATACGGCGCTGCTCTCTAAATTGGTGGTGGGGTGGAGGGGAATTAGGGCTGGAGGGTACTGGAAGCCGATAGTAACAGGTGGGAGAGAGAAAAAGGGAAATAAAATGGATAAAGTGAGTAGCTTGCTGGGCAGACTGGATGGGCCATTTGGTCTTCTTCTGCCGTCATTTCTATGTTTCTATGTTTCTATGGAACAAGTTCTTACAGCTTTTGCCTGGAAGCCTCCAAAATTTGAAAATTGGTAGTCTTCCAGGGAATGTTTCTTCTAGATATCTATTTTCCAGGAAACCAGAATCAGATAGAAGACAAATTACATTGTCAACTACAACCACATGAATAATTGCTCTACAACCACATAACACAGGAACCCTTTCATCTTTGGAGCATTCTACATGTAGACCTTTGTGCGTTCCTCAACAACAGGGTTCCCGCATACTCCTCCAGGAGACCAGAGAGGGGCAGATTGATTGTGGATGCTTTCTCAATTCAGTGGAATCTAAGGCTTCTCTGCACATTTTCCCCCATTTCCCTTTATTTTAAGGAGTCTTCAAAAACTGAGGAGGGAGGACAAATTATTTCTATTGTCCTTTTTTTGACCTTGTTAGCTTTGGTTTCTCTAGCTTCAGTGCCTAGCTGTTTAGCCACTGGTAAGGTTGCAGATATTTCCAACCCTTATCATGCAGTGCAATGGTAATCTTCTACATTCCGAGGTCAATATTCCAAGTGCATTCAGCACTAGTCATGTAAGTATAGCTTATGCAGTTAAGTAGCAGCCACTGAATATGCACCTACATTTACCTACATGCATACAATAGCCGCATAACTTGTGGGCATGTAGTGGGTGGATCGATCAGGAATGAGTTATCCGTACAAGTTGTGAGGCTAACTATGGCTAAGTTAGATGTGCCATAGAGCAGGTCTAAACTTAGCCGGTGATATCTTAGATGGCTAAACATGGATATATACATGTCTGTTCAGTGGCTTAGCCTTGCTGTTGAATATATCTTGTAACTTAGCTAGATAAGTGTAATCTGGCTAAGTTACTTAAACAGCCAGTTTTGAATATTGACCCCACTAAGTTTTAGTCTTTGACTCTGACAACAAGGATGTTGAAAGTCAACTCATTTCATCCATGCAGTTGCCTTCCGGAATAAAGGAAATTATTCTTTCTTAAATGAAGTAGTCTATCAGAAGATCCTACAATTTAAAATGGAAATGATTTACTATCTAGTGCTCAAAATTCAGGCAATATCTATTAAGTCTTTCCAACTCCAGTCTGAGAATTAACTAAGTCAGAGTTCACCTTAGTGCTATAGCAGCATACTATGAGAATTTGGAAGATGTTCCTGTTTCCCACCAGCCTAAAGTTGCTGAATTTTATGAAAGTTCTCACACATCTGAAACCTTGGGATCTGAATACAGTCCCTGCTCAGCTCATAAAACTACTTTTTGAATCCTTGAACATCAGAACTAAAATTCTTTTCCTGGAAAAGTTTATTTTTAATAGCAGTTACTTCTGCTTGAAAATTAGTGAATTACAAGTACTAGTTTCAAACTTTTCTTATGTTCAGTTCTTTATAACAGAGTAGTTTTGAAAACTCACCCGAAATTTCTTCCAAAGGGTTTTTCTCAATTTCATTTGAACCAATCCATTGTGCTGCCAACATTCTTTCCAAAACCGCATGCCCTTAAGGGTAAGTAGAACTCTTCTGTAGTCCAATGCATGAAGAACCTGTTTTTCTATTTGCAAAAGACGCATTCCCACAGAAAGTTGTCATAATTCATTTTTTAAATACAATCAAACTGGGTTTTTCAGTTACAAAGAGAAGTCCTTATTGGACCTCTAATTACATCACTTACCACTACAATCAAGAAGGACTCTTATCTTCAACATAAAATAAAGGCCCATTGAGTTAGGGCTACAGCAACTTCTTTAGTACATCTTGTGCTCTGCTTCCAAAGAATACATCTACATGGTCCTCTACCCGTACCTCCACTGCTCATTACTGCCTAGAGACTGCTTCACATCAAGACAGCAGTTTTGAACAGGCAGTTCTCTGAAGCTTATTTAATTCCTTCAACTGCATCCTCAGGCAATACAGATGGGTTGCAACAATATACTACTAACATGCAAAGCAAACTAATCATATGCAACTTTCAGCTTGGGAGTCCCCACTTGTGTGGCATATGTTATCTTTGTCCATGGAGAAAGCTAAGTTGCTTACCTGTAACAGGTGTTTTCTGTAGGCTGCTGGATAAATCAGCCACATAATCCTTTCCACCTCCCCTTGAGAGCTGAAACTTTGCTTGCTATGAATATGGAGGAAATTTTTGTGACAGGCAATTGCATGGGAAGGTCCATGCATGCTTGGAAAGATCATCTTGGGTTTTTCTGGACTCAGAGAATTTTCCGTCAAATGATGTCAACCCACTTGTGTGGCTGATTTATTTTGCTGTCTGTGGATAGCACCCTTTACAGATAGGCAACTTAGTGATCTGTAAAATGGAAACTGAAAGGGGTAGATTGCAAGAAATAGAAAAATAAAAGGAGAGAGGGCTGTATTTAAGCAGAAAGTGGCATGCCAAAGGCAAAGGTAAAGAACTAAGGGGGTCATTTATTTATTTAAAATGTTTTCTATACCGTCATTAAGTTATTTACCATCATAACGGTTTACAAAGAGGCACATATAATAATAAATAGTTAGTACTTTACAAAAAAAGGTGCCAGTAATGTCCGGTAACATAAAATTGTTTAAAGACTAATTGATTCATGATATATATTAACTATTGATACATGTCTCATGGGTGAAGCACATGTGATTCATTCTATACTTTTCAAATGTTTTATGATTATCAGTGTGATAAGAATAATTTCCAGGTAGGCACCTGGAGATTGTGTTGGGTGCTTGCTGCCAGCTGTATCTTACTTTTTTCACTGTTCTCTTTGTAAAAGGCTTGTTTGAAAAGCCAGGTTTTCAGATTTATTTTAAACGTTTTGAAATTTCTCTATAGTCTTAGTTCTAAAGGCATAAGGGCCGATTTTAAAATTTAAGCGCGCGGGGCACATTTGTGCACGCTACCCGGCGCGCACAAATGTACACCCGATTTTATAACATGTGTGTGCTGCCGCCCGCATGTTATAAAATCCAGGGTCGGCGCATGCAAGGGGGTGAACATGTGTGCACCTTGCTCGCGCCAAGTCTAAGGGGAGCCCCGATGGCTTTCCCCGTTCCCTCCAAGGCCGTTCTGAAATCGGAGCGGCCTTGGAGGGAACCTTTTTTTTGTTCCCCCCACCTTTCCCTCCCTTCCCCTATCTAACCCACCCCCCGGCCCTACCTAAATCCTCCCCATCTTATCTCGATGAGTTACGCAGGTCTCTTGCAGGCGTAACTTGCGTGTGCCGGCAGCCTCCCGGTGCACCATGCCCCGACACATGCCACTGAATGCCTCTGAATGTGTCTGTAACACCACTCACCCTAACCCCAAACTATTTCCCAAAAAACTCACCCCGATTCAAAGTGCCCCTCTAGAGTGGAACATGTATATAGAGTGTTAGACTAACCCTATAGAGAGGCTCTCTCTCCCCACTGCATGAGTGCATAAGATATACATACAAAGGCTGTCAGTATACTTTTTGAATGCTACGCGCATACTTTATAAAATGAGGCATATATTTGGTCACATGCATTTCTTTTAAAATTTGCCTGTAAGTGTTGAGGCTTAGTAATAGAAGCTGATTGGGTACTTTGAATTCCTGGAAATATTTGCCATGTTTATATTTTTTCATTGCTTCAATTATTTTTTTATTTTTTTATGTATAGCAAATCTTTGTATCCAGCTCATGGTGCTGACTTGCACAACTTAGTACCATATTTTTTCCTTGTAAAGAAATGGTATGATGGCCTGTAAGTCTTTTTTTTTTTCCTTTTCTGTTAAGGTGTTATTGTATTGCTTTCTGAGAGTTTTGATTTGCTACTGCAGATGGTCCTGGACAGCATCAAACCCAATGTAGTTCCACTGGTATATGACCACAGTGGGATGACGCTGGAAGGGCTCCATTACTACATAGAAAAAGTACTGGATGGACGAACAGCCAAGACTATAGGGATTGTTGCTAACGGGGATTCCCGAGAGATTGATCTTGTTCAAGGTAGGAACTAGAGTGGTTTTAATTATCGGAGAAATGATATTTTCAGTTTGTCATCAAGTTTCTTTTCAGATTTCGGTAAACCTTGTTCTTCCTTCAGCTTCCAAGTGATAGATTTGAGAGTTTGTTACATGATACTTCCATTTCCTGCCTACATCATGGGCAGCTTGAGTTGATGTGTTTCAGATAAATTATTTAACTTACAACTTGCTATTTTAAAAATACAATTCTTTCTTTGTTATTCCTCGATGAAGGTTGCAATATAGGAGCTGGCTGGAACAGTAGTGGCATCACTGTCTTTTTGGCAAGGAGTAGGTGACACACAAAGCTAATGGGAGGATCATATCCTCTAAACTTAGATTTTTTGAGTAGTTTGGGTTCATATAACACTTTTAGTTTAAAAAAAGGATTTTAATAAGCATTACGGTTATTGCACTGCAGAAAATGTTGAAGATTCTGTGGTTTAAACCTTTAGCTTTCTGCCCCATGTGATAATGTCTTGCAGGGAGAATAGTATCTTTAGCAACTGCAGTTGGGTAAACCAAAGCCTGGAGAGCTAAAATGACCAAGATCACACCAAGACTTAGGCCGTATTTTCCATTCTCACAGATAATGGTGAATCCCGACAGTAACGGGGGGGGGGGGGGGGGGGGGGGGCTGCGAAAGCTGGCAGCGATCACACCACCGTGGTATTATCGCTGCTGGCTTTCGCACCCAATAGCGCTGCCCCGACTCCTACCAACTCCGCCCCCGCGTGCGATAGCCTTAGAAAATAACCCCATTAGTGGGAAATAAGGATTTGAACTGAAGAGTTCAACGCTTTGTCTTCACTTTAAATTCGCAGCTCTGTTAATTAGACTAGATCATGCCTCCTACATGCGAAGTTTGTTTTAATGGTTGTTTTGTGATTTGAAATTTGTATTTTTATGTATGATGTTTTATATTGTATTGCAAGTGTATTTTATTGTTTTGTTTTAATTGTTTGTATTTTTATTTTACTGTTTTTAAGATTGTATTTTTTGGTTTTGATGATCACTGCCTTGGGGCTTCTTGGACTAGTGAGGCTGTTACAAATTCTTTTAAATAAATAAGTTAATGCTGAGAATGACAGTAAAAAATATCCACCTGCAATGATCATTTAAGGAATAATTTTCAAAAGCTTTTCCTCACATAGAACACTATTTTACATGTAGAAACTGGGTTTTATAAAATAGCCTTCCTGATGTGCAGTAATTTATATGTGTATGTCCTGTTCACGCACAAGTTTATCTGGATTCTGTAGAGGCATTTCTGGAAGCAGAAGTGGAGCGGAGTTTTCACTTATGCAAATAATTTTTATTTTCAAAAGTATGTACTGCATGTAAATTTCCATGGGAATTATATGTGCTCCAGATAACTTGTTCGGATACTGAGGTGGGATTATTTTCAAAGGCTAAGTTTCCTGCAATGTTACAAAATTATCCTTCCTAAGAACAAGCCAGGCTTATACTGCACTGTAAATATATTAATTTAGCTAAATCTAACACACATTGTACAGAATTTAAACCTTACATTCTGTTGATGTGAGTCAACACTTGCTGAGTAATGAAAGATATATCTTTATTAGGACAAAATAAAATAAGCTTTCACTGTACAAGAAACATCTCACTGGCTGCCATGCAATTATTTCTGTGGCTATAAGAGTGTCCTTTAACTTGACATTTTTCAGGGCAGAGTCTTGGCTATTAATAAGTTATCTTAGGTCAATATTTCTTAATTATTGAGAATGTAGAGCAACAGGGTATAGTTGTAATACTGCCTCAGTGGAAAAGGATGTATATTCTAGTTAGTGGAATGAAAGTATGGCTTCTGACTATGATGCACTATAACTATAAACTGAAAAAGGCTTAACTGTTCATTATATCATCTTTCCAACTTTGATTTATCTCTAGTGTCCACTGTTTAAATTGTATTTACACTGAACATTTAGAACTACAGCCTCTGCATGAACTCTGACATGATATAATGATCAGGGAGTATATGCATCTCATGGGAGAGGATGTTAGAAAAAGACTTCTGAAGGTAATCAGAGAAGTAAATGGTTTTCCTGAGAAGCAAGGGATCCGTATAATGGTCGTGTTACAGACTGAAGTGGAGTCCTTTATGCCCTATGGAGGAAAGGAGAAACTTAGGGGGTTATTTTCTAAAGCTTAGCGCACGCGTGCGAAAGCAACATCGGGGCGGAGTCGGCTTCGGAAGAGGAGGAATTGGGCGGCACCGGAGCCAACTCTGAGAACACAGCGCGGACAGCGAAATGGTAAGCTTCCCTATCGCTGCCTATTTCGCACCAAATAACTACATCTTTTATGGTGTAGTTATTCGGCGCGACGCCGGCAGCGATTGTACCGCGGAGATGCGATCGCTGCCGGCTAGCGCAGGACCGCTCCCCGCTTCACCCCCCCCCCCGCCCCCCCATTACCGCCGGGATTCACTGTGCCTTGCGGCATTAGTGAATCCCGGCCTTAGTAGAGTTAGAAGAATCTACACCCATTGTCATCCTTAGAGAGTGATTAACATCCAGAAGAGTGAGTCCTTAAGACCCAATTTTAAAATGGCCACGTGCATAAAAATCAGGACTTACACGCGTGCCTGGACCCTGCATGCACCGTGCGCATTTTTAAAAGGGACCGGCCACACGCGTAAATCCCGATATGCGGACATGCGCCGGGCCCTGAGAAAGGGGTGGGCCGAGGGGCATGGTCTGGGTGGGGAGGGGCAGGGCGAGGCGGGACGGAGGTCGGCCGGGACAGCAGCCATTAGCCACTGTCCCGGGAAAGCATGCGCCGGCAGCTGGCTGGCATGCACAAACTTTATTTTATTTTATTTATTTAAAAGATTCTTATATACCGATAGCCGTTTGCACATCGTATCGGTTTACATATAACTAAACTTCTTCTGTTTCAGGGGAGCAGTAAGTAATAAAACAAAAAAAAAGTTTAGTTGGTAGGAAGGGGTTTAGGGGGTGGGGAGGAGAGGAGAGGGGAAGAGGGAGGGAGTTTAGGTAGGGGGACTGGGAGGGAACTGGGGAAGGCTAGATTGTGACACCGCATGTAGTTAGCAAAAATTCGCTCCCCCTGCATGCGCCGCCCACCCATGCATGTGCGGATTTTAAAATCTGGCGCGCAGGTGCGCGCGGCCATCCGATTTTATATAACATGTGCGCGCCGGTGCGCGCATGTTATAAAATCAAGGCATCCATGTGTGCACACCGGGAACCATGCGCACATGGACGCCCGCGTGCTCCTTTTAAAATCTACCCCAAAAGGAATAAGTGCACACTACTGGCCATGTCAGTTTGGTTCAGTTCTTAGTAGAAGAAAGAATACATCAGCTGATGTAATGGTGATTTATTTTTTCTACATCAACTTTCACAAAATTTTCAAACCGGTGTACAATATAAAAAAAAAGCATAAAATATCAATAACAAAAATCAATTAAAAAATTACAGCTGTTATAATATTAACCATACAGCATAAAACTAAACATAAAAACTAAAGTCAAAGTCAATGAAAAACTTGTTTAACAAGCCAGGCTTTCACCAGCTTCTTAAATTTCATAAAATGTCCTTAAATCCAGTCGGGTAGATTTTCAAAGGGATACGCACGTACCCCCCGAAAACCTACCCCAAACCCCCCCTGCGCGCACCGAGCCTATTTTGCATAGGCTCGGCGGTGCGCGCAAGCCCCGGGACGTGCGTAAGTCCCGGGGCTTGCATGGAAGGGCGTGTCGGGGGCGTGCCCGGAGTGACGCGGTGTTTTGGGGGCGTGTCGCGCCCGAAGCGGCATTTCGGGGGCGGCGGAGCGGGCGTGGTTTCAGCCCGGGGGCGTTCCGGGGGCGTGGCCGCGACCTCCGGACCAGTCCCCGGGACCGGAACACGGAGCGGGGCAGCTGGCCGGCGTAACTTTGCCAACAAAGGTAGGGGGGGTTTAGATAAGGACAGGGGGGGGTGGGTTAGGTAGGGGAAGGGAAGGGAAGGAGTGGGGGGGGGGTGGGGGGGGGTGGAAGGAAGGTTCCCTCCGAGGCCGCTCCGATTTCGGAGCGGCCTCGGAGGGAACGGAGGCAGGCTGTGCGGCTCGGCGCGCACAGGATGCCGATTTTGGGCAGCCTGTGCGCGCCGAGCCCAGATTTTAATGGATACGCGCGTATCCATTAAAATCCCGCGTACTCTTGTTCGCGCCTGGTGCGCGAACAAAAGTACACACTCGCGCACATTTATAAAATCCAGCCCAGTCGGAGCAAGTTCCAAAGCAAAGGAGCCTGATGTTGGAAAGCAGTTTGTCTGGTACCTTCCAAAGTAATTTCTCGTGGAGAAGGAATGCGTAAAAGTTCCAGTTGAGAAGTTTTCAGTGTTTGCAATGGTTTATAAGCAAGGAAGTTCAGAGAAATGTAAATATTTTTGTGCCTTTCCACTGGGGTGCAGGCGGTACTCAAAGTTTAACAAAAATGGACAACATTTACCAAGGATCTATTGTAGGAGGAGAAGCAGAGAGTACTAGTACACAGTACAGAGTCAAATATATATCTATATATGTGTGTGAATAATCCCCCTTAGGAGCTACCAAAGGGGACTGTTAGCATGCAAAGATTATATAATCACATCTGTAACTGCAGACACCTGGAAAATATTAGATCACATGGGCTCCAGTTTATTAAAAATAATTTCCAATATTTATTAGAGAACTGGAGGAAGGAGGGGAGATTTCCCTGAATCATTTGCAGCTTTTCACTTGTCCAATAACTGATTGAATTACAAAGAGCTTTAGAGTTCCTCTGTGACCTGGTGTTTTTGCTGCTGAGTAAACATAATCGTGATTTACCCGTTGATCACTTGCCTTCTATTCGTGCCAATGAGGCCTGAGATTAGCTGCAGCAGGCTTATATTGCATGTCTATTGCAGCAATTACACCTAAAAATGGTAGAAATATTCAATCACAGCAAAAGACTACCACTCTAGTTATTGAATCTTTATAACCAGGCTCATAATATCTCAATAAAAAGAAATCATCATACTTTAGGGACAATATAATTGCAGAAACACTGCTATTACAAATGTCCAATTTATATAATCATTGGTCTGAATAAATCAACCATTTTCTTATCTGTTTTTATGTGAATCACAAAATTGCAGTGTAACTAAATTTTAGCAAAGTGTATAGCTTAAGTCAAAGTACTTATCTTAAAAAAAATGGCAGAAAATAATTCTCAAAAATAAAACCTGACAAGGCTTCTTGTTTTGATAATAGTCTGTGTATCAGGGAAGTTCTGTATGGCATGAGCCCTGGAATTGATCTACAAGTGAAACAGAACTAATGTTCGTATATGTACAATGAGAACAATGTGGAAGAGCCAGTCAATTCAAAATTCAACGATACTTTCTGATTGGCGGAATACAACAACAATTTCTGATTGGTGAAAAAGTAGTGGCATATTACATGTCACCGTTATGCACACCAATCCAAAAGTAGCAGTAGGTTACATCATCACTGCTATGCACACCAGATGATTTTCAGCCATTTTTTTTCTTTTTGTAATTTATACTTTATTAAGTTTTAACTATTAATATGACATAAACAATGCCAGTCAACAAAATGGATATTAATTGCAAAGAAAAGAAATAAAAAGAAATTATATTCAAAGGAAAAGCAAGGAAAAAAATAATATTACAGTCAAATTGTCAATTCAAGAAATCAATATTTCACACATTCCTTTACACTTTTCCCTCCTACCCCATAACATTTAAATGATTAAATATCCTGATACTATGCAATTGGGGAGATCAAGATTCCAGTTAGGAGCTATTTAGTACTCAACACAAATAAAACAGGAAACAAGGAGAGTCCCGATCATTCTTCCATGTAATAACACTAGTTGTCAGTATTCCTGATCAATATCTTGGCATCTAAAATGACTTAAGGTCAGATGGTTCAAAGTATATATACTTAAAATTATTTATTTTCATGATACATTCACATGGATAATGAATAGTAATCTGGGATCCTGTTTGCTCAGCCTGTTTCCTGAGGGCTAAGAATTCTTCTCTCCTTTGCTGAGTTGCTTTTACAATGTCCGGGAAAATCCATATTTTTTTGTCCATAATAATGAACCTGTCTGTTTCTTAAGAAATAACTTGAGAACTAGATCTCTATCAAATGGAAACATAAATTTAACAAGCAGTGTTCCTCGTCTTTCAACAGGCTCTTCTCCCGAAGCCTCCAGCATTGCTGAAATATTAACAGGAGGCAGTTCTTCTTTTCTTTTATCAAAGGATACACAATAAATCTTAGCCAAAGATGGCATTGCTTCAAAAGGTCTTTTTAAGATTTCCTTTAGATATCTTTTAAACTGTCTTGAGTTGAAACATACTCAATTGGAGGAAAATTCAACACACTCAAATTCCTGTATCTTGCTTCATTCTCTGTTTTCTTCAGCTTTTTTTTATCTGCTCCGTTTCTCCCTGTATCAAACCTCCTCAATCCTTCTGAACATGGGCCACTTTTTGTTCCAGTCCTTCCGTCTTTGTAGCTTGTACAACAACCTGTTGTTCTAAAGTTTGTGAGCGTTTGTTTGCATCAGCTATTGCAAGTATTAACGAGGACATCGATTTTTCTCTAATAACATTATAGCTGACACTGTCCAGAGTTATTACAAGAGTTTTTTTCCACAATCCTTTCAGGAATAACCACAGCTACATCTCCTCCGCCAAGCATTACCACACCACTGTGTTCACTGGCGGTTCCTCCCTTCCCCCCTTGGAGTCGACGCCATTATTAACTCTTGTTGTCTGGGATCCAAGATGGCGCCGCAGAGCAGCTAGTGGGAGTCTCGGCGTTTTTTTTGTTCCCTGGTTAATCTATTTTGAATGCTGCATACAGCCCGGAAGGTTCTTTCATATGTCTTTTTTTTTCTCCTTCTCAACTAACTTTTTTCCTAAGTGATAAAGTAACTGTGCAAAGTAGTGGGAATTGATACTATAGTTTTTGTTCGGCCTCCTGTGCAATGAGTGCCTTATAAAATATAGTATACTCGCTGTTTAAATACTGCTCTTTCCTTAAATTTCCTTTGGGAAATTTGTCTTCATTTTAATACTTTTTGTAATTGGATCCTATATTGTGGACGTAGAATTGAAGAAGTATGTATTTTGTTTCCTATTTTATATATAAGTATGCTATTTTCTGTTCTTCTTTCTTTTTCTGATCAAGATTGTTTTCTTGAAAATTTGTAGTAAATTCTATAAATAAAGAATTTAAAAAAACACCAAAAAAACTTGTTGAGCAAACTTCTCCTCTGAAGAACATTTCTCTATCCGGCAAACACCAAATGTAATGTTCTCGCTTACTTCAGATTTCTTGGCCATATCCAGGGGGTTTCCTTCGGCGTCTAGCACCGACAGAATATCCACTCTCTCGAGGTCTTTTGTCCGTTCTGCTTCACAAATATTGTCAGTAAAGGGGGAGGTGTTATCGGCGCTCCAGGGCTAAGAGAGATGGACGAAGCAAGTGTTGCTGCATTTTGCTCCGCAGCAGCGTTCACAGCGCTTCCAACTCCTGGGGCTGTACTGGGACTTGCGGCGAAAAAACTCTGTATTCTCTGTTGAGTCCAGCCCACTGGGGAGGATACTATAGGTATTTCCCGCAGTTTGCCCTTTCTTTTAGTATGCGGCATGTTGGTCTAACAGCCGCAGTCAAGGAGGAAATAATTCGGAACCAGAGCAGAGAGTGTCCGTCGCGTCTCTCCTTCAGGCAGACATCTTGGTCTCCCCTCCTATGTATTTTCTGCCATTTTTAAGATGAGCACTTTGATTTAAGATTTATACTTTGATAACATTTTGTTGCACTGCAATTTCATGATTCACAAAGAAAACACATAAAAAACAGATAAGAAAATGGTTGATTTCTTAAGACCAGTAATTATATGACTGGGACGTTTGCAACAGCAGTGTTTACTGTAATTATATTGTTCCTAGACTAGAGTATAATGGTCTCTATTTATTGAGATAATATTAGCCTGGTTATAACTATTCTATGGTAATCTTACAATACATGTTACCTTATTTAAACTGAAGTGCATGAGGTGCTTGATGATAAAGGTGAATTTCAAAAGCCCGAAGTGCGCATCAATTAAGGATGTGCAAATATAGCTGTCTCTGCTTTTATTACATTTATAGTCAAAGAATATGGATCTCTGTCAATACTCTTGCCTCTGCCCATAGCCTGTCTGTAGCGTGGTACTATATCGTTTGATGTGCAAACTTTCTTTTCTGTTCTCCAAAAGAGCACCTAAGTGTTACTTCCTTCCTGAAGGAGTCAAATTAGCATTCTTTTGAAGTCCAGGATCTTTTTAAACAAATAAGTTAAACTTCCTATCAATATATAATCTGCATACTGATAACCCAAGGCCATCTCTTCCTATTGTGCAGTGTCTGTCAGAGTCACGGCTCATGCCTGGGCCCAATTAGGCCAACCTTCCTGGTGACACTGTATTATGGGATACTGACAGCATGATTGTAGGCTAGCAAGGTGGGAGGGCTTCGAGACATCCTGCCTCCGTCTCCCCAATCTTCTCAGCATGTGGCCTGTCTCACTCCTTTTTCCGGTCTCTGCTCCCTTCCCTGCCCCTTCTATTCAGCAATTGGCCCGGTGGGAGAGGTCATGCCAGCCCATGAGTTGTGAACAGGTTGGAAGTACTGATAGTGAGTGTCAGAGCAGGTGGCAGTGGTGAACATGCTCCACCAGGCTAGATGGTGGGGGCACGGGGAAGGCAGGTCAGGGAGGGAGGAGGGATCATTGGGAAGATGTCTGATCCCTTCCTGCCCCGGCAAACTCTAAAGGGCGGAAGAGGAAGATCCCTCAGCTAGAGGAGGGGTATCGCAGCCGGGGGATGTCAGTCTCTTGGGCAAATTTCCCCAACAGGCAACAGAGAAAGAGGATCTGCCTGGTTATATTTAAGCCTGTTACGGTAGTACCTAGGTATGGCATTCAAGTTAGGCATCTAATGCTGAAAACCAGCAATGTTTGCCTATCTTTCTCTCCCCAACCTGCTTCCAGTCCTGGACCGATCCACATTTCATAGACACTCAGCCCCAGTCAGTTTTCAAAGATGGCAATTTAGGCCCCTAACTTCTAAAATCATGCATCCATGGTATCAACTGGTTTTCATTAAAATAATGTTGGTGGAAGCCTGACCCAGTGGCTCAGGTAGTAACACTTGCAGTGCTGCAGCCGAGGGCATTACTTAGGTGTGCCTTGAAGCTGCCGCTGCACTCGAGCCTGGGGCAGGAAGGACAGTGTAGCTGCTTCAGGGGTAACCCCTGCAGTCACAAGAAGAGCGTCTCGAGGACAGTTTCAGAGTAGACTTTCCTTTGTCTAGCAAGGGAAGTTTAGTTTGCACAGATGGTATTATCCGGGAAATCAGCGTCCACAAAGGAGGAGCAGAATGGGAGGGGAAAAAAAAGTTGGCAGTTTTGCTAGAGCAGGGTAAACGGTTGTGAAATGTAAATGGATGTGCTGCTTTACACTCTGCTTGAACGGTTGGCATATTTTTTAATCTCTGTGTTCTCAGGCAGTAGAATAAGCATCAAGAATGTACTAAGCCCTGAAGTAAGAGACTTTTGGGAGAAGATGGGAAGCTGTGTAGCAGCTGCAGAAGAAGACGGCAAAATCTACCTCTTTGTACCTCTGGCGGCCTCAGGTTAGCAGCTGTTTCCTTCCTCTCCGTCAGTTCTTCCAGGAGATTTCAAATCGAATTCTCTACTCAGATGCACTCAAGCACCAGACTATACTAGCATGGAAAGCAAAAGCCAGGATGTGATGCCCTTTGCTGTTTGGAAAATCAGGAGGATGATTATAACAAAGCACTTGCCAAATAAAAAGGCCTTCATGATGATGGAGAGATTTCAGATCACATATATGGATGTAAACTCCAGGTGGCAAGTGTATCCATTTTTTCCATATTTCCAGTTGAGTCTCGTGGCCTGGATGCACCTGGGAATTAACACAGGTGGAGTAAAGAAATCCCACATAAAATGACATTGAAGGAAGAAAGTGTGAAATAAACTGGAACCTGTTCAGTCTTGAAAACACTTATGTGGCACAATGATATTTCAAGGGTGCTGGCTGAGCTAATTTATTGTTCAAGGTTTAATAGCGATATAGTCACCCGACACAGCCGTGTTTCACTGGTTTAGGCTGCATTGGGAGGGACACGTTGCGAACAGCCATGGGTCTTTGAGCTACAGTCTCTTTTTCCCTCTGGTCTTAACAAGGAAATTGAATGGCATCATTTTCTTTAAGCTGACTCTGCTTTCTGCCCCATGGGGCATTCTCTCTTCCCTCGCTATTCTGATTGGTCATTGTAGGTCATGTGATTCGCTCCCGATTGGCCCTCTCCTTGGCGCCTTTTTTCGTAGTTTATCGTCCTCTCCGCTCTAGCGGAACTCGCTCAGTCGCTGTACTGACGTCGCAGTGCATGACCTCATGCAGAAGGATTAAGTGAGTGACGCTCTCGCTATGTTCCTTCTCTCCGTTCGAACTGTTTCATTTATTGTTCTTTTCCTTGTTTAGATAACTTTCTGTGGAGTTAATACGTCACCCTCACACTTGCTTTACTCTCTCAGGCAGGTTTCGTTTGGACTCAGGTTCATTTTCACTCTGCTCTTGCCCTGCACCCTGACTCGGCCATACATTTTTAAACTGAGCAATTTTGGGTTTTAGTACCTTACTGCTCACGGTTTCTTAGTCACACTGTTAACTTCTTTCTTGCAGAACAATTCCTTATGCTTGTATCAGCACCATTGAACTACCATTGACTACTAGGTCCTCTTTATATTGTTTACAGATTTGAATGTTTTTGTCATCTCTGTTGTTGTATCAGCTACTGTTCTGCTAATTTAATGCCAATTAATTTTGAGTTTTTTTATCTTAGAAATCCATCGTTGGGTCCCTCCTGACGCAGCCCCACCGACAAAACACGGCCGTGTCGGGAGACTATATTGCTGTTAAACCTTTTAACAATAAATTATCTCAGCCGGCATTTGAAATATCATTGTGTTACATACTGTAAGTGTTTTTGAGACTGAACAGTTTGAATTTTATTTCATGCATTCTTGCTTTGATTCAAGATAACAGTCAGGCCCATCCCATCTTTACCCACTGCAGTAACTCGGAAACCCTACTTGATCACTTGACCCAAGCTACATATCCTCGGTTTGTTGCATTCCTTCTTGAATTCGGTTCCAGTCTTTGCATCCACCACCACGTCTAGAAGGCCGTTTCATGCATCTGTCATGTTGTTCTTTCTCTGAAGTGTTAACCCATGCTCCTCTCATTTCACTGAACACTGCTTGCCTTCTGTACATTATTTGTACTCATTAAATATCATATCCTCCTCTCCTCCAGGTCACTGATTATATTACTGACCATTCACAAAGGCACAGCAGTAGGGCAAATAATTTAAAACATATGAAACTGGCCCATTAGCAGCCTTTCTCTTTCTGAAGGGTTGGAAAACTGTCCTTTTAAAAAGATATTATATATAATTATAGTGAAATTTTAAGTTGTGTCGTAAGTACTGTTTAAAAAGTTAACCATTTAAACCCCTTAACAGGAAGGCAAGGGGCAGCTGTTCTCCAAGGCAGCACTGGGACATCTCTCATTCACAGAGGGGGGATCCCTGTGCATGATGGTGGCCTGACATCAATTGATCAGCATAATTCGGACTGGGGCTTGTAACGCTGCAGCCAGAAAGTGGTGAAGTCCACCCTGGGCTCAAGCCACTCCTTCTGGTCTCTGCAGCAGTTTATATTAAACGGTTAAGTGAAAATCTAAACGGTAAGACATTACTTACCAGTGAACCATTCAATATTTGAAATCCCTAATTTTAAGCACCTGCTTCTAAATGTGATTTGATGCTGGGGAAGCATGAGTTGAGAGTATGTTGTCTGCCGTTGCAGAGTCAGGAATGAAAATCCTGTCCCAGCTCTCGCAGCTGACAGGTGTCTCCTTCAGTACGCCCACCGGGACAGCAACGGGGTCCTACCAGCACAGTAAGTAGGACAAAGAGAACGAATAAAAGCAATCGTACAATCAGTTCCAATGCTTGTTTCTGTAATCTGTATGCAGGTTTGTACTGCCCAATTATAGTGCTTAAACTGAAGATAATTCTGCACATCTAAGAATAGCCTTACAGAGCATGTAAAACTCAATACCTTCTGGAGTCCTTGTTGATGATATAAAGTTACTTCCCTCTGGGTGCGCTTCTGGGCTTTTCTTTTCTCCTTTATGATATAAAGAGTGATTCATGGTGATGAGTTTCTTCTAAGTAACTGGCACTTGGCAGCTATTTTTGCAGCTGGGTGCTGCTCAGTAACCCTTAAAATGTAGCAACCTTTGCTCTTACCTCTGGCTTCCAGTTTCCTTTGCTCGTGAAGGAACAGCATCAGAAGGAGAGAAAGAAGCTGATGTACAAGTGCAGGAAGCTGCTATTTATTTCTGTAGGGCTACCAGATGCACACAATGAGGCCCGGTGCAGCTGTCATTCAGCCTCACAGGAACTGTTTTAAGTGCCGCCCCAGTCTTTTTTTTTAAACTGCAAGCCACAGCTCATTCTAATAATGAGTTTGAAAAGCATGTTGGAGCTCTGATGAGGGCAATGGAAGTCAGCGGGGAGCATTTGATTTTCTGTGGCCTAGCAGAGCATAGATCTGTTCAGAGCTGAGAACACCAGAGCTGCAACAACCTCCCTGTTAGCTGATTTCCAAAAAAAGCCTAGGGTCCACATCCATTGTGAATTATTTTCCTACAAAATAAGGAACCAAACTTTCAAAACCAAAATGTGCAAGTGCCAAGAATAAATGTGTTGAAAGCATCACCTCAAAAGCTACAGTAGTGGGACCCAGTAATGTATAACCTTTAGGGGAGCTTTTAAATAATCCTAGGCAAAAGTGCATGGGTAAGGGAGAGGATCAGGAGATATATTGATCCTTTAATCAGTACTGTGCATTAAAAACAAAATTCTGAATCAAAACTGGTAAAACCTGTATTTATTTTTTTTCTCTCTCTCTCTCCTTTTTTCTTCCTCCTCCTTTCATCCCTTTTCACAGTCGATATCCCTGGGTCGGCTTTGGGGAACCATTGCAGGCCCCCGGGCCGGAGAGATGTGTTCACCTCTCCTCACCTGAAGCACAAACTCGCTTCTACTCGTTGCCCGTCGGGGAACGGCACCCCAGCTGCGGCCCAGCTCCCTTCCTTCCTCAGGCCTAAGCGCGCCATTTTTTTGTGGCATGTTCAGGTCTGACCAACCTCGGTGGACAGGAGATACGAACCTGGGTCACCTCGCTTTGTGAGCCACGGGACTGGTCCAAAGGTATTATTTGGAATCGGGTCCTGGGACAGAATAATTGAAAACCACATTGTCCTTGGGTGGGGGTTGGCACGTCTTCAAACGAGAACAAAGATGCTTCAGAATATTGACAAAATCTAAAACAACACCTTAAAAAAAAAACCAAACAACCCACCCCCACCAAACGTGAAGATGAGATATGCATATAGTGTGCTGTTATTTTGCTTTCTTGCTGTATCAGTCCTTAGTGAATGGCTAGGAGGACAGGAGGAGCCTCCTCCCGCCTTGTACTTCAATGCCGTGAAGATCCAGGCTTGGTGCGGACTGGCAGAGGTTCTGGAGGAGGCACTGAGGGCCGTCAGGAAGCAGATGAGGCCTTACCTCGGTGAGCTGCAGGAGAACGTCTGTGGCAGGACCGTTGGTAAGAATTCACAAGAACCATCGCTGTCTGCCCACTTGTGTCAGCACTGACCGACTGCAGTGCTGCCAGTTCTAGGGGAGAGTCACAGCAAGGAATACTAATGACTACAGCACTGTCTGAGCAACGGCGGTGGTGATAGACCCTGTTCACTCTGCCTCCCGCCCCAATGTATGTGCAAACCTATCAGGCTTTCTGATGCAGGGCTCATTTCATTCACAATTTTAAACCCCGCCCAGCATATATTGATGCACTGTCATTATTTAGTTTTTCGTTAGGTCAGGTATATTAACTATTTTTGAAAATTTTTAAAAAATCTTTATTGTAAAATAAATATAATGCTTTCTTGTCTGTGTCTAGGTAATTTTTTTTTCATTCAACTTTTTTCCATTATTTTGCCTTTTTCGTTTCATTTTCTTGTCTTTTTTCTTAGTTTTCATTTCCCTTTCCCCTTGATTCCTTCTCCTCTTTCTTGTCTCTTCCAAGTCTTATTCTATTTATTTATTTAACTTTACTTATATACCGCTTAAATAAGAAACTAAGGGGGGTCATTTATCAAAATGCGCTAAGGCGTTTTCACATGCGTTGAGGGCTTATCGCATGCGAAAAGCCCCGTTAATGCATGTGATAGCACCATATCCTATGGTGCGATGCAAATTCGAAAAAGAGGAGGAGTGGGCTGGGTTTGCCAGTCACCTTTTTCAGTAGTGTTAACCTGTGTGATAGCTTGCGTTATGGGGTGGTAAGGTGTTAGTGCATTTTGTGATGTCTCCTGAAAGGCCTGTTTTAGTAGGTTTGAAGCTCCTGGAGTATCAGCCTAGCCTAGCGAGAGAGAGAGAGAGAGAGAGAAAAGCTGTAACATCCTCTCCCTAGATAACTATGTGTATTCCTATGGGAGCTAAGTAAGCACAAATTGCGATAACATTTTCAGACTTTGCGAAAAGTGCCAGACCTGTTGTATTTCCTGCCTACAACCACTGGGGAGGGAGAGAGAGAGATTTGTGCAATGTTCTCTCCACCTAGCTTGATGTTACCCAGGCAGAGTGTCCATCAAGCTAGGTTGAGAGAACCTTACACAAATCTCATCTTGGAGTGAGTTTCCTCACTCCGAGGGTCATCAAATCTTCACAAGAGACCACTGTTCTGTTCGTACGTCTCACGTTGAATGTCAAAGTGATGCCTAACCTAACCCCCTACACTAATTCCTAAACCTCACCTCGAGTTACTAGGTGGGCCTCCCAAAGGGATACAAATACCTATCTAGGGAGAGGATATTACAGTCTCTCTCAGGTAATTAGCACAAACCACACCCCTTTTGCTATCGCATGTGATACTTATTGCATTTTGATAAATCCAGGCCTAAGCGGTATACAAAGATAACATGCATAACTAGATCAATAAAATGCAAAAAGAATGAAATAAGGCACAGACCTAAAATTCAGACACTAAAAATCATAAGTAAAAACAAGCGGTGCAGCATTTTCCTGGACTTTGACATTTCAGCATCTTCTCATTCTGTCCCCTAATATCACATCTCCTCTTCCTCCACCTGCTTCCTCTCACCCTTTCTCTGAATAATTCATAAAGGTATTGTTATGTATACAAGAAAGCAACTTTAAGTCATCGTGTATTGGCTGCATTATAGTTCCTGTAGAATTGTTAACATCTGGGAGGGGGGGGTGCATTTTCAATCTGTGGTTAAGTTGCAGGTTGACGGGTTCTTTGTACCTGTGGGCCTGAAAACTAGATTTTGAGTTTTCCTTTAAAAAAAATAATCTGGTGGTGGCTGGTGCCTGTGGCGATTCTTTAGCTCGTGAACTTCATAGGTGCAGGTGAAAAGTTTGCAGGGGAAGGTTCATGCGGAGATTTCGAAATGAAATCGCCGCCCCTTTTCCGCACGGCCAAAGTGTGTGTGCTGTGATCAGTGCACAGATTTTTATCTACATATGGAGGGGAAGCAATTTGCAGAAGGACATTTTTTTTAGTGGGTAAATACCCATTTACTCATGGAAAACCTCTGTATAAATTAAGCCATGTAGCAGCAACTTAAATTATAAGGTTCTTCCATTCATTGGGCCCTCCATACATGTTGGTGCCAGCATTTATTGTCTAAAGGGGACACTGATCACTTAAAGTAACATAGTAATGATAGCAGAAAAGGACCAAATGGTTCATCCAGTCTGCCCAGCAAGCTTCCTATGATAATATCTTGCAGGTCGCCCACATGTTTCTCTTAAGGATAGCCTTATGATAACCCATCGAAAAATTACTGCTAGCAACATTTTTACTGGGTGAAGAGCCTTCTTGAAAATTCAGATAGTGCTGCTTGCCGTGCTTTGCTTATGGATTTGGCTATAGAAGCAGTCCTGTGCTTTTCCCCCTGTGTCTGCTTATCAGTACCCCAGACTGTAAAAGTCATGCCCGTATTGGTTGTCCTCTGAATCTAATTCCTCTCCCCCCCCCCCCTTCCCCTTAAAACGGAGCACCTTTTAAGCTGGTAAGCCTTGACCTTGTTTTTTTAGTGGTGAGATTCTTGAGAATGATCTGTTTTCTGCCATTTGCCTTGTGATCAATCTAATTCTAGACCATTTTATCTGCAGCTTTCATTTCAATCACGTGTGACCTGTCTAGGAGTTTTAGAGTGGAAACTATTGACCGTAGGGAGAGTAATTTTATAATTTCCTCCATAGGGCTAAAGTCTGTGGATAGCTTTAGCTGCAAATTTTTCAAAGCGGACTTATGTGCACTAGTTCATATTGAAATTTTGTGGGTTTGCCACAAACACATGAGAACGTACATACACAAATCTTCACCTGCTTCCAAGAAGGTGCAACACAGGGACGGTAACTTTCAAATTGGCTTACAGGCTCACTTTGACGCTTGCACATCTGCGTGCGCCCAAGATTAACATTTTAAGTGTAACCCCACACCGGTGTGGAACCATAAAAGACTTTATCGTCTCTTTGGGGCAGGGACCCTGGCTAGCGGGAGACACTGTCTTTTTTTCTCCCCAAGGTGTTGCTCCTTTGTTGGATGGGGGAACGTTACCTTTCAAAGCCCCGAGTGCTAAGGCTGTCTCTGGTAAGTCTGTGTTCCCCTGGGAGAGGGGTATCCCCATAAGCAAGCTCACACTGTGGGCTCATGGTGCAAAAACCACTCCAGAGACCAAGGTGGTGTCCATATCAAATTTTACTTTTGGATAATAAGAGTAGTAGCAAAATTCACGTTGTCATTAGCTCCACAGGTAAAATTAACTTGATTACAGTTCCTTCTCTCAATCTGTGCAAGATATTTCGTCACAGGGACCCCGGGTATCTCCATCCTCCAGGGTGTGGAAAAGGTGAAGGCCTTGGGTAAGGAAAGTACCTCTTTTTAGGTGACAGGGATCCCCTTCCACCCTGAATGAATCAGTGGCATACCGGGGGTCTCTGGCGCCCGGGGGCCAATGCATCTGTGAGCACCCTCCGCCCCCATCCTTCTTGTGTTAAGGCTTAAGGTCACAGAAAATCAGTGGTACCTCTAGACAGAAGTTGGGGGGGGGGGGGTTGGGAGCCAAAATGACATTTCCTCATATCTCACCCACCTCCATAGCATGGCCCCCTGCTTTAAAACTGGCTATAAAAAAAAGTCTCAGTAAGAAAGTCCCAAGGATCTTCCATGTAATTTTAAAAAGCTGGCCAGTTTCACACTTCTGGTAAAACTACGATTAAAATTCTATGAAAGCCTCATTCAACTAATTCTATATGGCTATGAGAGTGAAGTCTGGAATTTATAGGAAGGGTCAGAATGTCAATATAAATCCTGCACCTCCAGTTCTGTAACATACTATGCATCCATGGAAATTCCCCCAAACAATGGAGCTTGGATGTTTCCCTTACAGCTCATCATACTAAAAGATATTTTCAAATGCTGGTGTCACCTCACAGAAACAGCAGCACAAACACCTTCCACTGCCAGACATGGTGTGAACTAACACAAAACCCCGCAAAAAAGACACTCAAAACCTATTCAGCAAACCTATCATAACGTAACAGTAGTAACAACAAGGACTCAAACAACAATAACCCTACCTGTGAATAAGCAAGGGTAAATATTACACTGGGTCCCAGAATACCAATACACCACCTACTGAGGAAACAAAACAAACCCAATTGCTATAGATCCCTACACAGACACTACGTGCAAGCAGAATCTCTCATCTTGGTTACACACACAGAGCAGAGACAGACCCTCACCAAATACAGAATAAAGGATCACAAATTAGACAAAAACTGAAATTGAAACCCCAAGAAGCAAGACTCTGTCTACTGTGTAACAATGGAAAAACAGAACCACCATTCCTCATAAAACAATAAAATCAAGAAACATAAAGCATCAATTATAATAGTAAAGCCATACTAATAAAAGAATACTTTAAAACTACTGATAAATAGAATAACTTCTATTCATTAAAATCATATACATTTTTTTAAATTTCCCAAGCACGAATAAAATATTTAAAAACAAAACAGATATCAATAACACCCAATAATTAAAACAAATAAGGATTTTAAAAAAGCCCCTGCTGTCCATACTTGGGAACTCTTGATTTCCAGTCATCCTGAGGTTATCGAGGATTAGGGGTTTGGGTAGGGGCACACAGACTTTATCCTCTCTCTCTCACACATACACTGTCATATACACACACATACATGCTTTTATACACATCTACAAGCTCTCTCTCTCTTACAAACACAGATACACTCTCATGCACAGGCTCTAAGACCTTCTCACACCCCCACTCCCTATACACAAGCTGTTACTCACCCAGATTCCATCATACACACACATGCTGTCACTCTCACTGGCTCCCTCACATACACACCCTCCCACATACCCAGGCAGGCTCCCATTCATTCTCACACCGCTCCCTCCCCCCCATACCTCCCAGGCTTGCACACAATCATTCTCACACACACACACAGACCCCCAGGCAAGCACCAATTCATTCTCCCTCTCTCTGTCACACACACACACCACACCCAAGCAGGCATCCATTCATTCTCATACAAAGTCACACCCCCAGGCAGACAACCATGTTGAGGGGCATCAGGTGACTGCTGAAGTTGGTGGTGCACCCTAAAATTTGCTGCTGTCAGGGTGCCCTAAAACACAGTCCACCCTCCTACATTACCTTATGAGCATTACTTTCTTGATGCAAAAAGCTTATAAATGTTATGCTCACAGCAACCCAATCCTTAGAGGGAAAATTAGCTAAAACCATCCCTTAAAATAAATGCCTAATCTACTACCATCAGTTACAATAAAATATGTGAATGAAAAAATATTTTCTGCAAGAACATTAAAAACCATTTTTCTGCATGCAAATGAAATAAAGAGCAAACTTGTTTAAAATAGAAATGATAGAGAGGACCATAATACCATAAAAACCAGTGATAAGTACCTTAATTTTCACAGCAAAAATTCAAGTTACACAAGAACTAAATCTTTAAAATTCAGACAAACCCTCACCAAATATAAAACAAAAAACTGTACTGAAAACCTGAAGCCTGACTGTATTATTATTCCTCGCAAAACATCAAGAAATAGATATAAAACATCATTCATAATATTAAAAAGTAGAAACATAGAAATGACGGCAGAAAAGGATCAAATGATCCACCCAGTCTACCCAGCCAGCTTATGCCAGTAACTGCTGTTCTCACAGGACAAGCAGGATGTTAGTCCTCACATATGGGTGACATCACAGGATGGAGCCTAATCACGGAGCACTTTTGTCAAAGTTTCCAGAACTTTGACTGGCCCCCTACTGGGCATGCCCAGCATGGCACCAACCCTGCAGCCAGCAGGGGTCCCCCATCAGTCTTCTTTTTTCCGCGCAGCAGTAGCCTCGCGGTTAAGGAGCTCTGCAGAGATTCCTGACAGGAAGTTTCCTCACGGAATTACTAAAAGTTAATTTGCCCCACAGGGGTCCCCTCCTTTAACTTTTCCAAGCCGCAGTACTCCGGTAAGTTTTTAACCGTTTTTCCATCGATTACCGTCGAGTTTGGCCCTCGCAGCCTACTGGCCATCGACCGTACTGCGGCTAAATTTTTTCCATGGCCATGGCGTCGGGGTTCCTTCGGTGCCCGGACTGTAATCACACCGTGTCCATCACAGACCTCCATAAAGTCTGTGTAATGTGTCTTGGATGAGAGCACGATGTCTTGACCTGCACCAAATGTGCCCTAATGACACCAAAAGGTCTCAAGGCCAGAATGGAGAAGATGGAACTTCTCTTCTGTGCTCAAACCCCGACTCCGTCCATTGCATCGACGTCGTCAGAACCGGCTCCGTCAACTTCGCGCCAGCATCGACCACCGGCCGGTGACCGTCCGGCATCGACGACATCTCAGCCTTCGACACCCTCTACTCCCCCTCAGGACCGAGGGGATCGTAGAGACAAACATCGCCATCAACATCAAAAGTCTCGGACCATCGAGGGAGCGAAATCATCGACCTTGCCATCGTCCGAGCTGCCGTCGAAGAAATCCCATCCAGAAAAGGCACCGACCTTTTCAGCGATCGGGTCACTGAGGCAACCCTCACCCGACAGGGTATCGGGAGCCGCGACTCCGCCTTTAACGGTGGTCCCTCTGGCTATGCCTCTGCCTCCTTCTTCTGTTCCTGAGCCGGGGCTGCTTGCTCCAGGTCTCCGAGAAGAACTGGACCGGATGGTTCAGGAGGCCATTGACAAGGCGATGCAACGACTCCAGGTTCCACCGGTACCGATTGTGGAACCGAACACCGACCCGATTCCGGCAGCATTGGCACCGCTGCTCTCCAGGATGGAAGCTCTCTTTGCCGCTTTTCCACCAATGGACCCCGGGTCACCGATGGCTCCTGTGCCCTCCCCGCTTACTTTGTCATTGGGAGGAGAGACACCGTTCCGCATCCCTCCATCAGGAGTTCTGCCTCAGCCATCGATGCCGATACGTCCCTCGCCACCGATCCAGCCATCAGTGCCGATACGCCCATCGGCGCCACCGAGCCATCCATAGATGCCCTCGATGCCTGCGCCGGTGCCTTCGATGCCTTCATCAGTGCCTCCAATTATTCCTTCAGTTCCTTCGGAGCCTAGACCAGGACCCTCAGTTATCCCACCACCCCGTCCCCCTCTAGCTCCTAGAGGGGCAGGTGCTGATCCCTATGATACCTGGACTGATGATTCCTCCCCAAATACCAATGATTTGCCTTCACCACCTTTACCCACTGAAAGTAGAAAGCGTTCTCCTCCAGAGGACCTTTCCTTTATAAATTTTGTGAGAGAAATGTCTGAATTGGTTCCCTTCCAATTACAGACTGAACAGGATGATAGACATCAGATGATGGAGTTGCTTCAATTCCTTGGATGCTCCCAAGGAAATAACCTCCATCCCTATCCACCAGGTTCTTCTATATCTCCTCAAGAAGAACTGGGTACATCCTGGCTCCATTGCTCCAGTCCACAGAAAAGCTGACACTACCTATTTGGTGCAGTCAGCTCTAGGTTTTCAAAAACCTCAATTGGATCACCAATCTGTAGTGGTAGAATCTGCACAGAAAAGAGCAAAACGATCAAAGCCTCACACTTCTTTTCCTCCTGGCAAGGAACAGAAGTTTCTAGATGCCATTGGTCGCTGTGTCTTCCAAGGATCAATGCTCATCTAGCGAATTGCCGCTTATCAGCTCTATATGACCCAATATAATAGGGTCATTTTCAAGCAGCTGCAAGATTTAACAGACTCCCTGCCTCAGCAATTTCAAGAGCAATTCAAACCCTAGTAAACAAGGAGTTTGAGGCAGGCAAGCATGAGATCAGATCATCCTACGATATCTTTGATACTGCTACTAGAGTATCTGCAGCAGCTATTTCGGCAAGGAGATGGGCCTGGCTCAAGTCTTCCGACCTTCGCCCTGAGGTACAAGATAGGTTATCTGACATACCCTGTGTAGGAGATAATCTGTTTGGAGAACAGATTCAACAGACGGTGGCGGAACTTAAGGACCATCATGAGACCCTAAGACAGCTCTCTCTGATGCCTTCTGACTACTCTTCCAAACAGCCCTTCCGAAAGGACTCTAAAAAGTCATTCTTCCTCCCGGAGAAGTCCTACCTGCCACCAGCCAGATCCCATTCCACGAGACCTTTTCAAAAAGCCCAGTCTCGTCAGACACGGAAACAAAAACCACAAGCAGCTCCTCAATCAGGTCCTGCTTCAGGTTTTTGACTTCTACCTAGAGAGCAACTGCCAGCTTCCATTGCCTCACGTACCAGTGGGAGGTCGATTGTGCCACTTCAACAACATATGGCACTCAATCACCTCAGACCAATGGGTACTGGCGATAATTGCTCAAGGTTACCATCTGAACTTTCTCTCCATGCCACTGGACTTCCCACCTCTACCGACATGGAGAACATACGATCGCTCCATTCTTCTGGATCAGGAGGTCTCCCTCCTTCTCCAGTCCAAGGCAATAGAACCCGTACCCTACTCTCAGCACGGCCTAGGATTCTATTCCCGGTACTTTCTAATCCCCAAAAAATTGGGAGGCGTTCGTCCTATTCTGGACCTACGGGCCCTGAACAAGTACCTCCAGCGGGAGAAGTTCAAGATGGTAACCTTAGACTCGCTTCTTCCTCTTCTACAAAGAGAAGACTGGTTCTGCTTTCTCGACCTCCAGGACGCATACACTCATATTGCAATAACTCCATCTCATCGCAAATACCTGAGGTTTCTAGTAGGCCCCAAGCACTACCAGTACCGACTGTAATCCACAAAGCCATACACTGTCCCATTGGTATTCCTCCTTCCACCAGGTCTCTGAGATGCCAATTATGTCAATCTCATCGTTTGCTGCTATACACTAACTCTCCCATCTTAATTCTTAGACTTCTGGCATTGGCATACAGACATTCCAAAGTGCAATTTTTGTTTGTATTAACAACCTGCTTTTCAGTTGATAGGGATAGTTTGGAATTCTTTAGCTCAGGTGATTCTTTACTTGTAGACACATGGACTACTTTTGTTATTATTAGTCCTGTTTCATTAGTATGCTTCAAAGATACATTCCTCCGAAGTATGCACCTCTGAGTGACTTTCAGCTTTCTCCCTTGTTCTAGTTTAAAAGCTGCTCTATCTCCTTTTTAAAAGTTAGTGTTAGCAGCCTTTTCCTCTTCTGGCAAGATTGGGTTCACTGGCTGCCTCCTGGGCCTATTCCTCTTCGCAGCAGCCACCCTCCTAGTGTGCACCCTGTTTCAAAGTTGGTGGTGCCTGTGCACCACTGAGCACTATGGACACTATGCACATGCCTTCACACACATATACACCCCCAGGCAGACTCCCATTCACACACATGCACATACTGAAAGAAGACCCCCCTTCCCTTTATTTTGCCAGCAGTCTCAGAGCCTCTCTTGTTCCTCTGCTGTCACTGCTGCCACGTGGCTATTGGAGGTGTTAATCGCTGCTACTAGCACTGAAGCCTGATCTACTGCCTCCTCTTTGCAGGCTCCTCGGTATAAAAAATTTACTGGGCTTCCATTTTCTCCAAGCTGATCTCGTACATTGTGAGATCAGCATAGTGAAAGTGCTACTCTTGCACGTTCCCTTATGCCAATCACTAAAAATTCAATTTTTTTTCCTTTGCTGTCTGATCTTAGTTTTCTAATCAATTGGTCACAGACTTTTTTTTCACCTTCCCTATTTTGGTCTTTTGCCAATTCCTTTTACAGGGTCTCTTTTTTTCTGTTTCTTCTCTCTCCATCTGTCTTCTTCCCTTCCTTCCTCAAACACACACTCAGGCTCTCATTCTCACACACTGTCTCTCACACACACACACACACTCAGGCTTTCATTCTCACACGCTTTCTCTCTCTTCTCACACACACAGCTCTCAATCGCACATGCTTTCTCACTCTCATACATACTTACTGGCTCTTTCACATTCTGTCTCACTCTATCACACACACACACAGATACAGGTTCTCACTCTCATATGCTGTTTCTCACTCACACACAGAGGCTCTGGCATGCTCTCTTTCCGAACATACATGCTCTCACTCCCTCTCGCCTCTGGACTTCCTCTTCACTGGTTGCCGTTGCAATGGCCCTGATCTTGGGTCGCTGCAAGGTGGGATCCGCAGCGGTCCTACTACTGGGCCTCCTTTTCTCAGGCTGCTGCAAGGTAGGATCCGCAGCGGTCCTACTACTGGGCCTCCTTTTCTCGGGCCGTCACAAGTTAGGATCCGCAGCGTCCCTGCCACAAATGCTGCTGGTCTTCTGCATGCAGGACAGTGTTCCTCCTTCTTCCTGCCCCCTGTGGCTCTGGCAATGTTTTTCTTCCGGGGCTGTAAGACATGAAGGAGAAGGAGCACCTGGAGGTTTGGAGGTGACTTGTTTTCTTCAGGCTGTTGTGGGATGAGGTCTACCATGGCCCCGGTGAACTTTCTGCCATGTGCGGCCACGCTGGCACACAGCATAGGAACAGCTCGCTTCCCTGCTCAGCCGCCGGTGGGATGAGAGCTACCGGCGGCCGCACGGCCTGTCTTCTTGTTTTTTGGCTGCCAGTAGGCCTCCTATTTTGGCCATCAGCACCCCCTGGAGACATTTGGGCCTCCCCTGCCTCTCCTCGGTACGCCACTGGGATGAAAATATGTAAAACAGTTGAAAATCCTCTCTCTCTCTCTCTCTCTTCTCCAGGGTAAGAAAACATTGGATGGTCGTTCTCAGTGATCTCAAAGTTCCCTTTGCTCAGAGTTAGATGGTCTTCTAGATTTCTTTGTTTCTTACACAGTTTCTTTAGTTCTCCTCTCTGGATCCCTGATGGGAGGGATCCCTTTGAAGCAGGCGGCTCTCTTTTTGCTTCAGACAGGAAGAAAGAGCAGCCAAAACTTCCTCCTGGATTTTAAAATCAAAGTCTTTCCCCTCAACTGAAGTTAACACCAGAGTGCCTCCTTCCTCGTAGAGGTCTTCCCTAACCTGCAGAGCTCCAGGTCCAGGATTCTCCATGCCCTGAGTCCAGGTGCTGAACAGGCTCTCACAGGGCTCCTACCACTTAAAAGCTGAAACCCGAAAAAATACACCCAGAAGGAAAATCCTAACCAGCTAGGGAGTGGACTGGGTAAGGAAACCCCTTCCCGACCTTGGTCACTATCCCCTGGCTCCTCTGACTGGGCCTGAAAAAACAATTGAAGCAAAAGCTCCTATCTACCCCCTAACTCTTAGCAAACCATAAGGGACTGCGCCTCCAGACTCCCTCTAGGGAGCTGTTTAAAAAAAAAAAAACTCTCAGGGGGATAACCATTCCAGACGCCGCAAAGGGAGGGGCTGCATTTTAATGGTATCCTCCCACTTAATGACCTTCACTTCTCTAAGCTTCAAAAAAGGACTCAGCAGGGCTTAGTAGTAACTGAAAAATGGCTTTCGGTTGCATAAACCAGCCTGGCCGTGGTCACGTGTGCCCATATTTAAATGGGGGCGCAAATCCCGATTCTACTGCGTAAGTCAGGGTATTTTATAATGGGTGCGTGCCCACGCCATTGCCAGTTTCACCAGTTCATCCACCAGTTCACCCAGTTAAGAGCTAAGTCCTCCAAAGCCCCCTGGTTTGATAGCCTGCACTCCCCCCCCCCCGGTTACCCCAGACCCTTTAAACCTGGCAGAAACGGCTGGTTTAAATTTTTTTTTTTTTTTTTTTTTTTTAAACGTGCACCTCCTTCCTAGCAGAAGTAAGCTTACGCAGCAGTGGACCTGGGCGCACACAAGAGTGCATAAGTATTTACGCGCACGTCTCTTGGCCATGTCCCGAAACACCCGTGCCTCGCCCAGGCCACACCCCTTTTTGAAATCAAGCGAGAGTTACGCATGTAAGTGGGCGGCCATTAAAATTCGGTTGGTGCGCGTAAGCCCGGGTTGGGCGTGCATCCTCTAATTTGTTCAGGCGCCGGGCTTTTAAAAATTCACCTTTAAGTGTGCATTTACGCGCATAGTTACAATAATCGAAAGTATGTGCATAAAGCATTTCCCCCACCCCCAGTCCCACCTCCCGGGACTCTTCCTTATCATCCCAACAGACCAGGTGAAACGCATGGGTTTTGTCTTCCTACCCGCAGATGAAGATTGAGAACAAGCAGAGTGCTGTTATCACCCTACATACATTACCTACACAGGCCTGTCAAGGCAGATCATCAGAAAATTTGTAAGGTTTGTGGTCCAGAGAGTATTCTCCCAGTTTTGAGCACTTCCTTTTGGACTAGCCATGGGCCCATGATTTTGTTCAATTGATTTATCTGTTATTTAGTTCACATTTTTTTGTGATGATTATCTTTATATACAGAATTTCCATTATGGCCTCTAATCTGTAGAAAAGTGCCCTCATTTATTCCGAGGAACATGTACAATCTTTACTGACAGGTACTCCATCGCTGGATAGTGATCACTTAAGAAGTAGTTCATCACAATGGCAAGAACTAGCCTGTTTGTATAAAAAATGTATGTGGACTGAATTACTCGGAGCTACTTTATCTCAATATTGTCAACAAGAGCGTATTCCGTGGGGGTCTTAGAATTTTGAAGGAACCAAAATTAAACGTAGAACACTCTTCTTTTGTTGACTGTCAGAATGTGATTTCAAATAAGTGCTCACTTGATTTAATAATTCTTATTATTGAAACTACAAAACATAATGCAGCAACTTCTTGGGCAGATTTAGCTGCATGTGTTTATTCTTTCAAAAAAACATGTGTGTCCAGGGACATGGACACCCTGTCTCAACTAGAGACAGAGTCAACTAGAGTCTTAGAATGGAACCCAGCATCTCAACATTCAAGAAAAGACTCAAGGCGTGGCTGTTCACGCAGGCCTTTCCTAACTCCAACATTACTTAACTCCCTTCAATCAACATACTTCGCTAGTAATAGCATTAATAGCCACCCCTTATAATGTTATTATATATATATAATTATCTGATCTTCATTTTCCTTCTTACTCCAAGTTATTGTTTCCCTGTTACATGTAACTGCTTTTCTGCACTATTGTTCAAATTGTAAAGTTTATTTTAATTGCACCCCTGTTTCCTGTGAACCTGCATGATGGGACTATCGTCTTGAATGTTGGTAAAAAAAAAAACTTAAATAAATAAAATAAAATAACTATGTCCTTCTTGCAGCCTAAGACATAGATCAACCAGCAATGGTACATTGGTATTTTTGTTAGGTGTTAGTGACCAATGATATGAAAATAGTTTCCTGGAAAATAAATATGGTACATCACCTGGTTAAAGGAAGATTTTCTACTATGTGAAAATACATACAATTGATATTGTTTTCTTTCAGGAAACCCACCCCAGAGGATGCAGAGCATGAAAAGTTAGTTAGAGATTGAGTGGTAAAAGTCTTTTTAGATAGCTTATGTTCACTGAGAAAGCATCTGCCATTATAATCGGGGAAAGCTCACTCATTCTAGACAAAAAAAACCCATGAGATCTAAAAGGTAAGATAGATAGATTTTTTCAGGTACAGATAAAAAAACACTATATCAGACAAAATCAAACTAAAAACTGGAGTCCCAACGATTTTGAAATCCTTTTACTTACCAAAGCCTAGAACATCGGCAGAAAATCAAGGAAATGGATTAGAGATGGAAACACCAGTGACTGATCAGCCACTGAATATAACAGCATTGCTGGAAACATCGGATACTGAAATGGCGGTACCTGCAACCCTGATTGTGATTTTTGCCTCTGATACAGATAGAGATAGACTTTTGAGACTGAGTATAAAACATAGAAATGAGAGATTTCTTGGTTTAATGGTCCGAGCCTTTCCTGATTTGTCTCGCGAGACACAGAAGAAAAGGAAGGCCTTTCTCCTTTTGCGACCTCAGGTCTTGTTAATTGGGGCTAGATATTTCCTCAAATTTCCATGCAAATGTGTGGTTAAATACTTGCAAAATACTTATGTTTTTTTCGATCCGCCCCAACTAACACAGTTCTTGGTTGGTAAGACCCCAGCGACCATAGATGATGTACCCTGAAGGACCCTCCATAATGTCTCACAATAGTGTGGGGTGCTGTATTATCCGGAATTATCCTTATTTTCGTATGATCCTGTTGTATTAGATAGGTTTGGTAAAGATCCGCCCTCCTATCAGAGGATCTCTTCAGTGGAACAATAAGTAGAGATAATGTCTCTTTACCTGTGTCCTTTTATTTTCTTGGTTAATATTAGACGATACTGATGTTATAAGTACCGACTAAGTTTATTGTTTTCCCTGATTCTGTACAAGATTTTCTTGAATAATTGTAAAATTGCATAAACAAATAATAAAAAAAAAAAAAAAAAAACTGGAGTCCCCCAGGGATCAGCACTCTCTGCAACTCTATTTAATATTTACATGCTGCCCCTATGCCACCTCTTGGCAGGACTAGGTATCATACATTACATATATGCGGACGACATCCAGCTAATTTTACCAGTAGACGAAACAATTGAAAAAACGTTGAACCTAGCAATGTTGTACCTAGATATAATTAAACAACTGCTGTGCCAAATGGAACTAGTAATTTATATTGAAAAAACAGAATTCATACACCTTGAACAAAAAAAAATTGAATTAATCCAGAATCCCATCAAAATTAGAAACGATCAGATAGTGGAACTAACCGAAAAAACTCGAAACCTAGGAGTAATAATTGACAGTGAAATTAACCTCAAACAACACATATCATTGAAAGTCAGAGAGGGGTACGCGAAACTAATGGTCCTTAGAAGGCTAAAACCACTACTAACCCTAGCACACTTTCGAACTGTTCTTCAAGCACTTATTTTCGCTAGCACAGACTATTGTAACACACTCTTCCTTGGATTACCACAGTCAACACTAAGACCACTCCAAATCTTACAGAACTCTGCAGCCAGAGTTCTGACTGGAAAAGGCAGAAGGGACCACATCACTCAAACTCTTGCGGAATTACACTGGCTGCCAATCAAACAAAGAGCACAATTTAAAACACTTTGCACAGTCCACAAGCTAATCAATGAAGAAAATACAGATTGGTTAAACACTGCATTAAGACTACGTATTCCCCAAAGGAATCTCAGATCAGCAAATAAAGCCTTACTAACCATACCCTCTGTAAAGACAGCTAAACTGACACAAGTAAGGGAAAGAGCATTATCATTAGCCGGCCCTATATTATGGAACTCAATGCCACCCGAAATAAGATTAATGAGAGACCATAAACTCTTCAAAAAAAGCCTAAAAACATGGCTTTTCAAAAAAGCTTTTCAAAATGAGAATGGGGAATAGGTAGTACGAAGAAACTAGAAAAGGACTTATACACACAGGCAAAAGTCACCAGATAACATATATGCGTTCTTTACCTTTATTTTTATCACACTTGTTTTAAGTTAAAGAATTACAGTATATCGCATATATGGTTAGCCCATAAAGGGAATTTCAATACACGCTACATATAGCTTATAATATTTTGAATCATGTATCTGAACAACTTCAGCACCCTCTGTTTAAAGTAAAATCTATTTCAAATTTATTCATGTGCCTATTTGTAAACCGTTGTGATGGTATATCACTAAACGACGGTATAGAAAAGTTTTTAAATAAATAAATAAATAGGTTTAATAATTGTAACATTGGCCTGATTTTAATATATGGCCCCCATCAATGAGGATACAAATTTTTAATAAACAATTTATCACAGTTTATTCAGGATATTCATGGAGAAAAACACAACAAGGAGGCTGGTGCCATCTTATAGACTGATTTACTGAGGGATGAGCTTTAAAAGGACAAGAGTTCACTTTGTCAGATGTATCTTGAAAGCTCGTGCCTCAGTAAATCAGTTAAGTCTGTAAGTTGTTGCCAGCTTCCTTTTCAGTTTTGCTGCCACAGACTAACATGACCTCTTGATATTATTTTTGGAGGAAATTTCAGTGAGATGTTGGATCAAGTTTTAGACTGGTCACATCCTAGTAGAAGAAACAGAAAAAAATGTGGAACAATTTATTACTGCTTGAACAGAAAAATGAAACCTAAAAGTATCGGGAGACTTGACCCTACTAGCAAAGATTTCTCATTTTACTCATATTGTGATGGTTCTCTCTCTTTTTTTTTTCTTGATTTCTTCACTTGTGGCTCAGCATATTAGAAAATCTGAGATTGGACATGCTCTCAAGTACTTGTTATATGAAATAGGAGAAAATAAATACAAGGTGATTGAACTTGGTGATTGAATACATATCACAATAAACACTGATTAGTAACTCGCATGCCCAGATACATTTCACATATTGGTGTGAGTAAAACCTCCACCTTTTGGTATGTTCATGTACCCTCATGTAAATGATCAGAGGTTCATTCAGGAGGCAGATGATGATGATACCACATTGCACCTTCCCCAAGTCTAGTGTTCTCTGTTCTGGAAATATGGTGGTGATATATATATATATATATATATATATATATAAAATACAGTATATCAACACTATACTGGGCTTTTTCTCTAGCTGCAAAATATACAACTAACTTTGATCATTCCATATTTGCAGGACAATTTATGTTCGATTCCATGAGCATTGCTAAAATTCTGACCAATCGAGAGACAGCCCAGGCTATAGCGGAAGGCCTGATGAAACTTTCAAGAGAGAATTGTGTGAGTCAATGTAAATGCTGGTAGAAACCACTGCAATAGAGTCTTATGTCAGAGAACAGTATTTACCTGAGATATCGTGTCCATGTGCTTTGGAATGGCAGACAATTATACTGTGTCACTGAATAATAGTTTCTTTGGGTTTTTTAACTGGCGTTTACACTGAAATTTGAATTCTCAAGTTAATGAGAATGTAGGATGCTTATGGTGTTATTCTTTACCCTCTCTATCACTCTCATGGAATTTTTTCCCCTCCTCCAACTTTCTAGCTGTTTCCATTTCCATCAGTATAAGAGTAAGGAACCTACAGGAATTCATGGTGTCTAAGAGGGAAGTTGTCATAGGAACCATGCTCACTGTTCTGAGTTTTCAAATCCTGATCTCACAGTAGTTCCTCAGTTTGTGCACCTGGATCCACAATGTGGTACCATGATCTATAAGTAAAATTTAAATTAAAAAAAGTTCTAAAAAAAAACTAAGGCCCCTCCTACATCACAATGACTTCAGAATGGTCCTCCAGGCACTATCCAAAATAGACTACTGCAATTCCACACTCCTAGGACTCCCTGCAGCTTTGCTAAAGCCTCTCCAAATGTTACAAAACGCTACCGCTAGAATCCTCACAAACACTAGAAGAAACGAATACATCACCCCTATACTAAAAAACCTTCACTGGCTTCCTATACACTTTAGAATATGCTTCAAGAGTCTTACTCTAATTCACAAGACCCTATATAATCAAAATGTACATTGGTTCAACACCTCCTTCCACTTTCAATCCCCCCGAAGAACCGCCAGATCCGCCAATAATGGCACATTACCTATAACCTCACCCAAACTTACACACCTATCCTCTACTCGGGAACGTGCTCCCTAGCCAGCCCTGCCATCTGGAACACAATGCCCCCTGAGCTAAGGATGGAACCAAACACGCAAAACTTCAAAAAGAAGTTGAAAACCTGGCTATTTAAACAAGCCTACCAATAACTCTCACACGCACCCAGACCCACAAGCGCTTATCCCCCCCCTCAAGCCATTATTTAAATTGGTTGTTTTCTCTCTAACTTGTTTATCTCTCCAGTTATGAAAGTTCCTATTGCCTTCATTCTGCTACCATCCTTACCACCCTCATTCCTATACTATATCTCTCCTGCCCCAAAATTCTGTGAAGTTATTCAATTGGTTAAGTTGTAATTTCCTTTCACGCCTCTGATTGTTTTACTGTAAATCGATGAGATGTGCAAACGAACGTCGGTATAAAAAAGCGTTAAATAAATAAATAAATCTATATGCATATATCAGGGGCCCTCTCCATTGATGGATCTGGCTGAAATTTGGTAGGATTCTCTCTTAAGTGAGATACTAATACATCTGACAAATCTCAGCCAAATCCATCTGGGGGCTACCCCAATAGATGTGCCAGGTGAATGGGGTCATCCGTGAATTAGCAGAGGTAGGTGGAAACTGGAATGTAAACCACAAGACAACTAGGACAGACTCTTTCCTTGTGTTACTATAGACTTGAACACGACTCCACTTTTTTTCTGCATTGTTTTAGTTAGATCTCAGATCACGATGTAAAACCTTGCCCCATGGTAAATACACAAATGATAACCCAGGGATGTTTTTCCTCCTAACCCTACAGTTTCTCCACTGGGCTTCTAACTCAGACTGAAGCAAGGTTGGGTTCTGATGGCAGATCCTTCATTCATAATTACCCGGGGATTATTCCCCCTGCTTTATTCCCCCCCACTTCCCCCAAATTACTGGGAGTAAGTCTTCAGTCAGAGACCATGCATTGGGCCTCATTTCAGAACCCTGCATATATGGGCCCTGAATCACGCTGTTGCACAATAATTGACTTCTTTTCTCGGGGGCTGTGAACACTGCATCTGCAGCATTCCCAGCGAGCAGAAGATCTGAGCCGGGAATGGAACCCAGGTCCCACTGAGCTACTGGGATGGTACATAGCTAAGTTTTTGGATCTTGATTGGTTCATCTCTATTTTAATGACGCACAATAAAATGATGCCAATGCTTACATCTCAGTCATAAATTAGATAATATTTCAGTATGACTCTAGGTGAAATGATACCTGAAGTGTTAAAGGTTGATGCCATCAGAGGTATACAACCAACACAAATCAGGAGTACTTTTCCTTTTGACTGGTTCTGTGCATGTATCTGAGGAGCTTACTTTTTACCTTGTTAACTGAAATGCCTGCTTCTGATTTGTAAAAGAAAGGCCATTCTATCTGGCTCGCTATCCGCCCCACTGTTCAGTCAGCAAATCCCCGATTAGTGTCTCATTGTGATTGCATCAAATCTAGATCCTTCCTATATGGGAGAGGAAAGCATAAAGAGAGAGAGAGAGATCTTGAAAGAGAGGATTACAGAAAATAAAAATGATTTTGTCTTACTGTCCATTAAGATTTGGTTCTATGATATAATTTATTGTTTTTGATAAAGGAGGTTCAGTGCAGTACAGACAGAAAACACAGCTAATGAGCTAACCTCTCAGAGCCAAGGACTTGGTACTAGCAGAGGTAAGTCATTCATAAGAATGCAAGATAATATCTGAAATTTTAACTTTTTCCTTTTCAATTAGGAAAACCCCCTGGAATTTTTAGCTCTCTTTCTTCTGAGAAAATGTAGACGGAACATGGAATTCAAACCAAAGATGCTGACGGAGTGCAACTCGGAAGCAAGTCTGAGCACCATCTTGGAGGTAAAGCCTCTTGCTGCCCGTACTGCCACGTCATCAGTAAGGGCCATAGCTGTAGACAGACGTCTGCACCAGTAACTAAAGGGGAGGGCTCTCAAATGTTTTTTTTTTGTCCTAATTTGTATTTTGTTGATAACATAAATGGATGTTTGTTCTCTCCTTGGCATTTCTCACATTTTGTTGCACTATTTTGAAGGTCATGTTCATGTAGAGCTCTGCTGTTCTCTCATGGCACTTATGGTAATTTGAAAAAAAAAAGTTTTTAATCTAGCGTCATTGCTCATGAGTAATATGTATTGGTTTAGAACAATCCAAGGAAATATGTTAAGGCAGGAAGAAGCAAGAGGAATCTTGTGTAATATCAGACTGTCTCCTAATACTTTACCACTGACTTTTCACTAACTTTTAGCCAGATAAGCAAGGGAAATATTCAAAATTAGCCATTTAGATGGATAACTTATGAGTACAATAAGTACAATATAAATGATTTATTAATAAACATGTACAATTTAAAAATAATAATAATTTGGGTCTTTGCCATGGGTTCTGAGGTGTGGTGGATTGTCTGGATCCATCCCTGGCCTCAGAGCTGATGGGACTGGAGGTCTTTGTGCTGTTTACTTTCTTGCTGCTGCTCCAGTTGGAGCCACAAGAGGTAGGAGGTGAAAACTTCAGGACAGTTGGTCAGTCCTTCAGCTGAGTCCTTGGAGCTAGGGGTGAGATTGTTTACAGTGGAAGTGGTGTCTTTAGATAGCTGAATTGGGTATTAGTTGATGTTGATGTTATAGTTGTCCAGTTTGTAATGTACTTATGTACTGTAGTGTGTTTTAGGTCCTAAATAGTTTAAGACTAACAATGCCTCTGTTCCGTGAGGCAAATGAACATTTATTTCCCAATCCCTTTACTCTTTTTGGGGTAGTTTGCTCGGTGTAGTGTAGTACTGAGCTATTAATGAATGCTGTTCTAGGATACGTGGAATGGAGAATAAAGCTTCATAGCTGTGAAATGTAGTGATCTTTACTTAGTGAAAGTGATGCTCATTCCTGATGTGTAGTGCTACTTAGAAGTGAGCCATAGCTAGGTAAAATGCAGCAGGGACTCTTTTTTTCTGACTTCCTTATATATATATCAGTCTTCTGAAACCTATTCACCCTATTCTCTTAAGTATCAACATAAATTTTAGAAAATTCCTGAGAACTCGTCTCCTCATTTCCAGAGCATATTTTCTCCCCCTCGTGTAAAAAAAAAAAAAAAAAAAAAGAGGGTTCTGGGGACCAAGTGTTGTTTCCTCAACTTTCTTTTGCTTTCTTCAATGTTTCTCATTCTCTGGAAAAGGAGGAAGGAGAAGCAAGTATGGTTTCAATACCTATTGTGAAGTTTATATTAGAGCCAGACAAGGATTGCAAAATGAAGCTGTTTTTATTTATCCATTTTAAGAATTCTTTATTTTTTAAAATAAGGTTCAGATTTTTCCAGATGTGGAATGGAAAAAGAAGCAATTCCTTTAAATGTAGCCCCAGGTGTTATGACTAGGAGCCATGTTTTAACTAAACTGTCCTTATAAATGAGTTATCAAATATCAAGGTGCAAGATCCAAGATGGCTGCTGATGTACCATGCTGAAAAGGGTATCCATCGAGAAGCTGTTTGTTTTCCAAACTTTCTATTTACCATCGGTCAAGAAACATAAGCGGAGTGTATGGGGAATTTTCATTAAGTCTTCAAGCTTCACACTTCAAGCCAATGCCTGTTAGACAACCCTCAACAGTCTACGTCCACACTCTAAGCCACTAGCACTCATCCAGCATTCACCTTTAATCTTCCAGCCACCTCAGCACTCGCCCAGGATCATCAGCACACACAAAAGACTCCTTCAACACTCAATCCAGCCATCTCAGCATTTATCTAAACTCCATAAGTTTCTATGGGACACCTCTACATTCATCCAGCCTCCCCACATCTCATTCAGCTAAGGTTTGGTACTGCCACTCTACTTTAACTACATTACCTTAACGCATACGTCCTCTATCCTCCACCTCCACTACCCCATAGGACAATAACTGCTAGCAATTCCCATCAAAGAGATCGATTTAATCTCATCATGATGCTAGGATACCCAACACACATTCAACATCATAACACCTGCTTCAAGATGAAGCCTTCGCTACGATACCAACCTATAACCCGTAGAAATCTAACTCCGGTGATGATCTCCCCCATTACTCAACTACTTGGGCTAGCTCTTTTCACTTTAACACTATTCAACGCCCAGTCAATTACAAAAAAAACCACACATCCTTCAGAGACTAAGGAAGAAGGGTTATAAAGAGGAGGTTATTTCCTCTTTGTTGCGTGCGTGCAAGACTTCAACCTCTCTCACTTACATTCGGGTATGGAGAGTGTTTGAGACCATGTGTGCTGACTCAGGCGTGCCGGCGTGAAAGGCTCCGGTGTCCCAGGTCCTCTCTTTCTTACAGAATGGTCTCTCCAAAGGTTTGCCTTTTAATTCTCTGTGGGTACAAGTTTCGGCTCTCTGTTGGAGCCTTAATCTGGTGCTTCGGGTTCTCTGCAGAGTGCTTTTCGAACCCCTCCGGCGGGCCAAGCTCAAAGACCTGACTCTCAAGACAGTATTTCTAGTCTCTGTTTGCTCAGCCAGGAGAGTGTCTGAGCTTCAAGCCTTGTCTTGTAGGGAGCCATTTTTCCGCTTCTCGGATTCAGGTGTGTCCCTCAAGACGGTACCATCCTTTTTACCAAAGGTTGTCTCCTCTTTTCACTTAAATCAGTCAGTGGAGCTTCCTGCTTTTTCTCCAGAAGACATTGCGAGCACACCTGGCAGAGACCTAAGGCGCCTTGATGTGAGAAGAGTACTACTGCAATACTTAGAAGTCACAAATGAGTTTTGGGTCTCTGATCATCTCTTTGTCTTATGGAGCAGACCCAATAGGGGGAACAAGGCTTCTAAGGCTACCATCGCTCGCTGGCTAAAGGAAGCAATTGCATTGGCGTATATTTGTCGGGGGTCGACCGGTTCTGGAGGGCTTAAAGGCCCATTCTTTACGGTCGCAGGCTACCTTCTGGGCAGAAAGCCAGTTGGTCTCTCCGCAAGAAATATGCAGAGCAGCTACTTGGAAATCTCTTCATACCTTTGCTTGTCATTATTGCCTCGATGTGCAGGCACCAGTTTTTGGTTCTTTCGGTAGACAGGTGCTTCGAGCAGGACTATCATGGTCCCACCCTACTTAGGGAAGCTTTGGTACATCCCTCTGTCTGGACTGATCTGGGTACATACAGGGAAAGGAAAATTGGTTCTTAACTGCTAATTTTCGCTCCTGTAGTACCACGGAGCAGTCCAGACGCCCACCCTTAGTGGAGGGAATCTGATTTTTTCTTTCAGCAACCGCTCGAAGTTTATTCATGCAAAGATAAGACCATTTAACAAGGCACCGGAAGTATCTACTAAAGATATAAGAGCAAATACTTGCATTTCTTCAAGTTTACAATTTAGATGTTAAATATTGTTTCTTGCTTGATTTTATTCTAGTTGAGGTTACATTTTTCTGCTTTGATAACGTTTATACTGAAGGGACGCAGGGGGAGCACTGTCCTGATATAGGATACCCTTCAAGTTTTTCTCTGTCTCCATCTGCTGGAAAGGAGCTCAACCCACAGTCTGGACTGATCCGTGGTGCTACAGGAACAAAAATTATCAGGTAAGAACCAATTTTCCTTTATGCACGTGGCTGGGCCCATTCTAAAATGCATGTGGCGCGTGCAAGGCCCTGCCAAGCATGTAACCCCTGTTTTTATGCTCGTGCGGACCTTTTAAAATCAGGCCTTACTTTAAATTTGCATTTGAGCTCATTTCTCCTGCATGGTACTGTGAACCATGAGGAGTTCAGCAATAAACCAGCATCGTTGCAGCATGGAAATTATGAAGGTAACTGCGGCCTCACATATGCATTTTACAACCTGTCTGTGTAATTTTCAAAAGGAGTTATGCATGTAAATAAATGTAACTACTATTGTCGCAGTTTTCAAAAGCCCACTTACTTGAATAAAGTGAATTGCATTTACTCAAGTAAATGTTTTTTTAAAATAAGGCCCTGTGTGTTTCCTTATGTGTGACTATCTGCAATGCTTTTAAAATCTGTACGTTTCCTATCTATTTTTAAACATATGCACATATATTTTACGGGCCAAAAAATTTGACCTGCCTGCGTAAAACTCTGTTCTATGTGCGGAAATCTGTATATTTTAAAACATGCACATTAATTGAAATAACCAGTTTGCTGAAACCTCCACCTGTTCACCTGGTCCTTCTCCATGACATCGAGACCCTCTCCTAGGTCTTCACTCTGAAATCCCCACAGTTCACTCAGACCTCCCACCCAATCAATAGTAGACAATAGATGAATCTGATAGCAATTGCAAAGGTAATTAGATGTAAAATTACACAATTAGGGGTATTTTGCATAGGCTCGGCGGCGCGCGCAAGCCCCGGGACGCGCGTATGTCCCAGGGCTTTGAAAAAGCCCTGGGACATACGCGCGCAAGATATGCTGTCAGAGGCAGGTGTAAAAAGTTTAACAAAGTAGGGGGGATTTAGGTAGGGCTGGGTGGTGGGTTAGATAGGGGAAGGGAGGGGAAGGTGGAGGAAGGGAGGGGAAGGTGGGGGGGAGTGGAAGAAATGGTCCCGATTTCGGACCGGCCTTGGAGAGAACAGGGAAAGCCATCGGGTCTCCCCTAGGGCTCAGCGTGCGCAAGGTGCACAAGTGTGCACCTCCTTGTGTACGCCAACCGCGGATTTTATAACATGCGCACGGCAGCGCGCGCATGTTATAAAATCGGGTGTACATTTGTGCGCGCCGGGTAGCGCACACAAATGTACCCCATGCGCGCTTCTCTTAAAATCTACCCCTAAGTTGCCAAATGTACGTTAATAAGTTTCTTATAAAATAGCAATTTGCGTGCATACCTCTTGGCCCATCCAGAACACCCCTTTGTTGCACACGTAAAAGTGCATGCGAGACTGAAAATACATGCATACTTTTAGAACATAAGAACATAAGAAATGCCATACTGGGTCAGACCAAGGGTCCATCAAGCTCAGAATCCTTTTTCCAACAGTGGCCAATCCAAGTACCTGGCAAGTACCCAAAATTTGGATAGAGCACAAGCTACTATTGCTTATTAATTACCATCATAGCAGTTTATGGATTTATCCTCTAGGAACTTATCCAAACCCTTTTTTAAACCCGCTTACTCTAACGGCTGTAACCACATCCTCTGGCAATGAATTCCAGAGCTTAACTATGCGCTGAGTGAAAAATAATTTTTCTTCGATTTGTTTTAAATGAGTTACTTGCTAATTTCATGGACTGACCCCTAGTCCTTCTATTATCTGAGAGAGTAAATAACCGATTTACATTAACTTGCTCAAGTCCTTTCATGATTTTGTAGACTATCATATCCTCCCTCAGTCATCTCTTCTCCAAACTGAACAGCCCTAACTTCTTTAGCCTTTCTTCATAGGGCAGCCATTTCATGACCCATATTTTGGTCACCCTTCTCTGCACTTACTATATCCTTTTTGAGATGCAGTGACCAGAACTGCACACAGTATTCAAGGTGTGGTTGCACCATGGAGCGATACAGAGGCATTATGGCATCTTCCGTTTTTTTTTCCATTCCCTTCCTAATAATTCCTAACATTGTTTGCTTTTTTGACTGCCACAGCACACTGGACGGATGATTTCAATGTATTATCCACTATGACGCCTAGATCTCTTTCCTGGGTGGTAACTCCTAAGATAGAACATAACATTGTGTAGCTACAGCAAGTGTTATTTTTCCCTTTATGCATCATTTTGCACATGTCTACATTAAATTTCATCTTCCATTTGGAAGCCCAATATTCCAGTCTCGCAAGGTCCTCCTGCAATTCATCACAATTACTTGAGATTTAACCACTCTGCATAATTTTGTGTCATCCACAAATTTGATCACTTCACTCACTGTACCCTTTTTAGATCATTTAGAAATATATTGAAAAGCACCGGTCCAAGTTCAGATCCCTGAGGCACTCCACTGTTTACCCTTTTCCAGTATGAAAACTCTGTTTCCTGTCAAAAGGACATCACCTCCTATCCCATGACTTTTGATGTTTATAAAATGTGTAGGCGAGTACAAGCTACTTACATGTGTATATGCTAATTTTACACATAGAAATGTTTTGAAAATATATCCCTATGGTTTTACAGTGCCATCTGGTGTTACTTGTGCTCACACATGTCTTCCAATACTTATCCATTCCCTGCTATTATTAAACACTTCATTTCCTTTTCAGCAAGAAGATGCCGAAGAAAAAGAAATTTCAACTAAAGAGGCAACTTGTCATCTTCATGAAACCGAGCAAATATTTGATGAGCTGCTTAACTTGGTAATAAAAATCAAAAGCATTACTTGTTCCTTACTATTTAAAAGCATAGGGTTAGTGATGCAGAACACTGTAGTTCCCTTCAAGACAAAATAAACCTTTCTTCTTGGGTTTAATTAAAGCTGTGGATAGTGTAGAAAGTCCTTCCCTTTGAGGCCTGTGCAGGACTTTCCAAGTTCCATTTTCCAATGCCCTAAAATGCTGGAAATCAGCCATAACTGTGCTCTCTTGCTGGTCTGCCTAAGAAAATAAGCTGGAACTCCCTCATACCAGAGCGGGAGTAAGACATAAGTAATTGTTTAAAACGGCAATTATTTTATGTTAAATTGTCTTGGCTTTCTAGCATACAGTACCAATACTGAGCAAGTGAAGTACCTTAAAAGTGAATTTTAAAAGAGAGATGCACGCGCCAAAATCAGGAGATGTGCGCCCATGTAGGACATGCGTGCGTCCACCTAATTTTAACAGCCACCCACATGTGCACACAAGTCCCGATGCACCAATATCTCACTTCAGCCAAAAAAGGGGGCATGGTGGGGGCGGGGGCCTGGGCCAAGAGATGTGCGCATGAGTACATACGAGCCCGGGTGAGTGCCCAGGTCCAGTGCCGCTATCCATGTGGTGTAAGTCTAAATAAAACGGTCTGGGTTAAACGGGGGTGGGATGCAGGCTAACAGGACCTAGCTGTAAACTGGGCAAACTGGTGGATGAACTGCTGAAACTGGTCATGGCGTGGATGCACGCCTGTTATAAAATTTCCCCACTGGCATGGCTCAAACCCAGCTTACTCAGCTGTGTGCGCCAGGTCTGTTTTACAACATACTCACATGTGTGCGCGCATGATATAAAATTGCCGTGTCTCTGGGCTTAAGGCCTTTTTGGTTTTGGCGATTAATACATTTTTAATAAATACAAATATGCCGATTCACATGCGTATGTGTGTGCCTATTTGAAAGATACCTTCTTAGTATTTGAGTAACAATACTTCAGTTTACCTGTAGCAGGAAGCATTATTTCATAGGTTTTTCTCACAAAACCTCTCTTGAAAGCTAAAAGGGTACTTCATGCAGCAATCCTACATGTGGAGGAAGAGGGTTTGATGTGCCTAATTAGGGGGGTCATTCATCAAACTGCATTAGGGCCCTAATGCCAACGATAATGCCATAACACATGCGATAGATAACGCATAGTGAGATGCGTATGCAAATTTTCAAAATTTAGTCAAAAGGGAGGAGTTTATGAAAATGAGGGATGTTTAACATTGCATGTGATAGCATAACATACACTATCGCGGGATTTAATGCTGGAAATAACTACACCTATTTTCTTTGTGTTATGCCCAAAACAGGATTTGCAATGAGAGAGAGAGCACCTCTGGGGAGGCCACATATTAGTCAACTTTCTATACCACTGTAAGAGGGGCAACTAGTAACTCGGTATGAGGTTTTGGTGGTGGCCTAGGTTTTGGGGGGCAGTTTTACATGCACAGTCAGAGATACAAACTGCACAATAGATATCAGTGAAGATTTGATGTGATTTGGAGTGAGGAAAGGTACACAAAGATGAGATTTGTGCAATGTTCTCTCGCCCTAGCATGATGCATGCTACCTAGCAGCCATCAAGCTAGGTCGAGTGTACAATGTACAAATCTCATCTTTGTGTACCTTTCCTCACTCCAAATCACATCAAATCTTCACTGATGTCTACTGTGCAGTTCGTACCTCTGACTGTGTACCCTGAGTTACTAGTTGCCCCTATAAATGGTATAAATAAAGAGTCAGTCTCTCTCTCTCTGGGGACTTCTCAGCGCGCTCTCTCTCTGGACACTTCTCAGCTCACGTTGCACTAAAATACCTATGCAGGGGGTTGCTCTTCTGCGATCAGCCAAGATGGACACATAGACAAGGAGCTCTGCAATCACAATCTCCAGCTGTTTTCCTTGCTAAACGCCTGCATAATTAGTACTATACACAGAAGCCTTGCTAATCACGAGCCCCGAATGGCAACCAAGTGGCACACTGCAGATTTAAAGCAGTTTTCATATAATCTTCCCGCTGCTGAACCCTCCGAGACTAAAAGCGCACCACACACAGACGTCTCTAAAGGCCTGCCCATGGGGCCCGCAGTGTCGGCTCTCCTTCCCGCCTCCGATCTCACCGATTTGCCGACTAGAGACGAGCTGAGAGGTTGGTACTTAGAAATTAGAGCTGACTTAAAGCAACATAATAAAGACCTGCTCGAGTTGATCTCTGAGGTGCAGGAGGACTTAGCAGCTCTGGGCACCCGCATGGATGAAATCAATGTCTGAGCTGAAGGCCATGCTGACGCCATTAATACCTTAATGGTGCAGCAGACGATTATACAAAATGAAACCGCAGTGCTGGCAGAAAAACTGGAAGGCATTGAAAACTGTTCTAGGCGCTGCAATTTAAGTATACGGGGGGTCCCCGAATCTGATATATATAAAGATGTGATGTCCGAGTCCAGTGATAGCTCTCTCTCTTTGGTAAAAATTGAAAGAGCCCACAGAGCACGTGGCTCTAAAAATAACAGAGCCTGAAATATTGTACTATGCCTTCATAGCTTCGCCCAAAATCTCTTATTTTTGAGCTGGTGCGGAAGCAATCAGATCTAACATGGGAAGGCCACTCTATCTCTATTTTTCATGACTTGGCGCCTTCCACAGGTGCTACAAATTACGTAGTCACCCAAGCATTGTGAGATGTGAATCTCAGATATAGATGGACTTTCCCGTTTGGCTTGATTTTTGTGATTAAAGGCACTACATTTTGGGTGAAATCTGATACGGATGCGGTGGAAGATTTTAAGCATGCAAGTCTCTCGTTCAAGTTTTCTGCTTCTAAGATGGCGACCAAGGCATTAAAAGTGGATAATTACCCACGAAGGCAGCGTGTTGGAAAAGGAGGCAGGAGGTTACGCAAGCAATCAGAGAATTCCCACTCGGCTCTGTCTGACCAGGAGTAATAGGCGTCACAGACTTTCTCCGGTTAGAGTTCATTTGGACTTCTTTTGAGTCTAATTGCTACTAACTATGGACATTTTCTCTTAGCACATGGTAACCAGTGCACTGTTTAGGCTGCAGTGCTTTTTCATATTCCCATAGTTTCCTTGTTGGGCTGCCATGCTGGTTAAATGTTTTTGCATAATGTTTTTACTGGATGATCGGGGGGCTTGGTTCTGTTCCCATTTTGTCTGATCGCTTATGCATTCCAGAAGTGAGTGGATCTGCCGCAGAAGTTGGGTGGACTACAAGCAGGATTTGGGGTATTTTTTTGGGGGGTGTTTAAATGTAATCTTCTTTTCTGTATGTTTAGTTTCTGACGGGGCTGATGCACAATGTTTGCCTATCTCACTGGAGTACAGCACACAGGGTTTTGAGATTTGGTTTATGTAAACCATAATGGCAACCAGGATTTTCTCATCGAATGTAAAGGGTCTTAATATGTTTAGGAAACACCAACTTTTATTTGTAGAACTCACATACCATAAAGCAGTTATTTATTTATTTATTTTTACAAGAAACCCATTTATGGAAACGGTATGAATGTCTCCTTTTTCAGAAAGCTTAACCACACCAGTTCTTTGCAGCTAACACTCACTATCAGGACTAAATATGCAGGAGTTGCTATTTTACTTTCTGATTCCCTTACTCATGAGTTGCTTTTTCAGCTCTCGGACATGGGTGACAGATATCTTTTGCTAAAAATTATAGTGGGTAGTAAAATCTTAAACTTTGTCAATCTATATTTCCCTAATTCAGATCAGATTTCCTTTTTAAAGGGCTGGCTGCAGCCTTGCTATTCATATGGAAGGGCTCGTGATCACCAAAAGCCCAGCACTAGATAATTCCCACCAGACGTCCACATAGTCATGCGGGGCAAGGACTTTGCTCTAGTCTTTGTTTTCTCAATGGGGCGTAGATGACATCTGGAGTTTATACTTTTTTCTCCCCCCCCGGGTCTTATTCCCATATTGATTACTTTCTTATAGATAAACTACTGCAAAACCGGGTGCCAGGGGTTGATATAGGGAATATTACCTGGTCTGACCATGTTCCTCTTTGATTAGATTTTTTTTTACCGATTTGGATTGTGGTCAATGATTTTGGCGCCTTAATGAAAGTTTATTGAAAATTGTCATCTTTATTGATACTTTGGGTCAGCAGATACAGGAATAATTCCGATTACATGCTCATATCTCTACATCTCAGGCTATGATATGGGAGTGCACTAAAGCCGTTGTGAGGGGTCTCTTACTGTCTTATGCCATGCATTGCAAATGAGAAACCAAAATTAAGCGCTCTCAACTTTTAATAGGTGTGTCCAAGCTGTCACGAGAGCACATGCGGACACCTTCTGCTTCTGTGTATTGCAAATTATCTTTAGCCTGTACAGAGCTCCAATCCTTAGATGATGCCAAACTTGCTTATAAGCTTGAATTAACTAAGCAGGAGTATTTTGAAGGGGGAAATAAAGCTGGACACTACTTTGCAAGGCATTTAACATCCTTACATTCTCAGAATACCATTGTCAAGGTCAAAACTACACAGGGGGATATAGTCACTAAGGGGATCATTTATCAAAATGCGATAAGGCGTTTTCGCATGCGTTAAGGGCTTATTGCATGCGATAGGCCCTTACTGCATGCAAAAACGTGTTTAACGCATGTGATCGCACCATATCGTATGGTGCGATGCAAATTCAGAAAATAGGAGGGGTTAGGGGTGGAGAGTGGGCTGGGTTAGCCTGTCTGCGAAGAGCTATCGCACAGCCGTAACACTGATTTTAACTACACCTCTTTGGATTGTATTAGGCTGTGAGATAGCTGCTGTGACTGTGCGGCAAGGTTCCATTGCGCTTTCTCCTGTAAGGCCTATTTCAGGTGAATTGACGGGTCCAGGGCCTTGGGGGGGAGAGGGGGAGAGAGAGAGAGAGAAAGAGTGTGAGAGAGAGAGACTGGCCATAATGTCATGGCCCAAAGGTAGGTATTTGTATCCCTATGGTAGGCCCACCTAGTAACTCGAGGTGGGGTTTAGGTAAGAGTGTGGAGGTTAGGGGCCACTTTGACATTCTACGTGACACCTATGAACAGAACAGTGGTCTCATGAAGATTTGATGACCTTTGGAGTGAGGAAACTCACTCCAAGATGAGATTTGGGCAAGGTTCTCTCAACCTAGCTTGATGGACTCTCTACCTGGGTAACATCAAGCTAGGTTGAGAGAACATTGCCCAAATCTCCTCTCTCTCTCTCTCGTGTGTCTGGGAAAAAGGTATTGCAATTTGCACTAACTTAGCTCTTCGCATAGGTAATTAGTGCCCCTTTTGCTATCGCATGCGGTACTTACCGCATTTTGATAAATCCAGGCCTAAATTGGCAGAAATCCAGCAATGTTTTACACAGTTCTATAAAGTCCTCAGTACAGATACATCTATTTTTGACTCTACTATAGATGACTGTCTCTTTTCCATACCGCTCCCATGCCTTACTCTTGAGTAACAGAGCTTTACAGGCCAATTAGCACACCTGAGGTTTTGCAAGACATTAAAACTTTAAAAGCACACCAATCACTGGGACTGGATGGACTGTCAAGTGGCTATTATAAACAATTCTCACATGTGCTGGTTGCCCCTATGACTGATATGTTCAACTCATCGCGAGATGGGGGCTCTCTAGCAGCTAACTTCAATGTAGCTGGCATCTCTGTTATTGCGAAACCAGGTAGAGATCCCTGTGGTTCCTACTGCCTGATTTCTGTAATTAATTTAGACCTCAAAATTCTGGCCAAAGTTCTAGCAGAATGTTTGAACAAGATATTAGCTCAATTAGTGCACTATGATAAATTGGGCTTCATTCCTTACCGCTCGGCGAAAGATAATGTTCATTAAATTGTTGGTTTGCTGTGAAGAAGAATGTCCCAACAGCATTGTTGATGTGGAGATGGCATTTAAGATGGTGCATCCGTCATTTTTATTTAAAACTTTATGGAAAATGCAGCTTGGCTCTTCCTTTATACATTGGGTTGAGAAATTATATGATTTCCCAGAAGCCCGGGTAAAGAACATAAGAACTTGCCATGCTGGGTCAGACCAAGGGTCCATCAAGCCCAGCATCCTGTTTCCAACAGAGGCCAAACCAGGCCACAAGAACCTGGCAATTACCCAAACACTAAGAAGGTCCCATGCTACTGATGCAATTAATAGCAGTGGCTATTCCCTAAGTAAACTTGATTAATAGCAGTTAATGGACTTCGCCTCCAAGAACTTATCCAAACCTATTTTAATCCCAGCTACACTAAATGCACTAACCACATCCTCTGGCAACAAATTCAAGAGCTTTATTGTGCATTGAGTGAAAAAGAATTTTCTCCGATTAGTCTTAAATGTGCTACTTGCTAACTTCATGGAATGCCCCCAAATCCTTCTATTATTTGAAAGTGTAAATAACCAATTCACATCTACTCGTTCAAGACCTCTCATGATCTTAAAGACTGCTTTGCACTAGGCCATGGCACAAGACAGGGGTGTCCATTATCTCCTTTGTTATTTGCTCTTTTCTTAGAGCCCTTCACTACTAGAGTTAGAATTTCAGGCCAGATTAGGGGTGTTAGTGTGGGTGATCAACAATTTAAAATTTCTTTATTTGCTGATGATATTTTTTTCAGTATCACTGAGCCTTCCTTTTCACTAACGTGGTTTATGGGTTTAGCGTGGTTTCAGGGTTCAAAGTGAATTTGCAAAAATCTGAGTTTTTTAAGACAAGGTTACGCTGACCAGATTCAGTCAACAGTTCCCCTTTCGATGGCCTAAATGTTATTTGAAATACTTAGGTGACCATATTGGCCCCAATGTTTATGATCTATTCAATTTGAACTATCATCCATTAACTCAAGCTATATTTTCAGATTTGGATTAGTGGAACCAGGACTTCTTTTCTTGGCTCAGCTGCATATCCATTATAAAAAATGAATGTATTACCCAGATTTATTTATTTATTTATCAATCTACCTATTTTTTTGCCAGCTGCTCTTCTGCACTTAAGGCAAAAGAGAATTGTTTATTTTATTTGGAAAAGATGCCCACCTCGGGTAGCCTGGACAATCTTATATCAGCCCAAAAAAAGAGGGGGATGGGTATCCTTAATTTATTGTGCTATTTTGCAGCATCGCAACTCAGAGCACTTCTTGACTTTCATAGGTCCTCTGTGCTAAAACAATGGACTCTATTGGAACAGAATATGGTGGGGTCTATGCCTCTTTTGGCACTTCTGTGGCAGCCTCGTACCACTTGGCGCTCTGTACGATGCCTGCCTATAACTCTGAGAACAACATTAGTCTGGTCACAGTGGAAACACAGAGTTGTGGGTACCACCTCCTATTACTTTTCACATCTGTTTCACAATATGGCCTTTCCCATTTGTAAATCTTTTAAAGCATTTGATGATTTGAAGGTATTTTATTGCATTGAGGTGCGGTTATGCAGCCAAATGATATTGTTAATCATTATCATATGACAAATTTGAATTTTTTGGAATATGCTCAAATAAGACACTTCCTCAAAGCTCAACGCTTTGGCTATCAGACCAGGCAAATCGCTATTTAAAATCTATTGTGAACAAGTGGATAAGTTAACAGGTTTAGTGTCTAAGGTATATGGCATCCTCAGTTACCGTGTAGTTGATAAATTCCCACATTTATTTGCTTGGGAGCTGGATTTGGGAGAGGATTTGAAGGAGGAGGATTGGGATTCCATTTATTTTACCGCTGGCAAATGTTCTATTTCAGCAAATCTCCAAGAAAATTGTTGTTTTCTTGGCACTTAATGTCATCTAAAATTCATCATATGTATCCCTCAGTGAGCAATCTATGCTGGAGGAATTGTAGGAATATAGGTACATATATACACATGTGGTGGCAATGTACATGGATTGAGGCTTGCTGGCGCCAAATTAATGGTTGGATATCTACAATATTGAAGGTAGAAAACACATATTTTGATGCCCACTATACCTAACTGGGATTCCCGATAGTGAGTATCCCAAAATGTCAACAACATTTTTGTCAACAAATCTTTATAGCCATTCGATGTGAGCTTGGCTTACTATGGGGACATATTGAGATTCCTTCTTTTCAAAGCATAGTGAGCTGCTTGTATACTTTTTGTCATTTAGCCCACCTTACGGCCCGAAGCGGGGGGCGGGCCTGCAAAAGCCGGCAGCGATTGCACCACCGCGGTGCTATCGCTGCCGGCTTTTGCACCCCAATAGCACCATCGTGAAAGGTGGTGCTATTGGGTGCAAAACTGGCGGCAATAAGGGTCCTTACCTTTTTGCCGCCAGCGATGTCTCCGCAGCGTTGGCCCCGGTGCCACCCCGACTCCTCCTCTTCCGGGGCCGACACCGCCCCGATCACCCTATCGCACGCGAAAAGGGACTTTTTGCATATGAAAGGTCCCTTTTCGTGTGCGAAAGCTGATGAAAATGACTCCCTCAGTCTCTTAGGTGGGTGATCCATCCATTTGCTCCTGGGTCTGGGTTTCTCTGGAAAGGAATTCTGTCAGCTCTTGGCTTCTCTGTCTCTTGTTGGAATTTTATATACAACTCAGCTATGAAGCAATTTTCAGGAGAAGAACTGATTTCAGAGCTACCAGATGCACTCCCCTCTTCCTGGCTCCTGGCTCAGGCTCCAACTCCTGGCTGTCCCTGCCCTGCACACATAGAACCAGCCAAATTGTGCCTTTTCTACCTTAAATGGTCTCCCAGCATTCCTTTGGGTTCCTCCTCTGCTGGCTATATAGTGCTGTTCTCTGGACAGACTAAACAGTTCAGCTCTTTTCCCAACTGGTTAACACTGTGAGTGCTGGATGCTGTTTCTTGCAGAACATTTGTCATTCACAGGAGAGCACACAGGGGTTTTGACATATTTTTATATTCCTTCACCTTGGCTGCACTGGCTTGCAGTCTCTGCAGGGTTGAAAACCCCTTTTTGATAGGTCCAAAACATATCCCTCAGATCCAGACACAGCTCAGTCCACATTGCAAGGCTGCAACACATGATAAGCTCATGAGGGAAGGAACCTGGTCTATAGTAGCTTGCTACTCGGAACATAGTAAATGATGGCAGAAAAAAGACCACAATGGCCCATTTAGTCAGCTTAGCTGCATTTTCAAAGCAAACATCCTGTCCAAGGTGTTTTCTAACATCTTGCCTTTGTGCAAACCGTAGGACAGCAGTTTTCAGGGGGACTCACTGGACAAGCGGACCAGCTTTGCTCGGGAAATCATGTTAAGTGAGAAGACGTACGTGCAGATGCTGGATATCGTGAGAGTGGTTTATGCGGTCCCACTGAAAGCAGCGCTGGCTTCAAACCGGGCCATCCTAAGTTTCACAAATGTTCAGATCATCTTCTCAGACGTCCTGTCCATCCTAGAGCTCAATAGGTATGTACAGAACTGGCTATGGCTATGTTAAGTGGATTGACAAATTTCTGCACTATAATTTAAGTTTGGTAAGAGGGCTAGATTAATGCGTTCACTTGAGGAAATCCTCTCCATCTGTCCTGTGAGTCAGATCCGGGCGATACGAGGAATGGTTGCCTGGTGAAGGTCAGCGCTGACTCGCACGGTAGAAAGTACACAGACTCTTAGATCATGCCTTTGCGTTTCTGTCTTTCTGAGCAGAAACTACGATAAGTAGGAAAAAAAAAGCTGAGATGTAGGTTTTTTGTACTTCTACAGAGGTTTTGCTGTCTCCCGACAGTAGTGCTAACTAAGCGTCCCTCTGAATAGAATTTGGGGAGAGAGGATGGGTCTTATATTTGGAATCATTAAAATAATTACAGTACTGTTTCTCCCTGTATGATTCGGCTTTGGAGGGCTCTGCTGCTGGCATGTACCAGGCTTGAGGAGACTAGCCAGGGTGGGGCTACCACCCTGTACAGTCCATTACTGTATTGATTATTAAGGATAAAAAATTTATGTTTTAGATTTAGTACACTGAAATAATCAATATAATGTCTTTGTACAATAAGTAAGGTTCAAATTTTTCAACGACAGAACAGAAATCTTCATTTTTGTTTTATCAAAATGCCACTGAGAGAGCCTCTGTTCTTGTTCTCCTGTGCACCTTCCTTGCCAAAAAAGAAACTTTAAGAATTAAGAAAGACAGTAATTGATCCTAGGTCTCTGCATGCGTTGTCAATCAGGCTCCCTCTGCCCTTGCTGCTGAGTAGATTCACATAACTTTATTGGCATGACAATTTTATGTATGTTTTCTAAGTAATACGTAATTTTATAACGACCCGCATAGGGCTGAAATCTGCCTGTAGAAGGTATACATGGACTCCAGCCCTAATCTTCAAAGCAGACTTACACGTCTAAGTCTATGCACGTGGATCTTTATGCACTAAGGGGTTGGTTTTAAAAGTGTTGCTTGCGCTAAAATGCCCACATATGTGGGCTGCTCATGAGCGATGTGGATTTTAAAACCCGCGATTTACGTGCATATATGCACATATAGAAAAAAAGGGCATGGAAAAGGGGCGGAGCATGGGCCTTGCTGGGCAGGGCCAATTGTTAACGCACACAACTCCATAAGCTGGAGACCTCAGCACACCGGTGACTTGTTATCCGCGTAACTTTACTGCTGCTCCTGAAGAGGAGCAGGTCTGCAGATCTCACCTTTTAGGACTTACATGACAGGGTGAGGGGTCAGAGTCAACTGGGGGGGGCATGCAGGATGAAGAACCAGAGAAGTCTGGATGGTGACGAGATTGGCTAGGCAAACTGGTAGGCTAATTGGGAAAACTGGCTATGTCCTTCATGCAATAATGTTTTAAATCTGCTTATCTATGCACATTAAAGCCGGCAAAGTCCTATGGAAGATACGCGAAGTAAGTTTGCTCAAGTAACCTCTTAAAATTAGCATACTTACGTGCGCTAGGCGTATTTTAAATCATATGAGCACAAGTGCACATATGATTGCCATATTTTACACATGTAAAAGATTTTAAAAATTACTTTCAAAGGGAGTCCTTTTCAAAAAAACTTACACACATAAAATCTTGTTTTATGCATGTACTTGGCATTCTGAAAATCAGGGGCTAGTGAGCATAAGTCAGTTTCACGCTTACTTTTACGTGCACCGAGAAGTGTTCCAGGGGGTGGAGCAGAGTTGTGACAAATGCATGCTTTTTTATTTTCAGAAAGTACGCATGTAAGCTGCCCTACACTAGTAACACTCTGCTTGGAGCAGACGTAACTTTGTGCGTGTAATCCGCCAATTACCTACGGACTTTTAAAGCAAACTTGCACACAGATTTTACCACGATGTGGGCTGTTTATAAAATTACCGTCAGAATTGAGGGTAATGGTGGTTGTAAATGTGTCCTAAACAGAGTCAACTCCACAGTGAAAATAAGTTTTAGTCCTGTGTGATGGAAGGAGACCTCTCATTCTAGTTTCACAAAGTATATTGTGACTGCTTAACTCCTCATGTAGATCAAAACTCCTATTTTAATTATTTCAGTCCCGTTCACTTGTGGGGTGATGGAAGGGGTGCAGCTGAGGAACTGTGCACCTTCATTCACAACAGTTAGGGGAATGGTACAAGTGCACCCTTGGCGGATTTAGTTGACACATGATGGCTGGGACTCCCTACCTCCTTCTTTTTGTGTTCTGAGTGCAGCTTTTGTTTTAACTTTGAAGAAAAAAAGTAAAATAAAACTGTACCTGGGTGACCCATGGTTGCTCCGAAAGGAACAAATTGGCAGCATGCTAGTGACATCATTTATGTCATCACAATGTATCTTTGAACTGCTGTAAGGAACCATAGTGTGTCAGTTGTGCTGTAGGTGGTTCCATCATTATACAATGTGGTTGTCCATCACTTTTCCTTAGGTTAAAATAAAGCCCTTTTTTTATACGGAGACCCTGCCTTGGGTTGCATTCACAAATATTTCTAAACTATTTCGGTAATAACATTTCTTACCATTTCAGCCCAGCTTGCTGTACTTTGTAGAGGTCACTGCAAAAGCTTGTCCAGGTTGCTGGCTAGAGCTGATTCTGGAAACCTGAGCCAGGGTGAAGAAAGTCAATTTCTTCTAACCTTTTCCTGCAGATTTATTTGCAAAGATCGGCTACTGCTGTTTTTGTGATCCCTCTTGCATCCTGCAGACCCCTTCGAAACACACGGGGGGGGTCTAAATTGGAAATAAATAAATACTGTTGCACTGATGGGGAATATAAATTGAGAATATTATTTTTCTTGTGTTTGGGTAAGGCGGTTTTTAGGTGAACTGGCAGAGCGGCTTCAGGAGTGGGGTCCTGCACAGTGTCTGGGAGATGTGTTCACCAAGCTTGGCATGCAGCTTAAAACGTACACTAACTTTTTCAACAACTATGCTGTTATTTTGAAAACCATCGACAAGGTGCGTATGACTTGGAGTGGCAGGTGCAGCTGCCTTGGGTTGGGGAAGGCTGTCTGTAGACGTCTTTGACCATAGATGTGGCTACAAACAGGGGCTATTATTCACCTGGAATGCCTGCGACAGTCAGGCTTATTCAGGGTTTTCCATTTAATAGAGCTTTGAAACTTTTGAACCAGGCCATTATTGTTCAAAATTTAAAAAGCCAACATTTTTGACACAAAATAAGTCTATAATTTGCTCATTATTTTCTGTATGATTGAGCAGCAACACTAAATGTTCTTTTCTCCCCCTCTCTGCACATTTTCTTCTGAGCTTCTTTCTTTGCTATTGAACTGAATTTGGAAACTGTTGTCCAACTGCATCCCTTGAGTAATATCCACAAATTATATTATGTCATCTAAAAGAAATGTTTGAATTTTGTAGCACATGGTTTTGAAGTCTATATGAGAAGATTCTGCAGTATGTCCTAAGTATTCAGATATTGTAATTTAAAGGCAATTACTTGTATCTAGATAGCATTTTGATAGAGGGGAAAGGAAGAGAATAAAACAGAGAGCTGTATGAGACAAAAACATTAAAAACTAATCTGAAAATACGGAGGAAAACTGAGCACAGAAAGAACTGGGCATGATTGTTGCCAACCTTTATATCCAGGAGGGCACTTGAGATCAAAAGAAATGCCATGCTGGGTCAGACCAAAGGTCCATCGAGCCCAGCATCCTGTCTCCCAACAGTGGCCAATTCGGGTCACAAGTTATCCGGCAGAACCCAGAGAGTAGATCCATTCCTTGTTGCTGATTTCCGAGGATAAGCACGGGCTTACCCAAGTTTACCTGGCTAATAATTGTTTAGGGACATTTCCTCTAGGAGTTTGTCCAAACCCCTTTAGGACCTCAGAAGGCTAGATGCTTTGACTACTTGATGATGATTATCCTGATAAAAGATCATCATAATTTTGTAGAATATTTTAAGTTGTCTGCAATTTGTAATCTCGGCGTGTGTAAAACCCATCAGCTTTCTTTGATCCTTGTCCTTCTCTAGATAGCTACTCCCCTGTGGGGGAGTTCTTCTAGATTTATTTATTTACAAATATTTCTGTATATCTTACTCGTCAAACAAAAGATCAATCTAAGGTTAGATGCCTTCCAATTTGTAAAAGCTCTGTCAAGATTTCCATTGTGTAACAGAAAAGGTGGTGGTAAATAGATGTTTGCAAAGTTATTTCCAGAATGCTCTGCTCAAGAGAACAGTGTAACTGTTGCTAGCATTAAAAATGATTAATTGAAACAGAGCTCTTTCTCCTTTCAGTGCAGAGAGACGATGCCGTCTTTCAGAGCCTTCTTGAAAAGGCATGACAAGACTGTGGTTACTAAGATGATGACGTAAGTATGGGATTATAGCATATATGTCTCACTGCCAAAAAAACATGGAGATCAGAAACTCTCACAACACAGTGGAATTCAAATCTTAGTCACCTTCATATAGCCCTGGGCCAATGCGATGGTGATAGTGTCTTCAAGCCCGATTTTTGTGCTGACCAATTATAATCATCGGTCACTAAACCACCAAGTGAGTCTCTGTATTAAAATAAGAGTCCAATTTTTCAAAACATGCAGACCTGCATTGGTGACTACAGAGAATTTATCCCTAACATTCATCAGCTTGAAACCGGGGATTTCCATACAGGAAATATAGTGTTTTGCAGACACCCCTGAGGAAGGAAATCTTCTTCGAAATATTGCAGGATAAAATTGTATAATTGAGAATATTTACGTTTGTGTTGAGAAATTCTAGCTCCGATTGATTAGTAATTTTTCCCGGATTTTTTCAAGATAAGTACATGTTTATCCTAGCACGAACAAATGTTTTAAATGCAAAATAATGTTTTGAAAAATTGGACTCTTACTTTAATACAGAAACTCACTTGGTGGTTTAGTGACCAATGATTATTATTGGTCAGCACAGTAAGTCTGGCTTTACAGCACAAAAATCGGGCTTGAAGACATGATAATCATCGCATTGGCCCAGTGCTATATGAAGGTCACTAAGATTTGAATTCCACTGAGTTGTGAGAGTTTCTGATCTCCATGTTTTTTATTAGTGAGACATATATGCTTTCGTTTATATATTTATTCTTTTACTACTTGGGTTTATTTTATATAGTAAGTATGGGATGCCATCAGGCTTCCATTGTTTATGCAGAATGCTTTACTAATAAAAAGATTTATTTTAATTCCAAAAAGAGTTCCATTCGAATGTTTTTTGCATGCATGATTCAGCCATGTGACTAGGCTTCATGCCTTACAAAAACTCATATCACCCAATCCAGGTGATTGCTCTTGACTGTTTTGACAACTAAAGGTCAATATTCAAAAAATGTGTGTAAAGCAGAGTTGCTTACCTGTAACAGGTGTTCTCCTAGTCCTCACAGATGGGTAACATCATCAGATGGAACCCAGCATGCCACTATCCGCATGTCCACGCAGGGTCTCCCTTCATTCTCGAAACATAGAATTCATGAGCGAAAAAATAAAATAACAAAATCCATGGGGAGTCGGGCAGGTTTCCTGAGGACTAACATCCTGCTGTCCTAGGAGAACACCTGTTACAGGTAAGCAACTCTGCCTTCTCCTCGGACAAGCAGGATGTTAGTCCTCACAGATGAGTGAATACCAAGCTACAGGCTGTTCCCAGAAACATATATGACCAACCTGCACCGATAAACAGGTGCCAATGGGCACCGAAAGAACTGCGGTGCGGTTGGGAAGACCAGGAGACAACCTGGTCCTAAACTAAGGGCCTCAAGTGGGAAGAGTTGGGTTTAAGCCTGGAAGAGGTTGCAAAGGACAGATTGGCCGAAGCTACTATCTTGTTGACCAACCTTGTCCAAGCAATAGTGGGCCGCGAACATGTGCAGAGAACTCAATGTTGCAGCCCTGCAGATTTCGGTGAGGGGAACCACCTACACCGCCATAGCCTTCACAGAATGAGCTTTGACCCGGCCTCCCAGCTGAAGGCACGCTTGGGCATAGCAGAAGGAGATAGAATCTGTTAGCCAGTTGGACAGAGTCTGCTTGCACACTGCAACTCCCAATCTATTCCTATTGAAAGAGATGAAAAGCTTAGTAGATTGCATGTGGCCTGTTGTGCATTCTATATAGAAGGCTAAGGCCTTCTTGCAATCCAACGTGTGTAGAGCCCGTTCGCCCTGGTGTGAATGGGGCCTCAGGAAGAAGGTGGGCAAAACAATGGACTGATTGAGGTGGAAATAAGTCACCACCTTGGGCAGAAACTTGGGATGCGTACGGAGAATCATCCAGTCATGAAAGAATTTTGTTTAGGGTGGGTATGTAACCAAGGCCTGAAGCTCACTAACCCTGCGAGCTGAAGTAATTGCCACCAGAAATAGAATTTTCCAAGTGAGAAACTTCAGATCGCAGCAGCTCATAGGCTCAAAGGGAGGGTGCATGAATCACACCAACACAACGTTGAGGTCTCAGGACACAACAGGAGGCCGGAATGGGGGCTTCAATTAAAGCAGGCCCCGCATAAAGTGACCTACTATGGGCTAAACAGAGATGGATGTGCCAGCAAAACCTTAATGGTAAGCACTGACAGCACTCAGATGGACCCTGACCGAGGTGGTTTTAAACCCAGACTTGAAGAGGTGCTACAACTAGTCCAAGAACCTTGGAATTGGGCAGGTGAATGGATCTAAGGCATGCCATATGCATCAGATGGAAAATCTTCTCCACTTAAATTGGTAAGACTTTCTTGTGGAAGGCTTCCTGGAAGCAACCAGCACCTGAAACACGTTGTCAGACAGGTCCAGGATCTAAAGGACTAGGCGCTCAACCTCCAGGTCTTTAAGGTTAATGCCCAGAAGTTTGGATGGCCTGCCCTTATCCTGCGTTATCAGATCGGAAGCAGTCCCCAGACTGATAGAATCTCTGATTGACAGGTCTTGGAAGAATGGGAACCACACTTGCTTGGGTCAGTACGGGGCCAAGAGGATCATGGACCCCCGGACCTGATGGAGCTTCAAGAAAGTCCTCATGATTAGCGGAAGAGGATGCGCATATAGGAGACCTGTGCCCCAATGATGGGCAAAGGCGTCAATTGCTGGAAGTCAGTCTGTCCTGAACAGGGAACAGAAATTGCTCACCTTACAGTTGCACAAGGAGACAAAGAGATACACATCTGGAGTTCCTCATTGGTGGATAATACAGGCTGCCACTGACGGATCCATGGACAACTCGTATGGCTGAAACGCATGGCTCAGGTGGTCCGCCACCATGTTCAGTAATCCGGCTAGATACATCGCTCGTGGGGACAGAGCCCAGGACCAAATCTGCACCGCCTCTTGACAGAGGAGGAATGACCCCTTTTCTTCTTGCGTGTTGATGTACCACATTGCTACCCAATTGTCTATCCAAATAAGGACTGCTTTGTGGGACAAGTGGTCTTGAAATGCCCAAAGAGTGTAATGAATCACCCAAAGCTCCAGGAAATTTATCTGGCATAGAGATTCCTGAGCCATCCAACGTCCCTGCGTGTAGAGGTTGTCCACATGGGCCCTCCACCCACGGGTGGAGGCATCGGTGGTAAAAATTACCTGAGGCAGGGTAGCCTGAAATGGGATCCCAGATTGAAGAAGTTCTCCCACCAGGACAGGGAGACCTGTAGAGGTGGCATGATAGAGACATGTGACTCGAGGTCCTGGGACGCCTGCTGCCATTGCAACCGTAATGTCCATTGCACCCTGCACATGCAAATGCGGGCCAATGGAGTGACATGGACAGAGGCAGCCATGTGGCCCAATAGACGAAGCAGCAGACCAGCAGGAACCTGATTGCTGCGCACTGCACTCGCCAGTGAGGACAGGACAAGAGCCTGATCACGGGGCAGGAACGCTTTGGCCTGACTCGTGTCAAGTCTAGCTCATATAAAATCCAGATGGGGAGATGAGCAGAGGTGAAACTTTGGGTAATTGATGACAAACTCCAGAGATCACAGCACTGGCATGGTCAGATTCAGGGCACGCAGCGCTCCCTGCTGGGAGGAGCTTTTGACCAAGAAAGGGAACAAATGTACCCCCTGACATCTGAGGTGTGCCACCACCACTGCCAGGCACTTGGTGAAGACCCGAGAGGCTGAGGCCAAACCAAATGGCAGTACTCAATATTGGTAAAGAGCCTGCCCCACCACAAAGCAAAAATACTTCCTGTGACTTGGGAAAATCGCAATGTGAGCATAGGCATCCTTGAGATCAAGGGAGCAGATCTTCTGAGGAGCGAGATCAGGGTTCCAGAGAGATTTTGAACTTCCTCTGAAGGAATTTGTTCAAGGCTCTGAGATCAAGAATGGGGCGCAATCCCCCAGTTCTCTTTGGTATCAGGAAATAACTCAAGTAGAACCCCCGACCCTGTTGGCAGAGGGGAACTGGTTCTACTGCTCCTGCCATTAGAAGGGCGGAGAGCTGTGTCCAAAGTATTTCCAGCAGAGCGGACAAACCCCATGATGGACATGAGGGAAAATCCACAGGGACATCCCTGAAATTCAGCCGATACTCGTGGCGAATGATTTCAAGAACCCACTGGTCTGACGTGATGTGCGGTCAGCAGTGGGCAAAGTGAAGCAGTCTGCCTCCTACAGGGGTGCATGCTGCCAGGTGTATGGCGGACTGACTCAATCTCCCTCACCTCCAGTCAAAACCCTGTGGCGGGGGTCTGCTGGGGGGCTGGCTGGGGCTGAGGGGGACGTGGCTGGCGCAAATGAACCCTGGAAACAGCTTGGGAGGTTCAATTCTGAGAGGCAGGAGGGTAATACTTCCTATGCTGTTAGAAGGATTTTCTCAAGCTTTATTGAAAGGCCTTCCTGACAGAGGATGGTGGATCAGAAGCACCAGCCAATAGCTATTGAAGGGTCTCATAATGATCCTTCAATTGAGCTAGTGCATCCCTGACCTTGTCCCCAAAGAGGTTTTCTTCTGTAAAGGGCAGATCAACTAGCTTGTACTGTACCTCCGGATGAAGGTTCGAAGTCCGGAGCCAGGCCATCCTACGGGTGCCAATGCCACTGCAGCCACCCTAGCCTCTGTTTCAAAAACATCATAGGTGGATCTCATATTTTCCTGCCTCCAAACCCTGTTGCACTACAGCAGAGAATGCCTCCTGCTGCTGCTCTGACAGGCGCTCCTGTTTCCACATAGTTCTGATTGTACTGGATCATATACAATTGGTAGGAGGCAATGTGGGCGATAAGCATAGCGCCCTGAAACACCTTCCTACCGAGGGCATCCATCTCCCTGTGATCTTGGCTCGGAGGGGCGGAGGCATGGGTGCGGGAGTGCTTGGCTTTTTTGAGAGCAGACTCCACCACCACTGATTGGTGAAGGAGGTGGCACCTCTCAAATCCCAATGCCTGTTGGACTAAATAGATGGCATCCACCTTGCTATTGACAGGAGAAACTGACACCGGATGTTCCCAAATCCTCAGGAGAAGTTCCTTGAAGATCTCATGGACTGCAACAGCCACCACCTCCTTTGGTGCATTGACAAACTGGAGAACTTCCAGCATCTTGTGTCGAGCATCCTCCTCTGTGAGGAGTTGGAAGAGAATGGTTCTAGCTGTGGCCCAGATGAATCCCGCAAAGGAAAGGCCCTCTGGCAGAGACCTGCGTCTCTCATCTGGTGGTGAAGGCTTCGAGAGGTCGTCAAGAGGTCGTCAAGAGGAGTCTGAAGTATCATCTTCCCAGGGGGTCATAGGGGTTCTCCTTGCTGAGGTCCCTTGGGGGCCTGCTTGGGTGGACCCTGTCAAAGCCGCTTGGCTTGAGCACCTGTGGCCTCGAGGGCAGCAAAGCCACCGATAATAGAGAGGTTTCTGATGCCCCAGGCATGGGCTCTGGGAACTGTGGCCGCAGGACCAAAGGACCCAAGGGTGCCAGTGGCTACAGCATATCTTCCTCCTCAGCGGACCTCATAACAAGAATCGCTCCAGAAGAGGGTATCGGTGACTGCTGGGGAACCGAGGGTTCCCCCAGGCACCGGTGGCATTGAAAGGACACCGAGGAGAATGTCCAGACTCTCTAGCAGGGGCACCAAGCTGACACAGTTACCTACAGCGCTCTAAATATCCCTAAAGAACTCTTGCAACCCTGTTGACAGGCGTGGCGTTGGCTTCGTCAGCAAGAGGGTCTCAAGGGTATTACTTCGCTGTTTATGCCGCTCCTGGGTAATAAGAAATTTTTGCCTGGCTTGGATTGCTGGGCAATTTTTCATGATTGGCTTCAAAAAGGACTACCATTTATCTTCCATTTCTATCTTCCGGATACTCCGACAGTACAGGACTTTGCTTCTCTGGCTCGGGATCATGCACTTCCATCTAAACACTTCTTCACCTACCTTCAAACTCGTCATTACCTCCAATCGTTTAAGTAGACAGTGGAGGGCTTTCGCTGGGAGTCGAGTTTTGCCCAGCGTTTCTTCGACACCGCTCTTCTTTGAAACTCTATCAGGGGCTGGAGCACCCTGGGGCAGAGATGTAGAGACCCTCGACATCTTCGTGGCCTGGCAAGTTATTGGACAGAGGCTTGGGGACGGATTATCTCTCCTACTGACATACGTATCTGTTTCAATACGTTGTTTTACTCTGTGCCAGATCTTACCCTGCGGGAACTTCAATTCCGGATTTTACACCATATCATCTGTGATGATGTCTGTCGTTACCGTATGGGCCGCCTATCTTCCCCCCAGTGCGTTAAATGTGGTGGCGTGCTCGGCACGCTGGCTCACAGGCTGTTTCAGTGCCAGACTCTTCAGACGGTCTGGGATGGTGTCCTTGCCCATGTGGCCTGCTGCCTTACTTCCACGATCTCAAGGTCGGGCAGATTGTTGTTGTCTGGGCTGTGAGGCAACATGTCTTTCTACACTGCTGCGGCTGATCGATTTGTTCATACTGTGATCTTGTTAGCTTGCCAGACAATATTGGCCTCCTGGATTGAACCTACGACTCCACCCATTTTACAAGCCTGGTATAATAGACTTGCGTCCTCCATGCAGTTGGAACGCTTGGATGCTCTTTCGAAGGAACGCATTTTGGATACCTCCTACGTTGCCTACTGGGCTGCATGTTTTGCTCTATTACCTCTGGATATCCAGACTCAACTCTTAAATACTGGATATAGTCCCACATGGAAATGATTTCAAATGAATTAGCGCCATAGCGTTCTTTTGGACTGGGACATATTTTTCTTTGTATAGTCGTTCTTTTGAATAATCGGTTCATTTGCTGTTTGCTCTCAGTGCACCATCCCCTTGGGGGGGGATAGGGGGGTTGTATGGTGGGATGCTTGGGTGTGACTGAGGTTGATTGGTATGTAGGTTGAGTGATGGGGGATGTATACAATTTGAAAAATAGGGGCGTGCTGAAGAGTATGCCTGATCAGACACCCAATATTGAGAAGGAAAATACCCAGACGCCTCTGCTGTTCTGTGGCCTGTCAGAGCTGAATGAACTCTGAGTGACTTTCTGAGTATGACTGGCAAAATGTCTCTGATCAGGTAGACATACTGGCACCAACAAAGGAGGCCTATTCAATGGGTCACAACGAAGAAACCAACGGCGGGAGCTTCAGGCACTCTCTCACTGGACAAGATAATTAACAGGACAAAAGGATTATCTGGAGAGTGAGGGCAAATCGGCTACATCTGGGAAAACTTGTCAGGGCAGTTCAGGGATAGGTTGTCATGACCACAGCGTGATGTGTCTCTGTAAATGAGTCTTTGGGCAGTCACGTAATTCTAGAAACTTCGACAGTACTGTATGTTTAACTATAAAAGAAGGGTCACTTCCTGTATTCAATGAGATGCTGGTCAGTTTTGAAAGACAAAGGGCACCCAGTATCCAGCATCTCCCAGGAACACTTATAATGCCAAATAAAATTTACTTTATACCGTTTACTGAGTCTAAGTGTTCTTGTGTCCCTGGCCCTAAGTACAGAATATTATGTACAGTGCGTGCAGTTGCAGCACTTACATTTTTATTAGCACAACAGTTGTTTTTTTTGTGCCATATCTTTATTTTGTACTTGCTTTAGGTTTGCACTGTTCACCTCTTTCTGAGGCTGCTGTGGTTGTATTCACGCGTTTTTTTAATAAAAATGATTTTTAAAAGGAATGAATGAATTTAAATCAAATTCATTGCCTTCATTAATGCAGCCTGCAAGAGCTTCTATTGTGCCCATCTGCTCGGTTTGAGGAGTATGTTTATCTCCTGTACGCACTGCGGCTTCATACCCCCTCAGAGCATGCGGATCGCGAGGACCTGAGTGCTGCAGTCAAGCAGATGAAACAGTACAGAGACTACATAAAACAGGTCTGTTGGCAGGAATTTTGCCTCTTCCATGCTCAGCTTGTTTTATTTACAAAAGTACTATGATACACAAAAGTTCAAAGATTTCAGCCACCTTAGGGATGCAGTGGGCTTTAAACCCAGCATCTGTATTCCTGAAAGCTTTGCTATGCTATGACTGGAATGTGTCTTGCACTAATTTTAATTTACAGAACACTATGCAAAATTTGCCAGATCAGTTCCCTTAAATTCCTGGCAGACTATACCCATTTATTTGTACGAGGTTGGAACCTATGGTGTCATCTTTCTGCTTGTGTTTACTGTAGTAGTCCTAAGCTGCAAGGCATCCCAGCATTGAACTGTTAGTGCTGAAGCTTGCTCATATTGTACTGAATAGCTATAATAGGATATAAACTTTATTATCAAAATTTACCTAACATTTACCATAAACATATCCAAATGGCGTGAAAGCACTCACACTTATACAGAAACACACTCATACACATTCATTCTTCAATATTAAAACAATGATATGATGCTCATTGATGACAAGCACTGTTATACAAACTAGCAAGCGTGACCGAGTTTGTTTTATTCTTCAATAACTATACTGTACACACTTATGGCTTTTATGCCATTTACATCTCTTAATGCAGGGAATGATTGAACAAACTTTTGATCCCTACCATATCAATAATTATATTGTACTCCCTGTTAACTATAATGTCATTTACAACCCTTAATAAAGACTGATCCAAAACATCTCTCGATGAATATAGTATCTTCAATAATTAAATAACAGACAATTTCTACTCAACTCCTATATATGTTTTATGCTGCCGTCATCAGTGCTGGAATCTTTTCACATCTTCAGCTGGCGACGATCCTCCCAGTATGCTATTCACAAGTCAACTATCAATGCTGAAGTCTTTTTCACAACCATCAGTGCTGAAGTCTTTTTCACATCTCTGAAAAGCAACGATTCTCCCTCTATGTAATCATCAATACACCCTACAAGAGGCCCTTGTTTCTCCTTTGTGGCTTCATCAGGGGACATACAGCATTGAACCAGCTGCAACTGTAAGTGACGATTTGAACGTCAACCGTTTTAATTCCCAATTCAACTTCTCGAGTTATAAATCAGATCTTCACCACCCGACAAAATTTTTAAACTGATTCCTACTCGCTCTAATTTTTTAAGGGTGCGAAGGTGAGAGGAGTGATTCTCTGTGGACTCACCTAGCCCGCACGACCGGCGCAGACCCACCAGGGTCAAGGGCTCGCTTCCCACCACGTGCCGACTCGATCGCCCACCGACCTCACCGACAGCCCAGCACAGATCCCAGCAAACGGCAGTAGGACCCGCCCAATACCCGCTACGTCGGAAGCACATCCCAAGCCTTTTAAAGGGCCGACGCCAAACGCAGGCCACCCCTCTGCGGCCTCACCTAGCCCACACAATGGGCGCAGACCAGCCGGCGTCCAGAGGAAGCCAAACACTAAATCAATTTCCTGGAGCTTCGAGCAATCAGATATGCTCTCAGGGTATTTCAGGATCGCCTTTCCAATCAGGTCATCCTGATTCAGACGGACAACCAGGTGGCCATGTGGTACATCAACAAACAGGAAGGGACGGGCTCCTACCTACTGTGTCAGGAAGCTGCGCAGATATGGGCGGAGGCCCTCTCCCACTCGATGTACTTCAGAGCCACCTATTTGCCGGGAGTGGACAATGTGTTGGCAGACAACCTAAGTTGCACTTTCCAAACGTACGAGTGGTCCCTCAACCCCACAGTAGTGGATGCAATATTCAAACGTTGGGGTCATCCTCACATAGACCTCTTTGTTTCACCTCAAAACCGCAAGGTAGAGAACTTTTGCTCTCTGACTCGCAGCCAACACTCCCAGCCAAGAGATGCGTTCTCCCTCTCATGGGCAACTGGTCTCCTATATGCATTCCCTCCACTTCCATTTCTCTCAAAGACTCTCGTGAAGCTACGTCAGGACAAAGGATCCATCATCCTGATAGCACCTCACTGGCCTCACCAAGTGTGGTTTCCAATACTTCAGGATCTCTCCATTCACAGGCACATTCCCTTGGGAAAGGACCCACTTCTGATCACTCAGAACCCCAATCTTCAAGCTTTGTCCCTGACAGCCTGGATGTTGAAAGATTAATTCTTCAGCCACTTAACCTTTCGGAGCCAGTTTCCCGTGTCCTGATTGCTTCACGGAAGCCTTCCACGAGAAAGTCTTGCCTATACAAATGGAACAGGTTTAAGTCATGGTGTTCTTCTCAATCCCTTGATCCCTTTACCTGTTCCACCACAAAGTTTCTAGACTATCTCTGGCACTTGTCAGAATCAGGTCTAAAAACTTCCTCCATCAGAATGCATGTCAGTGCGGTGGTCGCCTTCCATAAAGGTGTTGGGGATGTTCCTATTTCAGTACAACCCCTTGCAACATGTTTTCTGAAAGGCTTGCTTCACCTCAAGCCTCCACTACGTCCTCCGGCCCCTTCTTGGGACCTCAATCTGGTTTTGGGGCGGCTCATGAAACCACCATTCGAGCCTCTCCAATCCTGTGATCTTCGCTCTCTAACATGGAACGTGTTTTCTCTTTTGGCAATCTCATCTGCTCGCAGAGTTAGTGAGTCACAGGCCCTAGTTACCTATCCACCTTACACTAAACCTGCAGGACCGGGCAGTACTCCGCACTCACCCTAAGTTCTTACCTAAGGTAGTATCGGAGTTTCATATTAATTAATCCATTATACTACCTACCTTCTTTCCCAGGCCCCACTCCAATCCAGGAGAACAGGCTCTGCATACCCTTGACTGCAAACAGGCTCTAGTCTTCTATCTAGACCATACAGCTGCCCACAGGAAAAGCACCCACTTGTTTGTCTCTTTCCATTCCATCAAATTGGGGCAGCCTGTGGGTAAGCAGACTCTCTCCTCCTGGTTAGCGGACTGCATATTCTCTTGCTATCAGCAAGCGGGCATTCCACTTCAAGACAGTGTTAAAGCACACTCTGTGAGGGCCATGGTGACTTCAGTAGCACACCTACGCTTGGTGCCGCTTCCTGACATTTGCAGGGTTGCTACCTGGAGCTCTCTCCATACCTTTACAGCCCATTATTGCTTAGACAAGGCCGGAAGACAAGATTCCATCTTCAGCCAGTCTGTGCTGCGTAACCTTTTTACAACTTGATGTACCAACACCCTTCCGCCTGCCTGTTAGGGTTCCGGATGCCCTCTACCAAATTCCACCCCAGTCCTTCTGCCTATTGCACATCTTGGGTACATTTGGTGCATTTCTCGGACATCCTCAGCTTGGTACTCACCCATATATGAGGACTACCATCCTGCTTGTCCTGTGAGAAAGCAAATGTTGCTTACCTGTAACAGGTGTTCTCACAGGACAGCAGGATGTTAGTCCTTACGAAACCTGCCCGCCGTCCCGCGGGTGTTGGGTTCGTTAGGTTTTCTTATTTTATTTTTCGGCACTTCCTGTAGCTTTAAACAAGACTGAAGAGGGACCCCTGCTGGCTGCAGGTTTAGTGCCATGCTGGGCATGGCACCAGTAGGTGTCAGTCAAAGTTCTAGAAACTTTGACAAAAGTGTTCTGTGATTGGGCTTCATCCTGTGATGTCACCCATATGTGAGGACTATCATCCTGCTGTCCTGTGAGAACATCTGTTACAGGTAAGCTACATTTGCTATACCTCAAACTTAGAATCTCATATTCACCCCAATCGAGAGCTCTGAACGATTTAACGTTTACATTCCTCCTTAAAATACCAAACGAGTTTCCAATTTGTTAAAAATGTTTATTCTGTTATATTGTTAAGATTATAAGACTTTGTTGTTATTGTTATGATGTAAAGATAATAAGACTCTGTTGTCAGATTATCTCAAGAGTTACTATGGAAACTTATGTGATATTCTTTATTGAATGTCGGTATAGAAAAAGCAAACAAACAAATAAATAAATATAATTATTGATATGGTAGGGATCAAACGTTTGTTCAATCATTCCCTGCATTAAGAGTTGTAAATGCCATAAAAGCCATAAGGGTGTACAGTATAGTTATTAATGAAAAAAATAAACTTGGTCACGCTTGCTAGTTTGTATAACAGTGCTTGTCATCAATGAGCATTGTATCATTGTTTTAATATTGAAGAATGAATGTGTATGAGTGTGTATGTGTATAAGAGTGAGTGCTTTCATGCCATTTGGATATGTTTTATGGTAAATGTTAGGTAAATTTTTATAATAAAGTTTGTATGCTCTCATTCATATGTATGTTTTAGAGTAAATGTATTTGAGAGTGTGGATAATTTCACCCACATTGTTTAGTTATAATAGGATCTCAGTGCAGGACCTCATTTCACTGCATTCTGGCCAATCCAGAAGGCTGTTATATCAGACAACACTTAACTTTGTATGTGGTTTGTAACAAGGTACATGGGCCTACACTCTATGAGTTCATGCGGGAGAACCTATTCTTAGCATGAGACCTTGATGTTTTCAACAGTGCTAGATGACCCAGCTATCCTGGTGTGTGTTTATTTCAGCAATTTTGTAAACTGCCTCCTCAGCCATTAAGGTTGTTCAAAGTGGTGTACAATAAAATTTCATAATGTCAACAGCATAAAAACAACATATGAATAATACAATTCAAATATACGTAACAAATCAACAAAATAAAATCCAAAACATGTAAGACTAATAACTAACAGAATCCAGCCAATCATGACCACCAGCACTCAACTTCCTAATGCCCCAACCAGTCCCAAATTAAATGGGGAACAACCAGGATTTAACTTTCTTATGAAAGCCCAGAAATTGGCAGAGTATGGTGCATGTATATGCCTTTTGTAAAATTAAAGCGTGTTCTCATTTCCTAGCTAAAGCAGAAGCTGGATAAAGATGATGAAATGTTAAACACACAGAAAATCATTCAAGGCTGTCCTGTAAGTATTTTCTTTTTTCCTGCCTTGCCAGTCCCTAAAATGCTTTTCTTCATACCTTCTCAAACAAGTATCACAGTGGAGACTCCCCCATATCTCCTTCCCTCCAGCCAGAAGCATTACAGCATCTTCTGCACCTCTTCTCCCCAAAAAATGTAGGGTAACAATGGAATGAAAGGGATAGGAAGAGGAAAACAGGGATGGGGAGCAGGTTTAGAAGAGGAAGAGACACACATCCATGCTCAAGGGATCTGGTAGAACAACCTCTAATATCTGAAATCTCTGCCACAAGGATACGAAGACATCCTGAGGCCTACCACTGTACCCCTCAAGACAGACTATCTACAGAAAAACAGTGTCTATCTAGTCCCTTTCCATCTTTTACTATCACTACACTTTGTCTTTCCTGCTTCCCCATCTCTATAGCACTACAGAACTCTATCCTATTCCCCTCACTGCCAGGAGATGGAGACAGAAAAGGTTTCACTGGCACTGTACATAACTCAGTGTGCCACCTGCAGTCCCCCAATATTTCTCCATCTCCAGTAGATGGTAGATGGTGTAAACCCTGCAGTCTGGAGAGTGAGGGAAAAAAAAGATTGAGACTAAATTTCCGGATCCTCCCAGGGGGGTTGTGAGGTACTGGTGGGGCCATCCCCCCTGGTTTGAAGCGGACGAGCAGGGGGTTGGTGACCCTTCTGAAGCTCGGTCCAGAGGTCCGTTGGGTAGACATCTGGTGGACCGCATCCCTCATCCCCCACGAGACAGTGGTGGAACCTGCTGGCAGTTCTGCACTGCAAGCCCAGTGGAGCAGGGAAGTATCATTTTTATATGGTTTGCCCTGGGTTGGGTTGCTACAGTTTTGCGAAACGAGTTGGATATAGCCAGTGGTCTGGATCTTTTCTGATTTGCCATGTGGACTGCGCTCCTGGAACCGAAACCTCTGCACCAAAGGAAAGAATTGGTTTCTATGTATCTTTATTTGTTCTCAGAGAGAGTAAAAAAAAAAAAAATGAGAACAAGAAACTAGTTAGAGGAATCTGCAGCAGCGGGGTTCCGGGAGGGGGGGAGCTAGCTTAGCAGCTCAGGGAGCTCAGCGATGGGGTTTTTCAGCAGCTTCTCTGCTTGCAGAGGAGACCAGGTGTTAGCTCCATGGCTCTGAGCGACTGTTCCCTCGCTTGCCATTGAGATGCTGGTGGTGCCACGGATACAAGGAAGAACAGTGTGAGCTTGCGGCAAAAGCAGCAGGGCGTCCGGGGGTCTGCATTGAGCATGGCCACACCGGTAGAATGAGCCTCACAGGTGATAGGGTCTAGTGATGAGGCTTTCCCTGTCAGTGCAGAAACAGCGGCCATTTTCGATTCTCTAGCAGCATTGGCGGGACAGGCAGGAGAATCCCCTCCTCAACTATCCCTGGCTGTTCCCTGGCCAACGGAGGTGCAGAGAGGCACTTGCACCAAGGAGAAGTCTCTGGTTCTAGAAGAGGTTTTCTGCCAGTTTTAATTTGCTTATTGGCAAAGCGTGTTTTAGTGGTACAAACAACGGGGGATGCTGGCTCTCGGCCACAGTCTCCATGGATTCTCAGCCAGTCATGAGGCCTGAGCTGTTGAGGAGCTCCTCAGGCTTTTGATGATTTTTGGTGCTGGATGTTGAACGGATCCAGGCCTAAACATGCTGAAGGTGCAGGCAGGCTTTGCTTAGCCATGTGGTAGGCCGTGGCAGTGGTTCTTTCCCCACGTGTGTAGGCGTGTTCATGTGCATTCTCACCTTGACAGTTGCATGTGCAGGGACCTATGCGCATAAGGCAGTGACCAAGATTGGAGCATGTATGCCTGCGACCTAGACTTGAGTTCGTATTCGCATAAGTATTGCGTACTTATGTGCATAAGGCCGTGACCTAGACTGGAGCATGTATTTGCACAGATTCTTGTGCACTTACAACCACAGCCTATACGAGCACGTAATTGCTCATGTAATTGAGCGTATAAGACCATGACCTAGCCTTGAGTGTGTATTTGCGCGTGTCTTGTAGGGATGTGTGTGTACACCTGGGTGGCATTGGTATACACTCAGGAGGCAGCCTAGAGCCAAAATTCAGGAGAGCTAGGCGCTGGGGCCAAACAGGTCCAAGTGCCTTACTGTCTGTGAGGCCGACTGATAGCAGTTCAGTCCTTACTCTCTCTCTGTTTGTGTGAATTATATTTAGATGCTCAAAGCAATTTGACTACTACAGCTTTTGCCCATATTGGAACATCCCCTTGAACTCTGGTGTCTCTGAAGGAGAGTGGAGTGGGAGGTGAGGCAACGGTCAGTTCTCCTCCCTTGTTTGCAAGGGCAGAAGCTTCCCCAAGAGAGAGCGGTTGGAGTTTGGGACTATGGGCTCCTTTGTAGATCCATCCTCTTTCCAGGGCATGCAGACCTTTCTCCAGGGGTGCCCAGCAAAGGTGAAGCAACTTACTACATAGGGATCATGTGCTCAGGCCTCTCATTTGTCAGTCACGGTGGACAAATGCCGCAGGGAGACTGTCTCTGGAAATGTTCAAGGGGATGAGGATTATGAAGAAAAGGGAGAAATTGCATCTGCCACTTCGCACTGCTCAGAATTTTTTTTTTCAGAAAGATGTCTTGCTGAGTTTGTTGGCTCAGACCCTGAACATGCTCGGCATGGCCTGAGTCTGTTGGCTCAGATCCTGAACTCGCTTACTGAGACTAGAGGTCAATTTTAAGTGAAGCGTCCTGTTTTCTTTCCTCCCTGTATCCAATTCAAGAGATATTGGATTTAAAGAAGGTCAATGAGGCTCTCAACGTTCCACTTTTCTTCATGGAAACTCAGAGGTCCAGCGCTGAGATCCATCATAGCGGTGGTATGCAAGGGAGAGTTCTTGGTATCTTGTGCTTTGATGGAGGCATATCTGCACATAGTCATCAGGCCAGAACACCAGAGATTTTTGAGGTTTATGGTCCTAAGGGAACATTTTTGGTTTCAAGCCCTTCCCTTCAGCTGGCAATGGTGGTGGGAGTGGCCACATTGCAAAAGGAGGGTGTGTTGGTGCATCCATATCTGGATGACAGGCTTATTCATGTGAAATCAGAGGACCTCTGTCTACAATCAATACAAAAGTTACTAATGTGTTTGAAGTCTCTAGGATAGGTGGTGAACCTTGCAATCAGCCATTTAGTCCTCTTTTAAAATCTGGAGTATCTGGGAGTTCAGTTTGACTGGCAGAAAGAGTGTTTCTCACGGAGAGAGATTGCTGAAATTGCAGAGTTAGATTAGGCTTCTGCTAGAGCTTTCAGTGCCCAGGGTCTGGGGTTATTTACAGGTCCTGGGTTCTATGGCATCAACATTGGAATTAATGCATTGGGCATTTGCAAATATGCAACCTCTACAGAGGCTCTTCTCTCCCACTGGAATCCATTATTGGAAGAATTTAATCTTCCTCTTTTGTTAGAGGAGAAAGTCAGGGACAGTCTTTCGTGATGGCTTACTCCCACCAATCTCAAGCGTGGTGTGGAATTGGAGGTTCCGAATTGGGTAATAGTCACCATCGATGCAAGCCTCTACAGATGGAGGGTGATGTGGCAAGATCAGTAGGCGCAGGGCCAGTGGTCGAAACGGGAGGCCTCATGGTCTATCAATGGGTTAGAGACCGGTGCGTTTTACATTGCTTTCCTGTCTGCCTAGGTTACGCGGCCATCCATTACGGATCCTATCAGACAATGTGATGATGGTGGTCTACATCAACTGTCAAGATGGAACCAAGAATCAGGCCCGAGAGTTGTTTCTTTGGGCAGAGCAGCACTTGGAGCAGCTGGCAGCATCTCACATCGCCGGAGTGAACAACATTCAGGTGGATTTTCTCAGTCGTAGAAAGTTAGACCCCAGAGAATAGGAGCTGTCGGAGGCAGCGGTGTGTCTCATTCATGAAAGATGGCGGTATCCCAACCAAAGAGATCACCAAGGCATTGTGGTTTTACAGCCGCTGAACAGACCACAGTATAGAAGGAATCGGAGCTGTGCTGCTGCCGTGGACTTGAGAGATTCTTCTTTGTCATCCCTCCATGCCCTCTGGTAGACAAGGGATTACAGTGGATAGAGAAACAACCAGGCCAGGTGATCCTGGTAGCTCCAGAGTGGCCACATTGACCTTGCTTCTCAGAACTGATCAACATGGACATAGACTGGCCCCTGAGGTTTAGATATCAGTCGGTTCTTTTCCACCAAGGCCCAATATTTTCAGGTCAGGCGGCTCACTTCCATCTCATGGCTTCACTTCTGACAGGACATGACTGAGATGGAGGAGATATTCTGAAGCAGTTATTTCCACCTTATTGCGGGCTAGGTGACCTTCTACATCCTTGACATATGTGTGAATTTGGAGTATCTTTGAGTCCTGGTCTGCTGTTGATGGAGTGTAGCCTGAGCCTGTTTAGGCTATGGTGTCACATATTTTGGCTTTTCCACAGAAAGGTTCTGGTCTTTAACTCTCTGAGGGTCCAGGTAGCGACCTTGGGTTGTCTCTGGAATAAGGTGCAAGGGTATCCTCTGTCCGCACATCCGGATGTTATACGCTTTCTTCGGGGAACTAAGAACTTGTGTCCTCAGGTGCGGAACATTTGTCAGTCTTGGAATCTGAATCAAGTCTTTAGAGGATTGTGTAAGGCTCAGTTTGAACCACTAAAGAGAGCTATGTTTAAGGATTTGACTCTTAAAGTGGTTTTCTTGGTGGCTATATAGTTGCGATGGAGAAAGGTACAGAGAAGGGCGACCAAAATGATAAGGGGAATGGAACAGCTCCCCTATGAGGAAAAACTAAAGAGGTTAGGACTTTTCAGCTTGGAGAAGAGATGGCTGAGGGGGGATATGATAGAGGTGTTTAAAATCATGAGAGGTCTAGAACAGGTAGATGTGAATCGGTTATTTGCTCTTTCAGATAATAGAAAGACTAGGGGGCACTCCATGAAGTTAGCATGTGGCACATTTAAAACTAATCGGAGAAAGTTCTTTTTTACTCAACGCACAATTAAACTCTAGAATTTGTTGCCAGAGGATGTGGTTAGTGCAGTTAGTGTAGCTGTGTTTAAAAAAGGATTGGATAAGATCCTGGAGGAGAAGTCCATTGCCTGCTATTAATTAAGTTGACTTAGAAAATAGCCACTGCTATTACTAGCGACGGTAACATGGAATAGACTTAGTTTTTGGGTACTTGCCAGGTTCTTATGGCCTGGATTGGCCACTGTTGGAAACAGGATGCTGGGCTTGATGGACCCTTGGTCTGACCCAGTATGGCATGTTTTATGTTCTATTTGTTCAGCCAGGAGAATTTTGGAGCTCTAGGCACTGTCTTGTCGAGATCCCTTCCTACAGGTGTTGGATTCAGGGGTATCTTTATGCATGGTGCCTTCTTTTCTGCCTGAGATAATCTTGGTATTCCATCTTAGTTAGACAGTGGAGCTTCCAGCTTTTCTGGATTTGGATTTCTCTATGCCTCATGTGGGGGAGTTTTGCCTCTTAGATGGGAGGCATGCATTATTGAAGTATCTAAAGGTCATTTATGATTTCCATAAATCAGATCACTTCTTTGTAGTGTGGAGTGGCCCAAAGAAGGGAATTATGGCGTCTAAGGCTACAATTATGCGGTGGCTGAAGGAAGCAATTGAGTCAACTTAATTTCTAAAGGATGCTCACTGCCGGGGCGAGTAGGGCACACTGGACATGTTCTCAGGCGACTTCCTGGGCTGAGTCAGCAGGTGTCTCCGCATGAAATTTGCTGGGTGGCTACTGAGAAGTCGTTGCACACTTTTGCTAGGCATTATCACTTGGTTATCGGGGCTCCAGTTTCCTTGTACTTTGCTGACAGTGTTCTACAAGTGGAACTCTTCAGGTCCCACCTTAGTTAAGAGGAGCTTAGGTACATCCCAGCAGTCTGGGCCAATCTGGATACGTACAGGGAAAGGACATTTGGTTCTTACCTGCTAATTTTCATTCCTGTAATACCACAGATCAGTCCAGAGACCCAATCATTTACTGGGAGGGGGAGGGAGGAAGAGTTCACCGCTTGTACTGGTGCTTTGTATATAGTGCATAATTGTTGGAGGTTTTTAATGCTAATCGCTTATGTTAAATTTGGGAAACGAGTTTTCCATTATCTCTTTGGGCAACTTCACCTTCTTCCAGTTCATTGGAGGGGAGGGAGTTTGCTTAGAAATTTATGGTTCTTACTGTCATCTTTGCTTGGATACAGGTCAATACCGAGAGTCTGCAGATGGAACACCAGGTTATGTACAATATTGGTGAAACTTTCTTTATCTCCATCTTCTGGCAGGGAGGCAAAACCCAGGAGTCTGGACTGATCTGAGGTACTATAGGAACGTTAATTAGCAGCTAAGAACCAATTTTCCAATTATGGGAGTGATTTTCAAAGCTATTTAAGTGCATTAAATTTGGATTTAGGCATGTAAATAGCAGTACTATAATATCCTGTGACCGAGTGTGTGTGTAAAAACGCACTCATAATCCAGCTACATGCATACTTTATGCAAATCGAGCAGAGGTGTTCCATGGGGTGGAGTTGGGGTGGAGGCAACACTTAAATCATGTGTATTCTTATTATTTTTTTAATTTTAAAAAGAATGCTGATAACTTTACCAGAGTGAACGAGTGTACGTACTTAGTCAATTAACCAAGTATTTTCAAAGCAAACTTATGCACGTAGGTTTACTTTGAAAATACTGTGCAATGTTTGCATGTACACGCTGACATTACTGCTAGGTGAGCTGTTTGACAAGTACCCTTCCTATCATTGTTTGCAGTTCTTTAATACATAATTTCTATGTAATATACACACACACACAGAGATTTCCAGTGTCACCACATATAAATGTATGTACCATGAATGCATGCTGAGCCACACTTAGCATCTCTTGTCTTACATTTCATTGGCGAGGTAGCCATGCTGCCCTGACCCTTGTTCCAATCCCTTGGAAAGAAAGAGGCCCTGTGGTGGCTGAAGCTGCACTATAAGAGAATGCTCAGACCCCAAAAAATAAAAATAGAGTTGGTATTTTGTGACGTGCTTAATGTAGGAATGTTTAATTCACAGAGTTTGTTGGAGGCCAACAGGCACTTGATTCGAGTGCAGGATGTTGCCTTGCTCAGCTGCTGTGATAAAGAAATCCGTGCCTCGCTCAGGTGAGAAACAATTATGGGAAATCCAAGGCAACTATAATTTTTTTTTTAATGTAATAAAAAAATGTCCTAGCTTCCTATTTTCAGAGAGAGATTTGCTGGTTGTGACTCAGTGCTGCTTGTCTCAGGTGGTTTGAACCGGCATCCCCGTTGCTGTGGGGTTTAGCATCAAAAGCTGCAGTCTGGATCTTTGACTTTGTGTCATGCCGTCACAGATCATTTCATACACAGATGCAATAAGAACATAAAAGTGCCATGCTGGGTCAGACCAAGGACCATCAAGCCCAGCATCCTGTCTCTGACAGTGGCCAGTCTGGGATACAAATATCAATCAGATCCCCCCAATACAAGACTAGATAAAGTGCTGGCTTTCCCAAGACTACCTGGCTCATACAGTAGCTGTTTATGGACTTTTCCTCCAGGAACTTGTACAATCCACTTTTGAACCCCACAACGTTAGTTGCCTTGACCATGTCCGCTGGCAATCTGTTTAGCCTTTCTCCATAAGGGAGCTTTTCCATCCCCTTTATCGCTTTTGTCGCTGTTCTCTGTTCCTTGACTATGTCTGCTGTGTCTTTGTTTGAGATGGAGCACAATATTCAAGGTGTGGATCTATACAAATGCTTTATGATATTCTGAGTTTTGTTCTTTCCAAATAATTCCTAACATTCTAGTTGCCTTTTTGGATCACTGCCACAAACTGAGTTGAAGATTTCCTAACATGAAACCCAGCATTCTTGTGCCTGTAATTGGGATTATTTTTCCCTACGTGCATTACTTTGACTTGTCTACATTAAGTTGCATTTGCCAATTATTAGCCCAGTATCTTAGTCTCTCAAGGTCCTACTGCAATTCCTCACGATCTGCTGCTATTTAAAGATTTGAAACAATTTTGTGTCATCTGCAAATTTGGTCATCTCACTTACTGTTCTTTTCTCCAGATCAGAAGTTCCCAAACCTGTCCTGGAAAATCCCCCAAGCCGGTCAGGTGTTCAGGATATCCATAATGGATAATCATAAGATAACATTTGTATGCATATGGAGGCAGTGCATGCAAATTTATTTCATGCATATTCATTGCAAATCACCAGGTCTGTAATTTCAGAACCCAGGGGCTGAATACCATTTGGTCTCAGTGATTTGTTATTCTTTGGTCTGTCAATCTGCTTTATTACATACTCCAGCTTCACAGTGATTTTGTTTAGTTGCTCGGAATCATCACCATCAAAAAATATTCTGGTGTGAGTACAACCCTGACATCCTTCTTAGTAAAAACAGAGGCAAAGAGTTCATTTAGTTTTTCTGCTATTTCCTTGTCCTCTCTGAGTACCCCTTTTTCCTCTTGGTCATCTAGCAACTCAACTGACTCCCTCACAAGTTTTTTGCTCTGAATGTACTTGAAAAAGTTTGTATTACTTGTTTTTAGCTCTATGGCAAGCTTCTTTTCAAATTCTCTCGTAGCTTGCTTAATTATTTTTTTTACATTTAACTTACCAGTGCATATCTTCTTCCCCATTTTCCTCATTTGAGCCTGCCATCCATTTTTTGAATGATCCTGTTTCAGCTTTAATTGCCTCTTTCACTTCATTGTTAAAATACACCAGCAGTTATTTGGTTTTCATTTGACCTTTTTTAATGCATGGAATACATGTCTGGGTCTCAAAGATGGTAATTTTAAACAATGTCCATGCCTTCTGTAAGTTTTTAACCTTGTGAGTTGCTCCTTTTAGGTTTTGGGATTTTTTTTTATTTTTTTTTTTTACAAATTTACTAACTTTTATCAGTCTCCCTTTTTATAGTTCAATGCTACTGCATTAATTTTCCTTAGTATTCACCCTCCAGTGATTATGTCAAATTTAATTAAATTATGATCACTATTGCCAGACAGATCCACCACCTTTGTCTCTCACACCAGATCCTGCATTCTACTGAGAACTTGATCTAACGTAGTTCCCCCTCTCATTGGTTCTAAGACCAACTGCTACATGAAGCAGTCACTGATGGCATCTATGAACTTTATCTGCTTTGCATGTCCGGATGTGGCATTTACCCCCATCAATACTCAGGTAATTGAAGTTTCCCATTAATATTGTGTTGCCCATTTAATAGCCACTCTAATCTCATTCTGACCAAGTGGGAGGTAATATATACCCCACTACTATACTCTTCCCCTTTACCCTTGGAATTTCTATTCATAAAGATTCCAGAGTGCAGTTTGTTTCCTGCAAAACTTTTATCCTGCTTGACTCTGTCGTCTTTAACATAGTACCACCCTTCCATCAATTTTATCTGCCCTGTCATGTCAATATAATTTGTGTCCCATTGGCTGCCCCTTTTCCACCAAGTCTCCTATTATGCCTATTATGTCTATATCTTCTTTACTACCCATATATTCTAACTCTCTAGTCTTATTTTTCAGATTTTTTTGCATTTGCTTACAGACATTTTAAAGTAGGTTTATTTGAATTTCTATTTTCACATGTACCCACAACCTGTGGGAATACATCCTGTTTAGTGATAAACTTTGTTCATGGCCAGAACACCGTTGCAGGTTCCATATAAATTCACCATAGAAATAATATTCCCTCCAGAGCAGTGGTGAGCAAACTATTGCTCTCAGGACACAAGCAGCCCATAGATGCCTTTCTTCTGACCCACAGCAGAGACATTACTTCTGGGTATCCAACACAGCAATCTCACATGGTGTCTACCACAGCTACTGTATGATTTCCTGCTGGGTCCATAATCAACTAATCTTACTATTATTTTTTATCAGTTGGTCCATGTTTGTATGTTCTGTATTTCAATTTGTTCCAATGTATTTCCGCCCCAGAGACGACAGTTTCAGTTCCTTGTAAACCGGTGCGATATGTATATTATACAGGAACATCGGTATATAAAAACTATAAATAAATAAATATTTGCCATCATAACAATATACAATAAGCAGAGGGTAATAGCAGCAAACCAAGACATCAAGCCTATGGCAATTAAAAAAATAAGATTAGGTGTTCACAGGGCCTTTAGGGGTAGATATAGTGGTGATGGTAGAATCTGTTTGAAACTGCATATTATGCCAGGGTACCCAGAAGAGGACTGGGCTGCAAGAGTGGCTCCTCCCTGCACTGGAGACTGGAAAGGATCCCTCTTGAAGCTCCAAAGGGATTCCCTATTGCAGGCAGTAGCCACTAATGTGGTTCTCTATAAAAAAAAACAAACAAATTCCTCTTCATTTAGGCGAGCCAGTCCACACCAATGGGTTGTGCACTCTAACCAGCAGGTGAAGACACAGAAGAAAAACTCGCTGATATCACCCTCATATAGCTTTGCTCAGACACAATCCAGCCAATTTTTCTCCATCTCCATCTCCTTTAAAAAGGAGATAGAGCAGCTTTTAAACTAGAACAAAGGGGAAAGCCGACAATCGCTCATCAGCGCATGGTTCGGAGAGAGGTATCTTCAAAGGATACTAATGATGCATTAGAATTAGGGCATCCTGACAGTGATGTTCCAATAATAAGAAAAGTAGTCCAAGTGCCTGTAACTAAAAACTCACCTGAGCTAAAAAATTCTAACTTATAATTGGCATCTCAGAGACATGGTGGAAGGAGGATAACCAATGGGACAGTGCTATACCGGGGTACAAATTATATCACAATGACAGAGAGGAGCACCCGGGAGGCGGTGTGGTGCTTAATGTCCGGGATGGCATAGAATCCAACAGGATAAACTTCCTGCATGAGACTAAGTGCAAAATTGAATCTTTATGGGTAGAAATCCCTTGTGTGTCGGGGAAGACTATAGTGATGAGTATACTACCGTCCACCTGGTCAAGATGGTGAGACGGACAGTGAAATGGTAAGAGAAATTAGGGAAGCTAACCAAATTGGTAGTGCAGTAATAATGGTAGACTTCAATTACCCCAATTTTGACTGGGTAAATGTATCATCGGGACACGCTAGAGAGATAACGTTCCTGGATGGAATAAATGATAGCTTTATGGAGCAATTGGTTCAGGAACCGACGAGAGAGGGAGCAATTTTAGATCTAATTCTCAGTGGAGCATAGGACTTGGTGATAGAGGTAGCGTGGTGGGGCCGCTTGGCAATAGTGATCATATATGGTCAAATTTGAATTAATGACTGGAAGAGGAACAGTATGCAAATCCAGGGCTCTCGTGCTAAACTTTCAAAAGGGAAACTTTGATAAAATGAGAAAAATTGTTAGAAAAACTGAAAGGAACAGCTACAAAAATAAAAATGTGCAAGAGGCGTGGTCATTGTTAAAAAATACCATTCTAGAAGCACAGTCCAGATGTATTCCACACATTAAGAAAGGTGGAAAGAAGGCAAAACGATTACCGGCACGGTTAAAAGGGGAGGTGAAAGAAGCTATTTTAGCTAAAAGATCTTCATTCAAAAATTGGAAGAAGGATCCAACAGAAGAAAATAGGATAATGCATAAACTTTGACAAGTTACATGTAAGACATTGATAAGACAGGCTAAGAGAGAATTTGAAAAGAAGTTGGCCGTAGAGGCAAAAACCCACAGTAAAAACATTTTTAAATATATCCAAAGCAGAAAGCCTGTGAGGGAGTCAGTTGGACCGTTAGATGATCGAGGGGTTAAAGGGGCACTTAGAGAAGATAAGGCCATTGCGGAAAGATTAAATTATTTATTTGCTTCGGTGTTTACTGAAGAGGATGTTGGGGAGGTACCCGTACTGGAGAAGGTTTTCATGGGCAATGATTCAGATGGACTGAATCAAATCACGGCGAACCTAGAAGATGTGATAGACCTGATTGAAAAACTGAAGAGTAGTAAATCACCTGGACCGGATGGTATACACCCCAGAGTTCTGAAGGAACTAAAAAATGAAATTTCAGACCTATTAGTAAAAATTTGTAACCTATCAAAATCATCCATTGTACCTGAAGACTGGAGGATAGCTAATGTAACCCCAATATTTAAAAAGGGCTCCAGGGGGCGATCCAGGAAACTACAGACCGGTTAGCCTGAATTCAGTGCCAGGAAAATTGTGGATAGTGTTCTAAACATCAAAATCACAGAACATATAGAAAGACATGGTTTAATGGAACAAAGTCAGCATGGCTTTACCCAGGGCAAGTCTTGCCTCACAAATCTGCTTCACTTTTTTGAAGCAGTTAATAAACATGTGGATAAAGGTGAGCCGGTAGATGTAGTATACTTGGATTTTCAGAAGGCGTTTGACAAAGTTCCTCATGAGAGGCTTCTAGGGAAAGTAAAAAGTCATGGGATAGGTGGTAATGTCCTTTCATGGATTGCAAACTGGCTAAAAGGAAACAGAGAGTAGGATTAAATGGACAATTTTCTCAGTGGAAGGGAGTGGGCAGTGGAGTGCCTCAGGGATTTGTATTGGGACCCTTACTTTTCAATATATTTATAAATGATCTGGAAAGAAATATGACGAGCGAGATAATCAAATTGGCAGATGATACAAAATTGTTTAGAGTAGTTAAATCACAAGCAGATTGTGATAAATTGCAGGAAAACCTTGTGAGACTGGAAAATTGGGCATCAAAATGGCAGATGAAATTTAATGTGGATAAGTGCAAGGTGATGCATATAGGGAAAAATAATCCATGCTGTAGTTACACAATGTTAGGTTCCATATTAGGTGCTACAATCCAAGAAAGAGAACTAGGCGTCATAGTGGATAACACATTGAAATCGTCGGTTCAGTGTGCTGCGGCAGTCAAAAAAGCAAACAGAATGTTGGGAATTATTAGAAAGGGAATGGTGAATAAAACGGAAAATGTCATAATGCCTCTGTATCGCTCCATGGTGAGACCGCACCTTGAATACTGTGTACAATTCTGGTTGCCGCATCTCAAAAAAGATATAATTGCAATGGAAAAGGTACAGAGAAGGGCTACCAAAATGATAAGGGGAATGCAACAGCTCCCCTATGAGGAAAGACTAAAGAGGTTAGGACTTTTCAGCTTGGAGAAGAGACAGTTGAGGGGGGATATGATAGAGGTGTTTAAAATCATGAGAGGTCTAGAACGGGTAGATGTGAATCAGTTATTTACTCTTTCGGATAATGGAAAGACTAGGGGGCACTCCATGAAGCTAGCATTTGGCACATTTAAAACTAATCGGAGAAAGTTCTTTTTTACTCAACGCACAATTAAACTCTGGAATTTGTTGCCAGAGGATGTGGTTAGTGCAGTTAGTATAGCTGTGTTTAAAAAAGGATTGGATAAGTTCTTGGAGGAGAAGTCCATTACCTGCTATTAATTAAGTTGACTTAGAAAATAGCCACTGCTATTACTAGCAACGGTAACATGGAATAGCCAATCCAAGTCACAAGTACCTGGCAAGAACACAAACATTAGATAGATCACAAGGTACTATTGTTTATTAATTACCAACATAGCAGTTTATGGATTTTTCCTCTAGGAACTTATCCAAACCTTTTTTTAAACCCAATTACATTAACTGCTATAACCACATCCTCTGACAATGAATTCCAGAGCTTAACTATGCGGTGAGTGAAAAAAAATTCTCTTTGATTTGTTTTAAATAAGCTACTTGCTAACTTCATGGAGTGCCCCCTGGTCCTTCTTTTATCTGAGAGAGTAAATAACCGAATTACATTAACTTGTTCAAGTCCTTTCATGATTTTGTAGACTATCATATCCCCCTTCATTCATCTCTTCTCCAAACTGAACAGCCCTAACTTCTTTAGCATTTCCTCATAGGGCAACAGTTCCAAGCCCCTTATCATTTTGGTCTCCCTTCTCTGCACTTTCTCCAGTGCAGCTATATCCTTTTTGAGATGCGGTGACCAGAACTACACACAGTATTCAAGGTGTGGTCTCACCATGGAGTGATACAGAGGCATTAAGTCAACTTCCATTTTATTTTCCATTCCCTTCTTAATAATTCCTAACATTTTGTTTGCTTTTTTGATCGCCACAGCACACTGGGCTGACGATTTCAATGTATTATCCACTATAATGCCTAGATCTCTTTCCTGGGTGGTAACTTCTAAGATAGAACCTAATATTGTGTAACTACTCCAAGGTTTATTTTTCCCTATCTGCATCACTTTACACTTATCCATGTTAAATTTCATCTGCCATTAGGAAGCCCAATCTTCCAGTCTTGCAAGGACCTCCTGCAATTCATTGCGATCCGCTTGAGATTTAACTACTCTGCATAATTTTGTGTCATCCACAAATTTAATCACCTCACTCGTATTATTTCCAGATCATTTATAAATATATTAAAAAGCAACGGATCAAGTACAGATCCCTGAGGGACTCCACTGTTTACCTTTTTCCACTGTGAAAACTATTTAATCCTACTCTCTGTTTCCTGTCTTTTAACCAACTTGCAATCCACGAAAGGACATCACCTCCTATCCCACAACTTTTTAGTTTTCTTAGCAGCCTCTCATGTGGGACTTTGTCGATCGCCTTCTAAAAATCCAAATACACCACATCTACCAGTCCACCTTGGTCCACATGTTTATTCACCCCTTCAAAAAAAATGTAGGAGATTTGTGAGGCAAGACTTACCCTGCGTAATTCCATGCTGGCTGTGTCCCATCAAACCATGTTTTGTGCTTTAATTCTTTATAAAAGTTTCCACAATTTTTCCCAGCACTGAAGTCAGGCTCACTGGTCTATAGTTTCCCGGATCACCCCTGGATCCCTTTTTAAATATAGGGGTTACATTGGCTATCATCCAATTTTCAGGTACATCGGATGATTTTAATGATAGGTTACAAATTTTTACTAATATGTCTGAAATTTCATTTTGAATATTGCGGCACGCGTGCAGGAGGTCGCTCCCGGACCCCTGCTGGACTTTTGGCAAGTCTTGTGGGGGTCAGGAGGCCCCCCCAAGCTGGCCAAAAGTCCCTGGGGGTCCGGGAGCGATCTCCTGCACTCATGACGTCGGGTGCCAGGAACCAAAATGGCGCCGGCGCTACCTTTGCCCTGTCATATGATAAGGGCAAAGGGCCACCGGCGCCATTTCTATTAACGCAGCCGTGGCCAGAGAGCGGGAGATCGCGCCGGGACCCCCCACTGGACCCCAGGTAATTTAAAACATTTTGGGAGGGTTTGGGAGGGTGGGGGATTTGTTTTAAAGGGTCGGGGTGGGTTTTAGGGTTGTTTTGGTGTGCCGGTTTTCCCGCCCTCCCCCTCCCCCGATTTACGATTTTTTGACGATAAATCGGGGGAATTGCTATTGTATCGTGGCTCTAACGATTTTTGATGATTTAAAATATATCTGACGATTGTTTTAAATCGTCAAAAAATGATTCACATCCCTAGTTAGCATCCTTAGATAAGGATATGGATGGTCAGGAATAAGGGAAATTGTGGCCGCTGTACATGCAGTGGCACTTATTGCATTAACTGGAGGTTACAAAGGAGTTTCGGAAATCAGATAGGCCTTTTTTCTTCATTAGGAGGTGAAGAAGGGGGAGGCAGCTTCTCGAGGCACAGTGGCTCATTAGATTAAGGAAGGAGTGTCAGCAGCCTATGTGGATTCCGAGACAAGTCAGAGTGCATTCAACCTGGGCTCAGGCAGTTTCTTGGGCAGAATTGCATTTTCTTTCTCCAACAGAGATTTGTAGAGCAACAATGTGGTCTTTTTTGCATACGTTTACCAGGTTTACCGACTGGATGTGGTGGCGCGGGAGGATTCGGCCTTTGCTAGGGTAGTGCTGCTTGGGCTTCAGGCAGCCTCCTGCCTTTTGGGGGAGTAGCTTTAGTACATTCCACTGATGTGGGCTGGCTTGCATGGATGAAGAGGAAGGTGAAATTACTTCTTACCTGATAATTTCCTTTCCTCAAAGTAAGGTAAGCCGGTCTACCTTCCCTCCTGGGGCTGACTTGAGTTGGCCGACTTTTTCTGTGTTATTGGAACCTTGTTCAGAATGGAATGAGGTTCCAGGATCTTTCATGCAGCTGAACGCCCACATATTGGGTGAGTTCCGTTCTACTTCTAAGATGCTCTGATTGTCCTAAATGACTGTTGTTAGCGGAGCTGAATTCCAGTGTTTCCATTGTTATTAAAAAAATAATAATTAAAAGAAAATCCACAATTTGCTTTTGGAGAACTAGTAGTTGGCTGGTGTCTGAGTAGAGCTAGATGAGGGTGATGTCAGCGAGTCTTTGTTCTCTGTCTCCACCTGCTGGTTGGAGTACACAATTCACTGGTGTAGACTGGCTTGCCTTAGTTCGAGGAAAGGAAATTTTCAGGTAAGAAGTAATTTCACATTTCCCACCCCTGCTCTAGAGACAGAGTATGGAGGTGCAAGCAAAGAAATCAGTAATGTGGATTCATATAGCACCTTTTGTCCAAGCAGGATTCCAAAATGCTGCCCTGCTTGTAGTATTTAAGAAACATATAAGCAGCCATATCTGGGGTAGATTGCCAGGGTGAACATTTTTGGCACTTGTACTGCATTCAGGTTCTAGTGGGGAGAAGGAACCAGGGATTTTTTTTATCATCACCTATAATAGCTGGAGAAAGTGAGACAGAGAGAGAGAAAATGACCTATGCAGGGTCACACAGTGCCTAACTGGCATGCCAACTTTAACCACAAGGTCATGCCTACTCTCACTGCATGACACCTAGCACTGAATAATACCAGAACATAGCAGGGGGGTTTTCCCAGAGATTAATATCTAATTCTCTGTTAACCAACATAAACTCTTCTGCTCAACCATGTAGCTCCTGTTCAGAAGAAGTTTATATGCTGAAAAAGGACTGTTTGACTGAAGCTGGCTTTTTGTTAGGTGAAGCCCCTATTATTTGGGCACATTGCCTGGGAGAAAATTTACTCCTAAAACAAGTCCTCTTAATTATAACTGCCAGCCTACCATTTCAACATGGGAAGTGTACAGATGAGTTCTGCTAGGTGCAAATGGAAAAATACAAATTTTGGTAACATTGGATTTTATAAATTGAGAGGTCCATTTTCAAACGCTGTGCGGCTCGGCTAGTTAGCTGGCTAAATATATCCAGCTAACTAGCAGGGTGTATTCAGCAGCGCAGTCGTACCGTTGAATATGCCCAGCTATCTTAAAGCTAGCTGGTTATATTTATTTATTTATTTTTAGTTTTTATAAACCGACGTTCCTGTATAATATACAAATCACACCGGTATATGTAACCAGCTAACTTTAGGACAGCCCTGTGGTCTGACCTAGAAATGCCTCCCATCTGCCCCAGAACACCCCCAACTTATATGGCCAAATTCTAGCCACATAACGAGTTACATGGCTAGAATTTAGCTGCATACAGCTCTCAATACAGCCATTTAGATGGATAACTTTTCAGTTATCCGACCCAAGTGACTTTTGAATATCGACCTCTGAAGTCCTTGGCTCTGCCTCTGTATTTTGTTTTTCCCCACATGTGATCATTACCTTTATGTTGGAGACCAATGTCTCATGTGATTGAATGTCTGTAGATAACAGTGACTATTGTACTGTCATATTTTTTGTGCTATGATAAAGCATTAGAAGAGGTTTGAATAAGAAGTTTGTCCATCACATACATGGTGATGTACAAAATGTATCACATGGTCACCCTGTCCTTGTCCATAAGAACGTACAGTCTGATTCTGAACATGGAGAGGTTACTTGAGTGACTTGCAGAGGGTCACAGAGCGAATGGTGTATAGAGAAATCTCCAGTGTCCCAATTCTGTGCTCCATGGGGCTGTACTGGCGGCTATTTGGGATGCAAGAACATTGTTCAAGGTGTTAAACTGCCTTGTGTGCCTACATCAGATTGCATGTTTATCATATAGATGAATCCTAAAGCACAAAATAAGATTAGGTATTGACATTCACAAAGGAATTGGGTTTTGTTAATAACAAAGCCACAACCCCACTTGGTAATGCCTCTGGAAGATCTTTATTGAAGGCTAGGTTTTGGAGGACAGGGTACATAAAGTGGGTAATTTACACTGATTTTAAAGTGAAAGTACACACATACTTTCACATTGGAAATTATCCCAGCTAAACTACACACACACACACAATTATATTCCCTATTTGGTGCACATATTTTTGCCAATTAAATTTATGCTCATACTTTTAAAAAAATCAAAATATATGCAGGTAAATCCCAGTCCTGTTCAGATGCCACATCATGAAGCATATTTCTTCTATGGAGCTCAAACGTACATGAATACAGTATGCATGTGAATAAATGTTTACAGTCCAAAAACAGAGAAATGGGATATAGACTTTGTCATTCAAAATAGCAAATGTATTAAACAAAAGAAAAAAAAAGTCTAAAAACATGGCATCAGAAAAATGAGGTGATATTTGGTGTGCATCCACCTCCTCTTGCCTCGCAATGGGCCACGTGTAGCAGTGAAAACACCTAAAGTAAAATTCATTTGCCAGTTCTAGTTTTGCAAACGTAGCTAATGAGTAAACTGACAACTCTTATAAAAACCAATAACCAAAAATATGTGTGTCTCCCGCCACTACATACAAACACCAGAACTTAAAACCCAATAAAGTCACCATAAAGCACTTATCTTGTACTTTTGAAGAAGAATCCCGAAGAGGACCCTAAAACAGCCTAAAAAAGCTCAAGGTGCCCGACATGAGCCCATGCTTCGGTGGACCCAACTGCCTGCATCAGGGGCAGATAGATATGGGACCAGGTGAGAGCTCAAAAGGGGTAAATCGGTTATTTACTCTTTCGGATAGTAGAAAGAGTAGGGGCACTCCATGAAGTTAGCATGGGGCACATTTAAAACTAATCAGAGAAAGTTCTTTTTTACTCAACGCACAATTAAACTCTGGAATTTGTTGCCAGAGGATGTGGTTAGTGCAGTTAATATAGCTGTGTTTAAAAAAAGATTGGATAAGTTCTTGGAGGAGAAGTCCTTTACCTGCTATTAAGTTCACTCAGAGAATAGCCACTGCCATTAGCAATGGTAACATGGAATAGACAGTGTTTGGGTACTTGCCAGGTTCTTATGGCCTGGATTGGCCACTGTTGGAAACAGGATGCTGGGCTTGATGGACCCTTGGTCTGACCCAGTATGGCATTTTCTTATTTTCTTATGTTCTTATGAACAGTCTGTAAAAAAACCAACAAAAGAAATAAATTGAAAAAATTGAAAACACTTTCACACATAAAAATGCACGGAGTGTATCGCATATCTTAAAACATATAAACATAAAGGAGACCCACTTTTAAACTATCATTGTACAATAAATCGATGTGAAAAATGGTGCAAGAACGCTCTACTGTATCAACCAAACACTGCATTTAAATCTAAATACCTCGAACCTTCATGAACCAATGAAATAGGGGGACCTATTGCGAGGCGAGAGGAGGTGGATGCACACCAAATATCTCATTTTCTGATGCCGTGTTCTTTTATACATGTTTTTTCTTTTGTTTAATACACTTGCTACTTTGATTTGAATGACATTTTTTGTCTATATCCCATTTCTCTATTTTTGGGCTATATTTGAGGGATATCTGCATTGTTTTCTTTCATGAGGTTTTACATGCATAATCTGCTGTGCAGTTCTCCAAAAGACCATTTCTGCAGGTAAAGAGCTAGTTCATCTGCAGAAGTCCCTTTGAAAATTAACCATAAAATGCCTACGTGTGCTCTCTCTCTCTCTCTGTGTCAGGATGTACGAGCATGTGAGCGACCTCAGCCTTTTCCTCTTCAATGACGCACTTGTTCTTGCCAGGCGCAGTGTCTCTTCCGTGCCTTTCCTCCACACCTGCAGCACCAGGCACCATTTCTTAGCCTCTGTAGCCCTGCACAGGCTCCTGCTGGAGGATATTTCCGACTCCAAGTGTAGGTTCCAGCTCATTTGTGCCGGCTTTTGTGTTTGCCTGTAACGGTTACAGATGAACTGTTCTATCATTATGGAACAAACTCGCATTTTTGATGGCATATTAAGCTTTGTAATGAATTGGGGTGGAGGGAGGGGGAGGGGAGAGGGCGGTTCTTGCATTTGGTTTCCAAGTATTCAAACAGTACTTGCATCAATTTGTGACAATTTGTTCTCCTTCTGGAGTACTGGGGTTTAGTTCTATGATTATTTTGAAAAGTTTAAGTATCGTCCTGTAGCTATATGGGATGTAAACATTCAGAAATATCTGGAGAAAAACAATGTATTTCTCCTTTAACACATGAACTCTGCACATCTTCTGACATGCTGCTTGCTGTAGCCTCCTCTGGATCTGGTTAGGCAGGCAAGTGATCGCTGTAAACTTGTCAACTCTTACACTGATTACATTATAGTCATAGCCCCGGGTTTCCTACAATGCTACAGCATGGGCTACAAACTCTAGCCCTTCCTGCAAGACTTGCCATTCACTGTAGAATTGCAAGAAACCTGCAAACTAGCAGGCCGATACAGTACAGTGCGCACTGTTAACCCGCGATTGGATGCACGTTTTCCCTTACCCCTTATTCAGTAAGGGGTCGAAAACGCGCGTCCAACCCCCCCCCCCCCCCCCCGAACCTAATAGCGCCCGCAACATGCAAATGCATGTTGATGGCCCTATTAGGTATTCCCGCGCATTTTACTTTCAGAAATTAGCGCCTACCCAAAGGTAGACGTTAATTTCTCCGGGCATCGGGAAAGTGCACAGAAAAGCAGTAAAAACTGCTTTTCTGTGCACCCTCCAACTTAATATCATAGCGATATTAAGTCGGAGGTCCCGAAAGTTAAAAAAAAATAAAAATTTGAAAGAGGCTCGCGGGTTGAAAACCGGACGCTCAATTTTGCCGGCGTCTGGTTTCCGAACCCGTGGCTGTCAGCGGGCTCGAGAACCGATGCCGGCAAAATTGAGCGTCGGCTGTCAACCCCGCTGGCAGCCACCGCTCCTGTCCGAAAAGAGGCGCTAGGGACGCGTTGGTGTCCCTAGCGCCTCTTTTTGCCGTGGGCCCTCATTTAAATACAGAATCGCGTGCACAGGAGAGCGGCCTGTGCATTCCCCTGCACTCCCGCGACTTTTACTGTATCAGCCCGTAGGCCGGGAAGAGCGGAGGATATGCACACAAGAGGCCTCTCTTGCTCCTCCATCCCTTTTCCCTGCGCTGGTCCTCCCACCCACTAACCAGCACAAAGAGAAGAGCAGCACTTTGTGCTTTCTCTGCCACCTCCAGCCACTTGCAGTTTGAATCTCATGATGTCCGATAACAGCGCTGCAGTATCCTGGTGTGTTTCAAACCGAGTATCTGGCTCCGAGTAGCAGACGTGGCGAGAAGTGCCCCTTTTCTCATTCTTGCAATGGCTGATGAGCGGACTGAGGATCAGGGTTGATGGGGGGGAGTGGGAGATAAGAGGGAGTGAGGGCCAGGACAAAGGCGAGAAAAGGTGATGGAGAGAGAACGGGGAATGAGAGGCAAAGAAAAGGAGGGCAGGAAAGAGAAAATGCAGAGCTCTAGGAATGGGGAACAGCAAAGGGAGAACTGGGACAGAGGCAAAAAAAAGATAGGGGCAAAAAAAGATGGGGCAAAAAAAAGATAGGGGCATTTTGATAAATCCAGGCCATAGTGAGAAATACAAAGATTTACTCCAACTACATGCAGATCAAAACCTAGCTCAGGAATGACTAAAAAAAGATGAACTTAAACCTAAAGATGAGAGACTGATTACTAAAATACAGGACAGGACTACAGACAAGATGGTTTTCTGCAAGCATAGCAAAAGCCAGCAAAACAGTCAGGAAATGATTTTTGTATCTCATCTCTGCTGGGTGTGATGTGCTGATGTTTGAAGACCTGTATACAGAATGGCACAATAAGGTAGTGTGGCTTATCCATTGGAAACTCTGCACATATTAACATCACTGTACTAGAAAAACAGTGGGATTATGACCCTGAGAGAACTGCAGAAAATGAAGAAGTTGTGATCACATGGAACATTGCAATCAGAGACCAAGAAAATACGCCAGAAAGATACAAAAATATTTCTAGTAGTATTGAGTGTGCAACCCAGTAAAAAAGTACTAAGTACTTTTGTTTCTTTTCTTTATTTGAAAACATTTCTAGACTGCTTCCTGGCAATAAAACAGGTTACCCAAAGTGGTGTATAAAATGTAAATACATTGTAATACAATGCATACATGAACAATAAAAATAATGCTAAAACTAATAAACAGTACTAAAAACAGAATAAATAAAACTATACAAACATAATAAAATTATACAAACATAACACAAAATAAAAACAATAAAACCCATACTTGCAATCCACCAAATGTAACCAATTCTTCAGTACTCTAGGTCAGAAAGCCAGTACCCATAAATCATGGATCAACCCACACCACCCTCAACAAAACAACCAGGTTGGTTACCCGTTTGCACATGTGGGGACAGTTTTGTTATAATCTAATGTCTACCGGAAGTTTATGTTGATAAACCTATATATATTGCACCCTATGAGCTCCAGAAAGAACCTCTATAGCACAATGCAAATATTAAGAGCAGCATTAAATTTGCGACATTGAGATCTGACGCAGCGTACCCTGGTTCAAAAGAGCTCCATTGTTGCCATGGTATATGCACAATAAACCCATTTGGAGATATCAGTTTGATAGGAAAAATTAATTTAATAGTGCAGGGACAACTCACAACCACATTAAACAGTGTGGAGCATGGAAGTGCATTTCCCATTTGGGAAACAGGGTGGTAAGAAGTGTTGCCGTGCTCGACTTTATGACATGGACATGTGAGTTTTTACTCAACTGCTCTAAAGTTTTTCTTGTTGCTGGGTTTGAGAGAACAGAGACAAATGTAAGCACCACAACAGATGTCTAATTAACATGACTCTTCATACTGAGAATTTGCCCAGATCAGTCAAGCTAGACATTACGATACTTTATTATCTATTAAACCATCATAAAGAAAATTGGATCCTGATGTGATAAAAAGCTACCATATCATAATGGTCATATGTGATATCCAAAAGATTCCAAACCCTTGCATCTCTAGTCAACAGTTAAGCCATATCATAAGGCATCCTCTCTCCCTCACCCATCCTATTTTGTAGAAATTATCCTCCCTATTTGCAGAAAGTAAATTTTCTATCTTAAGCACATTAATCCACTACTGTGTTGAGGGAGGATCTTCTCTGAAGGGAAGCAGTTTCACTAGTCACATGAGTGAATCATCAGAAATTCACCAGAAGTCCATAAAACTGTTGAATTGCACATTTTCATCTTGGAGCTTGAGCCGCCAATGGAAAATAATAAGATCTTCTTCCAATCCACACACACACACAAAAATGTCATCAATATATCTGGTCCATGAAAGCCGGAAATTGTAAGCACACTTTTCTTCAATAATAATCAGCTGCCAATCTCCCTTGAGGAGATTTTCAAAGCTGCACCATGGAATTCAGTCCATATATTCACATCACATTGTCATGTTCTCCTTCTCATTTTTTAGCTAAAGAGTTTCACTCATGTAACTGTTGAACCTGTCTGTCTTCAGACAAAATAAAATTGCTTACTTGTAACAGGTGCTCTCTGAAGACAGCAGCCCACAAATTGCACAAACTTGCCTTGGGAGGCGTACTCTCTCTTATCTGGCTAGATGGGAAACGGAGAGTAACTGTGAAGATAAAGGCAGTAACAGGGTGTCCCACGCACATTCAGTACTGACTCTTCAGCTTTACCCAATACAGATGGAAAGATTTTTCCGCTTAGTACCATGCACAATCACATGGCCCACTCTTGTGACTGGTGAAATGCTATCTACAGAGAACACCTGTTACCAATAAACACTCTTGCTTATTTTAAAAATTAGAAATCATAGGTATTTGCACCACTATCAATGTAGGGAAAATGAAACAGACCTGAAATTTACAAAATCAAAGATTATTCTAGCAACAAATCCAGAGACACCCAACTATGGGCCAGATTTTAAAACTTATGCGCAGGTGTAGATTTGTGTGCACAACCCAGCGTGCACAAATCTACACCTGATTTTATAACATGCGTGCGCAGCCATGCGCATGTTATAAAATCCGGGGTCGGCGCGCGCCAGACACATAGGTAGGTGCTCTATTAAATTCCCTTCTTTTGAGCACAAAACCAGAACATGTTGCACATGACCATAACTAAATTCAATTAATAGCTTTTTTTTTTTTTTTTTTAATGGAGCATAAACCCAAATGACTCCTGGGCACTATCCAGTATATGACTGTAAATCTCGTACATCCTCAGTGAACACTTGTGAAAGAAGCTGGCAAGTTTAAAGAAAACCTCTTACGTGAAGTCATGTTGTGCATTTAAGATGTCTCGTGCTTGCTGAATTCAAGCGCAGTCTTTTACTTAAATAGTTTTCTTTTTCCTTCAGATGTCAAGAATGCATTTATTCTACAAGGCCCAAAACGCTGTTGGATTTGTTCTACTGAGACTGAAGATGATAAATTCACCTGGCTCTCTGCCTTACAAAGTGCAATCGGTGCTAGTATTGATAAGTGAGGGGTCTTTGTACTCCAGATCCCCTCTGTTCCTGAGATATCAGTAATCATACCAGGAAGGGAGGGCTGGGTCCTTGCATCAAAACCTTCACTTATCTGCAACCACCAAACTGCCTCCCTCAGGGTTTATCACAGCCTGGCCCTGCTGGGTGGGTTTTAATAACTGAAAAGAAGGCTTGTGGAATCCTAACTTTTTTTGTGCCATTGTAATGGTGTCTTGCGTTTAAAGCTTTCAGCTGTTATATTTTGTTTTGGGCAATAACCTACATGTCATTTATTTAGAGAGTTAGAGGTCCATATCCAAAAGATTTATGTGAGTAAAACTGGCTTTTACCCACATAAATATTCCCCTTTTAAAATATCCTGCATCTGTCCAGGTAGCCTTGAACAAAACTTTGTGCAACGTTACCTATAAAAAAAAAGGGGCAGAGCTGGAGGCCTGGTGAGGGTGGGCTGATATATTTACGCTGATGATAGCGCCATATTGAGTGCTGTGGAAAATCCCAAGCGAATGACCCACAGGGGATTTCCCAGAGGCCTCTAAACTGGCTTTGCATCCCTCAGCTGCAGCCTATGTTAAAATCTTAAAGAGCAATGTGTAATAGCAGTTGCGGTTCCTCTTTTACTAATTTTATCAGTTTGCATGCAAAATAGACAGAAGAGCTCTAAGTGCCGCAGTGAAATTAACACTTTAAATAAGTTCTCAACCAATCAGCAACCCAATATTTATTAGATTCCTAGAATTTATGCTTAATTCTTGTAACTAATATCTATGCATAAACTTATGTTTTGTCTACGTGCCCTAATAGTAAACTTTAGGAGTCAAACAACCCTTATTGCTGTATATGGCAATATTTTAGCTTCTAAGGAATATATATTATTTAATAAATCTAGCATGCTGTAGCCACATCATTTTCAGGTTTCCTGCCTTTAGATGTGCTGACGGTTGTTAGGGATTCAAGCTGGAATCCCTAAACTTCATGGCTAAATTTGTGTGGATAATTGGTCCACACGTCTAAAAGTTATCCTGGTAACTTTAACCAAACTTGTGTAGATAAGAGCCACTGAATATCCGGTAACTTTACCCAGATAACTGACTGGCGCCCCAGCTTATTCACTACAGAGCTCTTAGAGCCTTGCAGTGGTTGGTTCTTGAGTGCAGTCTGAGTGAAAGCAGAGCTCATCAGGCTAAGCCAATCCTGTTGCTTTAGTTTGCTGTTCCCTGCTGCTGCACTACAGTTGTAAACAAATATCATCCACTGCCATTTTACCAGCTCTGATGATGTCCTTTTATGTGAGCTGTGCCTCGGATAGTACTCTTTGTGCACTGTTTGGATTATGCACTTTATTAGACTCTACCAAATATCTAAATTGTAGTATAAAATACTTTGAATGTACAGTTCACCAATTTAGATGAACAGAAACGTTTTTTAGGTGGCTTAAGTACTTTGCGTAATGAGCCTCTCATGTTTACTGTTGCATCTTTTTCTGGCCATGCAGAATCTCTTTTCCAACGCTTGTGCATTATGTACAAATGGAGGAGTACAGAGGTTAGAGCAGCAGGCTGAGAAGCAAGGAAGCCAGCATTCAGATCTCACTGACATTCCTCGTGACCTCCACTTAGATTGTACAGGGAAATAACTATGGTACCTGAATGTAATCCACTTCAAAGTGGTTGACCAGTCACAAAAGGAAGAATATTTCAAAACATTATATATTTTTAATTATATTTTCTAAGAATATGAGTGCTTATTTTTATTTTAAAAAAACTAACAAAAATGCCAAACCCAGGAGGATATTGATGGAATAAATTATATTAAGGGAGAAGACCACCTTTGCTCCCACAAGCAAAGAGAAAGTGAAAAACTATAGCCCTTTGAATTTGACATTAGTAGTAGGCAAAGTAATGGAAACACCATTGTAATGCAATACCTTAAAGGCAATGCATTAGAGGATCACAGCCAACAGTTTCACAAGGGGAAGATGTTGCCAAAAAAAAACAACCTGATTAAATTTTTTGTTGAGGGGACCACACTACTAGATAAAGGGGGTGTGCTTGTTTTGTTGTGCTGATATGATCACGTGTTCATTTTGGCTCCATTTTCTGTCAAAGCTTAGCATCCATCTGTTCTTGAAATCTTCCAAATGCTCACTGCATTAACTGTGGGAAGCCAGCACAAACACAATCAAAATATTAAGAAAAACATGAAAACCAGTTATGCTTATTAAGCTGGCAAGCAACTTCAGGCATTCTTGGATATAATGGCCCAGGCCCGAGCGACAGCATCACCCACAGGTCAGACTCTCTACTGTCCTGGTTGGCTGCTGTTTTCTAAGCCAGCACTGCCATTCTCTAGTACGCGAAGGTGTTGGGTGTGTTCATGTTGCTGTTATAGCTTGGAAGAAGTAGCATGCCAAGTCCTATAAGTAGTACATTAGAAATGCAGATGTATTTGCACCAGCACATGTATGCAAGATAAGGATGAACATGATGTTTGTAACTGACCTTCATTTTCTAGTTCCAGTATTGATCTGACCTTGAGAAATGCATGAATTGTGTTTTGGCCTCACTGTTCATATAAAGGCCCACATTTCCCAGGCAGTGAATATGTTTCTTTTTCCTGTGTGTGTTTTCTCTCCAGTCTTGACATATGTATAATTCACCATAATTCTGTTTTATCTTAGCTATCTTTATTTTATTTTAATTTTTAGCTAACTAATTGCTAGGTCATTTTAATTGTTTTAATTTGTTTGCAAAGTAATCCACACTTTATGATATTAAAGCAATGAAGACAGGCAGGATTCATGGCAGGCAGGAAAAAGGCCCCACCACTCCAGGGGGTCCCCTTTTTATTGTACATACATTCAATGGCATACAATGTGTCATCACATCATTGGCCACAGGAGCCATGGTAGGGACGGTGCCTTGTGAGTGTGTCCCCCCAGATGTTCTATTTCATATTCTGTCCCCCCTAGTTCATTGGTCCTTTCTGTGATGGGAAAGGCTTGAAGTCCTTCTAATAGTTCTTTTCCTGTAAGGTTTCCTTTTTGCTGTTCCTGGTGAAATCCACCGCACAGGCCAGGTAGTGGCTTAATTGTGCTTAAGGGCTGTTTTTCTAAAGAAGGCGGGGAGGTGTGAATGGGCTGTGTCCTGGGTGTAGGTATGGGGAGCTGCGGATACAGAGAATTTGCTGTCTCTGAGGGAGTTTGTGGATAAGGTGGGGGAAGGGTATGTGGATTGAGTGTACTGATGGGCGGTCTGCCTGCTTCTTTACTGTCTGCTTCTAAGGGCACATGAACTGGAGATGATGGTGCCTTGAGACTTTTTTTTCCTAGGTGTTCTAGGGCCTCTGTGCATTTTTGCCAGAGTAATAATTGCCTTATGGGGGCTCTTGGGGGCGTATGAAGACTGTTGCCTATCTTGATCCAATCTTGGATGTCCAGAGTTCCCGCCTCTGGATAAAATGGGCAACGGCAAGCTATTTCACCTATCAATTCTTCTAAATCCCCTAGCCTGACGTGTTATTTTTCCCCTGGTGATGAAATAATGATTCTTAATTATTTTCTGCAGCTTTCTAGCATGACATGTCTGCATAGCTGACAGTTTCCCCCCCATACTCACGATTGTTGGGAGCAGACTTGCTGAAAAATTACTTATGCTTGCGGGAGCACGTCTGCTGTTGCGGTAGCTACCTAGGCTGTTCCAGCTGAGTGAGCAGGGAGCTTATCACGTCGCGGGATCACCAGATATTGAGGCAATGAAGACACATCAGGCAGGATTCATGGTAGGCAGGAAAAAGGCCGACCACTCCCGTGGATCCCCTTTTTATTGTGCATACATTCAATGGCATACAATGTGTCATCACATCATTGGCTCCTCTCCCCATAGCATACAGACGTGTCACTACACTATTGGCTTGGCTCAGGGGGTGTGTACGGATCATTTCATTGGCTGCTGATTCCTATACCATAATGTGTCTGTCTTTATCCTGCATCTGGCAACTAGCTATCCTTTCAGGCAATCAGGGTTAATTATAAGCTAGAGAAATACGTGACAGTCAGGTATCCTTTCCTTAGGCAGAGAGGTTTAAGCACTAGTGTTGCTTCATTCAGTGCAAAGGTCAGGGAGAAGGGAAGTTAGTGTTAAACCCTGACATGGCCTGCTGGCAAAGCTCATAATTCCCCACATTATAACTTGATTTTATTTTTAGCTATGTACTTTTTGTATTTTTATCTTTTATGACTAATTGTGCACCCTCTAGATTGTCCACAGATTGATGGTATATAAAATAAATAAATAAATCTGTATGTACAGTAGCAGATTGACTAGAGGAGCTTTTCCCTTGAATAATATAGTAACTTAAAGATGATGCCAAAGGAGGATTAGTTGGTCCATTAGTCCATCCTGTTGACGTTCCCTCTGCTTTTTACTACTTTGGGTAGATGAGCATATAAATGCCCAAACGCACGTGAACACAAGCAACCTACTCCATGTCTTTTACTCGACCTCTCAACCCTGCTCCTACCACCGCCCTTTATATCTATCCCAAGCTTGCTTAAATTCCATTACAGGGCTGGCCTCCATTACTTCCACTGGTAGGCTCTTTCAGGCCTTGTCGTCATCTTCTTTGGTTCTTACAAGAACTGAGGTGGGGGGGTTGAGCCTGGTGTGTGTATGTGTCTGTGTGAAAGAGCCGGGGAGAAAGAGAGAGAGAGAGAGAGAGAAAGAAAGAAAGAAAGAAGTAAGGGAAAGTTGAACTTGGCTCTGTGTGGGGCAAAAGCTAGGGAGAAAGACAACTGGGGAGGAGCCAAAGTAGGGGTGAGGTGAACGAGAGAGAGAGCAGTGGGACCAAGCACTGGTGAGGTGGGAGAGAGCTGAGGGGGCAATGCTGAGGAGGGTGAGGGGAGAAAAGGTGGGAGGGAGAGGGAGAACTTGGCGTAGCGTCAAGCCTGAGGGTAGGGTTTGGGCCTTATGTACTGCAGGGAACTATAAACTATGGCCTGAGGGCCGGACTTAGCCAGTTGATCTCATTTTGCCAGTCCACTACCAGATTGGAGAATGTTTTATTTTTTAATGTACAGTGTAGCAGAAAGGCTGGCAGCATTGCCCAGGCCCCGCCAGTGGGAGAAAAGGCAGCCCAACCTGAAGAAAGCCACTGGCAGTGAGGCCTGGCCTTGCCAGTGGGAGAAGAAGTGGTCAGGCCTGCCGCTGAAGGACAGGATTTGGGGAAGGGAATAGATGAGAGAAAGATAGAGGGACGAGTGAAGTGAAAGGAGGAGAGGAGATGGCTGAGTGAGAGGGAAGGGAGTGAATGAGAGGAGTAAGAAAGAAAGGGGAAAGGTGAGAGGATTATGATGAAATAAGGGTTTCACACAGGCAGAAACAACCTGGAAAGATAGACAGAAGGAGCTCTAAGGGAGTCCTGAGGGAATACTGCCTCAAGGCAGAAAGAACACATGAACAAGAGGTGGTTAGGGGAAGCAAAGGGATGCTGGAAAATATAGTTTGGGGATCTTTAACAGAGAACCAATAGAAAGAAGGTAGCAGCCACAGAAATGTGTGCTAAAAATTGCTGTGTGGAGTCTTTTTAAGAGAGAACTAGACCCAGAAGCAGAGGTGCTTGTAGTCATCTGTTGGGGATTTTAAATCTGCAGTGGTACATTTGGGGGAATACGTTCCACATAGCCCCGGGGAAGTGGGCTGACCGTCAGGGAATTACCAACCTATCTCCCTGGGGCGCTCCTAGTGTCTTGGGACAGGAACTGAAAGCTACGAGTGTGATGCGAACAGACGCATGGAATAAAGTTGTTTTCACTTTTAAGTGGCTGGCTCTGAGCCGTGTGTTTCAGAGAACTAGCGGGTGAGAAAGGTGAAGTTATTTATTTAGATTTAGCTCATGCCTTTTCATTGGTAGCTCAAGGCAAGTTATGTTCTGGTAGAATGAAAAGAGGGGAGTGAAAGGAATGGATGGGAAGAGGAGATAGATGAATGTGAAATGAAGGAGTGGGAAGAAAAAGGAAAGGAGAGGGAGTTGGTAAGAAAGGAGGGGAAGAGAGTTAATAAGAAGAGTGTAGGGAGGGGGTGAGAGGGAAGGAAAGGGAATAGGGAGAGTGAACAAGAGTGGGAAGGGGGCAGGAGGGAAGGGAGAGGAGAGAATGTGCCACATACACGTGCACGCAGGGCCGGTGCAAGGGTATTAGTCACCCTAGGCAACCTTACAGTCTGGCGCCCCCTTCCCATACACAATTTTAAATTATGCATTTATAACATTTTACATGAAAAATGACATGCTGAGGTAAAATTAATATACAAGTTGTTGTGATAATTTCATGCACTGTTGTGATGCCAACAAGAAAACTTTGCATCTTGGAATTCATATGGCATCATACCTATTATGATATATTTTGGCATGGTCCTCCCGTATCAACACAGTACTATTTGTTAACATTCAAAGAATAACAACCCCACCTATGAAAAAGAATACCACAAATATTACACCAGAATCTAAAATATCAATACACCTCCTATCAGGAAAACAGAACAGGCCAAGCTACTACAGATCCCTACAGAGAAACCACATGCTAAAAGAATGCTTCATCTCAGTCTTTGCATGCAGAACACAAACCCTCACCAAATACAGAATAAAGCCACATAAAGTATAAATAGAAATGTGCAGACAAAAACGGCTGTAAAATGCATCATGCCAGACTCTATACAGTGTAACAATGGAAAACAAAAAATTCACCATTCCTCGTGAAACAAATCAATAAAATCAAGATATATAAATCATTAATCATAATTATAAAATCATACAAATAAAATAATTTCAAAACAGCAGATGAATAGAATATCCAATAATTAAAGACCCATGAAAATTTTGAAAGTTTTATCAAACACTAATAAAATATTTCAAACAGCAGACACATCACATACTACTCAATAATTAAAATGGTAGTCAATCAAGAAAAATGAACTTAAAAAGCCACCTTTACTTACCCTCTCCAGCAGTTCTCCTACTCCTTTCCCTTGCAGGCCACACCAGAAGCAGCAGTAGCTGTTGAAGCTGTCCTCACAATCCTCTTCCTTAAGGACCACAACCAGTCTCTTCTCTCTCTCACACACACACACCACTCACACGCTCAGGACCAGTTTCTGTCTCTCACACACCAATCATCTCCCCAACCAGTCTCTCTCTCTCACACACACACATACCAGTCATCTCCCTGATCAGTCTCTCTCACACATACACACGTCACCGCTCTGGCCAGTCTCTCTCAATCAGACAATGCTCTCGCTCTCTCTTACTTACACGCAGGCTTTCAATCACACACATGCTCTATCTCACTTACAAACAGGCTCAATCACACACATGCCCTATCACAGCCACAAGCCAGCCAAAAACATGCTCCATCTCTCTCGCACACACACATTGATACACACAAGCACCCTCCCTGACTCACATATACACCACACACATACAGAAGCACCTTCCCTCTCTCACATATATACCACACACATACAGGAGTTACTGGATTCTGAGAGTCAACTTACAATTTGAGATTTGTTCAATATTTTACATATCTGTTTATTATGATGGTTGCCTGGTTGTATGAAGCTATGTATTTGGCTAAAGTTGGCCACAATTTGTACACTTATCTACTGATTGGATTTTGATACGGATTTTGATACGGATGTATATTCGACTATGCTATTGTTTATTTTGTTAACTATACTCCTAGTAAACAGTCAAATGGGGGAAAAAAAAAGAAGCACCCTCCCTGTCTCAAATACACATTACACTCTTACAGAAGCACCTTGCTTTTAGACTTGCAGCAATTTTCACTTTCACTAAATACTTTAATTTTTTTTTTTGCTTTAGTATTTGTCTCTACCCACTTTGTTAAATTTTATTTTCCAGAAGAGGGATGCTTAAAATTCAGTAATTTCATCTTTCATCCAACTTTTCAAAAGTTGCGCTACCAGCACAAAAGTTGAGGTATATGTATTATCACATTTCATTTTTTTAAACTGGCAGATTCCTTTCTCACATACAAATAACATATACCCACACAGAAGCACCATCTCTTTCTTTTTTTTTTTATTTATGCAAATTTCAGATATATTACATCAAATTTCAGATATATTACATCAACTTTTAACATTTCTAAATAGCATATTTTAACATAGATCTCTAAAACACAGGTAATTATTGGGACCAAGATTATACAGGAACTAAAGGAGTTCTAAACCTTTAAACAGAGAAAGAATACACCACCACATGATGCATTATATCCCTTCATCCCTTTCCATCTAAGAAACCTCTTAATTGATCCGGTTCGTTAAAGATATATCTGTTTTCTTGAAATTTTAAACAGCATTTACAGGGATATTTCATGACCATACTGGCCCCTCGACAATACTTCAGGCCTCATTAACAAGAACTTTCTTCTCTGCTCCTGTGTGGAGCAGACAATATCTGGATAAATCTAAATATTTTGCCTGTAGTATTTAACATTTCTATTCCTGAAGAAATATTTCATAATAAGGTTTCTGTCCTGCTGAAATGGAAAAGTAGCCAATAATGTGCCTCTGGTCTTTATCTCAGTCTGTATAGACATCTCAATCAGTTCTGAGGCATTCAAAGATTTTCTTTCCTGGTTTTCTTCTGCACCCAAAGATGACATATCCTTCTTAATATAGACAAAGAATGCTTTTGAAACAACCGGGGTTATTTCTTTTGGAATTTTTAAACAATCTTGCATATATTCTCTCAGCATTTCAACCGGAGATAATTTTTTCACCACTGGGAAATTCACCATTCGTAAATTAGGAAACCTTAATGAGTTCTCTATATTCTCAAACCTTCTTTCAGCATTTAACTCCGCTTTTATTATAGTTCCCTGGATATTTTCCATCAAAGTAACTTTCTCCTCCAGTTTTACAATTTTATTCTGATGTTCATTCGTCATTTTTTCAATGTTCAATCCCCTTTTATTCAAGTCTAAGAAAGCCTGCGTTAAAGTTGAAATAGCTGACTCTATCGAAGCCATGGCTTTCCAAAGCGTGTCTAAAGTCACTACAGGGGTTTTTTGCAGGGCGAACACATTATAAGAATGTAATTTTACCAATTCTTGAAGAGCTTTATCCTCGATGTTCCCCGGTGTAGCCCCTTGGGGTTTAGATGTGGAGATAACTACTCCTTCCCGGGCTCCTCCACCTTCTTCAAGTGCCGGTTCTCCGCCGTCTCCATCCAACTCGAGGGAGGGGGGGGGCAGCTTTTTCCTCCTTTCATCTAGAGCTCGCAATGTTTCCTCGCCTCCATTTCTTGTTTGGACTCGTGTCGGCGTCTCGGGTGCCCCCGGGCTGAACGAGATCTCTTCGACCATGGGGATCAATCCGAGTTCCTGGATTTCTCCCCCAGCGGCCCTCGCACCCGGCGTCCTCGGGGTAAGGTCAAAGAATCTCTCAATCTTATATTGTTGTGTACCTTCTTCTTTCGTAGTTGTAGCATCCTTCAAACGCGCTTTGCGTTTTGTATGTGGCATTATAGAGGTAAATCGAGAAAAGAATCCAAATAAGCTATTTTTACCAGGAAAAACAGAGAGCTCCTTTCGCTGCTACTCATGTGGCGGCCATCTTGGTCCCATAGCACCATCCCTTTCTAACATACACACCACATACACACACACAGAAAGAAGATCGGCGCAGCCGGTCTAGCTGATCATGTGGCTGAAGAAAGGAAGATCGGCGCAGCTGGAGACCAGGTGCTGAGACTTAGGGGGCACCACGGCAGGCAGCCAACCCCCGACTCACCCTGCCTCCCCCCAGGTGCCACCCTCCCGATGCCCCGCCCTGGTAGTCCAGCAGAGGGCCTGGGAACAATCTGCTACTCCCGGGGCCTCGGCTGCTACTAAGCAAAATGGCGCCGGTGGCCTTCAGCCCCTACCATGTGACAGGGGCTACTGGTGCCATTGGTTGGCCCCTGTCACATGGTAGGGGCTAAAGGTCACCGGCACCATTTTGCTTAGTGGCAGCCGAGGCCCCGGGAGTAGCAGATTGTTCCCAGGCCCTCTGCTGGACCACCAGGGCGGGGCATCGGGAGGGTGGCACCTGGGGGGAGGCAGGGTGAATCGGGAGCTGGCAGAATTTTGAAAGGTCTCGGCGCCCTAGGCACAGGCCTAACTCGCCTAGTGGTTCCTCTGGCCCTGCATGCACGCACTTCAAGGGGCAGAGGAAGCCAGGGAGCTGGGTTCCCAACTTACAAGCAATCTAAAATTATTACTGACCCCCCGGGAACCCTGTCCCTGCCCTTCCCCAGCATTTCAAATCATTCAAAGTGCCAGAAATCCCCCTATTTTCCAAAACTCTTGCTAAGTCTCTGGCTGCAGCAGCAAAACGGAAGAGACTCTTTTTTTTTAAATTTCATTTCATACTTCCACACTGCCTTTTTCCCAAAACTGGGATCCAAATTGGTTAAAATATGCATTACAAATAAAATACAGGATAGGTCTTCTTCTGCTCCCCAGCAGGTCCTCCTTTCCCTTTCTGGCAGATGTGCCCTGCTAAGACTGAAGCATCAACCTGCTGGGAAAGAAGGCGGGACTGCCCTGGTGACAGCACATGACAGAGAGGCAGAGGAGCTGCTGCAAGGGCACGGCTTCCAGCTTTATTGCTGGGAAAGAAGGCAGGACTGCCCTGGTGACAGCACATGACAGAGAGGCAGAGGAGCTGCTGCAAGGGCCCCGGCTTCCAGCTTTATTGCTGGGAAAGAAGGCAGGACTGCTCTGGTGACAGCACATGACAGAGAGGCAGAGGAGCTGCTGCAAGGGCACGGCTTCCAGCTTTATTGCTGGGAAAGAAGGCGGGACTGCCCTGGTGTCAGCACATGACAGAGAGGCAGAGGAGCTGCTGCAAGGGCACGGCTTCCAGCTTTATTGCCGTTCATGGACGGCTTCTGCTGCCACCATCTGAAGAGATGGGAGGACAAGAGGCAGGGTGGAGTGCGGGGGATATAGAGGGATGGAGGGGATGAAGGAAGCAAGAGAGGAGAGTCAGGAGATGAATCAAAAATGAAAGCTAGAGTGTGAGAAGTGAAGGGCCAGTGGAGGTGAGAGATGATCAGGAGAAGTGCTGAGAAAGCTAGAAATGGAAGATAGAAAAGATGAGGCAGAGCACGAGGGATAAGAAAGGAAGAGATAGCAGTGGGACAAATAGATGGAACACTGGAAGTTTGACTTATGGAGAGGAAAGAAGCGCAGGGGTGATGATGGAGAGAGAAATACATCAGCAGGAAAGAGAAATGCAAAGAACTAAGATAAAAACAGGGAAAGTTAGATGTTGGTGTGAGTGGTGGAGAGAAGGATGAATATGGGAAGATCTGGAAAAGCAGTTAGACAGACAAGATGAAAGAAGAGCCAGAACAAATATCCTTGAACCCAAAGATACAAGAAAAAAATTAATTTTTTTAGCTTGTTAGAATATAAAATGTTTTAAACTTTACCTGTAAAAATTAACAAATGGCACTGTTGCGGTCCTGTTAGTGCCAGCAATTACACTTAGTAACGGTAATTTTAAAAGGCATTTACGCCATCTTGTAAAGTTGCCTGCCTAATATATGCAGGGGAAATGCACACAAGCACTTTGTATGTGCAGATTTTTCCTCCCATATTTGAGAGGTGTTCCAGAGGGATTAGACTATAGGCGCACAGTACTTAATTTTAAGAAATATGCACCTAAATTCTGCTGTGAAAACTACCTGCACACATCAGCAGGTGCATGAGTGCAGGTAATTTTCTGGAACAATTTTCAAAATGAAAATATGTGCTTACTTTTGCTTTGAAAATCAGTATAAAGCAGTGACATAGTCATAACTGAATTTTTTGGGAGGCCCAAGATTAACATGGGTAGGCAGTAGGCATATAGGTTTTAGCCCTACTAGTTGTACTTTTAGCGATAAATAAGGCCTTAGAGTGCACCTGACAATGGATTTCTAAATAGTCTGCAATAGTCATCATGCACCATGAATGACGCTTTAAAATGTTTAAATTCAATTGTTTCAAGCACTTACCAACATTAAAAATAAATTAATACATATCAATAAGCTATTTTATATGTATTGCAGTTTATAAATACACATCATATAAAAAGTAAACAAAGAACATTTAAGGAAACATCTGATCCAATCACGTAATAAAACAAATATAAATGTACTCTTTATGAATCCTCTTTCCAAAAATGCAGAGTATATCAAAACTACAATAAAACAGCAATTAACCATTAAAATTATAAGAACTTAAGATTTGCAGTTGGTACAGAGCAGAACTAGGATTGTTCATATAGTAAACCAAAATGCAAAAAAGTATAGATTCAGATTCTGGTGTCACCTCAGTAACAGCAAAACAAACTCCCTCTACTGCCAAGAACTTTGTAAAGAAAAACAGATCCCTACAAATATATAATGAAAAACCCATCTAGAATCTTGTCATACCATACCATATCAGCAGTAACTCTCAGGATTCAAACAGTAGCAACCTTATCTATGAAGCAGCAAGGCAAACATTTCACCAGGCCCTAGAACACTAATACACACCTACTGGCCAAACAAGCCAGACTGTTACAAATCCCTAGAGAGAAAATACAGGCTAGCCTAAATACTGCACCTCTGTCACACATGCACAACAGACAGACCCTTACCTAATACGGAATATGGGACTACAAATTAGAAACATGCAGACAAGACTGAAATGGAAAGCCCGAGAAACGAGAATCTGAACTCGCGCACGGGCTTCTCGCTCCCATGCCCTCTCACACACACATACACTTGCAGGCTTCTCACACCCATGCCCTTTCACACACACACAGGCTTCTCGCTCCCACACACTCTCTCTCACACAAACACTCACAGGCTTCTTGCTCCCACGCCCTCTCTCTCTTACACACACCCTCACTGGCTTCTCACTCCCACACCCTCTCTCTCACACACTTACACTCACAGGCTTCTTGCTCCCGCGTCCTCTTTCACACACACACACACACACACATTCGCAGGCTTCTCATTCCAATACCCTCTCACACACACATACACTCGCAGGCTTCTCGCTCCCATGCCCTCTCACACACACACACACACAGGCTTCTCGCTCCCACGCCCTCTCACACACACACCCCCTCACAGGCTTCTTGCTCCCAAGCCCTCTCTCTCTCACACACACCCTCACAGGCTTCTTGCTCCCGCGTCCTTTCTCTCACATACACACACTCGCAGGCTTCTTGCTCCCATGCCCTCTCTCTTACACACACACAGTCGCAAGCTTCTCGCTCCCATGCCCTCTCTCTTTCACACACACACACTTGCAGGCTTCTCGCTCCCACGCCCTCTCACACACACACACTCGCAGACATCTCGTTCCCATGCCCTCTCTCACCCACACACATACATACACAAGCTTCTCGCTCCCACACCCTCACACTTCTCCCTCCCATGCTTTCTCTCACACATACATGCATTCACAGGCTTCTAACTCTCATGCTGTCTCTCACACAAGCATCTCACTCCCATGCTCTCACTCTCACACACACACACACACACACACACACACAGGCTTCTCACTCCCACACAGTATTAGGGCTCTCTTTCTCTTCTGGGCTTCCATGCAGCAACGTGCCTCTTCTTGGGCCATGCAGGATGAGCTCTGTGGTGGCCCCACAATGGGCCTCCTCTTCTTGGGCCACATGGGATGAACTCTGCGATGGCCATGCAACAGGGCCTCTCTTCTAGGTGTCAGGCAGTACTGATTGGATGGGCCTGAGAGGAAAGTGTGTGGGCCATGGACCACCTAGGCACACTCATGGCTATGTAGCTGAGTTAGAAACTGCCAATGAACCTCATTCTGCTCCCAGCAAACTGGCTAAAAGACAGGAAACAGAGAGTAGGATTAAATGGACAATTTTCTCAGTGGAAGGGAGTGGACAGTGGAGTGCCTCAGGGATCTGTATTGGGACCCTTACTTTTCAATATATTTATAAATGATCTGGAAAGAAATACGACGAGTGAGATAATCAAATTTGCAGATGACACAAAATTGTTCAGAGTAGTTAAATCACAAGCAGATTGTGATAAATTGCAGGAAGACCTTGTAAGACTGGAAAATTGGGCATCAAAATGGCAGATGAAATTTAATGTGGATAAGTGCAAGGTAATGCATATAGGGAAAAATAACCCATGCTATAATTACACAATGTTGGGTTCCATATTAGGTGCTACAACCCAAGAAAGAGATCTAGGCGTCATAGTGGATAACACATTGAAATCGTCGGTACAGTGTGCTGCGGCAGTCAAAAAAGCAAACAGAATGTTGGGAATTATTAGAAAGGGAATGGTGAATAAAACGGAAAATGTCATAATGCCTCTGTATCGCTCCATAGTGAGACCGCACCTTGAATACTGTGTACAGTTCTGGTCGCCGCATCTCAAAAAAGATATAATTGCGATGGAGAAGGTACAGAGAAGGGCTACCAAAATGATAAGGGGAATGGAACAGCTTCCCTACGAGGAAAGACTAAAGAGGTTAGGACTTTTCAGCTTGGAGAAGAGACGACTGAGGGGGGATATGATAGAGGTGTTTAAAATCATGAGAGGTCTAGAACGGGTAGATGTGAATCGGTTATTTACTCTTTCGGATAGTAGAAAGACTAGGGGGCACTCCATGAAGTTAGCATGGGGCACATTTAAAACTAATCTGAGAAAGTTTTTTTTTACTCAACGCACAATTAAACTCTGGAATTTGTTACCAGGGGATGTGGTCAGTGCAGTTAGTATAGCTGTGTTTAAAAAAGGATTGGTTGAGTTCTTGGAGGAGAAGTCCATTACCTGCTATTAAGTTCACTTAGAGAATAGCCACTGCCATTAGCAATGGTTACATGGAATAGACTTAGTTTTTGGGTACTTGCCAGGTTCTTATGACCTGGATTGGCCACTGTTGGAAACAGGATGCTGGGCTTGATGGACCCTTGGTCTGACCCAGTATGGCATTTTCTTATGTTCTTATGACTCTGGAGTTGAAGTCATGATTCCTGGTCATTGCACAAAAGAATCGAAGGAGGAATATTTTACACAGAGAATACATTCAACAGGTAATAATCCTAGAGAATTCTTCTCTGTAGTAAAACAGCTAAGGTTTCTATATCAGGGCCTACATGATTAGTCCTGAAGCGTTCATTGCAGGTTTTACAAAAAACCCAGGGGATATGTGTGCAATTCAATCAATTAAACTCTGTTAGTGCAGCCCAATCAGGTACAGTTGGAGAGATTCAAGCTGCCCAACCAAGTTCTTTTGTTTCTATTTGTGTATCAGAAAATGTGAACAAATGGGAAGCATTTGATACGATTGGGGGTAACAAAAATCTTAAATATCATTCAAACAATGAATAGCATGTCCTGCCCTCAAAATCCCTGCACTACCTCTTTTCTTAAATTTCTGTGGGATGGAATTGCGCCTGCTGTTACCTAAATTGTCAATTTATCAGTAAAAGAAGGTAATTTGATATTGTTGTAACAGGCTTCAATCTGTCCTATTTTAAACAAAATTTTGACCCATCAATTTCAGAAAATCACCACCACAATTTTGTGGCTAAAATAAGAGAGACAGTGGTGTTAGAACAACTTGATTACTTGGATGTGCATTAGTTTTTAGACATGCACCAGTCCGTTTTTTGTAGGAATTTGAGTACTGAGGTTTTGCTACTTTCATACCTTGATACAATATGTCATGGTTTTAAGGATGGAACTAGCTACTTTCTTATCCTTCTTGATATATCTTCACCGTTTGATACTCTGAGCTACAACATACTGTTAGTTTGCTTAAAGGAGATGGTATAGCTGAAGCATATATCAATGGTTTGCATCATACCGGCTTAGTAGTTGAACACAGCAATTTCAGATAGGGCAAAATATGGCATCGTGGCATGGGTTAACCATGGGAGTTCCCCAGGGGTCGGTGATTTCAGCTACACTTTTTTTTGTAATTAATTTTTTATTTTTAACTTTCATGCAATCACAGTACTAACATTTATCCTGGCGCTCTCCCCAAGACACTTGCAGGTTTGTTACAAGATATATGCAGACAAGATTCAGTTTTTCATACTAGTTCAATTTTCATGGACGCATACTTTTACAATTTGCTACAGTTTGTCTGACCACTGGTTATTTTACAACAAACTATCTTTCAATGTAAAGAAAACTGAGCTGCTTATCCTGAGTAGATCCCCCATGGTTATCCCTCCAAGTGAGCTGATATTCAATGGCTGTAAACTACTTATTGCTAAGCAGGTCCGGAATCTGCGAGTTATGACTGAAGGTGATCTCTCAATAAAGGCCTATATTCAGAATATGATACATATTGCTTTGTTCAAGACATTTGAAACCTGTTAGGATTTGTAGGTATGTGGGCCCTGGGCCAAGGTGAGAGATGGTACCGCCCACAGGGAGGAGCCCTGTGAGCCTCACTGTCGGGAGGCGAGGTCTCAGCGGACGTCAGACGCAGCTGTGGAAGAGAGTCTTTATTAGAGAGAGAACGAGAGGCACTGCCCGAGAAGCGGGGAGTGCAGGAGAAAGGCACAGAGTCTGTGCGGTGGGGTATGCCCAGAGGGAATACCACAATAGTGGAGATCTGGCAATGGTCCGCAGAGTGGGGTACACTGATGAGGTTCCTCTGTAGCGATGATTTGGTAGTGGCCTGCAGCGTAGGGTACAATGGGGGTTCATCACTTAGAGATGATTCGGTAGTAGCCTGCAGCACGGGATACACCGGTGAGGGTTTCCCGCTAGAGATGGTACAGTAGGGGTCCACAGCATAAGGTACACCGAAGAGGTCTCCTACTAGAGATGGTACGGTAGTGGTCCACAGCGTGGGGTACATCGGAGAGGATTCCACACTAGAGATGGTACAGTAGTGGTCCGTAGAGTCAAGGTACTCACAGTGACAAATGTTCCAGCAGAAGCCCCGGGGAACGGGGATAGGCAGCAGTCCAAGGCAAGAAGGCCCTCTGAGGAGCAGAGAGCCAGAGACCAGGAAGGGCCCCCGAGGAGCGGGTACCCTCAGCATCTCACGCCAATAGTGCAGGAACTGGTACGGGAAGTCCGTAGTGAGCGAAGCTGATTCAGCAATGAGGGAACTCGTTGCCAAGTCATCAATAGGCAGGGCCAGCCAGCTTAAGTATCGTGGCATGAAGACGTCATCCGGAGGGGACCCCCCCCCCCCGAGGTTCCCATTTAAGACTGGTCTGTGCGTGCACCTAAGTGATCCCAAAGGCAAGATGGTGGTCGGCAGCACCCATGCCATCCCGGGGACACCTGGCAGGTCGGCGGTAGCTAGCAGAAGCAGCCACTTTCCCCAACTGTGTTAATGCAGCAAAGAAAGAGGTGAGCGTTAGTGGTCGCAGCCGTCTGTGACCGACGTAACAAAACCATTACTCTCAGATGATTATTTCTGTTCTGGTTTTCAGGGCCTAGTCCTTTCTGGGTTTAACTAATGCAGTACTCTGCATCTTGGTTCTACCTGATTTCTCTTAAATCTTTGCAAATTGCTTAGAACTCAGCAGCACATGTTCTATCTGGTATTGGTCTTCAATAACATATTACACCAGTTCTGAAGTCACTCCACTGGCTTCCTTAATTAGTGGATAATAAAATGTAAAATTACCACATGAATTCATAAAATGTTGAATACACATGTCACAGTTTTGAATTCCATGTTACCTATCCATTATCTGCGTAGAGCATTACAGACTCCTAGAAAGTCCATCTGTGCATTACACATGTCTTGGGGAAACTCAAGACTGGGCCTTCTCCTTACTTGGTCCCATCTTTGGAATTCTCTCTTGGAGCAGCTCCAATTATTTACTTGCCTCTTAGCAATTTTGGAGATAGCTGAAATCCCATCTATTTGCAGTAGCATATGTGAGATCATAGTTAGACCTATCTCATGTAGCATATATTGACAGTATTTAACCACAGATTAATTTTGTAGGTTTCTAGTTGCGACAATTTTTTAATCATTGTTTGTGTACTTGTTTTATGTTTGTTTTTATGAATTATGTATATTTTCTTTGTTATCTGCTGTGAACATAAGAGACATATGGACTACAAATGTTTTAAAATAAATAGAAACATAGAACCATGACAGCAGAAAAATGAACATGTGGCTCATCTAGTCTGCCTATCTCGCTCTTACAAGTCCCATCACTCCCTCAGAGATCCCCTGTATTTATCCTTTGCTTTCTTGAATTCAGATACCGTTTTTGCTTCCATCACCTCTGCTGGGAGGCTGTTCCATGCATCCACTATAAATAAATATTTCCTAAGATTCTGGAGTCTATCCCCTTTCACCCTTATCCCAGGACCCTTGTTCTTCAGCCACCTTTCCATTGAAAGAGGCTAGCCTGCTGTGCATAGAAACCTTTCACATATTTAAATGTATCATATCTTCCCTATCCTGCCTTTCCTCTAGGGTGTACATGTTTAGATCTTTAAGTCTTTCCCCATATGCTTTAGAACTAAGACCACTAATCATTTTAGTAGCCACCCTCTGGACTGATTCCAACTGGTTTATATCCTTTTGAAGGTGCGGTCTCCAGAAATGTACACTTATTCCAAATGAGGTCTCACCAGAGATCTTTACAGGGGCAATATCGGCTCCCTTTTGCTGCTGACCATTCTTCCTCCTGTGCAGTCAAGCATCTTTCTTTGCCATCGCTTTATCCACCTGTTTGGCCTGTTTGACCATTCGATACAATTACTACCATATCCCACTCCTCTTTTGTGCTTAGAAGAATTTCATCTTCAATACTTGCCTCTCACTTGTCTTCTTGCATCCTAAATGTATTCCTCTGAATTTTTTTTTTTTTTAGCATTAAACCTTAGCTGCTAGTTTCTAGACCATTCCTCAAGCTCTGCTAGAATCCTCCTCCTGTTTTCCATACCACCTTCCTAGCTGTCCACCCTGTTGCACATTTTAGTATCATTTGTAAAAAACAAACCTTTCCTGAAAATCCTTCCCCTATGTCGCTCATAAAAATGTTCGAAAGAACCGGTCCCAGAACTGATTCCTGAGGTACATCACTAGTAACATCCCCCTCCTCAGAGAAAATTCTATTCACCACTACTCTCTGTCGCCTCCTACTCAGCCAATTTCTAACCCAGTCAGTCACTCTAAGTTCCATACCAAGGGCACTCAATTTATTTATAAGTCTCCTGTGAGGACCCATGTCAAAGTTATTACTGAAATCCAACTACACTATTTCTAGCACTCTCCCTTGATTCAACTCTCTGGTCACCCAGTCAAAGAAATTGATCAGATTCATCTGACAATATTTAGCTATAGTAAAACCATGTTGCTTCAGATCTTGCAATCCATTGGATTCCAGAAACGACACTGTCCTCTGTTTTATCAGCGAGTCCATTAATTTGCAAACCACAGAAGTCAGACCAACTGGCTGTTATAATTAGTGATGTATGGGTGGACCCTTGGACACTGTGGCAGATGACCACGGCCACGGGGGGAGGTCCCGTGAGGGGCCACAGGTCAGGCTCAGCTTAGGACACACAAACACAGAGATTGATCTTTTATTAGACAATGTGATGAAGCCACCAGAGATGGCAGTGGTGAGCAATAGAAGTAGCCCGGCTGGGCTAGTATCCCTCAGGCGCTGGAACAGGAGTTCACAGCCCAAAAGAACTGAGAATAATGAGTACAGTGGAATATGCACAAGCCCCAGTATGGTGAACCCCAGGATAGGGAGAGCAGGCCCTCGAGGAGTGAGTACCTGATCCCTGAGAGCTGAGAGGTTTGAAGGCAATGTACTCACACAGCGGTTCCACGTAGGAGATAGCACTAGGGCTGGAACGGAGGCAGGTCCTCGAGGAGCGAGTACCTGGTTCCAGGGAACAGCTCTGAGGTGAAGATGGTAGTACTCACTGGTGGTGAAGATAGCGAATCCTTCCAGGCAGAAGAGAAGGTAGGAGCAGGCAGCGAGTCAGGGAACATGGGCCCTCGAGGAACGAGTACTGGTTTCCTGATAGTGACCTGAAAAGCAAGTGAGGCCCCCGAGGAGCGGGTACCCCGTTAGTGTTAAGAGTCCAATAGAAGATTGGAGGCAGAGTAGTTGGGTACGGAAAGCGAATCCCATCCGTAAGGAATCCCCTTGCTAACTCAAAGGCTAGCAAATATTGTAGGCTTTAAATATCCGGGCAGCGTGACGTCATCACAGGGGGACGCCCCTGAGGTTCGAGCCAAGTAGGAAATAAAAGTGAGGGCCGCGTGGTGCGCACGCCCTAAGGTACTGACTGAGTATGGGGGGAGGCAGCACCCAAGCTGGTCCGGGGAAGCTGGAGAGGATGGCAGGCAGATGCCGCGGCAGCCAGGCGTCCATCTGCAGCAAGAGGAGGTGCAAAGAAAGAAAGGTAGGCGGAGTGAAGTAGTCAGGAAGGGACGGTTGCAATACTGGCCAATAGTTCCTAGCCTCCTCCTTAATGTCCACTTTTATGAATAGGAACCACAACTGTCTCTCTCCAATCCTCCGGAACTTCTCGCGACTCTACAGAAGCATTGAAAAAGTTCACCAGTGGAGCTGCCGAAAGTTCCCTTAATACTCTCCGATCTATACCATCCAACTCCATCTCCTTATCCACTTTGTTTAGTTAGCTCCTCATGAACATACTTTTCTGAAAATCGATTGAGTTTTACCTCACTTCTAATTTTATTTGTGTTTGTTTTATGTGGTCCTGCTCTATGCCTTTCCACATTGAACACCATACAATGTACGTTTGCATTTACCTTATCGGCCTCTACATATTCCTCCCCTTTACCTTTGACTCTCACAAATATGACTTTTATACTTCTTTCTATCACTAACATTTAAAAAAAATAAAATAAAGAAAAAGAAAAAAAAGTATTGTTCCCCATTCTACGGTATTTTTTTCTTCCATTTGAATTTTTGCATTCCTGACTACTTTCCCAGCTTCTCTTAGCTGTTCCAGATATTGCCTCTCTTCCACTTTGTGATCTCTTGTAGTTTATGAATGTTAACCTTTTTTTCCTTACCTTTTCAGCTATTTACAAAACCATAGCAGCCTTTTTTATTTACTTTCCTAACAGGTTAGTTGCCTTTATATCTCCTTTTAGTTTTGCTCACTGCTCTCCTACTTCCCCCTAGCTTTTCCCAACCAGCTAAAGACTGAGTGCTCCCTCATTTTAACAACATTTTCCTGAAGTCTAGGACCCTTGCCTTTGAATGATTCTTCATCTCATGTACTCTAATTCTGAACCACACCATGCCTTGATCACTGAATCCCAGATGATCATCAACTACACCATCAGAGATATTGTCCCCTCCCATGTAGGTTCCATTATCAGTTGACAATCAATTGGCCCGTGGAACAGCCTCCAACTTCCTCAGGTGAGCCTCTCTCTTTTGACTCATTGGATCTTGATAGGGTCCACCAAATAAGGGACACTCCAGATCAGATGCCCAGTGCTTTTCCATCTTAGATCTTCCTCCCTACTTTGTGGATATCCTGAAAATCAGACCTGTTGGTGGCACTTGCATACTGGAGCTGCCTACCTCTGGTCTAGAGCCTTTTCCTTACATCAGAAGACAAATCTTCTCAATTTAAAACCATACGATTTCCTTGTGGAATATTTCCTGGAAGCTAGACATAAGTTAAGGGAATTCAATACTATCCTTTCAATATCTAGCCTGTGAGTGCTAGAAACTGATGTTGAGATACTGCAGTATTCCCTGGTTCTGAGTGATGAAAGTCGGGCAGTTCCCCTAACCTAATTTGTTCTCTGATGCATGACTTCTATATGAGTGGAAACAAATATACCTTGGCTAATAGGAAGCTAGTAGGATCATTGTTCCCCACTCTCTTCTGCGTTTTAACAAAGTTTTTGAACTAGGGAGAAGGCATCCAAGGCTAATTTGCTTTGATCCCCTTTCCTGAAACAGAAATGCTTGTCCTTCTCTGGTTTGTAGAACTGCCAAGGGAACTGTGGCAATGCCCATCCATGAAATCCTGCAAGAGATACCAATAAGAATGTGGGAGGATCCCCTCCTCCCACACCAAATTATTTCACCAGTTAAGACAACAGACATAATATACCATGTCAGGGTTCTGTCAGTGTGATCTCATAAGCAAGTGATAGTATCCATCTTGCTTGTCCTCAGAGAAAAGATAAATCTGTTGGAATAAAGAAGGGGCAGTTGTTTCAGAATGAAACAGTTTAAGACTGTTCATATATTTGTGTGAAAGACCTTAGGTAGGATTCTGGTATTCATGGGAGGCAGCAAATTATTGCAAGTGCTCCATTCCAAAAAGTGTGCCCTGCTCTCTTTTGCAGTAGCTTGGCTCTCAACAAAACAGGTGGATAGAGACAACTAAGGAAAATACTGAAGCAGTATGTGAATTTGCTTACTTACCACAAATCATTCAGGTGTCAGCTCAAAGTTTAAAAAGCAAGGAAGGAAGCATGTGCTCCCCAGTACTAACATAAATGTTTTCTCTCTATTTGCAAATAGGAGGAGGAGAGTACTACATTTGGATAAGAAGTAGACAGATATGTGACGAGTGACAAAGCTCAGTTTTGTGTGTGTGTGTGTGTGTGTATGAGAGACTGTGTGATGAATGGGGAATATAAAGGGAGACACAGTCTATGAATGTGTGTGGTGAGGGATGTGTTTTTTTCTATTGAGGGTGATTTGTGTAAAATTAGAACCCCTCTTCTATCATCATATTGAGAGTGGGGCTGGAAAAGCAGCATGCCTGATCAATTTGCTGTGGGGATTGCAGTCATTGGAAAGTGGAATTTATTACCCCTGTGTTCCTTCATCTTGACACTTGTGTACGCTCCAACTCAGTACTGTATGTTTACCTGGGGCAGGAAGGCAGATATTTCAAAAGCATACATCTGAATGCTATCCTCATCACAAGTGGCTGCCTGTGTCCAACATCCAGTCTTGATTTGCTCATCGGCTGACATTCCACTGCCTCACCTGAGATAGCAGCAGTAAATAAGTTGGCTACTAGCATTCCAAGCACAGTACGACCTGCAAGCTTTTCATCCGAGCAGCTCAGGCTTTCATTCAGTCAGATGTTCAGTCACCAAGGCAGGAGGAAATGGACTATGACTGAATGAATAAAAGAACAAGCTTCTGCCTGCTGCAGCAATTGATGTCAATCTCCTTTACCTCTCTAGGCTGTAGATGATCAGGTAAGTAGTGCTGTTTAAAATGTTTTGGTACTGATATAGTACATTTTAACTCCTGTGTTTATATAGTTGCCATCTTTGTGCCTCCCCACAAAAAAAAACAAAAAACCCCAAAAACCTTTACACAACTAGCTTACTACTGACACACCGGACTACTCAAATGGTTTCTTTAAACCATACACAAGGAGGAGGAAATTGAAGACAATTTTTCATTTCAGAGCATGAAATGTCTTGGAGTTTGTTTTTTTCTAGAAGAAAGTTCTAAGTAAATAACTTAGCTAAATAACAGAGTGGGACTGCAAGTGGAACAGAGTTTTGCAATTGACTTCTGCACTCTTTGAATCTTTTTTTCCAGGCCCTTCTGAATACATTTTTGTAGTGCTTCAAACAGCATAAATAGCAGTTGAACATCCCTTTCAGGACCACCAGATATTCAGTCACTATTTGGCTAGTGAAGGCCTAAACTTCTGATGGATGAATTGATCCCCATGAATTAAATATTACTTACATTTTGTAGGACAAAGAACAAGAAATTGAAATATTGTGCTGTTTTATTGGTGTAAAAATCACACAATTGCTATTTCTGATTCTGCTGAGATACATCCATGCAATTTAACATCTATGATCCCACAGCCAGAATAAGCCATTAAATAGAATATCTGCTGTTAGTCAGCAATTATGCAAATTTACATATGAGATCAAAAGGTATGTATCATACAATATACAACAAACCCTAATACAGTACATCAACCTGAATAGCAGGATACACTCTGGGGAGCTCTTTGTTAATAGTGAAGCCTGTCTATATGACAGAAGAATAAGGCCTGAAAACAAAATAATGGAAGGTAACCCTGATATCTCAAAATAAAACTTGTTCATTGAATTTTTTTTTTTCCAAAAATGAAGTTCAAAGAGGTACTGACAGATATATGCCTAAAATGAGTAAAGATGAGTGGGTGTGAATTGCGAAGGAAAGCCAAGAAGCATGCAGATACAGAAAGTGCTCAGGAAATAAAAGTGCAATTGGGAGACTGGGATCAAAACCCTATTCTTTTCACAGATGGGATTTTGTAGGCAGGTTTGCAGGATTTAAATCACTGCTGTACCTTGATACATAGGCATGCTTCTAATGCTGGATCTTAAAGGAAGTAAAGATGATATGCAATCTGTGGCCATGAATTGTACAAAGAACATGATATATATATGAAGCAGGATTTCAAGGTTTAGTTAATATGACTAAGACCATATATTCTGTGGCACCCTGAAAAATCTTGTTTATTGCAGAACAGCAGGTATCTTGGAAGTGTATAAGACTGCCTAACTGTGAAAACAAATATTCTGTCCAAAAGAAAGCTACTAAACTGAGCAAAAACAAAGAGAAAGTTTCATTTTGGCTCACCATGATAATCATGTGTATTTTTAAATAAAGATAATGCTGCACTTAAAAAGGCAGGTTTTGATATAACATTTTAATGTCTTATAGGCTGGCAATTTTCCCACAAGAAAAATTATGTGATGTCAAAATTATCATAGGATTCTTATATATTTAAATCAATTCCAGTTTCATTTTGGCCACTGAAAATGGGCAAGCTTGAACGCAAGCAAGGAACCTAAAGATTAGGATTCTCAATTTAAAAAAAAAGTGCTAACATAACATTCCATACCATGAATGGCTATCCAGACCCTTCCCTTTGCAATTAAGAATTAACTAAAGTGGCAGATGTACTGGACATAACAGTCACAAAAATTAATGCTGAATAGTGTGCGTTTTTAGGTTGAAAGGACTAGGAGTCCTTCTTGGCTCCTATATAAAATTAATATGTTCACAGTAATGGCAGTTGGCTTAGAGGTGAGAGAATGGCCGAAGCTGTTCCAGTTGAACTTCCAGGGAGATTCTTTCTTCAAGCACATCCTGAAAAATAGAGACAGTAGATTCTGGTCATAATTCCATGAGGGCTCTAAACAAACTAAAAAAACAAAATCAAAACATAAAAATTGTTTACAATCCAATTGAAAATATTGTGTATCTCACAGCCTACAAAACGTAGACAAGGCACTAAATTCTCAACCTGTATCAAATAAAAGATTTATTATTCAATATTTTTACTATTTCACTTCTATTCTTCTGCTTTCTTGTGCGCACATTTGGAAAGGTTAGAAATTATAATCTGATTCATACACTGTGCATGCCATCTGTAATATCATAACCAGTATTTAATAATCTTCTGTATTTAAAATACTTATTACTTACTTTAGCATGTTATTTTTAATTTTTGGTTGCTTTGGACACTATCAATAGGATACAAAACCAATCAATAAGTTAATAAAGTATTAAAAAATACAAAAATAGCACAACTTAAAAGATAACTAGTCATAAAATTCAAATCGGCATATAAAAATCAGTACCACAATAATTACAGCTAAGACCCCAAAACAAAACAAATCAAATAAAGACAAAAGTAAAAAAAATCATAAGGATACAAAAATACAAAATCCTACTAATAAAATAAAAAGCATAATACAAAATTAAAATAAAAAAAATCTTCAAATCTGATTACAGTAAAATATAACAGACCAAAATACAGAGGAGACCCTATTAAAGCTACAGATAACTAAGATTCCAGACTGTGAAATATCACATAAGAGAGGTAATAGCATACCTATACTAACAATTATAAGAGAACTCTATTACTTAAACTGGAAAATCACTAGCAACAGAAGCATCAGAAATCAAAACAAGATGCAAGGGAGAGGACAGATCCCAAAACATTAAATACCTGGCTAAACAACCAAGTCTTCATAAGAACATAAGAAATTGCCATGCTAGGTCAGACCAAGGGTCCATCAAGCCCAGCATCCTGTTTCCAAAAGAGATCAAATCAGGCCACAAGAACCTGGCAAGTACCCAAATGCCAATAAGATCCCCTGCTATTGGTGCAATTAACAGCAGTGGCTATTACCTACTTAAACTTGATTAATAGCAGTTAATGGACTTCTCCAAGAACTTATCAAAATCTTTTTTGAACCCAGTTACACTAAGTGCACTACCCACATCCTCTGGCAACAAATTCCAGAGCTTAACTGTGCATTGAGTGAAAGAATTTTCTCCGATTAGTCTTAAATGTGCTACTTGCTAACTTCATGGAATGCCCCCTGGTCCTTCTATTATCCGAAATTGTAAATAACTGATTCACATCTACTCGTTCAAAACCTCTCATGTTCTTAAAGACCTCTATCATATTCCCCCTCAGCCGTCTCTTCTCCAAGCTGAACAGCCCTAACCTCTTCAGCCTTTCCTCATAGAGGAGCTGTTCCATTCCCTTTATTATTTTGGTTGCCCTTCTCTGTATCTTCTCCATCGCAGCTATATCTTTTTTGAGATGCAGCAACCAGAATTGTACACAGTATTCAAGGTGCAGTCTCACCATGGAGCGATAGAGGTATTATGACATTTTCTGTTTTATTAACCATTCCCTTCCTAATAATTCCTAACATTGTTTGCTTTTTTGACTGCTGCAGCACACTGAGCCGACGATTTTAAAGTATTATCCACTATGATGCCTAGATCTTCTTCCTGGGTGGTAGCTCCTAATATGGAACCTAACATCGTGTAACTACAGCAAGGGTTATTTTTCCCTATATGCAACACCATGCACTTGTCCACATTAAATTTCATCTGACATTTGGATGCCCAATCTTCCAGTCTTGCAAGGTCCTCCTGTAATGTATCACAATCCGCTTGTGATTTAACTACTTTGAATAATTTTGTATCGTCTGCAAATTTGATAACCTCGCTCGTCGTATTCCTTTCCAGATCATTTATAAATATATTGAAAAGCACCGGTCCAAGTACAGATCCCTGAGGCACTCCACTGTTTACCCTTTTCCACTGAGAAAATTGACAATTTAATCCTACTCTCTGTTTCCTGCCTTTTAACCAGTTTGTAATCCACAAAAGGATGTTGCCTCATATCCCATGATTTTTTAGTTTTTTTAGAAGCCTCTCATGAGGCAGAGTGTTGTTGGAGGGTCTATGGTGGTCCTGTAGTTGGGCCATAGCATCCCTCACCCTATCTCTGAAGAGATTCGCTCCAGTACTTGTCACGTCAACAAATCATTCCTGAATATCTGGTTGGAGATCCGAGGCCCACAGCCATGCCATTCTGTGGGCGACTATTCCTGCTGTAGAGAGTCTCGATGCCTTTTCAAAAACATTGTAGGTTGCATGGACCTCATGTTTTCCGCAATCCAGACCTTTAGGCACAGCGACATGAAGGTGTCTTGCTGCTGTTGAGGCAGCTGCTCAGCTACCACCTGCACCTGCTTCCAGATATCCCTCAAGTACTGACTCATGTACAGCTGGCAGGCAGCAATGCGGGCAATAAGCATGGCACCTTGAAACACCTTCCTCCCAAGAGGATCTATCACTCTGTGGTCCTTCCCTGGGGGGGTCCAAGAGCACTGGGCCCTCGAGGGTGGATTCAACCACCACCAACTCTTAAGCCAGCTGAGACTTATTGAATCCGGCAGCCTTCAGGATGAGGAAGACCCAAACCGCCATCTTGTAAATGGAAGGCACTGTGAAGGGATAGGTGGCAATGTCCTTTCGTGGATTGCAAACTGGCTAAAAGACAGGAAACAGTAGGATTAAATGGACAATTTTCTCAGTCGAAGGGAGTGGGCAGTGGAGTGCCTCAGGGATCTGTATTGGGACCCTTACTTTTCAATATATTTATAAATGATCTGGAAAGAAATACGACGAGTGAGAATCAAATCTGCAGATACAAAATTGTTCAGAGTAGTTAAATCACAAGCAGATTGTGATAAATTGCAGGAAGACCTTGTGAGACTGGAAAATTGGGCATCAAAATGGCAGATGAAATTTAATGTGGATAAGTGCAAAGTGATGCATATAGGGAAAAATAACCCATGCTATAGTTACACAATGTTAGGTTCCATATTAGGTGCTACAACCCAAGAAAGAGATCTAGGCGTCATAGTGGATAACACATTGAAATCGTCGGTTCAGTGTGCTGCGGCAGTTAAAAAAGCAAACAGAATGTTGGGAATTATTAGAAAGGGAATGGTGAATAAAACGGAAAATGTCATAATGCCTCTGTATCGCTCCATGGTGAGACCGCACCTTGAATACTGTGTACAATTCTGGTTGCCGCATCTCAAAAAAGATATAATTATGATGGAGAAGGTACAGAGAAGGGCTACCAAAATGATAAGGGGAATGGAACAGCTCCCCTATGAGGAAAAACTAAAGAGGTTAGGACGTTTCAGCTTGGAGAAGAGACGGCTGAGGGGGGATATGATAGAGGTGTTTAAAATCATGAGGTCTAGAACAGGTAGATGTGAATCGGTTATTTACTCTTTCGGATAATAGAAAGACTAGGGGGCACTCCATGAAGTTAGCAAGTGGCACATTTAAAACTAATTGGAGAAAGTTCTTTTTTACTCAACGCACAATTAAACTCTGGAATTTGTTGCCAGAGGATGTGGTTAGTGCAGTTAGTATAGCTGTGTTTAAAAAGGGATTGGATAAGTTCTTGGAGGAGAAGTCTATTACCTGCTATTAATTGGGTTGACTTGGAAAATAGCCACTGCTGTTACTAGCAACGGTAACATGGAATAGACTTAGTTTTTGGGTACTTGCCAGGTTCTTATGGCCTGGATTGGCCACTGTTGGAAACAGAATGCTGGGCTTGATGGACCCTTGGTCTGACCCAGTATGGCATGTTATGTTCTTAAGGGGTGTTTCCATAGCCTCAGCAGCAAGTCCTTATGGATCTCGTGTACGGGACCGCCACGATCTCCTTAGAAGACTCCAAAAACTGGAGGATCTCAAGCATTTTATACCTGGCATCCTCCTCTGTTAAGAGTTGAAAGCGAAAGGTCTCTGCCTTCACTTTCACAACCCTGTGAAGGTCAAGTCCTCAGGCAGGGACTTCCTCCGCTCATCTGGAGGAGTAGGGTCTGACAGGAGACCATCAGAATCCTCGAAGGACTCCAATGAATCATCCCCACAAGGGGTCATAGAGACCCTCATCCTCTCTGTATGCTACCAGGGATGGGGCCCTAGGTGAAAGACCTTCGTTCGGAGTTGTAGGCACCGGTAGAACTGGATGAGGGACTACAGGCATCGGCGTCTCTGCCAAACTCGGTGGAGCTTCCTCCTCGGAAGAACTGGCAATGACCACCATATCGGTAGGGGGAGGCCTTGGTGCCGTCCCAGGAACCGGGACAAGTTGGGTCGGTATGCATCAATGAGCACTTTGAGCTTCTCTGGTAGTGGTAGGATGATGGGTAGCACCGGCTCCAGTGCCTTCGATGCCACATGTCTGATGCCCTGCAGTGCTTGATCTACTGCTAGCTGGACTCGACACTCCAGCTCCTCAAACACTGCTGATGCCAACACAGACTAGGAGGAAGAGGGGTGGCTAAATCATCTTCGGACCCACCACGAGGTGGCTTGGCGACTGGCTCCAGGACTGGTGGAGACAGTTGCAGACCCCCGGCATCAACAGGAGATGGGCCCTCCTCACAGTGGGGTCGCTTCGAGGGCATCACTGCAAAAGCCGGTGCATCCCTGCGCTTAGGACTGTGCATTGACAGAAGCTGGTGCTGATGCTTGGCCCAGTCTTTCCCTGTGCTGAGACTGATCGACAACAGTCGGTCTCCCATGCCCCTATCCATCAACGGAACAGATGATCCTGCTGATGTCGATGGCGTGGTGTCCACTGGTGCTGATCCAAGGTCCACTGATGCAGATGGCTTGGTCTTCCTAGACGTCTTGTCGAGTCGAATCTGACATCCCTTTGGGGCCACATTTGGGCACACAAGCAACAGCTTTGGACATCATGCGATGCCCCAAGACAAAGGACACACATCTTGTGAGAATCCATAATGGACATGATCCTTGGGTACCAGGGACATCGATGAAAACCGGACGTGGCCAAAACAGAATGAAAGAAAAAGGGGCTGCAGACACGAAACGAAGGCGGTGGCTATCGATGGCTGGCAGGCACCGGGGCACTGCTGCCGTGGGGGAATTCAACTGCAAAAGAAAACTTATCAGAAATGCCGAAAACTCTTGACTAGGATATTACAGGGAAGCACAGATAGGCGCCCAGCGATGGAAAATACAGAAAATTGCGAAAAACCGCAATGAAAAAAGTTTTCCACTAGGCCAGAAACAGCCAAATTGAGCTCAATCAGACCGTGAGGCTTACAGTTCTGCAGAAGAGACTGAAGAGGGACCCCGCGTGGACGTGTGGAATAGGGCAAGCTGGGCATGCCTCAGGTTGCCCAGTCATAGTTCTAGAAACTCTGACATAAGATTTCTGCATTGGGGCTCCATCTGATGAAGTCACCCATGTGGGAGGACTACTATTCTGCTTGTCCTCGGAGAAAAAGGATATTTAGGATTTCAAATTAGGGGTTTGAATTCCCCCCCCCAATTTTTGCCACTGGAGGGTAAATATCAGAAAAATGCTGATCATCAACTGTTGTAAAAGCAAATGCTCATGAGCTATTTGTCAAAAAATTATATTTAGAATGATATGAAAATGATGCTTTGGGCAAGCAAGAGAAGCAAGCACCACAGACTCTCCATTAATACCCTTCATTTCACCTCAGAACTGCCTACAAAAACCAACTGAACTAAAATGCACACGGAACTTTAAATCACTTCTGGAAGTCTTCATTTATTTCTGCTTGAAGCAGAATAAGACTAGGTTAGAGCACTGCTGTAGTTATGAAGCTCTTATAATTTTCAATAGGAGTGATTTTATGCTGTGGAAAAACAAGAAACCCAGTAGTAAAAAGCCTTAATTCTACCTTAATTCTCTCTTACTCAAAACTTTTTTACAACCCTCCCTTATTATTAAAGGTTGCCTGAATATTCATATACAAAAGATGTGTCTTAAAAGTGCCAAAGCTGCTTGGCTTTGAAAAAGGCATTTAACCTACTGAAACACCTATATTATTCATACAAACCATTCCATAAAAACGTAAGATAGGTCATGCCAAGTCAGAACAAAGCACATTGAGCCCAGTATCCTGTCACAAACCATGGCCAATCCAGGTCACAAGTTTCTGGAAGTTTCCAAAGAATACATCCATCGCTTATCCTATTCATACCAATTTTATTTTCCAATCAAAACAGAGAAGTGTCAAGAAATATTTATTCATGGAAAGGATGGTGGAAGTGTGGAATGCCTTCCTGGGGTGTGTGGTGGCAGCTATAACTGTAACAGAGTTTAAAAGGGCATGGGATAAGAACTGAGCATCCTTAGTTCCTGAAAGTATACAGAGTAGAAAGCATGAACTAGCAACATATATTTAAACAAGGATAGCACTGAAGTTGCCTAATTCAACAATGGATGTTGGGGCTGCCAGAATGTATGACAAATAAATTAATATGAAATGTAATAAGTCCTAGTAGTAACACAGGCATTCACATATCTGAACTGTCTCACAGCCTGTGATGGAATAGATTAGCAGCTAGATTTGTGGCAGGCTGCATGTTCTGTAATTATCTGCAAGTCCTAGAAGAAACACAGGAGCTTATGTAGTCTGTTGGGCAGGCTTTGCAGGGGTCTAAATGCTTGGCCAATAGCCAGCAATACTATTGTGGCCATTTAAATTATTACAGCCTTCTGATTAAGCATGGGAAAGGAGGATGCTGCAGAGAATAAGGGTCTGAAGTAAAATGGTGTGTAGTAAAACTGAAATTCACCGCACAGTTTTTTTTAAAAAACTGTGCAGTAAAAAAAATGTTAACTCCTAATGCAGTAATTAAATGTTATGCTAATGCATCAAGAAATAAAGCACACAAACTTAAGTTAAAAGGTAAGTTCAGCTTTTTGCATAAGCTGAGCGCACATTTTAACTCAGGGGTGAAGTGGAGGAGGGAAGAGTTTTATGCTCATACAATTCCACTCACAGCTATAGATATTGATGGTATATAGCTATATAAATCTTTTTCTCCCTCCATATATGTGAAATTGCTATATCTCTCCTACCAGTTCACTACATGTCCTAAGATGACACTTAATTTTATTCTGAGAACTGCTTTGGTGTAATGAAGAAAGATGGCATATCAAGAGAAATGAATAAACTAAATTTTCCATGTTTTTTGTAACTTTCTCACATCCAAAATATTGTTATAATATTTGTTAAGTTTCATACTATATTTGTTCTTGTATTGGGAAATGTTCTTTACTTTGTTACTCTCTGCCTTTACTCACATTGTTAATTGTAAACCGGGTTGATGTGATTCCTATCATGAAACTCGGTATAATAAAAATAATAAATAAATAAATAAATAAAATAAATACACCAGATATGCTGTGTTATATTTTCTCCTTAGGAATTCTGGTGCCAGGATCTTCAGTCAGAATTCATTTGTAGAAAACATGCTTCTCCTCCTCCCCAGGAGGCCCTTTGGAGGAATAAACAGATTCTGTGCTAAGAATGTATATCTTCGGATGCCATAACTCAGAGAAGCTGCTGATTTTGTTTTTGTAAATAATAAAGTATTGTGTGAGAAAAGGCCAGCGTCCAGATTCCTTCTATCCTCTGGTACCCTCTGTAAACCAAGGGCTGCTTGGATGGGATCACACATGGTGATAATGGTGGGAGATTTCTGGTCTACGTGCCAGCACAGATCAGAGACCCATGCTTTAAAAAAAATGTGGAGGACCTGGCTGCAATGGTAGCTCTGAAAATAAGTACAGAGAACCAAGGGGGCTTGCTCTGTCCTGCCAGAGAGGGACAGAGTGAGTCAGACTGGACAGACTTGGTTTCTCTTTTCCATTTTCCCCCCAAAAAAGCAGAGGTAGGGGTTTTTTATTTTTTGGTGTTCTTGAACAAAGCAGTGATCTTTTGGGAGCCGTGTAGCCAAGGCTGTTCCACAGCACGTACTAAATCAGCATGGAATACTTCTAGGCCCTCATAGAGGGTCAGCAGCAGCTACAAACTGTTGAACAGGCCCAGTGTGCCCAGTAGCAAGAGCACCTGAACAAACAAGAGGCTTCTTTGATACAGATTACTGAAGACCTGAAAGCTGTTACAGCCCAGTGTACCCCCCACCTTGATATCTAAGATAGGTCCAGGAGAAAACCTAGATCATTTCCTAGTGAACTTTAAACAAACCGCCTGGCTAGCAGAGTGTCCAGATAGGCAGCAGTCAGGCTACCAATCCAGACAGAGGAGCCACCTATGTGGAAGTTAAAGCAGCCATTCTTGAATGTGTGGTGTGTACCCTAGGAAAATCTTAATTGGAAGAGTTTTCTTTCTCCAGATCAAATGGTATGGAAGTTGCAATTTTTTCTTGATAATTAAGGAAGATATGTCATGCAGTGGGGTAGCACTTTTTGCTGGTTCTTGAGATCTATCAGATAGAAACTCTATAGAATGTTCCACAGATAGAAAAAATTGCAGTTCAAATGATTAAAGTCATTGATCTTCAGAATCTGAAATTAGTACTGAGGTCTCTTTAGAAGATAGTTTATCCTTAGGATAGTGACATGCAATGAGATAGCTCATCTTTGTTGTTTAAAGGCTTCTGATAAGGAGGAATTGAAGACCAAGTCTGTAGTTTAGACACAAATGTTTTCCAAAACAGGCTTCATTATTTATAAAAGAGGATTAGTTGGAAAAGATTTCAAGTAATTGTGGACACAGTCCATCCACATTTTCTGAACAAAAGGGTATCATTCTGATCAAGACTGATGATGTGCCACAGAATTAATGTCCAATTCTGGGAATAAAATTGGTGGACAGCAAAGGTTGCCTCTACTGAGGCAGACGGTATGAACAGCATCAATGTCTCGAGGATTTTTAGCATTGATATCTTTGGCAATTCTATGTTTTTGGTGCTGACACATTGGCAGTGGAAATGTACCACCAGTGATCTTTGCACCAATAGTATTTTGGAATAGATTCTCTTCGACATTGATGGAGAACTTCTCTTCAATGCCTTTTGTTCCACCACGGAACTCGGAGAATCACGATCTCAGCAATTCAAAGACTCAGACCTTTTTCTAGATACTAGTCTAACTGAGGATTTCCTTTCCCTGTTTGAAGATGACTATTGATATTTATTGCAACCTTAAGCTCTTTTTGCAAGAGTACTCAAGGAGAAATCCCCCCATACACAGAGCAATTGTCCACGTCATGTATAGGTCTGTGGCAACAAAGACAGATTTCATGAAAATCCAGACTTGACATGCTTACAATTAATACATAATTTAAGAGGTTTTTTCCCTCTTAAATTTCCTGGAACTTTTTCCTATCATAAATAAATTGAAGAACATTTTTTTTCCTGAGGCTCAAACAAAAGAACAAGTAATGAACACTAGGAAAACAAACCATATGAGGTAAAAACAAACAGCAGCAGTTAAGGAGGGCGCAACATGTTCTTTTGCTTCGACAGAAGAAAAAAACTGAGGTGGCTCACATGGTAGGAGCTGTGTGGGAACACCTGCACATGCTCAGACTTAAAAAGAGTACATGTTTCATGTCAGTGCCACCTGATGACATCATCCACTTGTGTGGCTGGATTTTGTCTGGCTTGTCCACGGAGAAAGTGAAATTTAAAAAAAACAAAAAACTTCAAAATGTCAAACTATTTCTTTTTTAAACTAAAAGTCAATAGTGACTAACACAAACTTATGAAAATATTTTAATATACCAGACAGATAAAAATGCACATACAAAAAGAAGATATCTTTGCTTTCACTTTATTTTATTTTATTTTTTTACAATAAATCAGAAAGCAGAGTTGCTTACCTGTAATGTGTTCTCTGAGGACAGCAGGATGTCATTCCTCACAAGTAGCTGACATCATCTGATGGAGCCTGGCATGGAACTTTTTTGTCAAAATTTCTAGAACTGACTGTGCCTCACTGAGCAAGCCAACATACTGTGTTTCCATGCGGGTTTCCCTTCAGTCTTGTACCTTAGCATATATAATTGATGTCAACTTCAAGGGGAGGTGGACAGGTTTTGAGAGGACTGACATCATGCTATCGTTAGAGAAAGCAACTCTGCTTTCTTTGAGGACAAGCAGGATGATAGTCTTCACAAGTGAGGATCCCTAGCTACAGACTGCCCCGAACGAAAAAAGGGAAAAACAAATGCCAACAGGCATAACAGTATTTTTGCTGGCACAATCCTTTTTTGCATTTTATCTTATCTATGAGGGGCAGCCTGGAAAAAAACCACAGGCCTTAGGGACAGACGGAACAAACCTGTTGCGTGAGCCATTCCTGTCCAAAGAGTAATGAAATGTGAATGTGTGAATTCCATGTTACAGATCTGCACATCTTCTCTATGGGACCAATCGTAGGTGAGCCACTGATGCTGCCATGGCTAGGACAGACTAAGCCTTGACATGGCACACCAGATTCAGGCCCGCTTGGGTACAACAGAAGGAAATGCAATCTGCTAACCAATCTGATAAAGTATGTTTGGCAATGACAATCCTCAGTTTATTGGTGTCAAATGAAACAAAAAGCTGGGTGGTCTTTCTATGTACTTCAGTCTGTTCTAGGTAGAAGGCCAAGACTCTTTTTCAGTACAAATTGTGCAGTGTTTCCTTGATGATCATGTGACCTGGAAAAATGCTGGAAGGACAATAAACTGATTAAGATGGAATTCCAACACCACGTTAGGCAAAGGATGGGTATATAGAACTTCCTATCATGAAAAAACCTTGTATAAAGTTGATAAATTACTACAGTCTACTGATCACTGACCCTGCACACTGAAGCAATCACCTCTAAAAATACAACCTTCCAGGTCAGACACTTCAGATCACAGAGAAGCACAGTGGCTCAGAAAAAGAGTTTTCATCAGCTGGGACAAAACCACAGTGAGGTCCCAAAATATAGCTGGAGGCCTGATGGGAGGCTTCAAATGAAGCAGGACCCATATAAACCCGACAACCAAAGCCTGTACAGAGATGGGTCTACCTTCTACATGCTGGTGATGTGCCAACTGCACTAAGGTGAACTTTTCCTGAGTTGGTTTTGAGACCACACGCTGACAAATGTAGAAGGTACTCAACTAGTTTTTGTGTGGAGCAGATGAAAGTATGAAAGGCCTTCTACTCACTCCTCCATTTAAGTCCATATGACTTTCTAGTGGAATTCTTTCTTGAAGCTAACAGAACCCGAGATACATTGTCAGATAGATCAAGGGGTTGCAAAGTCAAACTCACAACAACTAGGCAGTGAGAATCAGAGTCCTGACATTGGGATGGTGCAACCTGCCCTGATCCTGAGTGATGAGGTCTGGAAAAATCCTAAGCCTAATTGGTACCCAGATGGACATCTCCCTGAGGTGCAGGAACTAGATTTGTCTTGGCCAAAAGGGAGCTATGGTAATCATGGTCTCCTGGTCTTCTAGAGTTTCAAAAGTGTTTTCAACACTAACAGTATTAGAGAATACATATACAGAAGCCCTTTGCCCCAGTGTAGGGCAAAGACATCTGAAGCTAGTTTGCCCCACTGTATGGAAAAGAAGAGCAGAATCTTCCTGTTTAGAGAAGATATAACAGATCCACTGCAGAGGTGCCCTACTGATGGAAAATATGGGTTGCTACCCCCCAGTCCAGGAATTATTTGTGTGATTCCAGGATCCAACTCAATCTGTCCACCATCTGCCAACTATATGGTCCTGAGAACCATCCCCTAAGAAATGAATCAGTTCCACAGCTGGACAGTCTCCAGACATAGAAGGCAAAATCCTATGCCTCCCCGCTTGTTGAGGTAATATATCACCACCTGGTTGACTTTTTGAACCAGGACTACATTGTTAGCCAAACAATCTCTGAAATCCATCAACACATACCAGATCACCCTTAGCTCTAAGTGGTTTATCTGATGAAGCTTTTCCTGAGCAGACTAAAGACCCTGGGTGCAGAGGTCACCTACATATGCTCCTCATCACAGATTGAACACATCCATGGTGAAGACAATTTTGACTGGAGAAATTTGGAAGGACATGCTCCTGATCAGATTGAAATTGTCCCACCACCATGATAAGGAGTCCATGAGTAGCTGTGACATGGTTGCTTTCCTTTAGATCTTGAATGGCCAACATCCGCTGAGATCTGACAGTCCATTGGGTTTTATTCATATTCTTTTTTTTTAGTTTAAAATATTTATAGACCATTTATAATAATAAAATCATGTTAAGATTATATCACTGACATAAAACAATCATGAAAGATAACAGCAAAACCAAACAACAACATTATAAATTCATCAAAAATATCCAAGTATTAAAATAATCTCCATATTCTTTAAACAAGATATCTCAATTCAATATAAACAGAATGTCAAGCTTCGTGAAAATTGAATTTCTTAAGCATCATCCAAAATACTTTTAGATCTTGCAAAGATCTTAATTCCTCAGGTAAACTGTTCTACAACTTGGCCCTATTATAAATAAAGCTCAATTTCTTGTCTATTTTAAATGGGCTGCCTGCACCACAGGCAACTCTAACAAAGACTGACCAGATAACCATAGTGTTTGGAAAGGACAATATGGTTTAAACATTGCGGTTAAACATGGAGGAAAATCACCATGTAATTTTCCTGTGAAGATATGCCAAGGGAGTGACATACAGTGGATACCATAAGGCCCAACATCCTCAACATGTCCCATGCTGATGTCTGATTCATCTGGATCCTTCCCACTGCAGATATCAAGGTGATAAACCTCTGATTTAGAAGGAAGGCTTTTGCCTGAGTCATGTCTAGCAGAGCTTCGAAAAACTCAAAATAAGATGATGGGTTCAAGTGGGACTTGGGTAGTTGACAATGAACCCTAGTAACTCCAACACCTGAATGGTCTTGTTCATTGTTTCTGTATCACTCACCTGCAATTTGCTCTTTACTAGCCAATTGTCCAGATAGGGATACACATGCACCCCCAGCTTGACTAAGTGCACTGCCACCACGGCAAGGCATTTGGTGAAAAAATGCAGGGCTGACGCTAGGCCAAAGGGCAGTACACAATACTAGAGATGGTGGTTCCTCACAACAAATTTGAGATATTTCCTGCAACGAGGTAATATCTCTATGTGGGTGTAAGTATCCTTGAGATAGACAAAGTATAACCAGTCACCTTTTTGAAGAAAAAAGGTTAAGTATATAAGAAGCAAGTATATAAGAAGCAAGTGTATAAGAAGCAAGTCAACTGTTTTTCTGTAAGTTTATTGTACTCATTTAAAAATTTTATTGTACTTGGCCTCTTGGTCTTCTTGAGAGTAGATTTGACCACCACAGTAGTAGCTGCCTCCTTTTGAATCTGGGAGCTTTCTGGATGAGATATACTGTGACCTCCTTCCTGTTAATGGGAGCCACTGAGAGGGAGTTTCTCCCACATCCTCATCTGCACCTCCTGAAGGATTTTGTGGACTGGGACTGCCATGATCTCCTTAGGGGGCTCCTCAAACTAGAGGATATCCAGCATTTCAGTTCTGGTTTCATCCTTCATCTACAAAGTAATGCAAATATCTATTAACTCTGGGGTGTTACTTGCTCAAAATAAGGTTTGCAACCTAGGGATTAGTTTAGTTTCAGGGCTAACACTAAAGTCTTATAAAAGACATCTGATGAAGGTGTCATTTTATAAACTAAATATGCTTAAACAACTGAAAGCCCTCCTGTCAGAAGAAATGTTGAGAACTGCTTTACAAACATTGGTGACAGGACAACTAGACTACTAGTAATCTGTTGATAAGTCTATTTAAATTTGTGTCTTGCATTATGACTGATCCAACATGCTGCCACAAGGTTAAGCAGTGGTAGATGTCTACTTGATCACATCTCACCAGTGCTGAGTAATCTCCACTGGTTGCCAATAAAGACTCTGGTATGAGCTTGCCTAGGCTGGTGGTGAAGACACATAGCATCCAATCCGCAGTCAAGGCTTCAGAGAGAGGTGTACTTGGCTATTTTAGCACGGATCCCAGGGAACTTCAGGACCCCAGGAAGTCCCCTCCAAATGAGCAGAAGATCACCAGCGGGTTATCGGGCATTGATCTCAATTCTCCTTCAGGAACCAGCATTGGCCCCAGAACCTGCATCGATGCCTGGCTACCGAGCAGCTGAAGGGACTCAAGTAGTGGCTTGAAGGCAGGCGGAGCTGGTCCCTTCAATGCTGAAGCGCCAATTCTCCCCAGAGCCTTTTCCAAGGCCTGCTGGATCTTTTTATCCAACTCCTCCCTCAAAGATGGCAGATTCCAACACATACTAGGAGGCAGAAGAGGTGACAAATCTCCTTCAAAACCAAGAAGCATATCAGTGGTAGACACCTGGACCCTTAGAGAAAGATGAGGATCCTAGGCTTTCTGTGATAAGCTCTCCTTACCACGGGACCATCTAGGGAGATTTTTGGCAGCCACCAGAACATCCCTGCTCCCAGTATTGTACACGGATGTAGACTGATGCTTCTTCTGCTTCCCCTGATACCATCATCAGAACTCCTCAATGCTGGTAACGAAGCTATCACCTTCTTCGAATAGGGAGAATGAGATGATGGCCTGTCCTTGGGGTCCCTACCAACATTCGGCATTGCAAGAACTATGGGGATTGAAAAAAGGCAAGAAGGCCCTTTAACCCTAGTTAACCTCACAATCTTTCCATTTTGTACTTTTCAGTACAATTCATCTGATCAAGTATTAGAAATCAATCATCTGGAGCATAAACTTCTAATTTTCTACACATATTCTGACTGCCATAGCTCCAATCCTTTGACATAATTCAATGAGGCTTTATCTGCATTAGTTATAATTCCTTGACTTCTGAAGGAACTTCATCCAGAAGTAGTCCAGAAGGGACAGGAGAAGTAAGGACAGCAATTACAATTGTCTTGATCAAAGCTTTCTTGCAAAAAGAAATTACATACTGACATCCTAAACACAAAACAATGGAGGAACTAAAAATACAGCAATAATAATGACAAATTACATTAACTTCTTTCCCAGTCCTCCAAACCAGGATCCTATACCCAGGAAATCCCAGTCCCAATTTGGTGGGGGTATATGGGCTTGAGAGATGAATCTTGGTTAGTGGTGGAGATCTTTTCTAACTCATCTGATTTATCAATAAAAGCACAGTTGGAAAAGTTAATAAACTCCCATACTCCACCCTTTTCAGCAAGCAGCATATCTAAAACTTGTCAATTCTGCATAACCATCCTTGCTAAGATACTACTTCTACCTGCGAGTCTGCTATTGCATTGTTGATTTCATTTTCTAAGGTCTTGACTAATGCCGAGACATTGTGCAGGGCTATTTCTAATTCAGCTCCAACTAATTGTGGGAAGAAAGCCTAGACAAAGCTGTGGAGCCCTGTAGCTTGGTCAGAGATACATTTTGACTCATGGTGAAAATGGGCATGAGAGTATTATGACCATGCCAAAAAGCAGAAAATAACTTACCGGAGATGAATGGCACCTGGGAGTAGGCCCTGATATGCTCCCGTCGCAATAACACCCCTCCTTATCTTTGTATCAATATTGGTGGTATAGATGTCTCCATGCAATGGCTTTTATGTGTTTTGCTCTCTTGACATACGGATTACTACAGACGACACATCCACTTCTCACCAACACTTATGTCAACCTCCCCATACTCTGGACTAACTCTTTTAACCTAATTGTTGGGTATGTATGCAGTTCGGACAAAAGGCAGCTGGCCACTTTTTTCTGATATCTGGGTCAAGGAAGAATACTACTTTCAAAATTACTAATGTTCAGTATTTTCCTCTGCATCTTCCACTTACTACTGCTGACATCTGTGTTCGGTGGGTTTCCACAAGAAAACAAAATTGCTTACCTGTAATAGGTGTTATCCAAGGACAGCAGGATGTAGTCCTCACATATGGGTGACATCACTGGACGGAGCCCTATCACAGAAAACCTTCTGTCAAAGTTTCTAGAAACCTTTGACTGGCACACTGAGCATGCCCAGCATGCCATTATCCCTTGAGCCACATGGGTCTCCCTTTAGTCTTGTTTGTAGTAATAAGCTTTAGCTAAAAATAAAATAATAAAACATTTCGGACCCAACTCCGCGGGGTGGTGGGTGGGTTTTGTGAGGACTATATCCTGCTGTCCTGGGATAACACCTATTACAGGTAAGCAAATTTGCTTTTTTCCAGGACAAGCAGGATGATAGTCCTCACACATGGGTGATTAGCAAGCTACAGGCTGAGTCATATGTGTATTGGACCAACAGTGTAAAACTTGTGCAACGGGCACAACAACTGGTGTACTGTTGGAAAAATGAGGCAGCCTGAAATCACAGCAGGTTGAATGTGGAAGGAATTGGAACTATACTGGAAATAAGTTCTTTAAGACAGATTCTGCAAATGTGTGAAGAAAGCTCCAAGTTGCTTTGCAGATGTCAGCAATCGGCACAGAACGATAGAGTGCTACTGAGGTTGCCATTGCTCTGAGTGCGCTTTTACTCGTCCCTGGAGAGAAAAGCCTGCTTTTACATAGCAGAAGTCTATACAATCTGCGAGCAGTTAGAGAGTGTTTGTTTGCAGACTGCTTTACCCGGTTTGTTTTTATCAAAAGAAATAAAGAGCTGGGTGGAATCCCTATAGATTTTAGTGCTGTGCCCAGGCAAATTGGTTCCCTGATGGAAAGGTTGAGGAGTATGGGAAACCATACTTGCCGAGGCCAATACGGGGCTATGAGTATCATTGACCTTTTGTCCTGTTGTAGCTTCATTAGAGTTTTGGTTATTAGCGGTATTGGGGGATATGCATATAGAAGTTCCAGGGGCGAGGAAAGGTATCCTTGGCTAACTGGTTTCTCTGTTTGCGCAGGGAGCAGAATCTGTCCACTTTGTGATTCATCTCGGATGCAAAGAATTCCATTGTTGGTTGACTCCAACGTTGGAATATCCTGGTCGCAACTGAAGGATCCAGGGACCATTCGTGGGGCTGGAATTGACGACTTATTTGGCCCGGAGAAACATGGAATGTGTCAAGGCCCAGTCCCAAATTTTTGCAGCTTCTTGGCAAAGGAGATAAGCGCCCGTGCCTCCTTGTTTGTTCAGGTACCACATGGCAAATGTATTGTCTGTTTGTATTAGCACAGACTTGTATGAAAGGCAGTCCTTGAACGCATAGAGAGCATAACGTATAGCTCGAAGCTCCAAGAAGTTTATTTGGAAAGTTGCTTCGAGTGTTGTCCAAGTACCTTGAGTCTGAAGGCCTTCTGTATGTGCTCCCCAACCCAAGGTGGATGCATCTATAGTTAAGGTTATTTGCGGAACTGGTTGCTGGAAAGGTAGGCCTTCGAGCAAATTGTTCGTGTTCCCCCACCAGAGGAGAGATGAATGTAACTGGTGGGATATTTGAATTGGAGACGAAGGTGGTTGAATAGCTTGGAGCCACTGAGATTTCAATGTCCATTGCATTATTCTCATGGCTAATCTGGCCATAGGAGTGACGTGAACTGTGGAGGCCATGTGGCGAGCAGAGTGAGGAACTGATGGGCTATCCCTGTTTACTTTGTGCACAGAGAGTTCGCTAAAGTGGACAGAGTCTCTGTGCGGTCTTTTGGGAGAAGGCTTTGGATACAGTGGTGTTCAATTCTGCTCCGATGAATTGTAGAAGGCGAGATGGTAGGAGGTGGGATTTTGGGTAGTTTATTAGAAATCCTAACGAGTGAAGCGGATTGATTGTTAGTTTGAAAGATTGGAATGCTGCCTGCTTGAATGGCTTTTGATAAGCTAGTCGTCTAGATATAGAAAGACATGTATTCCCATCTTGCGTAAATGGGCCGCTGCCACCGCTAGGCACTTTGTGAATACTCTGGGTGCCGAGGCAAGTCCGAATGGCAGAATACGGTACTGAAAGTGTTGATGACCCACCAGGAAGCGCAGGTACTTGTGATGAGGGAGAAAAATTGGTATGTGAGCATAAGCGTCTTGAAGGTCCAGAGAACAGAGCCAGTCTCCTGACTGAAGAAGGGGAAGCATTATGCCTAAGGATACCATTCTGAATTTTTCCTTCCGTAGAAATTTGTTGAGATTTCGGAGGTCTAAGATAGGACGTAGGCCTCCTGTGTTCTTTGGAATGAGAAAATATCGGGAGTAGAATCCACTGCCCTGCTGAGGTCGGGGAACTGGTTCCATGGCCCTGGCTCTCAGGAGGGTGGATGAAGCAAAATTGCTTACCTGTAATAGGTATTATCCCAGGACAGCAGGATGTAGTCCTCTTATATGGGTGACATCACTAGACGGAGCCCTATCATGGAAAACTTTGTTAAAGTTTCTAGAAACTTTTGACTGGCACACTGAGCATGCCATGATCCCTCGAGCCACAGGGGTCTCCTCTTCAGTCTCGTGTGTAGCAATAAGCGTTAGCAAAAATAAAATAATAAAACGTAACGAACCCAACTCCACGGGGTGGCGGGTGGGTTTCGTGAGGACCTCATCCTGCTGTCCTGGGATAACACCTATTACAGGTAAGCAATTTTGCTTTATCCTAGAACAAGCAGGATGATAGTCCTCACATATGGGTGATTAGCAAGCTACAGGCTGAGTCATTCTTGTATTGGACCAACAGCAAACAACTTGTGCAATGGGCACAACAACTGGTGTACTGTTGGAAAAAATGAGGCAGCCTGAAATCACAGCAGGTTGGATGCGGAAGGAGTTGGGATTACGCTGGAAACAAGTTCTTTAAGACAGATTGTCCGTAGGCTGAATCTTGTTGTCCTTCCTTGTCCAAACAATAATGAGCTGCAAAGGTGTGAAGAGATCTCCATGTTGCAGCCTTACATATGTCAGCTATTGGTACTGAACGATAGTGTGCTACTGAGGTTGACATTGCTCTTACTGAGTGTGCCTTTACTCGTCCCTGGAGAGGAAGGCCTGCTTTTTCATAGCAGAACTCTATACAATCTGCAAGCCAGTTAGAGAGAGTTTGTTTGCCCACTGCTTTACCCGGTTTGTTGTTATCAAAAGAAACAGAGTTGAGTGGATTTCCTATGGACTGCCGTGCGGTCTAGTTAATATGCAAGTGCACGTTTACAGTCTAAGGTGTGCAAAACCCTCTTACCTTTGTGAGAGTGAGGTCTTGGGAAGAATGTGGGCAAGACTATGGACTGATTCAAGTGGAATTCCATAACTACCTTGTGAAGGAATTTTGGGTGATACGGAGTACCACTCGGTCATGTAGGAACCTTGTATAGGATGAGTATGTGACAAGTGCTTTTAACTCACTAACCCTTCTAGCAGATGTAATAGCCACTAGGAAGAGAACCTTCCATGTAAGAAATTTAACATCGCAGGAGTCCATGGCTTCAAAGGGAGAACGCATGAGTCTTGTTAGTACTATATTAAGGTCCCATTTTGTGACTGCTGGCCGTAATGGGGGTTTAAGGTGAATTAAACTTCTCATAAACCTACTGACAAGGGGTTGCGCTGATATCTGTGCATCCCCTACTGTATGATGGCAAGCTGAGATAGCACTTAAATGTACCCTTACTGACGTAGTCTGGAGACCAGAGTCTGAAAGGTGCCAGAGATAGTCTAATAAAGATGCTGTGGGGCAGGAAAAGGGGTCAATACCTTTCTGTGCACACCAAGTGGTGAAGCTTTTCCACTTAGGTTTTTCGTGTGGAAGTTTTACGAGAAGCTACAAGCACTTGAGACACATTAGTTGAAAGATTGAGTGATTGCAGGATCAAGCTTTCAACATCCAGGCTGTTAGAGATAGGGATCGAAGGTTGGGATGGCGTAACCTGCCTTAATCCTGAGTTATGAGAGTGGGAGCTGTACCCAGGTGAACTGATTCTCTAATTGAGAAGTCGAGAAGTATGGGAAACCACACTTGTCGAGGCCAATATGGGGCTATGAGTATTAGGGGTGTGAATCGTGTGATCGATCGTCTTAACGATCAATTTTGGCTGGGGGGGGGGGGGGAGGGAAATCTGATCGTCGTGTTTTTTTTTTTTTTTTTTTAATCGTTAAAAATCGTAAATCGGGGGAGGGCGGGAAAACCGGCACACCAAAACAACCCTAAAACCCACCCCGATCCTTTAAAACAAATCCCCCACCCTCCCGAACCCCCCCCAAATGTTTTAAATTACCTGGGGTCCAGTGGGAGGGTCCCGGCGCGATCTCCCACTCTCTGGCCACGGCTGCGTTAAGAGAAATGGCGCCGGTGGCCCTTTGCCCTTATGTGACAGGGCAAAGGTAGCGCCGGCGCCATTTTGGTTCCTGGCTCCCGACATCACGTGTGCAGGAGATCGCTCTCGGACCCCTGCTGGACCCCCAGGGACTTTTGGCCAGCTTGGTGGGGGGGGGCCTCCTGACCCCCACAAGACTTGCCAAAAGTCCAGCGGGGGTCCGGGAGCGACCTCCTGCACGCGGGCCGTATTGCCAATATTCAAAATGGCACCGGCCTCCTGTATAGCTGGTGAGGTCAGAGCAGCTGTAGGGGGTGGCAGAGAAGGCGGAACCGGCTCTTCCACAGGTCCCCTGTGGTGGCTCGGTACCTGGAAACGTTACCGGTGGGGATCGCCTTGGAGTGAGAAGCATCGAGGGTATCGCTGGACCTTCCACGCGAGACCTTTTCGGCGATGGTTCTACTGGCATCGGACTTCCCGGAATCGATGCGACATGGGGTGTCGACATCAATCAATGACTATGGTCATGTTTCTCCCGATATTCAGTGCTTTTTTCTCAAGCCCCGATATAGATTTTACAGATGACCGGGATGGAGTCGGTGATAATCGGTCACCGGAGCCGTCAGGGCGATGTTTTCGGACGACTAACTTTTTAGCCGCTCCAGCCGAAGATGACTGAGTCGATGTCGACTTTGATGGCATTAGTTGAATATGGAAGAGATGTACCATCTTCTCTTGATGGGCTCGCCTGCCCTTGGCAGTCATCTCGGCGCTTTGTGGACAGGAGGAAATGTTATAAGATTCGCCCAAGCACAGCACACACTCGACATGCGGGTCGGTGATAGACACAGTGTGAGGGCAGTTTGAGCATTTTTTAAAAACCCATTGCCATTACGAAGGCTGGACAGCCGTCGACGACCTTCTGACAGAAAAATGCTGTTTAACCGGAATCGACAGGGAAAAAACAAGTACTCACCGGCCGGTGGAGACAAGAAGACCCCTATAAAGGGGTAAATTGAGAAATTTTAACTTTTTCTCTAAGTATTTTGTGTGAGAAAACTCACACAGGGCTCCTTCACCGCGATGCTAAGTGCAGCGCGGAAAAACGAAGACCGAAGGGAGACCCCTGTGGCTCCAGGGATCATAGCATGCTCAGTGGGCTCAGTGTGCCATCCAAAAGTTTCTAAAAACTTTGACAGAAAGTTTTCCGTGATAGGGCTCCGTCCAGTGACGTCACCCATATGTGAGGACTATCATCTTGCTTGTCCTGAGATAATTCTGTTTGCAGAAGTGTGGAATGATCCTTATGTACCCAAAGTGAGTTTGGTGGAAAATTTTTGGGCATTGTGAGAAAATCCAGATGGTAACCTTGATTTATAATGGAGAGTACCCATTGATCTGTTGTGATGTTTGACCAATTGGGAAGGAAAAAGGAGATCCGACCTCCTACTGATAGATTTGGTGCCATATTGGTGGAGTGGCTGCTGTCCTCTGGCAAGTTTTTCAAAAACCTGTTGCAGGGCCTGTTTGAGGGGGAGGTTGTGGCCTAGGTGCCCTCGGCTGTCTTGACTGACCTCTCTGGGACGGTCTTGATACCCTACCACGAGATGCTTGAGGATAGTATCGTCGTGGTCTGTAATAGAGTTTTCTAGTGTCTTTCCTGGCTGTTCTTCGTGCAGAAGATGGTGTGTCTGTTGGAACAGCGGAGAGTTGTCAGTCTCAGAATGTTCTTTTAATTGTACCACTGCAGCTTGTACTTTGTCTCCAAATAGGTTTTCCCCTGTACAAGGCAGATCTGCCAATTTGTCTTGAATTTCAAACCTGATGTCAGAAGCCTTTAACCAGGCCCATCTACGGGCACTAATTCCCATTGCAGCCATCCTGGATGTTTCAAAACATTCATAAGCTGCCTCTAGACCCTTATGAATGATGTTAGTAAGGGAATCTTGGTATTGTTGAGGGAGTGACTCAGACAATTCTTTGTGTCCACAAACTGCGTTGATATTGAGTCATATACAACTGATATGACGCAATTCTTGAGACAAGCATTGACCCTTGGAACATTTTCTGGCCAAGAGTATCTAGAAATTTTTGTTCCTTCACAGGAGGCATTGACGAGTGAGGACAAATTCTCTGATTTCTTTTGGGCAGATTCCACCACTACAAACTGGTGTGGGAGTTGAGGTTTCTGGAAGCCTGGTATGTGTTGAACCAGGTAAGTGGCATCAGTCTGCTTGTTTACTGGTGGTATAAAACAAGGGTGTTCCAAAAACCTATGCTGAAGATCCACAAGTACTTCATGCACAGGGACTGCAAGAACTTCCTTAGGAGGATCTACAAATTGCAAAACCTTGAGGGTTTTCTGTCTGGTGTCCTCTTCTGCTTGTATCTGGAAAGGTATGGTATCTGCCATTTCCTTCACAAAATTTGAAAAAAGAGAGGTACTCCGGGGGTGATTTTCTTCTCTTTTTCGGTGGGGATGGATCTGATAGAATATCCTCCGATGAAGAATCTGTGTTTTCTTCCTCCCAGGTGTCTGAAGAAGGTTGCCGTGGAGGAGTGGAGTGAGGAATAAAGAGAGGCATCAAAGACATCGATGGTGAAAGGAAGGGAACCAATGGAAAACTCGGGAGTCTTGGCTGTGAAATACCCAAGGGTCCCGGGATTGGTTCGGGCATCGAGGAATCCCTCGAGGCATCATCTTCCCTGGGATTGGAAACCGGAGTTTTCGTACCCAATGGTGATGGTTGCTTCGGAAAGGCGCCGATAAGGGCGTCGAGCCTATTGAGTATCGGTGCTAACAGGGAAAGGTCCGGTGTTGGCATCGGTGTAGGCATCGGTGTCGATGGTCTCAGGTCTCGCAGAGCATGTTTTACTGCCTGGCAGATGAAACCGTCCAGTTCCTCCCGTATAGCTGGTGAGGTCAGAGCAGCTATAGGGGGTGGCAGAGAAGGCGGAACCAGCTCTTCCACAGATCCCTGTGGTGGGGCGGTACCTGGCACCGATATCGGTGGGGATCGCCTTGGAGTGAGAGGAATCGAAGGTATCGATGGCTCTTCTACTCGAGACCTTTTTGGCGATGGTTTGATGGGCATCGAGAGAGCTCTAGGAGTCAAACCGACATTGGGCGTCGAAGTCCATCGATGATGGTGGTGATGTTTTTCTCGATGATCGGAGGTCTGCTTCTTGAGTCCCATTTTGTGGATGACCAAGAAGGAGTCAGACTATCTGACACCGCTTCCATCTGAACGATGTTTAGTTTTAATGACTAATTTCTTCGCCACTCCAGCCAGAGACAACTGAGTCTATGTCGACGTAAGTAATTGAAGATAGAAGAGATGTTCCATTTTCTCCAGATGGGCCCGTCTGCCTTTGGCCGTCATCTCGGCGCATTGTGGACATGTCAATACGTTATGTCCCTCACCCAGGCACAAAACACTCGACATGCGGGTCAGTGATGGACATGGTGCGAGGGCAATTCAGGCTATTTTTGAAACCCGTTGCCATTTCAAAGGCCGGACAGCCATCGACGGCCTTGTGAAGAGAAAAAACGCAAAAACGGTATCGACCGGAGAAAGTTTTGTACTCACCGACTGGTAGTGAAAGGGAGACCCCTATGAAGGGGGAAATTTGAAAAACTTTGAAACTTTTCCTGTCAGGAAAAAATTGTGTGAAAACTATCACACAGGGCTCCTTCACCGCGAGGCTAATAGCAGCGCGGAAAAAAAGAAGACTGAAGGGAGACCCCTGTTGCTCGAGGGATCATGGCATGCTGGGTATGCTCAGTGTGCCAGTCAAAAGTTTCTATAAACTTTGACAGAAAGTTTTCCGTGATAGGGCTCCGTCCAGTGACGTCACCCATATGTGAGGACTATCATCCTGCTTGTCCTGGGATAACTAATGCTTCTGGTGAAACCAAAAGCAACAAGACTATTAAATTCTATCCTAATGGTACTAGACTTATGCCACAGAATTATAACTGCTCAGTCTTAGGGGCAATGGTAGGAAAACACTTGCGCATGTTTGTTTTATTAATCAAACCCATTATTTTCACCTAATATTTCTACTCCATCCATCAGTTGTAGCTTGAGCAGCAAATCATAAATCTCTGCATTTTCTCTCACTTTATGAGGGTGGCTTAAGGTTACAGATAAAGAGAAAAAATGACCTTCAGTTAGTTTATGGATTACCTCCCCTGATGCTTATTTCATGGTAAAAGGATCGGGAAATAGATATATGGGTAAGGCTCGTACTGTTACTTTAGATTATCATCCCAGTTCTTTCACTTCTCACTGTATAACCAACTGCTCCCCTGAATTCAATGCCTCTTCTCCCAGTGGGCCATATGTCCCTTGATGTCGATGCACTGGATTTCCAGTACCTGAAGTATTTCTCCATTAGTTTCACTTGGGACAGACATCCTTTCGGGGTTATACTCCCATATTTGCAATACCTCTGGATATCATGTGATGTTCCCAGGCCCAGGATAAATCTCTCGTGAGGATCTTTGACAGACATGACCATGGAGCGTCAGGGCACCACTGGAATCCACTAGACATGATTGATCAAAAAAGGAGGGAAGCAAAATCAAATTCTATGGCAGTGATGATTGATGTCCGCCAGGTATTGATGGCACACCGACCCAGCCAAGAGATGGAATAAAAACTTAAACAATCGAAAAACCTATTGTCAGGTTGGGGGCCTCTGCAGTACAACCACACCAGTGGTACAGATTAATTAGTAGCAAAGTCAAGAACAGAACATTTCTTGACTTATGCACTGCAAGTAAACAAACATATAACTCACAGTTTGGGTAAAGCTCACTTCCCATTCAGATCTGGCCCAGGTCATTTCACCATAGTGCTCTTTCTTTAGCCCTCCCTGAGCCATCTAAATTCTGGAAACACTTTCCAGGTATCTCAGCATCTCTTTGGAATCCCCCAAGGACCACTTTGTATCCTCAGAGGCAGGGCCAGCCAGCAGGCCACCTGCAGTCTAAAGTTGGGTTTCTCTGAGCCAGTTTGTGGCTCTGCACACAGAAAACCTGCCTGTGGACCATGCAGACCAAGGTTCAGTGCAGCCAAAACACCTTTTACCCTGACACCTACCTAGGGAAAACCACTGGGAAAGAAGGCAGAAATAATATCACTGAGCCCCATGATAAATGATCCTACTTGGAAAAAGCCAAGAAACACAGCCTAAAGCAGGAACAGTGAAGAACTGCGACTGGAAGCTTTGCACAAGAAGAGAGATTGAAGCTGTCTCCAGGTGGATGCATGATATGTTGCATGTTGGGCATACTCAGTGAGTCACAAAATTTTAGAAACTTTGACATAAAAGTTTTTTGCCAGCTCAATTGGATGATGTCACCTACTTGTGAGGACTGCCATCCTGCTTGTCATGAGAGAAATGCAAGGAGCACTAATTAACAAACAGAAGAATTAAGATTTTCAATAGATAATGCTAGTGTTTTTCTAACTCTTGATGTTTGAAAGATTTTTTTAAAATATAACATCTCAAAATAAATTACCCAGGTAATACAGGGTCCCGGGCTTTTTCCTCTGGTTCTTTAACCCTGCTCATAAGTCAATACCTATACAGAAAATGCTTTCTAATGTACAATTGCTTACATTTTCAATGATACCATATGAAACACAAAATTACTGTAATGACAAAACATTTTGAATTTAAAGTTCCATTTTCACTTCATAGCAACTTTAATTTTATACCAAGATCATTATAACAAGGTTTTCAAGGGTAATGAGTCAGATGAACTGAACCAAATTACTGTGAACCTGGAAGATGTAGTAGGCAAGATTGACAAATTAAAGAGTAGTAAATCACCTGGACCGGATGGGTATGCATCCTAAGGTACTGAAGGAACTAAAAAATGAAATTTCTGATCTATTAGTTAAAATTTGTAACTTATCATTAAAATCATCCATTGTACCTGAAGACTGGAGGATGGCCAATGTAATCCCAATATTTACAAAGGGCTCCAGGGGCGATCCGAGAAACTATAGACCAGTGAGCCTGACTTCAGTGCCGGGAAAAATAGTGGAAACTATTCTAAAGATCAAAATCATAGAGGATATAGAAAGATACGGTTTAATGGAACACAAGAGTGGAGGAGTAGCCTAGTGGTTAGAGCAGTGGGCTTCGAACCAGGAGACCAGGGTTCGAGTCATGCTGTCGTTCCTTGTGATCTTGGGGCAAGTCACTTTACCCTCCATTGCCTCAGGTACAAACTTAGATTGTAAGCCCTCTAGAGATAGGGAAATACCTACTGTACCTGAATGCAATCCACTTTGAAGCGCTGAAAAAGTGTGAAAAGCAGAATATAAATCTAAATAAATAAAATAAGTCAACATGGATTCACCCAAGGGAAGTCTTGCCTAATAAATCTGCTTCATTTTTTTGAAGGGATTAATAAACATGTGGATAAAGGTGAACCGGCAGATGTAGTGTATTTAGATTTTCAGAAAGCGTTTGACAAAGTCCCTCATGAGCGGCTTCTAAGAAAACTAAAAAGTCATGGGATAAGAGGCAATGTCCTTTCGTGGATTACAAACTGGTTAAAAGACAGGAAACAGGGAGAAAGATTAAATGATCAATTTTTTCATTGGAAAAGGGTAAACAGTGGAGTGCCTCAGGGATCTGTACTTGGACCAGTGCTTTTCAATATATATATAAATGATCTGGAAAGAAATACGACGAGTGAGGTTATCAAATTTGCGGATGATAGAAAATTATTCAGAGTAGTTAAAACACAAGCGGATTGTGATACATTAAAGGAGGACCTTGCAAGACTGGAAGATTGGGATCCAAATGGCAGATGAAATTTAATGTGGACAAGTGCAAGGTGTTGCATATAGGGAAAAATAATCCTTGCTATAGTTACACGATGTTAGGTTCCATATTAGTGGCTACCACCCAGGAAAAAGATCTAAGCATCAGAGTGGATAATACTTTGAAATCATCGGTTGAGGAGGGTCACGTGATATGGTAGCCGGAAGGCAGCGTTTCTTCCAGGCTCCAGCTTTGCCCCACCAATCGCGTACAATCCGCGGGGAAAAACAATTGAAAAAGCACTAAAAACGAGCAGGGGACAGAGTACATGTCAGCGATTTCAACTCGGGGACAGCCGTGGTCCTCGATGACAGCACGGAGCGTGAAAAAGGGAAAAGAGAAAGAGCTGGTCTCCGAGGATAAGATGGCAGCTGTGACGAACGGTGGGTCTCCCTCCCCCCACTCACCGCTAACGATCGAAGAAATAAAATTAGCTATCCGAGAAGCTTTGGATGAAAAGTTGACGCTGCTTACCTCGCAGCTGGGGGAGGTGAGAGACTCACTAGCAGCGATCCATCCTAGGCTGGAGAATGCAGAGACCAGGATCTCCGAGCTGGAGGAGTCTGTGGGGCACACACGTGTCAGAATGGAGGCAGGAGATAAGAGCATACAGGCCCTGCAGGCCAAGGTAGAAGAGCTGGAAAATAGGGCTCGTCGAGATAACTTAAGATTTTTGGGCTTTCCAGAGGAAATAGAGGAGCAGTCTCTGTGTGCTCTATTAGAATCCTGGCTCCCAGAGGTGCTTGCCTTGCCTCATCTGCAGGGGAAGCTGACTGTGGAGCGTGCTCACAGGCTGGGAGCAAGAACCTCGGTGGGGGGGAGGCCCAGACTGGTAATAGCAAAGATTTTAAATTCCGCACATAAAGCAGAGCTTTGGAGGGCATCCCGAAAACAAAGAGACCTGCGCTATAAGGAACACACCATCAGGATTTTTCAAGATTTTTCAGCGGCTGTATTAGAGGCAAGGCTTGCTTTTTCACCTCTCTGCTCCAAGTTGCATAAGCAGGGAACTAAATTTGCACTACTCTTCCTGGCGCGTTCGGTTCAAACTTTCACTACAGTGGACTCTGCAAAAAGTTTCATGGACTCATTGCTTACTTAATACTCTGCAGTTTTGATTTTTTTTCTCTCTTCTTTATTTTTACAATAAAATGTACTGATGTAGGGCAGCAGTGGGATGCAGGGAGTGACTATCAGAACCTGGGTGCCTTAACTCAGAGTGGGAGAAGATGGTGGTACTCGCTTAGAGAATACAGATATTTGGATTTACAAGTCTCCAGTGGGAGGTAATAGAATGAACCCAGAAATAGGGTTAGCTGCCAGCATTGGATTCCTAAGAGCACAGCACCCGGCGGGACATTTCAGATATTTCTTAATTTTTTTTCTTTGGAATTTCCCTTTGAATGACTGGAGACTCCCTAGACCTGTGACCAGTACTTGGGCTATAACTTGACTATGTTATGATAATTTTCTGGCGGGATGTTTTAATCTCAAGACTGATCATCACACTTGCGCAAGGCCCCAGGGTTTGTTCTAACATTTGGAGTTCGGGTCGGCTGTGAGAGAGGTCACTCTTGTGGACGCTGGGGGCTTAGATCCGCTGGAACTGAACAGAGGGGTGTGAACACCGAGTGAAATGCCGCAGCAGGACCCTTCGCAGATCCAGCGGATGGTGCAGCCAGAGTTCCTTACTGACATTTTCATATGGTGTACACTCTATATTACAAGATTTCTCATAAAAATGGGTTGGGCTGTGGGGAATTCTCATAACTTGAAGGGTGGTACTGATTGTCTGTTATCTCTCATACACATTTTATTTAGATTGTTTTCTATTACTGGTAACTTAATACAGGCACAAGAATAGTTAGCTAGAATTGTTTCTAGTGGAACCACAGAGAATATGTGGTAGCGCCTGTAAGACTTCCTCTTTTTTTTTTTTTTTTTTTTTTTTTTAATAGTGATACAGAGCGTGCCACTCGCTTACGTTTTTTTTTCAACAGCTTACTTTATGGGGAAGGTGGGGAGACGGTTAGTTCCCATTAGTTGTATGGTTATCTGATGTTTGGTGGGGCGAAGTTAGGGACACATCTATACGTGATCTCAGGTCTCCCCTTATGGGAGCGAGGGAACGAGGGAAGAAAGTACGTGGTTGGGGGATGAGTCAAGGGGACTTGGGAGGTGGGCGGGGGGTGGAACTGGGGGGAACAAAGGTTTGGTTGGGGAACATGGTTAAGAAGAATGATGGGGTGGGGGGGGAAGGTGGGGGGTAATCGCACAGAGTGAAGGCAATGCTGTTCTACTAAATCACTGCTTCTGCCTGCATGGTGTCATGGAACTGTGGAAAGTTTTCTCTGGGGGGAGCTCTAGCTGGGGGGGCTCTTTCCATTGGGTTTTGGTATTCTCATCGACAAAGACTTCCTTCGGTGTATGCTATGAGTAATCCCATTAGGTTGGTTTCTTGGAATGTGTGTGGAGTAAATTCGCCAATTAAACGCTCTAAAATAATCTCTCAGCTAAAAAAAAAGGAGACTAAGATAGCTTATCTGCAGGAGACTCATCTTTCTGTGGAAGAGCATGCTAAATTACGACGGGATTGGGTTGGGGAGGTTCGTTTTGCTGCGGGGTCATCGAGGTCGGCAGGAGTCACCATATTGATTCACAAGACACTTCCCATAAAAATTAGCAAGGAAATAGCGGATCCTCAAGGCTGCTATATTATTCTGATCTCGGAGATTTATGGTAAGACAGTGGTTTTATGCAATATATATGCCCCCAATACTTATAGCCCACTATTCTATCGTAGTATCTACTCCCATTTACTTCCTTATATCAATGAGATTTTGTTGATTGGGGGGGTTTTTAATACCATACGAGACGCTGATCTGGATTCTTCAGCGTCGCGAGTACGGGAGCAGGGAGTGGGCAGAGGACCCCAGTTGTTAGAACAAGCATTTCATTTGTTGGATGTATGGCGAGTGCTTAATCTTACGGAACGGGACTTTACACACCTGTCCCAAGCTCATGCCTCTCACTCCAGGATGAGAGGCATGATTATTTTTTAATTAGTGATCATGCCTTTTCTTTCGTCACAGATGCAAAGATTGGAAATATAGTAATTTCAGATCACGCACCTGTTTGGGTTGATTTGCAATTCAATAAAGGCTATTCGCCAGCGCGTATCTGGAGATATCCCTACATTTTGACCAATGACATGAAATTTCGGAACTTCTTGCGCGCTAAATGGACAGAATATGAATCCCACAATAAATTACACATGGCTCAACCGGCCCTGTTTTGGTCCACGGCCAAGGCAGTCCTTAGGAGGGAGATAATCTCCTACATCTCACACCGTAAACGAGTTTTGGATCGTCGTATAATATCGTTGAATAATCAGATGCGCGGAGCTAGGATTCGCTTAATAGCAGGGGGTGGGGAGGAAGCGCGGGTCGCATATCGCTCGATACAGTTTGCACTTAATTCCCTGATACATCAACGGGCGAAGAAAAGCTTTGTTTATTACATTTTCAGTTACATCAATATATCAATAAAACAGGGCGAATGATGGCAAATATAATTCGGGCGGCACGGTCTAAGAGGTTTATCCCGGTGCTAAGAACGACATCCTCCCAGGTGATTCAAGATACTGATGGTATTTTGGAAAGATTTAGAGAGTTTTATTTGGCTCTCTATACCTCGGAGAGGGGGGGGTCAGAGGAGACGAGGGACAGGTTTTGTAATGATTTGCCATTTTCCACATTGACTCTACAACAAAGGGAGCGGCTAAATCAGCCCATACAGAAAGAAGAGGTAGTTCAGATTATCAGAGGCCTACCAAGTCTAAAGGCACCTGGACCTGATGGCTACACTGCAGAATTTTTTAAAGGGGTGGTAGATCAGATAGCGGAACCGCTGGCGGCAAATTATACAGAACTGATAGAGCGAGGATCTTTCTCCCCACACGAAAATCTGGCTTTCATTACTTTGATACCTAAACCAAACAAAGATCCCTTGAGACCGGAATCATACCGCCCGATCTCTTTACTAAATCTAGATCATAAAATACTGGCGAAACTCCTGGCAGAACGCTTGGCTCCTTTGTTGCCCATGTTGGTAGGGGATCACCAAGTGGGTTTTATTCGGCAGAGGTATGCTTTAGCCAACATACGTAGAGTATTGATAGCTCAAACCATTTGTAGGCAGTTAGAACAGTCACACCTAGTAATAAGTTTCGATGCCGAAAAAGCCTTTGATAGAGTAGAGTGGAAATCCTTGTTTTACATACTACGGAGAATGGGGTTTGAGGGATTTTACCTTCAAGCCATTAGTCTATTATATACGAACCCCAGGGCGGTGATTTAGGCCAATAGTGGGCTGTCCAGTCCATTTGTGGTCGCTAGGGGTACAAGACAGGGATGCCCGTTGTCCCCACTACTGTTTATATTACAATTGGAACCACTCATGTTAGCAATACACCAAAACAGGAATATCCGGGGAGTGAGATTGGGCCCGCAAATTTTTAAGGGGGTGGCTTTCGCGGACGACCTGCTGGTCTTATAACAGAACCCCGACGATCATTGCCGGTATTATTGGATACGATTGGGGAATTTGTCCGTTTCTCCGGATTACGTTTAAATGAGTCTAAATCCTCGGTCTTGGCTTACCCCAACACACTCCCCGCACAGTGGCAGGGGGATTTTCCTTTACAATGGGCCCAAGATAATTTATCATATTTGGGTATTAATCTTCCTGCGGATCCTGACCGTGTTTATCAGACTACTGTCCCACAGAGATTGCAGGCTACTATTGCACAGTTAGCGACATGGACCAAATTACCTCTGTCTCTGCTTGGCAGGATAAATCTATTTAAAATGATGATATTGCCTAGGTGGCTTTATCTCCTTCAAAATTTGACAATTCTCATATGACGGAAGGACTTACAGCGCTTGGAAGGAGTGCTAGGGAGATTTCTATGGAGGGGAGGGAAAGCACGTCTGCCATTATCCTGGTTGAAATCTAGGTGGGGAAGGGGCGGGCTGGGTGTGCAGGATTTGGCTTTATACAACATGGCTTGTAATCTGAGGCTTGTTAGGGATTGGCTGCTGGGTTCCTCTGCTTATGCCCCGTTCTATGCGGATGCTGCTTTGATGAACCCCATTGCGCCGGCTTATGCGGTACAATCTGTGTCGCCGGCAATCCCCTCGTTTAGAAAGACAACGAAGTTGGTGTGCCCACTTAGGCTAACATGAAGGCAGCTGATGCGACTTTTAAAGCTGCCGACATCCTGTGCCTATTTTTTCCCGGTGGTGGGAAACCCTGATTTTACTCCGGGGTCTCAATCCTCATCTTTTAGGGTCTGGACAGAGAGAGGTATCACGCATATGGGGCACATGTGGACAACCACGGGAGAAATACTTTCATTCAAGGATTTCCAGGCCCTTTATGGGTTCGGGATCATGCAAGCCTTCCCATATATGCAAATTGTCCACTATTTACGTGCGCTACCAGCTTCTTATAGCGATCCCTTGGTGTATCGGAGGCTGGACGAGCTTTTCCGGTTTGCGGAAAATAAGACACCTTCCTTATCTCAGTATTACCAACGCCTGAAAAAAGGGCTGGATGTGGATATATACCCCAAATTGGTCACCCGTTGGGTGAGGGATGGCGACTTTACTATCACCCAGGATATTTTGAGCGTGGGATTTGGGCAAATCTCCAAGATCTCCTCTAATATGTATTACAGGGAGTTGCAATTTAAATTTCTAAGTAGGGCATATATTTCCCCTCAAGTGGCCTCCCAATTAACTATAACATCGTCAGCGAACTGCTCCAGATGCCATGACAAGCTGGGGACGTTGTCCCATGCTTTTTGGACTTGCCCAGGGGTACAACGCTTCTGGCGCAAAGTGACAGATTATCTGGCGACGATATTAGATGTAGCATTCCCAGTTACCCCTTACTGGATGTTATTTGGTTGCATATCGCCCATTAGGATACGGGACCTGGGGTCACGTCTTCTATTACAAAAAGCCTGCTTAGTGGGGAAAAGGGTGATACTCTCAGTCTGGCGGTCGACAGAACCTCCGTCGTATTGGACCTGGAGGAATTTATTCCGTGCAATGACGACTATGGAATCTTTGGCTTCTCATGCATCGGCACGAGGCAGACGTCGCTTTCTGTCAGTGTGGCAGGCCTATCTGCAATCAATCTCCCATAGAGCATGAAGTCTTGTAGTGAATGATTAACTTTGTAGGTAGGCAATTGAATAATGGGATGGTGGTATATATCACTCTGTGTGGATAGGAGGTGGGGGGGGGGGGGGGGGGTTGTTCTGTACAGTTGTGAAGTATTGTATTTTTGGTCTGAGGAGAGATCAGATTCCACTCTCCTCAGTGTTGTACTTTGTATTGGAAACTCAATAAAAATTGTTTAAACATGAAATCGTCGGTTGAGTTAGCTGCAGCAATCAAAAAAGCAAACAGAATGTTAGGAATTATTAGGAAGGGAATGGTCATAATGCCTCTGTATCGCTCCATGGTAAGACCGCTGTCTACTGTACTGTGTACAATTCTGGTCACTGCATCTCAAAAAAGATATAGTTGCAATAGAGAAGGTACAGAGAAGGGTGAGCAAAATAATAAAGGGGATGGAACAGCTGAAGAGGTTAGGGCTGTTCAGCTTGGAGAAGAGACAGCTGAGTGGGGATACGATAGAGGTCTTTAAGATCATGAGAGATCTTGAATGAGTAGATGTGAATCGGTTATTTACACTTTCAGATAATAGAAGGACCAGGGGGCATTCCATGAAGTTAGCAAGTAGCACATTTAAGACTAATTGGAGAAAATTCTTTTTCATTCAATGCATAGTTAAGCTCTGGAATTTGTTGCCAGAAGATGTGGTTAGTGCAGTTAGTGTAACTGGGTTCAAAAAATTTTTTGATAAGTTCTTGGAGGAAAAGTCCATTAACTGCTATTAATCAAGTTTACTTAGGTAATAGCCACTGCTGTTAATTGCATCAATAGCATGCGATCTTCTTGGTGTTTGGTTACTTGCCAGGTTCTTGTGGCCTGGTTTGGCCTCTGTTGGAAACAGGACCCTTGGTCTGACCCAGCATGGCAATTTCTTATGTTCTTATGATAAAATCTTTCACATGTATAGTTTCGGTTTTCAACAGTACAAAGTCATTTTTAGGAGGAGTTACCTTTAATTGTTGCTGTAATTCACTATTCAATCTGGCCAAAACTGTATTGGTTTCCTTATTGCGTCTGATTGATGCCTGTATAGCTTTCTTGTCTTTCCCCACTGATCTGTGGATACAAGATGTTTAAAAATGCTTGATAACTTACAGCGATAACTGAGTCATAGTTTTCTTTTATTCTTGTTCAGTACCAATTTAGCTATGACATGACTAAACAGCAGCCGCATTTTGGAAGCTAGTACTTGGGTGTCTTGGTTAGAGTACAGGGATAGATTCCTCCCTTAGTATTTCTTGGGAGTATGATTCTGAACAACTTAGCCTCCCTGTACTCAGCTGGATTAAAAGCTTTGTGGAGGGCCAGCTGGATGGCTCAGTGGCAGTGTGGTATACTGCCATGCAGAGGCATCTGGGTCAATGCCCAGTTCAGGTGAACTGGACTGAGAATGTTGCACAAGCAGCTTTCACAGGGCCCAAGAATCATCACACAACAGCAATACCTAGTAGTTGGACTTAGTGCTGTACAGATGCAGAAAAGAGTGTCCCTGCAATGTGGTGCTTACAATCTAGTCTCATGATTGTAGGGTTTCAGAATAACCTCTGATGCATGGCGCTTGGCCAAGGGCGATCACTAAAATGACTGGACTAAAGCAAATTGAGAGGGGATATAAACTAGGGCAGGGCTGGCCAACCTATGGCATTGGAGCCACATGTGGGTCTTTCACATGTAAAATGTAGCACTTGCCCTCCTGCCCCATGTCAACTGGGCAGCACTGCTGAGGACAGAAAGTAAAAAGCTGAAGCAGGAAGCAAACAGCATAACAGAGTAGAGAAGAGCCATTCTGTTTCCTGCTCCACTTCCTCTGCAGTGCTGCTGATTGCCATAGAGATAGGGAGGGAGAAGTTGGAGCAGAGGCTTTTCTCTGTTCTTCCACCTCCCTTCCTGTCTGTAACCAGCAGCACTGGAGAGGAGAGGGCAAGATAGAAAAAAAGCAAGTCAGCTCCTTGTTCTAGCTCTCCCCATCCTGTCCACCCTCAACCTCACCTGCTTGGAGTAGAGGGCTCTTCTCTGCACATCCAAAGCAGAGTAGCTAGAGAGAACACTGTCTTATACAGCAGATCATAGTGCTCTCTGCTGACAGCAGTTACTTGAAGCTCCAGTCAGGCCAGAATAGGTTGTGACAAGGGAAAGTGGGAGAATGCAAGAGGTATGTTTGGGGTAGAGATTGCGAGAAATGGTGAATGTTGGGGGAGACGGGTATGAATGCTTGGGTGGGGAGCAGTGCAAGAGGGGATGAATGCTTGGAGAAGGGGCTGGCTCAAGAGGAGCTGTATGCTTCTGGGAGGCAGTGATGAGAAAAGAGTGAATACTGGAAGGGATGAGGAGGGGGATAATGCTGGGAAAAGGTGAGGAGAAAATGAATGTATTTGAAGTCTGCAATGGTAACTGGCTTGTCTAGCATCTTGTTCCTCCCCAAGGTCTATGCTGCCATGTGTTCTGCAGCAGGGGTGAGATGAGTATACAGAATGAGCAAGGGCCAGGAGTTCCATGAGAGCCATGTGGGAGGTAACATCATGTATGAAATAGTAAGAGAGTGAAGGGGGCACAAGAGTTAGGGATGTGATTAAAAGACATTCAAAAGAACTGGGGAAACGGCAGAGGGGTGGTTAGAAAGCCAGAAAGTGGGAGGGAGGCGAGTGTGTGATGGAAAGCCAGAGGTAAAGGAGGATGGGGAAAATATATGTGAAGGAAAGCCTTGAGATGGTGATTAGGGGATGTGGAGAAAGTGAAAGAGCCAGGGTGGGTAGGGCAGAGGTTGTGATCAGGGTGTGTGCGAAAGCCAGAAGTGGTGATGGGGGAGAGACAGAGTCACAGGCAGTAAAGGGTAGAGGTAGGATGAAAGAATAAGAGGTGAAGGGGGGAAGGGGAGAGGGGAGAGGGAAGGTAACAGAGCCAAGAGTAGTGATGGTAGGAGTGGAGGGGGGAATGAAATCCAGAAGTATGATGGGAATGGAAAGATGAGAGAAGGCCAGAGATGGTGATTGGGAGAGGTGAAAGATTTGAGACAGACACACAGAGGAGTGATGAAATGGAGGCAGGTGTTGTGACATTCAGAAGGGGTGATGGCAGAGGGTATATAAGAGCTACAGAGGAGGAGCAAGAGGGGGTGGGGTCAAAGGAGATAGAGAGAAGAGAGAATGGGGGCACAAGGATATTGGTGCTGGGCAGAGGATAGGGGAAGGAGAAAAAGCAGGTGGAGGGGGGCAGGGAGAAAAAGTGGAGGTCAGGATGGATAATAGTGCTTGGCAGAGACGGGAGGGTTAGGTATAAGAGGATGGATGGCAGATATGTTGGGGCTGCCAAGCTGCTGGCAGAAGGTGATGGGAAGTGGTTATGTTCGGCTACCAAGAGGCAGACTGGGTAGGACTGAGACAAAGACAGACAGACTGGTGGGAGGACTGAGAGAAACTGGTAGGCGTCAGCATGAGGAGGTGTGAGGGAGAGACGGTGGGAACAAGGTGGAATTGGATTGAGAGAAAACTGATGGAGACAGAGTGAGAAAATGAGTGTGTCACTGGTTGGAGGATAGAAAGGCTGGTAGGGTCCAGGGTAGGACTGAACTGAAAGATTGGTGGGGACTGTGTGGAGAATTGAGAAAGAGAGAACAACAGGTGGGAACAAGGTGGAAAGACTGATGAAGATTGGTCAAGTCAAAATGAGGAAAATGAAAGACAGAAAACAGACAGGTGGGGATAGGATGAGAGTACTGAGAGATGGAGATATGGGAGAAGAGAGGTCTCCAACAGGGATCCTCCTGCTCTTCAAATGACTTATCTTTTCCCCTCGTGCCTGATTCTTGAAAATATAAAGCTCTTTGGTACTATGCATTCTGGTTTTTTAGTTCTTGAAAGGTTGGCCACCCTAAACTAGAGCAATGAAGGTCTATGGTACCAGATTCCTAGTCTCAATTCCAATTAAGCTGGAAGCCAAAGAAGCAGGAGTAAAACTGCTGGGACAAAAAAAAAAAAAAAAAAAAGAAATCTTTGCACAAATATTGTAGCCATGTCAATTACTTTTAAATGTTGTATATACCAGTGGCACTATACTGAAAACATATTACCATGTGACACCCTTGGTCCGAGTTCCTTAGTCTTCTCCAAATCCTAGGAAAGTCCAGCTGAACCAGTGGCCTTCCAGGTCACAACCTCTTCTATACTCTATAAAAGAGAATGTGGGAAACTCCCATTTTGGTCACTCCTATGGCTAGAAAGCTGGACCTCAAATACAATCACCAGGCTTTGATGTGGTTCAACTACCTCACCAGTCCATAGTGTTTATCTGCTATGAAAAAGGTGAAGATGACAACAAATTCATTTGAATTCTCCCCCAGGAAAAGACCACAAAACTTCTAGATAATTTTGGGAAGAAGGTCTTTCAAAAGCTCAGTTATTTCTGCTCACATATCTATTCACCAGTACACTCATGACTGCATTCAAAAGCTGAAGCCTTTCCTACATTCTACTGACTAATTCAACTATTATCATTCCTGGATGCAGAAGAGGGCATCTGCCACCTACTCCGATCTCTCTATAAATCATTTGATTCTATTTCATATACCTCCTCAGCCTCACTGGAGCTAGAGCTGACATGGCTTCGGGAAAGCAGCATCCGCAAGGACATTCATGAGAAACTGGGGGACCTCCCATGCTGAGTGACTGTCTTCCCGGGAGACAGCCACTCAGATAAAAGTCCAAAATGTAGCAGTACAATTTTTCGATGGCTCCTGAACTGCCCTCTATGTCGAAACATCACTTCTACCCACATAAGCGACCATACTTCCACAGGTGGTCCTTCCAGTCTCTTCAACAGTACATCTACTACTGCCCCTTCATGCCACATCCCGCACAAGCCTCGACAAAGAATACAGTCAGCCGAAAACCATACACAGGTGCAGCCCACACCAGGGCCCAGTTTTTGATCCCTTCGAATAATCCATTCCCCTCTCTCCCAGTAGGGGAAGATCCAGCATTTTGTGGAGGGAGTGACATCATATCACCAAGGACGCCAGAGTCCTCTAAATTGTGCTTCTCTGGAGTACCAGTTGCTTTTCTTACAACCACAACCCTTCCACATTGTTCAGCGATCCATTTGGATCCGTCTCATCTGCACAGCTTCGTCTGTAAGTCCAATCACTTCTCTAACAAGTGACAGAGTCAATTCCCAGGCATCTCAACATGTGCGGTATTTCTATTTCTGATAATTCCTTATCCCCAAGAAAACAGGTGGATTGCGGCCCATTCTGGACTTGAGACACCTGAACCAAACATATACTCCAAGAGAATTGAAAATGAATACCTCAGTATGATTTTCTCTAACATATAGAAGGAATGGATGTGTGCCCTGAATATAAGAGAAGCATATGTTCATATACCTGTTCACCCTTCACATTTGCACTACTTCCGAAATGCCTCATGGTTGTGGTGGCTCATCTGCATCAGAAAGGAATACAAGTCCTGTATCTGTGATTAGCTAATCACAGCCAACTCCTGAGGGGAATTGCTTCCACTTCCAGTGCACAACGATTGGTCTTTCTGCACCACTCACAAGACTCCACTTCATATGAGTTTGGATAGATTCACTGCAGGAAAGAGCATTCTTGCATTCTGACTGAGCAAACACCAAGACATTGCTTATCTGCAGCTACTGTCCTTTTCATGCTTGACAGCCAGAAGGCTCCTCATGGTCTTCTGTCACATGGCTGCGGCCATCCATGTGGTTGCTGACCCATCTTCATATCTATCTCCAATGGGGTCTATGTATCCAGTGGTATCAACTATCTCTCCTCTTTGTTTCTGGTGTGAATTACAGTGACAATGAAACTAGAGTTGCAGTGGTGGTGGTTGTGCCCCTGAGTTCTCCACAAAGGAGCCCCTCTTTGCTTGCTCCCCTACCAAGTGGTACTGGCGACGGATGCCTCCACCAAAGGATGGGGCTCATACAACGGAACTTTTCAAACCAAGGGCATCTGGTCTCTTCAGGAGAGTCGTTGTCAAATCAATCTACTGGAGTTGAGAGCAATCAAACACTCTAGCAGTGTTCATGCATCTCCTTCAGGGAAAAAGCATCCTGATTCAAATCAACAACCAAGTTGCCATGTTTTACATCAACAAGCAAGGAGTAACAGGATCATGACCTCTTTGCTAGGAAGCCCTAAAAATCTGGGATTAGGCGGAAAGAAATCAAGCTATTCTACAGGCCACCTACTTGCCAGCATCTCCAACATGTTGGCAGACAGACTCAGTATTGTTTTATCGACCACACAAGTCATCTACAGCAGTCGGTAGCAGATGAACTATTCAGCTTAAGGGGTCTGCTGTTGGTGGACCTTTTTGCATCACAACAGAATGCAAAATTAAATCAATTTTGTTCAGTTCTGCCAAACAATATCAGACTAGCTCAGGATGCTTTCCTCCTAGATTGGAGACAAATACTTTTCCACCATTACTGCTTATCTCCAGCACAGTGCAAGAAGGTTCTTCAGGATCGTACTTGGCTAATCTTCATAGCCATAGCATGGCCCAGGCAGATCTGGTTTGCACACCTCTTATAATTTTCCAGCAGTCCTCCTACACAACTGGGAGTAGACCCTGCATTAACAACTCAGGAAGACAGGACATATCATCCCAACCTTTCGGCGGCCCGCTCCTTCACAGCTTGGAATGTTGAGTGCTCAGTGATCACAGATCTCACTTACCTACAGAGATTATGTTATACTAGTCTCATGTAGAAAGCCTTCTATTAGAAGAAATTATGCCTTCAAATGGAATACAAATGCTGTCAACAGAACTCTTTAGACTGATTTTCTTGCAAATCCAAGCATCTGTTCCAATACCTGCCGCCATATTTCTGACTCAGGTCTTGCCAACTCTTCGTTGCACGTGCACCTCAGTGCTCTAGCAGATAGCAAATCAATCTTGTACTCATCTACTGATATCTCATTTCATGAAAGGTTACTATGGCATGTCAAGACCCCAACATAAAAGCACTTGTTTCATTGGACCAGCCTGTTGTCTTTTCACTTTAGAAGTCAGCTTCTCTAAAGTATTTGACATGGAAGATGGTTCTTTGTCACAATGATTTCAGTTAGAAGAGACAGTGAACTCCAAGCTCCTCGTCCAATCTCCTCCAAACATGCAGAGTCATTCTCCATACTCATTCATTAAGAATCCACCAACTACCCACTCATACTCATCACCATATTATCATCCTTCACAACTGTATCATATTTATTATTTTGCTATACAACTATATTATTTGATGCAATTGGCTGAAATGTAAAGATTTCTTGTTCAATTTCTCCCCCTTTCCAGATCCTAGTTAATTTTCCCTGTTTTATGTAACTTTCGCACATCCATATTATTGTTTTACTGTATATGAAGTTTGAATTGGGAATATTGTTACTATGTTACTCTCTGCCTTACACACATTGTTAATTGTAAACCGGTTTGATGTGATGCTAGTCATGAAACTCGGTATAACAAAAATAATAAATAAATAAATTTGAAGTTTCTGTCAATGGCTGTCTCGGCATTCCATATCAACCAACCATATTGCCTACCTTCTTTCCAAGGCCCCATGAGCTCTCTTGGATTGGAATGGGGCCTGGGAAAAAAGGTAGGTAGTATGATGGCTTGATTGAGATGAAACTCTGAAATTACCTTAGGTAAGAATTTAGGGTGAGTGCGGAGTACTGCCCGGTCCTGCAGAAGTTTAGTGTAAGGTGGGTAGGTAACTAGAGCCTGTAATTCACTAACTCTGCAAGCGGAAGTGATTGCCAAAAGTAAAATCACTTTCCATGTGAGATATCGAAGTTCACAGGTTTGAAGAGACTCGAATGGTGGTTTCATGAGCTGACCCCAAAACTAGGTTGAGGTCCCAAGAAGGGGCCGGAGGACGCAGAGGAGGCTTGAGGTGAAGCAAGCCCTTCAAAAAACGTGTTATGGGAACATCCCCGACACCTTTATGGAAAGTGGCTACCGCACTGACATGCATCCTGATGGAGGAAGTTTTTAGACCTGACTCTGACAATTGCCAGAGATAGTCCAGAAACTTCGTGATTGGACAGGTAAAGGGGTCAAGGGCCTGAGAAGAGCACCATGACGTAAACCTGGTCCATTTGTAAGAATATGATTTTCTCGTGGAAGGCTTCCATGAAGCAATCAGGACACGGGAAACTGGTTCAGAAAGGTTAAGTGGCTGAAGGATTAACCTTTCAACATCCATGCCGTCAGGGACAAGGCTTGAAGACTGGGGGTGGCGGAGGCACCCTTCGTTTTGAGTGATTAGAAGCGGGTCCTTTCCCAAGGGAATGTGCCTGCGAATAGAGAGATCCTGAAGTATTGGAAATCACACTTGGTGCGGCCAGTGGGGTGCTATCAGGATCATGGTTAACTTGTCCTGACGTAACTTCACGAGAGTCTTCGAGAGAAGTGGAAGTGGAGGGAATGCATATAGGAGACCGGTTGGCCCATGATAGGGAGAATGCGTCTCTTGGCTGAAAGTGTTGGCTGCGAGTGAGAGAGAGCAGAAGCTGTCTACTTTGCGATTTTGAGGGGACGCAAAGATGTCTATTTGAGGATAACCCCCCATTGGTGGAAGATCGAGTTCGCTACTGAGGGATTGAGAGACCACTCGTGCAGTTGAAAGGTGCCACTCCCGGCAAGTAGGTGGCCCTGAGGTACATCGAGTGGGAGAGGGCCTGTGCCCATATCTCTGCAGCTTCCTGACACAGAAGGTAGGAGCCCCTCCCTCCCTGTTTGTTGATGTACTACATGGCCACCTGGCTGTCCGTCTGGATCAGATGACTCGATTGGAGAGGCGATCCTGAAATACCCTGAGAACATATCTGATTGCTTGCAGCTCCAGGAAATTGATTTGATGTTTGGCTTCCTCTGGAGACCAAGATTCCTTGTGACTGCAGATCGACCACGTGGGCTCCTCATCCGAGGTTGGACGCTTCGGTGGTGAGAGTTATTTGAGGGTTTGGAGGCCTAGAAGGGCAAGCCTTGGAGGAGATTGACCCTGATTTCTCCACCAGGTGAGTGACTGCCGGAGTGAGTCAGTTATGTGGACAATGGTCGACAGGGGCTGAATGGATTGAGTCCATTGTGACCTTAGAATCCACTGCATGACTCTCATGGCCAAGCGGGCCATTGGGGTGACCTGAACTGAGGACGCCATGTGTCCTAGGAGGATGAGAAAGCGGTGTGCAGTCTTGGAATGCTGAGACTACAGCTGGTGTGCAAGAGACACGAGAGTGAGAGCTCACTGTCGAGGCAGAAAGCCTTTGCCTGCAAAGTGTCCAAGTCTGCCCAATGAACAATAAGGTTTGAGATGGGACCAAGTAGGATTTGTCGTAGTTGACGAGAAATCCGAGTGAAATTAGTGTGTAAAGTAAGTTGCAGGGATGACAGAGCAGCTTGCTGAATGGGAGCCCTGATTAACCAATCGTCTAGATAGGGGTAGACGTGAACACCTTGAGTCCTGAGGAAGGCTGCAACTATGACGAGGCATTTTGTGAAGACTCGTGGTGCAGACGCGAGGCCGAATGGAAGCACTCGGTAATGATAGTGCTTGGGGCCTACTAGAAACCTTAGGTATTTGCGATGAGATGGAATTATCGCAATATGAGTGTATGCATCCTGGAGGTCTAGAGAGCAGAGCCAGTCTCCTCTTTGAAAAGAGGAAGAAGAGAGCCCAAGGTTACCATTTTCAACTTCTCTCACTGAAGGTACTTGAGGGCACGTAGATCCAGAATTGGACGAACGCCTCCCGATTTTTTGGGGATTAGAAAGTATCGGGAATAGAACCCTAGGCCTTGCTGAAAGTAGGGCACTGGGGTTCTATTGCCTTGGACTGGAGGAGGAGGGAGACTTCCTGTTCCAGAAGGATGGAGTGATCGGATGTTCTCCACGTCGGAAGATGTGGGGAGTCCGGTGGAATGGAAAGTTCAGATGAAAACCTTGAGCAATTATCGCTAGGGTCCCACTGGTCTGAAGTGATTGAGTGCCACATGTTGTTGAAATGGCACAATCGACCTCCCACTGGTATGTGGGGCAATGGAAGCTGGCTGCTGCTCTCTATGCAGTAGTCAAAACCGGAAGCAGGGCCCTGCTGAGGAGCTGTTTGTGGGTTTTTGTTTTCGTGTCTGACGAGACTGGGCTTTTTGAAAACGGTCTCGTAGAACGAGTTCTAGTTGGTGGCAGGTAGGACTTAGAGTCCTTCAGGAAGGGCTGTTTGAAGAGTACTCAGAAGGCATCAGAGAGCTGTCTTAGGGTCTCATGATGGTCCTTGAGTTCCGCCACTGTTCGTTGAATCTGCTCGCCAAAGAGATTATCTCCTACACAAGGCAGGTTGGATAATCTGTCTTGTACTTCAGGGCGAAGGTCGGAAGATTTGAGCCAAGTCCATCGTCTTGCTGAGGATAGCAGCTGCAGATACCCTGGTAGCAGTGTCAAAGATAATCGTAAGATGATCTGATCTCATGCTTCCCTGCCTCAAAACCCTTATTTACTAGGGTTTGGAGTTGCTCTTGAAATTGCTGAGGCAGGGAGTCTGTTAAGTCTTGTATCTGCTTAAATAAGACCCTATTATATTGGATCATATAGAGCTGATAAGAGGTAATTCTGGAGATGAGCATTGATCCCTGGAAGGCATGGCAACCAATGGCATCTAGAAATTTCTGTTCCTTGCCTGGGGGAAAGGAAGTATGAGGTTTTGATCTCCTTGCTCTTTTCTGGGCAGATTCGACAACCACAGATTGGTGATCCAATTGAGGTTTGTGAAAGCCTGGAGTTGACTGAACGAGATAGGTGGTGTCAGCTTTCCTGTGGACTGGAGCCACAGAGCCAGGATGTTCCCAGTTCTTTTTGAGGGAGATCCAGAAGAAACCTGGTGGATAGGATGGAGGTTATTTCCTTGGGAGCATCCAGGATTTGTAATAGCTCCATCATTTGATGCCTATCATCTTGTTCAGTCTGCAATTGGAAGGGAACCAATTCAGACATCTCCTTCACAAAATTTATAAAGGAAAGGTCCTCTGGAGGAGAACACTCTCTGCTTTCAGTAGGTGAAGGTGGTGAAGGCAAATCATCGGTGTCTGGTGAAGAATGATCAGTCCAGCTGTCGTAGGGATCAGCACCTGCTCCTCTAGGGACTAGAAAAGGATGGGGCGGTGGGATCCCTGAATGTTCTGGTCGAGGCTCCGAAGGAATAACTGGAGGCACCGATGAAGGCATCGAAGGCACCGGCGCAGGCATCAAGGGCATCGATGAATGGCTCAGTGGTGCCGATGGATGCGTCGGCACCGATGGGTGGATTGGGTGGCACCGGACGATCGGCATCGATGGCTGAGGCATCGGCAGAACTCCCGATGGAGGGATGTGGAATGGTGTTTCTCCACCCGATGACAAAGCAAGCGGGGGGGGGGGCACCGGAACCATCGGTGACTCAGGGTTCATCAGTGGAAAAGCGGCCATGTGGCGCTTCGATCCTCGAGAGCAGAGGTGCCAACGCTGCTGGAATCGGGTCGTGGTCGGTTCCACAATCGGTATCGGTGTCGGAGGAACCTGGAGTCGATGCATCGCCTTGTCGATGGCCTCCTGAACCATCCGGTCCAGTTCTTCTCGGAGACCTGGAGCAAGCAGCCCCGGCTCTGGAACAGAAGAAGGTGGCAGAGGCATAGCCAGAGGGACCACCGTTAAAGGCGGAGTCGCGGCTCCCGATATCCTGTCCAGGTGAGGGTTGCCTCGGTGACCCGTGTCGCCGAAAAGGTCGGTGCCTTTTCTGGACGGTGGTTTCTTCGACAGCGGCTCGTATGATGGCAAGGTCGATGATTTCGCTCCCTCGATGGTCCGAGACTTTCGATGCCGGTCGCGATGTTTATCTCTACGATCCCCTCGATCCTGAGGGGGAGTAGAGAGTGTCAAAGGCTGAGAAGTCGTCGATGCCGGACAGTCACCGGCCGAAGGTAGATGCTGGCGCGAAGTTGACGTGCCGGCTTTGTCGACGTCAATGCAATAGCGTCTGTTGTTTGAGCACGGAAGAGAAGTTCCATTTTCCTCCATTCTAGCCATGTGATCTTTTGGTGTCATGAGGGCACATTGGGTGCAGGTTAGGACATCGTGATCACATCCAAGACACATTACACAGACTTTGTGAGGGTCTGTGATGGACATGGAGCGATTACAGTCCGGGCACCGGCGGAACCCCCGACACCATGGCCACGAAAAATTTAGTCGCGGTACGGTCGATGGCCAGTAGGCTGCGAGGTGCCAAACTCGACGGTAATCGACGGGAAACGGGTAAAAAACTTACCGGACTACCATACCCGCGGCTTGAAAAAGTTGAAGGAGGGAGCCCTGTGGGGTAAATTAAATTTTAGTAATTCCGTGAGGAAAATTCCTGTCAGGAATCTCTGCAGAGCTCCTTAACGCGTGGCTACTGCCGCGCAGAAAAAAGAAGACTGAAGAGGGACCCCTGCTGGATGCAGGGTTAGTGCCATGCTGGGCATGCCCAGTAGGGGCCAGTCAAAGTTCTGGAAACTTTGACAGAAGTGTTCCGTGATTGGGCTCCATCCTGTGATGTCACCCATATGTGAGGACTACCATCCTGCTTCTCCTGTGAGAAAAGGCTTATATACCACCTTTCTAATTCACTATTGCTAGGGATCACACCCTGGAGGGGAAAGAGAGGAAGTGTTTGCACCTTTTTCACACTAAATCTCAGGGTGATTACAACTAAAAAGTTTCCCAGGTATGTTCCTTCCTGGCACCTGGGATGCAAGTGTCTGTGGGGCAGGGGGAGCCAGGGTCATATACAGGAACTGGGAGCTCCAGAGCTGCCTGCTGATGCCATTGCTACCAAAGGAGCTTGTGCTCATCTGTGCTAAAACTGAGATATCCAAAAGAGGGACTAAGGAAGAACTCTGCCAACCTGGGAACCATTACTAGTGGGTAGGATTTAGGATTATTAAAGATCAGGCACTTTTTTTTTTGGGGGGGGGGGGGGGGGGGAATGGGCAGGAGGAGGGAGATGCTGGGCAGTGTAGACAAGAGGATGGGGTGAGATTCTGGGCAGTGGATGAGGGGAGACACCCTGTCCAAAAGACAGGGCAGATAAAATGGGGTGAGGAAAAAGAGAGGGATAGTCATTAATGGTACACCCATTAGTTGTGCTATTGGATGTACATAGCATTTTGCAATAATGTTGTATTCAGATACAAGTTCTTTCCTAAAAGAGCTTACAGGCTAAGAAGCTGAGCAGAGCATGAGGAGGGAGAGGGGGAGGGGGGGAGAGTGAGAGAGAGAGAGAGAGAGAGAAGGAGAGAGACAGGCAGTTGCAAACTAGGACCATGAGAAGGTCTGACATCATCAGACTAGGGTTAGCCAGGAATGGAGGTAATAGGAGAGGCAGATGAAAAAATAGGATTGTCACATCCCCCAGGTCAATCAAAACAGGTTTGATCCAGTTATACTTTTGTCCGTGACCTACCAGTGCATGCATAGAGTTACAGTTCTGATTTTCATAAGACAATTAGAACCACAACTCCATTCATGCAGTGGAGGGAGGGGGTGAAATCAAGAACTAGATTTCTACACGTACAACAAGATCTACATATAAAGTTCAGCTGGATGTCCCTTCTTCCTCAAGCCAAATTATCCTCCACTAGAAATAGAGCCATCTCCATCATCGGCCCAAAATTATGGAACGCACTACCTCAACACCCTCAATTCGCAAGAAAACTTTAAATCTTTTAAAAAAGATCTCAAAGATTGGTTACTCTCACAGTCGTACAATGGCTGCTCACCTAATGACAATTGAACATAATCTGTTTTCATATCCACCTTCACGTTCCTTTTTATGCCTGCAATCCCCTCCTTCTGTATTCCGTCCTGTCCTACAGAAACCTTTTTCTCTTTAAACGGTGTCAACCGTCTACTTCAAGTGTTGCTTACACTAATAACTATTGTTCAATGTATGGGTCAATGTATTTATTGACTTTTTAAGTTATGTTCTGATTCATTCTCTTTACACTGTTATGAATTTAAATGTAACTGGTTTGGTTATAATGTAAACCGGAGTGAAGGCTATGTCAGCTGTACCTCGGTATATAAACAATGCTAAATAAATAAAAATAGATCAGTCTGTTTGGTTGACCTGGGTGAGGTGGTAATACTTTAAGAAAAAAAATCAATTTATTTCAACTATGTGACTTTAGAGAGTTTAGGTTATTTTATGCATGTTAAATTACGGTAGTTTTTAATGTTCTAGGCAGAATCACTAAAAGGCTGGTGAGCTGGGTGATTGCCTGAGGCACTACTAAACATGGAGACCTGATTCTAGGTGTATAACTGACATCAGATAGATGGCAGTGCTTTCCTTGTTTAACTATGCTTTGCAATATTTAGGAACTGAATGTTTTAAATTATTTTTGCATTGTTGACCTGCAGGTGGGTATTATGTACATACACTAACTTTTGCATCTCTTCTCAGTTCTGCCCATCTCCCTGAAATTCATAATTCAAATGTGGGTGGTCTGTAATAAGGCTGCCCCTCTCCCCCGAGACATCCCCAATGCCCAGACCTTGCTGAGCCACTTCCCTGCCAGGGAGAAGGAGTACTTACCTCCTGCTGTCTTGTCCATCACTGTCAAAATGGTGCCAGCTCATCCCTGCTTCACACTTTGACCTGCATATGGACAAAACATGAGGTGGCAGTGAGCTGACATGATTTTGGCAGCATTTGGGAAGAAGCAGGAGGTAAGCACCTCTCCTGTCTATAAAGCAGTATGGGGGCTCAGGGAGACTTGAGGAATCGGTGGGTTTCCAGGCGCTCTGGGCAGCCTTGTGTTGGGGAAGTAGTAGGGGTGTTGGGGTCTGTGCGGGCTTGTTGTGTCATCAGTGGAACAGTCAGCATCTAGATAGTCTTTTCTGTGTTGGAAGGGTTGCCAAAGAGGTTAACAGTGTGACTCTGTGATGCAGAGCTAGCAGGCACATCTTTTCTCCACAGCAATGCTGCACTGTGTCATTAATTTTCTCATAACTACACAGCTGTGAGAAAGTTAATGCACATCAGTGCATAAGGGGATATGAGCTTAGAAGCTTATTATCCCTCTATTGAAGTAATTAGCATGCACTTAATTTGTTCTAGTCTCATGGCAGTAGTACAGTTTCTGGTACACCACAATTTAAGCAGTCACCCTATGTCCATAATGAGAATAATGCATGCGATTAATTGCAGTCGACTGATTACCAGTGTATATGACAAATATCTTGTTAAATTTTTCAGAGTTCACCGAGCTGGTATGGCAATACTCATGCACAATTATAACACAAATTTCAATGTTGTCTGGATTTAGATTCATCTTCATATAGCAGTTTTGAGATAATAAAATTGATATATATTTAAAATTTATGACAAATAGAACTGAAGGCTACACACATACAGGTTTAGAAGGATCAGAATAGTCCCCCTACAAAATACTTTGATATTATATTTTTTATTTTATCTTTTCTCCTTTGTATTTCTCCATTTTTTTTTTATCTCCCCTCCCAAAATGGCATGTCCAAGCAGTTGAAGGCACATACATCAGGTCTAAGGGCTGTCTCCACTTAGGGATCCTCAACACCACATGTTGGGTATCAACGGCTGGCACTGTAATAACAGCTGACTATCCTCCCCTATCTTGAGTGCACCACCTAGTCTAATTGATCCAGGATGAGGGATCCAAATTTGAATCTTTTGTGCTGTAGGATTGGTCAAAAGTACAATATTTTAAACTGTTACGGAAGGAGGGCCTCCATATAAGATATTAATTTTACATTACCGAGGAATAGATGGCTGTGAGGCAAGACCGGATGGCATTACACTTGGTTTCTGACTGTGTTCCTCAGCTTCTGGTCTGAGTTCATCCTCTGATTTTAATCTCCTGCGAACAGGCTTAGGTGGTGGAGCAAGCGGTATATTAACTTTACCCTGAAGGGAAGCAAGAATTGTTTAGCCAATCAAATATTTTAAAAGTTACATAAATTAGATATCACAATTTAACAGAGTAGGATTACATTTTTCTTACCATAATCTAATGCCATTCAAGATTATTGTCTAGCTTGCAAAAATAAAGGTATATGAGAAAATTTAACAGTATATATACATGCCAAAAGAAATAAATGTATGGTATGATTGGATGTGTAATGTGTGTGCGCCCTTTGCAGTGCATTTAAAATTGATGAATGTGTAGGTTGGTTGTGCTATACAGGATTAAGGTAGCAAAAAATCATGATTAAAAGGATATTTATATTTTGTAGATTGTACATTATAAAGGAAAATTAGTTCTTACCTGATAATTTTCGTTCCTGTAGTACACGGATCAGTCCAGACACCTGGGTTGTGACTCCGCACCAGCAGGTGGAGACAGAGTAAAACTTGTCGGGCTCCCTACATATAGTAAGGTGCCACCCACAGCCCCTCAGTCGCACGTAATGTCAAAGCCAGATAAAGCCAAAACTAGCTAACTAGAAAAAACCCCAAACATGAGGCCAATTCACAACAGCCCCTGAGCTGGAGCCGAAAACCTTCAGAACCATGAACACAACGTGCAAAACTACAATGGCCAAATAAGCAACCGAGCAGACTCTCTCTCTTTCTTCTGACATAAACTACAAGACACAGACGGGCGGGAGTCTGGACTGATCCGTGTACTACAGGAACGAAAATTATCAGGTAAGAAATAATTTTCCTTTCCCTGTACGTACCGGATCAGTCCAGACACCTGGGATGTACCAGAGCCAATTTACCCAGGGTGGGAAGCAGAGAGTCCCGCTCGGAGAACACTCGCCCCAAAACCCTGAGCCTCAGCCGCCTGGACATCAAGCCTGTAATGTCTCGTGAAAGTGTGCAACGATTTCCATGTTGCTGCCCTGCAGATCTCCTGTGTGGACACACTAGAAACCTCGGCCCAAGACGTGGCCTGCGCCCGCGTCGAATGGGCACGAAGCTCCCTGGGTGCCAACTTGCCCTGCAGAAGATACGCCGAACCAATCGCCTCCTTGAGCCAACGCGCAATCGTGGCCCGTGAAGCCGCCGATCCTCTACGAGCCCCCGACCAGAGAACAAACAAGTGATCGGAAACCCGGAAAGGATTCGTAACTTCCAGATAACGAAGTAGAATCCTACGGACATCAAGTTACCTCAGTTCCCTCGATCCCCTGGCCTGAGGATCCATGGCCGAAAACCGGGAAGATCAACTGACTGATCTAAGTGAAAGGACGACACCACCTTAGGTAAAAAGGAGGGGACAGTCCGCAGAGAGACACCTGTCTCTGTAAAACGCAAAAACGGTTCTCTACAAGAAAGAGCTTGTAACTCCGAGACCCGACGCGCGGACGTAATAGCGACCAAAAACACTGTTTTCAATGTTAAATCCTTCAACGTCGCACGCTTGACCGGTTCAAAAGGCGACCCACAAAGAGCCGAAAGCACGCAGTTTAAGTTCCAGGAGGGACACGGATTCCGGACCGGCGGACGGAGATGCTTTGCCCCCCGCAGAAACCGTGTCACATCTGGATGGCCCGCCAAGGACACTCCCCGGACCTTACCTCGAAGGCAGCCAAGGGCTGCCACTTGAACTTTCAGGGTACTCCAGGACAGTCCCTTCGAGAGGCCCTCTTGAAGGAAAGAGAGAATCTCCGGCACTCCGGCCGAATGGGGTTCACCTCGTGAGCACTACACCAGTCCTCAAAGACCGTCCAGACCCTCATAGGTCAAAGACGTGGACTGTTTTCTAGCCCTCAACAACGTGGTGATCACTGCCTCGGAGTACCCTTGGACCTCAGACGCGCCCTCTCAAAAGCCAAACCGCGAGACAAAAGTGATCCGCGTCCTCCAAACAAACGGGTCCCTGCCGCAGAATGGTTGCGTCGCCCCGCAAATGGAGCGGAGATTCCACCGCCAACCGCAGTAGATCCGCGAACCACGGACGCAGTGGCCACTCCGGCGCCACCAAGATCACCTCCGCCGGATGTAGCTCGATCCGTCGGAGCACCTTGCCTATCAGAGGCCACGGGGGAAACACGTAGAGCAGCACGTCCGTGGGCCAAGGAAGCACGAGTGCATCGACCCCTTCCGCGCCCCGCTCCCTCCGACGGCTGAAGAACCTCGGAGCCTTTGCGTTTTGCGCGGTGGCCATCAGATCCAGACGTGGCTGACCCCACCTGGCACAGATGAGACGATATGCTACCTCCGGGAGCTCCCACTCCCCTGGATCCAGCCGGTGCCGGCTGAGGAAGTCCGCTTGTACGTTGTCGACGCCGGCGATGTGTGACGCCGCAATGCTGCTGAGGTGCCGTTCCCCAGCACATCAACTGAGCGCTTCCTCCGCCACTTGCTGACTCCTTGTCCCGCCTTGACGGTTGATATAGGCTACCGTGGTGGCGTTGTCCGACAGGACTCGTACCGCCTGGCCCCGTATCCACGGCAGAAAAGCTTGCAACGCCAGCGCCACCGCCTGGTCTCCAACCGATTGATGGGCCACTGCGATTGCTGGGCTGACCACAGACCCTGCACCGAGCGCCCCCCCAGACCGCTCCCCAACCCGAGAGACTGGCATCCGTCGTGACCACCGTCCAGTTGGGCAGGATCAGAGAAACGCCGCACGTCAGATGGTTGGGGCAGAGCCACCACTGCAGGCTGGCCCTGGCGCGGTCCGTGAGAGGCAGCGGGCGCAGGAACTCCTCCGAGACCGGCCTCCAGCGGGAAAGTAACGCTGATTGTAACGGTCGCAGATGAGCAAAAGCCCAGGGCACCAAGGCGAGTGTCGACGCCATGGAACCCAAGACCATCAGGTAATCGCGGACCAAAGGGCATCGTAGGGCTAGCAAACGCCTCACCTGTCCCTGGAGCTTGAGGACCCTGTCCTGAGTCAGGGATACCGTGGCCTCCTTGGTGTCGAACAAGGCCCCCAGATATTCCAACCTCTGGGTGGGCTGAAGGTGACTCTTGGCTAGATTGACCACCCAACCAAGCGACCGCAGGAGCTGCAGAACCCTGGCCACCGCTTGCGACACTCCATCTCGGATTTGGCCCGAATGAGCCAATCGTCCAGGTAAGGGTGAACGAAGAGCCCTTCCCGTCGGAGCTGAGCAGCCACCACCACCATAACCTTGGTGAAGGTGCGTGGAGCCGTGGCTAGACCGAAGGGAAGAGCCCTGAACTGGAAATGCTTGCCCAGGATGCAAAATCGCAAGTACTGATGGTAGGCTGGCTGGATCCCTATGTGGAGATACGCCTCCGTCAGATCCAGGGACGCTAGGAACTCGCCTGGGCGAACCGCAGCCACTACCGAGCGAATTGTTTCCATCTTGAACCGGGAACACGAAGGCACCGGTTTACTCCCTTTAGATCGAGGATCGGACGATACGCTCCGTCCTTCTTTGGAACCACGAAATAAATGGAGTACCTTCCCATGCCCCGTTGCGCGGCGGAACGTAGTGATGGCGCCCAGAGCCTCCAGACGCTGGAGGGTTGCCCGTACGGCGGCCCTTTTGGCTACGGCCTTGCAGGGGGAGACGAGAAACTTGTCCCAGGGGAGACGTGCAAATTCTAACGCGTAACCGTGTCTTATCACGTCTAACACCCACTGGTCCGAAGTGATTTTGGTCCATTCCTCGTAAAAACTCTCGAGGCGCGCTCCCACCAGTGGAACGGCCTCCTGAGCCTCGCCGAGAAACGAACCAATCGTATCATTGGGCCGACTTGGCCCCGGATCCCGCCGAGGATCCCCCTGACCTGTTGAATCTCTTCCCCCGAAAGGACTGAGGCCAGGTCAAAGCCTGGCAGCGCCTCCTCTGAAGGATTGACCCGCCCCAGCTGACCTCTGCGGCCTCTGGCGACGGTTGTTTCGAAAACGGTTCCGTGCAGAGAAATTGGGTCTAGGACGTGGCCTGTCCTCCGGTAGCTTAAAAGCCTTGTTCTCACTCAGGAACTGCATGATATCATCCAGCTGCTTCCAAACAGCAACTTCCCCTTAAACGGCAAGGCGCCGAGATGAGCCTTAGACGTACCGTCCGCCGCCCAGTTTCGGAGCCAGAGAAGACGGCGCGCTGAAACCGCAGACACCATGGCCCGGGCCGAGGTGCGCAGCAAATCGTGCATGGCATCAGCGCTGTAAGCGATTACTGCCTCCAGAAGGTCCGCCTGAGCAGCCTCCCCTTCTGAGAGACCCGCATTCGCTTGTAAGGTCTGGGCCCAGCGGAGCCCCGCCCGCAACGCAAAATTGCTGCAAATAGCTGCCCTGGCTCCCAGGGCTGACACCTCAAAAACTTCTTGAGCTGCACCTCCAGCTTCCGATCCTGGACATCCCGCAGCGCCGTAGCGCCTGTGACGGGAATGGTCGACCTTTTGGTGACCGCCGACACAGCGGCATCCACGCGAGGGAGCCGCAGGAGCTCCAAGCATCCTCCGGCAGAGGATATAGCTTATCCATGGCCTTACTTACCTTGAGGCCCAGCTCCGGGGTGTCCCATTCTCGGAAAAGAATGTCGGACGCAGAAAAATGGAAAGGGAACGCCACCGTAGGACCCGCGAGTCCCAGGAGTACCGGATCCATCTTAGGCCCTTGACGGGTTTCCACCGGCGGGGCCTCCACTCCAATTCGTCGAGGATCGCTGGAATGAGAGGGGAAAGCTCCTCCCTCTTAAACAGGCGGACGACCTTGGGGTCGTCACCATCCCCCGTCTGCCGCCCTTGCCTGCGCCTGACTGCGCTGGACCTGCTCATCGGGCCCCTCAGGCCCTCCAGGCGCCCCCGAGATCGACCGTTCCTCCTCCGAGGAAGTGGATTCCGAATCCGCGTCCTGGGCGCGCCACGCGCCAGCCGCTTGTCCTTCGGGGGCACCGACATGTCTCTAGGGCGGGCCGACCTCTTCCGGGAGCGAGACCGTCCATCCGCATCTCCTGGCACCTTCCCGTGCCTGCGCCGCTCCCTCTGATACTTCGCCAATTTTTTAATAAAAAATTAAAATCCTCCGAAAAGGACTCTCAGAGTCCGAGTGCCCCTCCCCGAACCCCAGTCAGCCGCATCGGAGGCACCCCGAGGCGCCCCCGACGCGGCCCGAGGCTGGGGAGAGAGCGGAGGGGCTGGGAGCCATGTTCCATGGCTCTCCTGTCGCCTCGTGGACGGCGACAAAATGGCCGCCGCTCCCGCGCTAAGCGGGAACGGATCCGGCCCCCCCTCCTGACTGAAACACGCGCGGCGGCGAACGAGACGCCCGGGTCCGACCCCCCCGATCGCCCCCGGACGGTCCCTCGCCTCCGGCGAGGCACTAGAGCACATGCCGTCCCTCGAGACTCGCGTGCGCGCGGACCGCACGCGCGGCAGGCGGCCCCGACGGGCATTCCGGCCGAGACTAAGCAACGAAAAAGCCGCCGCCCTAAGAAAACAAACGCCCCCCCCCGAACGAAACGTCGCGCGGAGAGCGAGAGAGAGAGAGAGAGCCGGCGCAAAATAAAAAAACTTTTTTTTTTTTTTTTTTTTCTTCGATCGCTGACCAGGGTGCTGAAAACCTCCGGGCTCCACTGGGGGTGAGTGAACCGGGCTCCCCGGTGTCACCCCCAACGCTGCTGCCAGAGGGGCCGGGTCCTCGACCCCAGCAGCGGCCTCTACCAGGGGAGGATGATCCCCTCAGGATCTGGCAACCCCCCTGGGAGACTTCCACCGGGAGCTTCCTGGCCAAAACTTTCTAATCAATTTTCTTTTTTTTTTTTTTTTACTATGAATAAAAAAAAAGGGAATCCGCTATCCTCTTTTTTTTTTTTTTTTTATCTATCCCTGACTGGCTAACTCCAACCCCAGGGATCCCAGAGACTGTGGGTGGACCTGCCCCATCTGCTGGAGACAGAGAAAGACTGAGGGGCTGTGGGTGGCACCTTACTATATGTAGGGAGCCCGACAAGTTTTACTCTGTCTCCACCTGCTGGTGCGGAGTCACAACCCAGGTGTCTGGACTGATCCGGTACGTACAGGGAATATGAATTTTTAAAGGAATAAAAAATGTGATATGAATAATTTTTATACTATATATATAATTTATTTCTTTAGGGATTTTGATGTATGCGAACCTTGTGTTTGTTCTACAGTATATATAAATATCAAAAATTAAAGAAATTTACATCATAAAAGGTAAAAAAGAAGTCAAATACCAAATATTCAAAAACAAAAGCAAATTACATTTAGACAAGAAAAATTCTTAAGAGTTTAGATCCTCTTGGCAGACCCACTATAACTTGACAAGCATGCAAGTTTTATTAAATAAATATTGTTGAAAGATATGGGATGTCTCCTTATGATTAAGACTCCTGAGGAAATTACTATTGATAATGATTATTTCTGAGTTAAAAACTAACAGGGTCATTTATCAAATCATGTTAGGGTCCTAACACCCGCGATAACACCATAATGCATGCGATAAATAATGCATCGCGAGATGTGTATGCAAATTTTTAAAATTTAGCCAAAAAGAAAGTTTGGGCAGAGTTTATGAAAACGAGTGGTGTTTAATGTTGCGTGCGATAGCATAACGCATGTTATCACCGGAAATAACTACACCTTTTTTCATGGCATTATGTTCTGCATGAGTAGGGGGGGGGGGGGGGGAGAGCACGTCTCTGGGGTGGCACACATACTAGTCAACTATTTATACCACTGCAGGAGGGTCAACTAGTAACTTGAGGCAAGGTTTTGAGGTGGTCTAGGGTTTGGGGGGCAGTTTTACATGCACAGTCAGATGAGCGAACAGCACCGTACACATCAGTGAAGATTTGTTGTGATTTGGAGTGAAGAAAGGAACACAAAGATGAGATTTGTACAATGTACTCTCGCCTAGTTTGTTGCACTCTCTACCTAGCTGCTATCAAACTAGGCGAGAGTACAATGTACAAATCTTATCTTTGTGTACCTTTCCTCACTCCAAATCACATCAAATCTTCACTGATGTGTACGTGCTGTTCGCACATCTGACTGTGCATGTAAAACTGCCCCCAAAACCCTAGACCACCACTTAAACCTCACCTCAAGTTACTAGTTGAACCTCCTACAGTGGTATACATAGTTGACTAATATGAGAGCCTTAGAAAGAGTCTCTCTCTCTCTCGCTCTCACCAGGGCACTTCTCAGCTTGTGAAATCAGTATATCACGGGTGTCATAAACCTAACGCATGTTGCGGAAAATACCTATGTGAAGTGGTAAAATAGCGCATATTGCAGTATCTCAAAAATTTCCCTATCCACGCCCCTTTTTTTCTTTAATTGCAAGAGCTATTTATGCAAAATTTATAGCAAAATGATAAATCTAGGTCTAAGATAGTGAATCATGATATACTAATATTCCTCAGGAAGATGCTCCAGATATTGTAGAAACTATGTAACCAAACTTAAACACTTGCATCACTAAGAATTTTATTTAAATTGGCTCGGATAGCTTTTTGAAATATAAATTGTTCCATATTTATTATTTGTGTTATATGCCTATACAAATTATATCTGGGAAAAATAAATGCTAAGGCAACATAGTGGAACATCATTGTTGTGTTAACTTTTATTTTAAAGGCATACGGTACTCCACTGTGTTCAATGTAATCAGTTTGAAGACTTGAAGTGGTTTTTTTTTTTTTATTGTAGTAGACCTGCTTAAAATGGATTTCAGAGGTGGGTGTAGAGATTCAAGTCATCAGATTGAACAAAGCTGGAATTTGATACTAAATATAATTTTTCCAAATGGCCTAAATATAGAAAGTCAATTCTGGTCTTTTTGTTTTTAGTAAAGATTTCCCATACTAAAGGAGCAGACTGGGTTAGTATTTGAATGGGAGATGTCAGTAATCAATTCTTCAATTTGTATTGAAAGTTCATGATTTTGTTTTGTCTGCAACTATTTGGTTTGTGTTTGCTTTGTTTGGGTTTTGTAGAAGTCATTTATTGATTTTTGGCAATCACAGATTAGTTGAAGTATGTGATTTTTAAAAAAATATATTTCTTGGGGGTTTGATTTTAAATGGAAAATAGTGGCTATAAGTGATTTGATGCTGATGGTTTACGTCGTTCCTTTCATTTCCTCTTCATGCCTTTGCCTCAAGGACAAAATTAGTACCCAATTTACTAAGTGTTTTTCCCATAGATACCAAATGGGAGAAAAGCCTTAATGAATCTGGCCCTTCAATTTTAAGGCCTCTGGGAATAGGGAAATGCCTACAGTATCTGAATATAATCCACTCTGAAGTGCCAATAAGTGTAATATAAATCAAATAAATAAAATGGGTTTCTCACATACTGCATTGGCAGGAACACTGCTAACAGTCTTGTCTTCAACTCGGACTTCTGTTTTGGCACTTCGGACAGCAGCTGCTGTTTCAGATGGTTTTTCAGCCTACAGATAAGCAAATGATTATTAAAAAACAAACCTATACTCATCAAAACAAATGACAGATATATATATATGCAGCTTCTCAGGATTAATATGTAGTAAGCTGTATGGTCAAAGAAACAGAAGTACACCTTAATGCACTGTTTCAACCTTGTGCTTTCAGCACCTAAGAAACATTAAACAATCACATAAGCTGGAATGTGTTAGTCCACTTATTTAAAATTTAAAACATACATTTTAATTTGCATTAAACAATGTTTTGAAAAAATACAATAACATGGGTAGTTTATAAACACTATTTAAAAAATTCTCATAACCTAGTAAAAAATTATAGTAAACAAAACAAATTAAATTGTTTTATTAAACAGAGAAAACAGAACATGACAACAAATAGAGTTGCTTACCTGTTAAGTTTTCTCTGAGGACAGCAGGATGTTAGTCCTCATACATGGGTGATATCAGATGGAACCCCAATGTGGAAAATGTATGTCAAAGTTTCTAGAACTTTGACTAGGTACACTGAGCATGCCCAGCATACCTTAAACCAAGCGTCCACCCGGGGCTCCTCTCCAGTCTTGTAGCATAGAATTATAATTAAAACAAAAAAATAGGAGAAACCCAGCTCCATGGAGTGGCGGGCGGGTTTTGTGAGGACTAACATCCTGCTGTCCTCGGAGAACACCTGTTATAGGTAAGCAACTCTGCTTTCTCTGAGGACAAGTAGGATGGTAGTCCTCACACATGGGTGAATCCCTAGCTACAGGTTGCTTCCCAATGTAAATGGGACAAAGATACCTAACCAAGTGCCAACCAGCACAAAAATAGTGCTGTGGTAACAGACGGGGGAGACAGCCTGAACACAAACAACAGGCCCTAGGTAGGGAGAGTTGGGTTCTACACTGTCGTATCAGCTTTCGCTATCCAGACAATAGTGAGATGTGAATGTGTGGCGAGAACTCCACGTTGCAGCTCTGCAGATCTCCACAGGAACTGCTTGCAAGTGAGCCGACGATGCCATGGCTCTGACAGAATGAGCCCTGACATGACCCCCAAGATGTACTCAAGCCTGGTTATAACAGGAGGAGATGCAAACTGCTAGCCAACTGGATAGTGTCTGTTTGGCAATGCCTAACCTATTCCTATCAAAAAATAAAAAGTTGGGTGGACTGTTTACTCCAGGAAGAAGGCTAAGGCTTGCTTGAGTTCCAAACTGTGCAGAGCTCGTTTGCCTTGGTGCAAATGGGGCCTGGGGAAGAATGCTGGCAGGATGATGGACTGTTTAAGATATAAGTCTGTCACCACCTTAGGCAGGAGTCATGATAAAACTTAGTGTAAGGTGGATAAGTCACTAAGGCCTGGAGCTCGCTGACCCTGCGTGCTGAAGTGACTACCACCAAAAACATGACCTTCCAGGTCAGGTACTTGACATCACAGGTGTGCAATGCCTCAAAAGGAGCTTTCATCAGCTGAGCTAACACCATGTTGATGTCCCAAGACATAGTGAGAGGTCTTAGGGGAGGCTTCAGTTGAAGCAGGCCCCACATGAATGGTACAACTATAAGCTTTACAGAGATGGGCGTACCCATCTACACCTTGGTGGTATGCGCCAATTACACTGAGATGAACTCTAATGGAGTTGGTCTTTAAGCCAGCTTCTGATAGGTGTAGAAGGAAATCAAGCAGTTTTTGTGTGGGGCCTGAGAAAAGATCTAGGGCCTTCTGCTCACACCACATGGAAAACCTCCTCCACTTCAGTCCATAGGACTTTCTAGTAGCCACCAGGACCCGAGACACATTCTCTGAAAGATCAAGCGGCTACAGGGATCTACCTCTCAACATCCAGGCTGTGAGCGACAGGGCCAGGAGGTTGAGATGCCACAGCCTACCTTGATCTTGCATGATGAGATCTGAGGAAGTACCCAGACTGTTCCGTCTCTTGGTTGACAAATCCCGTAGGAGTGGAAACCAGACCTGTCATGGCCAATGAGGGGCTATGAGGATCAGATTCCCTATGTCCTCGAGAAGCTTCAAGAGAGTCTTTGCCACTAAGAGAATTGGGGGATACGCGTACAGAAGATCTTTGTCCCAATGATGGGCAAGGGTGTCAGAGGCTACAGTGGAGGAGGTTTTCCATGTGGTGTGAGCAGAAGGCCCTAGATCTTTTCTCAGGCCCCACACAAAAACTGCTTGATTTCCTTCTACACCTATCAGAAGCTGGCTTAAAGACCAACTCCATTAGAGTTCATCTCAGTGTAATTGGCGCATACCACCAGATGTAGATCTGTTCCTGTCCCCTTGCAATAGGAGGATGCCTCAGTTCTTCTCCCTGTACAAGTTACTGTACAGGGAGAAGAACTGAGGCATCCTCCTATTGCAAGGGGACAGGAACAGATCTACATCTGGGCTTCCCCAGAGGCGGAATATCTGATTCCCTACTTCCTGGTGCAGGGACCACTCATGGGGTCTGAAGGCTTGACTCAGCCTATCCCCTGCCACTTTTTCTGTCTCAGCGAAGTACATGGCCTTGAGCACCATTCCGTGGGGCAAGGCCCACAACCAGATTTGGACCGCTTCCTGACACAGGAGGAACAATCCCATGCCTCCCTGCTTGTTGACATACCACATGGCTACCTGGATGTCGGTTTGAATCAGGACAACTGTGTTGGACAGCTGATTTCTGAAAGCCCATAGCGCGTACCTGATCACCTGAAGCTCCAGGAAGTTGAATTGAAAAGAGCGTTCCTGAGCGAAACCAGAGACCCTGGGTCCTGAGCCCATCTACATGAGCTCCCCATCCCAGGGTGGAGGGCATCCGTGGTTAGGGCAATTTGGGTAGAGAGACTTCGAAAAGAGATGCTTTATTCCAGACTTGAAATTACCCGCCACCAGGACAATGAGTCCTGGAGAGACGGGGGTGACTCGGATGCAATCGTGGAGGCTCTGAGTGGCCTGTTACCACTGCAACCTCAGGGGTCCACTGGGCTCTGCGCATGTGTAAACATGCCAAGGGAGTGACATGGACGGTAGCGGCCATATAGCTCAACAGCTTCAACATATGCCAAGCTGAGACCTGCTGAACCTTTGCCAGGATGAGTTGTCAAGGTGATGGCCCTCTGGAGAGGCAGGAAGATCTTGGCCTGAGCCATGTCTAGCGGGGCTCATATGAAGTCTAGCTGAAGTGATGGGCTGAGATGGGACTTTGGGAAGTTGAAAACAAACCCTAGTGACTTCAACACCCGGATGTTCAAGGCACATGGACCTTGCAGCCCCTGCTTAAGATGTGCTCTTGACCAGCCAATCATCTAGATAAGGGAAATCATACACTCCCAGCCTGCAGAGTGCGCCGCCACCACGGCCAGACATTTTAAGTAGACTTGTGGGGCTGATGCTAGCCTGAACAGCAAAACCTGGTACTGGAAGTGCTGTTTTCCCACCACAAACCGGAGATACTTCCTGTGAGTGTATGCATCCTTTAGACCAGGGGTCAGGAACTTTTTGGCTGAGAGAGCCATAAACGCCACATATTTTAAAATATAATTCCATGAGAGCCATACAATATGTTTAAAACTAAATACAAGTAAATGTGTGCATTTTATGTAAGATCACACTTTTAAAGTACAATAAGTCTCTGAAAATATTACATCAGGCCTTAAGACACCAATACATCTCCTATTAGGAAAACGGACCAAGTCAGGCTGCTATAGAGTCCTACACAGAAAACTACACGCCAGCAGAAAACCTCACCTGAATCACGTGCTGTCCCCTCACCTAACATAGAATAAAGAGACCAAAACGCATAACAAGAAGCATGCAGAAAAAACTGAATTGGAAACTGCAACAAGCCAGAGTCTCTGTATGCAGTGTAACAAAGGAAAAAAGAAACATCACCCATCCTTATAAAACAAATCAAGAAATATAAAATCATCAGCAGTAAAACTGTACTAACATAAAGAACATATTTCGAAACAGCTGATGAGTGGAATATCCAATAATTAAAAACTCATATAAAACATTTCCAGATACCAACAAATTATTTCAAAATAGCAGACACAAGACCCAGTAATGAAAATAATAAGGATACAAAAATTTTTTTGCTCTGCATACCTGGGAACGTTTGATATCCAGGTGTCCTGAGATTGTTCTGAATTAGGAGGCGGCGGGGTGGTTTGCTTGGAACTTTCTCCCCTCTCAGTCACATACCAGCGCCCTCTCTCACACTGGCTCTCAATGACACACCTATACACACATGCTCTCAGTACTCACATGTACACATGTTTTCTCTCTCTAACTTATATAGGCTCTTAATTACACATTTACACACATGCTGTCTATCTTTTCACGCTTACACACACAGGCTTTCAATCACATAAATACATGCTGTCTTTTTCTCTCACACACAGACTCTCATTCACATGCTTACAAACATGTCCTCTCTTTCTCTCATTTAAACACAGGCTCTCAATCACATACTCACATGCTCCATCACCTAAACCAGCTCTCACTCACACACAGACACACATGATCTCTCTCTTACTTATACACACAGGCTCTTAATCATACATACACATGATTTCTCTCACACACAAAGGATCTCAATCATACACACATACTCTTTCACACAAACAGGTTTTCAATCACAAACTTACACATACAGGTTCCCAATAGTAAACTTACATTCATGCTCTACAGACATACTCTCTTTCACATATACAGGCTCTCAATCATTCACATACATGCAATCTCTCACTCTCACACACAGGATCTCAAACACACATGCTTGCTCGCTCATTCACTCTCTCTCTCCCCCACCCCGGGAACTCACGGCAGCAGCCGCCTCCTCCCAACGCTAACCTCCTTCATTTTCAGCCCTCGCGGAGGCGGAGTCCCATCGGCTGCGGTTGAAGCTCATTTTCCTCTGAGCCGCGCTGCAGTCTTCTTTTCGTCGCGCACGCACCCGATGCTCTCCACTTCCTCTTCCGGGTCACGGGAAGAAGAGACCACACTAGCGTGGTCTCTGCTTCCCGCGCACGCACCCGTCTCACCGGCTTCATAGAAGAGAAGGACAGATCCAGAGTGCTAGTGGCTAGTTGTTGCAAGGTTTCATGGTGGTCCCAAAGTTGGGTCACAGCTTCCCACACCCTATCTCCGAAGAGATTCTCCCCAGTACGTGGCATGTCAGCGAGTCGTTTCTGTCCATTTGGTCGGAGATGAGAGGCCCACAGTGATGCCATTCTGCAGGTGCTGATTCCCGTTGCAGAGATACTCAATGCCATCTCAAAAATATCGTAGGTTGCTTGGACCTTGTGTTTTCTGCACTCCAGGCCCTTATGCATCAGTGGACATGAGGGTGTCCTGCTACTGTTGAGGCAGCTGTTCAGCCACCTCCTACACTTGCTTTCAAATGTCCAGCAAGTATTGGTTCATGTACAGCAATGCGGGCAATGAGCATGGCGCCTTGAAATACCTTCCTCCCAAATGCTTCCATTGATCTATAGTCCTTCCTTGGGAGCGCAGAGGAATGAGTCTGCTTGGCCCTCTTGAGGGCGGATTCGACCACCACACCACCACAGACTGGTGGGGTAGCTGACGCTTACTGAATTTGGCAACCTTCTGGATTAGGTAGACCCCTATCCACCTTCTTATTAATGAAAGGCACTGTGAGGGGGGAGTTCCTATATCCTCAGCAACAGCTCCTTAAGAGTCTCGTGCACTAGGACCGCCACTATCTCCTTAGGTGGCTCCATGAACTGGAAGATCTCAACCATTTTGTGCCTGGCATCCTCCTCTGTTAATAACTGAAAGGGGATAGCTTCTTCCATCACCCTCACAAACCCTGTGAAGGTCAAGTCCTCAGGCAGAGACTTCCTTCGCTCCTCTTGAGGAAACTGGTCTGATGGGAGACCCTTGGAAGAGGACTCTGAAGCATTTTTTTCCCAGGGGTCATAGGGTTGCTCATCCTCACCTTAAAGCAACAGGGAATGGGTCCCTAGGTGATCGGCCTTCATTCAGATGTGCAGACACTGGTAAAACTGGAACGGGAGGCAGCAGGCCAGCCTCAGTGGAGCTTCCTCCTCGGAGGAACCAGCAACCACCACTGGATCAGTAGGGGGAGGCATCTGTGCCCCACTGAGCACCAATGCCATCTTGGGAATAGAAGCCAGCTGGGTTGGTAACGCACAGATGAGCACATTGAGCTTCGGACCCTCAAGGTGGATCGGTGACTGGCATCAGGACTGGTGGAGACAATCAAGGACCCCTGGCACCGGAGGACAGACACTCCTTGCCATAGGTCACTTTGGGGGCATCGCAGCATGAGCCGGTACATCCCTATGCCTGGCACCGTGCACTGACATGATCAGTGCTGATGCTTCTTCGGCTTCCCGGTCCTTCCCCGGTGCTGAGGACAATGATGAGGAACCAGACGTCCTCTGACTGGAGGAGATCGATGGTGGTGGGTCTCCGGCACCAGTATCCAACAATGGCATCAATGGAACAGATGGTCCTGCTGATGTCAATGGCTTTGTGTCTATCCTTGGTCCTTTGATGCCGATGGCTCGGACTTCTTCGACCCAAAGAGCTGCTCTATCTTGTTGAGTTGAAGCAAACTCCTTTCAGGGTCATCTAGGTGCATAAACGGTAACCCAGGACATCATGAGATACCCCCAGGCAGAGGACACATATTTCATGCAGATCAGCAATGGACATGATCCTCGGGCACCGGGTTAATTACCAAAAAGTGGACATGGCCATGGTGGATGAAAAAAGGAGCATGAACCGAAAACAATGGCAGCAGGGTGGTGATGGCCAGCGGGCACTGATACACTGCTACCATGAGGAATTGACCGTGAAAGGAAACTTACCAGAATCACCAAAAACCCTGACTAGGAGCACTATGGGAAGTCACAGAGAGGGACCCTGCAACGGAATAGCATGGAAAAAAATGGCAAAAAAAAAAAAAACCGCAAGGAGGAAAAGTTTTCCACAATGCCAAAAAACAGCCAAAGTGAGCTCACTTGTACTATGAGGCTTACAGCTCCGTGGAAAGAGAGAGACTGGAGAAGGACCCCACATGGATGCGTGAGATAGAGCATACTCAGTGTGCCTAGTCAAAGTTCTAGAAACTTTGATTTAAGTTTTCAGCATCGGGGCTCCATCTGATGATTTCACCTGTGTGCGAGAACTACCATCCTGCTTGTTCTCGGAGAAAAAGACCATACAGCCTATCCAGTCTGTCCATCTGTCTCCCCTGTTCAGCATTATAGTTCCATCTTCTCCCTCAGAAATCCTCTATACATGTTCCATGTTTTCCTGAATTCTGATATAGTCCTCATCTCCATCACCTACATGGGGAGTTTGTTCCATGCATCCACCACCCTTTCTGTAAAGAAATATTTCCTTAGATTACTCCTGGTCTAGCCTTTTTACCCTCATCCCATGGCTCCCTCATTCCAGAGCTTTTTTCCTGTTGAGAGGCCTGCTTCCTGTGCATTTATTCCTTGGAGGTATTTAAATGTATATTATATCTCCCTTTTTCCCTTCTTTTCGCCAGGGTATATATGTTTAAATCTTTGAGTCTTTCCCCATGTATTTTATGAAGACGACATTTGACTATTTTAGTAGCTGCCCTCTGAACTATTCAAGATATATTCTATTAGATAATAAGATAAATGCAGATGACAGCTTTACATTATTTACGTTCTGGTCTATTTTGCTACTTTTATATTGCTTGTATTGGAATTCATAGCAAAGTTTAAAAGATGACTGCATTATTTTATTCATTTTTTGTTCTTGACAAAAAAAAAAAGCATTTGAAATTTTGTATCTGAATCAAAAAATGGGGTTTACAATATATCTTCATGGGACAGGTAGTTGCTGTATCATTACTGAAAAAGCACTATTTCAGACCTCTATGATTTCACATTTTATCACAGTCTTAAGTGATTATATCTCTGGGTTCATTTGTCATACAAAAAGAATTGTAGTTATATACATTGGTCCGCCTCTGTCACATGGTAGGAGCATTGTCCTACCATGTACAGGGGCCAACCAATGGCACCGGTAGCCTCTGACATATTAAGGGCAAAGGCTATCGGCGCCATTTTGAATACTGGCAGCCAACGGCCCAAGGGCAGGAGATCGCTCCAGACCCCTGCTGGACCACCAGGGACTTTTGGCAAGTCTTGGGGGGGGGGGGGGGGGGGGGGGGGGGGGTCGGGGGGGGGGGGGTTTGTAGTTAAATTTAAAGGGTTGGGATGGGGAATGGGGACAAAAAAAACCATTTTATACTCTACCCTAATTTGCTCCATAAGACGCACAGATGCCCGGGAACAGAGTCGGTTTAGCACACCATTTTTTTTTTAATTTTCCCGCTCTGAATCCTAGGTGCGTCTTATGGAGCGAAAAATACGGTAAATAAGTGTTTTAAAACTGCTTGGCCAAAACTGTTTTGATGCTCTAAGCAGTAATGATTTGTGAAGACGTGGATAGACGACCATGTGGCAGCTTTGCAGATAGACTCTATGGAAGCAGAGAGAAGACTGGTTAAGTAAGTTGCTGTAGCCCTGACTTGATAGGCTTTTATTTTGAAGTTGCTGTCCTGACTGAACGTAATAAGAAATACAATCTGAAATCTGGGTGGACAGAGTTCTTTTTGTAACTGAATAACCCTGTTTGATTGGATTGAAGATGAATAGTTGTGAAAACCTTCTATGAGACTATGTCCTTTCCATATAAAATAAAGCTCGTCTGCAGTCCAAAGTATGAAGAGCCTGTTTGCCCTTCTTGGTGTGTGGTCTTGGAAAAAATGTGGGAAACACAATGGATTGATTTAAATGAAACAGAGACCACTTTTGGTAGAAACTTACTGTAGGATGAGTTTTCAAAACACTAATACATTTGAGTACAAGGAGAGTAAGAGATGCTTGTAATTCACTTACTCTGCAAGAAGAAGTTACTGCTATTAAAAAACAAAACTTTCCAAGAAAGGAATTTTAATTCTGCTGTTGCCAGAGGCTCAAAGGCTATTTTATTAGCTGAGCTAGAATTATATTTAGATCCCAAGTAGGGGGGGATCTGTAACAGGAGGTTTAAGAAGCTTTAAGCCTTTTATTAATCTGGCAATTGTAGGTTGCTATGAGATGGAGGCTTCTTTTAATCTGGTATGTTATGCTGCTATAGCATTAAGATGAACTCTTACCTGGGCTTGTTTTCATGCTTGAGTCAGATAGCTTTAAGAGGACACAAAGGGGTATTGATCTATCTACCTTATAAATGGGCTCTGACAGACGGCCCGCAAATGCACAGTAGAGAGCAGCTCTACCGCGCATGCGCGGGCGAGCACGTCGGTCAGAGCCGAGTGTGCCCGAAAAAAAAAAATGGCGCTGGGGCCGCAGGAGCGACGGCGGTGGTGAGAAGCAGGAGTGGCGGCGAGAAGCAGGAGCAGCAGGAGTGGCGCCGCGCGCGTGGGACACGCCCCTCCCCCCCGGAGACCTTCCATCTGCGGATGAGCTGAAAGGGGAGGGCATTGGGAGAGGGAGGAGAGAGGGAGGGAGGAGAGAGGGTGAGAGGGAGGGAGAATAGAGGGTGTGAGGGGGGAGAGGGAGGGAGAATAGAGGGGGAGGGAGAGTAGAGGGGGAGGGAGAATAGAGGGGGAGGGGGAAGGTGAGAGGGAGGGAGAATAGAGGGGAGGGGGGAAGTGGTGAGAGGGAGAATAGAGGTGAGGCGGGGAAGAGAGGAGGGAGAATAGAGGGGAGGGGGGAAGGTGAGGAGGAAGGAAGAAATAGAGGGGGAGGGGGAAATTGAGAGGGAGGGAGATAGAGGGGAGGGAGAATAGAGGGGAGATAGAGGGGGGAAGTGAGAGGGAGGGAGGGAGGGAGTGGGAAGGAAATGGACCGAAAATTTTTTTTTTAAATGTAGCCCGTTGTTACGGGCTTAACGGCTAGTTCTAGAATATTAGATCGAGAATCTTTTCTATTTAAAGTAGTAAGATCTCCCAGCAGAGCATTTTCATGATGCTAAAACAACCTTAGTTACATCAGGGAACAAATGCATAGGCAAAACCAATCGACTTTCAATATCCATACAATCTGTTCTAGCAACTGCAAAGTTGGGATGAAGAAGATAACGAGTGATAATGAGTGATCAAGGCTGGGAATATTTTTTTTATTTTGTTGGCTGCTGAACAGCTGCATGATGAAACCATACAATCTAAACTGAACGAGAATGGTGCTATTACAATTCTTGGACCCTTGTCTTGTCTTTTGAAATATTAGCTATCAGTGGCTTGAAGGGAATGTATAGAGAAACCCTGAATTCCATTGAAATAGATGAAGGCATCTGATGCTGGTCTCCTAGAGCAGTAGATAGGACCTTTTTTTTTTTTTAATAACATTGCAAAGAAAGCCTATCTAGTGAATGCCATACTCCAAAGATGAAATAGTTCCTGAGCTACTTGATCATCCACTGACCAGTCATATGGTTGTAGTTGTTGACAACTTGTCTGCTGATTTTGGTTTCCTGGGAGAGAGGCAATTATCAAGTAGATACTTCGGAAAATTTCTCATTTCCAGATCTTCTATGGTGCTAAGAGAGAATGAAATAGTCTGTTCCTCCCTGTCCATGATATAGAACATTGCTACTTAGATATCTGTTTGAATTGCCACATTTGTTTTTTAGCTAAGGATTAAAAAAACTTCAGTGTACTAAAGATTGCTCTTGACTGGGCCTGGTGTGACTGGGTGTGCATATTGTGCATTTGCACAGGGAGACACATCTGGGGGTCAGCGGCAGCAGAAGAGGCTGTGGTGTTGCTGGTGGCTGAAAATGAGGACAGCAGCTTAAAGAAAACGGTGCCCACGCCCTCTCCTCACTTTTGGCCGCAGGCAAAGCACAACCTGCTGGTGGCTGACAATGAGGAAAGCATGTTGGCAGTGTTTCCTTTAAGCTGAGTGCCTGTGCACAATTTTTCCTGAGGCACGCACATCTTTTTTCCCCCCTCAAGCAGGAAGGCTGGCGGGGCTATGGTGGTGCTCATCCCACCATGGCCCGAAGGGAGGAAGAGCCCATCCCATCATGACCCAAAGTGAAGAGGAGACTGGTGGGGGCCACAATGGAGCTCATCCTACTGTGGCCTGAAGACAAGAGGAACCCATGTGCATGTGTGTGAGATCCTGTGTGTGAGCTTATGTCTGCGAAAGCAGCTGTATGCATGTGTGTGTGTGAGAGCATGTGTGCTTGTGTGTGTAGCACATATAGACTCTCACAAGCTTGCACATACACAAAATGTGTCTGTAAGGGAGAGCCTGTGTATGTGAGAGAGAGGGAGTGAATGTGAGAGCGTAAACATGTAAATGAGAGAGGGTGTGTATAAGAGAATGTATTATACTGTGTGTGTGAGAGAGAGAGAAAATAAAATTTGTGCGGCCCTACCTCCCACAATCCATGACAATCTCACGGTGACTGAAAATCAAAAGATCCCAGGTAAGGAGAGCAGGAGATTTTTTTTTAAATACTTCGTTTTAATTAGGTATAATCTGATGTTTCTGCTGTTTTGAAATATTTTTGGGGGGGAAATATTTGAACAGTTGATTATTGGATTTTTTTTATTCATTAGATGTTTTGAAATATTTTATTAGTGTATGGGAAATAGAACAAATTTATGCATTTTTTTTTAATTACTGGATATTTGTTGGCAGTTTTGACATTTATTCTTTTTATTAGTATGGTTTTTAGTATTATGAATGTTTTATATTTCTTGATTTTACTGCTTGATGTTTTGAAAGGAATGATGATTCTGTTTTTCCATTGATGTACTGCTTGTGGTTTCCAGTACAGTTTCTATTTATACTTTATGGTCTTTCTATTCTGTATTTGGTGATGTTCTGTCTGTATTTTAAAGGTCCAGTTCATGGGCAATATTCTTGCTGTGAAAATGATGGTACTTTGATAAAATGAGGAAAATAGTTAGAAAAAAACTGAAAGGTGCAGCTGCAAAGGTTAAAAGTGTTCAACAGGCTTGGACATTGTTTAAAAATACAATCCTAGAGGCGCAGTCCATATGTATTCCACGCATTAAGAAAGGTGGAAGGAAGGCAAAACGATTACCGTCATGGTTAAAAGGTGAGGTGAAAGAGGCTATTTTAGCCAAAAAAAATCCTTCAAAAATTGGAAGAAGGATCCATCTGAAGAAAATAGGATAAAACATAAGCATTGTCAAGGTAAGTGTAAAACATTGATAAGACAGGCGAAGAGGGAATTTGAAATGAAGTTGGCCATAGAGGCAAAAACTCATAATAAAAACTTTTTAAAATATATCCAAAGCAAGAAACCTGTGAGGGAGTCGGTTGGACCATTAGATGACAGAGGGGTTTAAAGGGGCTCTTAGGGAAGATAAGGCCATTGCAGAAAGACTAAATGAATTCTTTGCCTCCGTGTTTACTATTGAGGATGTTGGGGAGATACCAGTTCGAGATGGTTTTCAGGGGCGATGACTCAGACGAACTGAACGAAATCACTGTGAACCTGGAAGATGTAGTAGGCCAGATTGACAAACTAAAGAGTAGCAAATCACCTGGACCGGATGGTATGCATCCTAGGGTTCTGAAGGAACTCAAAAATGAAATTTCTGATCTATTAGTTAAAATTTGTAACCTATCATTAAAATCATCCATTGTACCTGAAGACTGGAGGTGGCCAATGTAACCCCAATATTTAAAAAAGGCTCCAGGGGCGATCTGGGTAATTATAGACCAGTGAGCCTGACTTCAGTGCTGGGAAAAATAGTGGAAACTATTCTCAAGATCAAAATTGTAGAGCATATAGAAAGACATGATTTAATGGGACACAGTCAACATGGATTTACCCAAGGGAAGTCTTGCCTAACAAATCTGCTTCATTTTTTTGAAGGGGTTAATAAACATATGGATAAAGGTGAACCGGTAGATGTAGTGTACTTGGATTTTCAGAAGGCGTTTGACAAAGTCCCTCATGAGAGGCTTCTACGAAAACTAAAAAGTCATGGGATAGGAGGCGATGTCCTTTTGTGGATTACAAACTGGTTAAAAGACAGGAAACAGAGAGTAGGATTAAATGGTCAATATTCTTAGTTGAAAAGGGTAAACAGTGGAGTACCTCAGGGATCTGTATTGGGACCGGTGCTTTTCAATATATATATAAATGATCTGGAAAGGAATACGACGAGTGAGGTTATCAAATTTGCGGATGATACAAAATTATTCAGAGTAGTTAAATCACAGGCAGACTGTGATACATTACAGGAGGACCTTGCAAGACTGGAAGATTGGGCATCCAAATGGCAGATGAAATTTAATGTGGACAAGTGCAAGGTGATGCATATAGGGAAAAATAACCCTTGCTGTAGTTACACGATGTTAGGTTCCATGTTAGGAGCTACCACCCAGGAAAAAGATCTAGGCATCATAGAGGATAATACTTTAAAATCGTCGGCTCAGTGTACTGCGGCAGTCAAAAAAGCAAATAGAATGTTAGGAATTATTAGGAAGGGAATGGTTAATAGAACGGAAAATGTCATAATGCCTCTGTATCGCTCCATGGTGAGACCGCACCTTGAATACTGTGTACAATTCTGGTCGCCGCATCTCAAAAAAGATATAGTTGCGATGGAGAAGGTACAGAGAAGGGCAACCAAAATGATAAAGGGGATGGAACAGCTCCCCTATGAGGAAAGGCTGAAGAGGTTAGGGCTGTTCAGCTTGGAGAAGAGACGGCTGAGGGGGGATATGATAGAGGTCTTTAAGATCATGAGAGGTCTTGAACGAGTAGATGTGACTCGGTTATTTACACTTTCGAATAATAGAAGGACTAGGGGGCATTCCATGAAGTTAGCAAGTAACACATTTAAGACTAATCAGAGAAAATTCTTTTTCACTCAACGCACAATAAAGCTCTGGAATTGACTGCCAGAGAAGGTAGTTAGTGCAGTTAGTGTAGCTGGGTTCAAAAAGGTTTGGATAAGTTCTTGGAGGAGAAGTCTATTAATGGCTATTAATCAATTATACTTAGGGAATAGCCACTGCTATTAATTGCATCAGTAGCATGGGTTCTTCTTAGTGTTTGGGTAATTGCCAGGTTCTTGTGGCCTGGTTTTTGGCCTCTGTTGGAAACAGGATGCTGGGCTTGATGGACCCTTGGTCTGTCCCAGCATGGCAATTTCTTATGTTCTTATGTTCTTAAGCACTGTCATCTTTCTCATTTCTTCTTTAAACAGAAGTATGCTCTTTATTAATTTCACTTGCATACAGAAAGCAGTTTTAAATGTTCTCACAGAACATTTCTTCATACACATCTTTTATTGTAACTGCTGTTTGTAAATTAGATGATTATTTTAAGGGATGGACTTAGGCTTTCTTCATTAAAGAAAGTAGTGCTCACAGGGCGTTGTGTGTGTGTGTGTCTATCTGAAAATAAGTTCCTAGGTATGGAAAGAAGGCTTTTTTTTTTGTTTTAATTATTGCTTTGTGTTTTAGGTATTTACTGTTTTCAAATATTTTATTGGTGTTTTGGAATTTTTAGATATTCTATTCATTAACTGGTTTGAAACATTCTTTTTGGAGTGAATGTTAAGAGTTGCTTGCATTAAAATGTCCATATACGCGAGTATCTGGGCCAAGGGTGAGCGACATGTATTTTAAAACAGCCTAATTATGCATGTATATGTATGTACAACCAAACATGAGAGGAAAAAAAGGGGCAGAGTAAGGGTGGGTCAGGGGCATTCTGGGGCAGGGCCAATATTTATGAGTGTAAATCTGGATTTTAAATCCAGCAATATCAGTGTGAGCTGGGTTATTAGTCACACATTTACTTCTGCTCTTGATGAGATGCAAGTTTGAATAAAACTCATTTGAGGCCTAAAACCACTGGATGAGGGGTATGCGTAAACAGATAGGAGGTGCATGCTGAAGAACCAGAGGGGTCTGGATGACAGAGATAAACTGGGCAAATTAGTGGATGAACTAGTCAAAATGGTTATTTCCTTCATGCGCACATGTTTTAAAATCTGCTTACCTGAGAGGAGTCACAAGACAGGATGTAAGAAGCAGGACGAGTTCCTGTTGTGCTCCAGAGCCCCACTCTCCTAAAATTGCTTTTAATTTGCAAATGTTTTGTTTAGGGTAGCATTAATCCTGTTGTGCTCAGAAAACTTTGCCACTACAGTGAGATATTTTTTTGGGGCGCCTGGTAAGACCTATTGTATTTTAGACGCAGCGCAAGGAGAGTGATAGAAGTATGCATGCAGAAGGCATGATGGCATGCAGGGCAGGAAATCCCCCCTCTCTGGAGAAGACAGACCCAATAGTGCAAGACACAGCTTCAGCGGTAGTGGTGAAAACAAATTTGAAAAACATGTATAATAAATTTGATGAAATGCACTCCTTACTCACTGAGGCAACCAAGCAGCTATTAGAATTGCGGGTGTCAGAAGTGCAGGCTCATGTGGTCTAGCTGGAGGCGGAGGTGGTGGTATTGAAGGTGATGCAAGATCAGCTGGCCCCTAATTAGAGGATTTGAAGAACAGATCCCAGAGGAGCCATCTTAGATTTATCGGGATCCCTGAAAGTGTTGTTAATGGGGATTTGGCTGAGCGATTGGCGTAATGGCTGCCGTGTACTAAACATGCAGTCTAAACATGGTGCCGTGGTCATCGAGCGAGTACACCAGCTTGGAGCTAGACAGCAACAAAAGAATCGATTGCTGCTGGTCATAGCCCGATTCCTAAATTTTGCTCAAAAGGAGATCTTGCATTTATTTCGCAAACAACAAAGTTGACAGTTTGCGGGCAATGTGGCACTGCTGTTCTAAGACTTCTCAACTGCTCTAGTGACCCAATGGAAAACATTCTTGGGGAATTGCACGCAGTTTGTGGAGAAGTAAATACCCTTTGCGTTATTTTGAGCAGAATTTCGCTTGTACCAAACAAGGCTCAGGGGTTTCTGTCAAGCATTCAGCCATCTAGTGCAGAATCGAGCCCACTGGAATGAAGATAAAGCTGCTTGAGAGCCTGAAGGAAAGATTGTCCTGGATGAAATGCCTTTGTAAAAATTTGCAAATGGTGAAAGAGAAATCTAATCCAGTGGTTTGCCTTGCCGATGTTGCTAAATGGTTATGGATATACATCAGGGCTCAACTAGAAGCTTTAAGTGAAGTTAACACATCGAAAGTGGAGCTGTTTGGGTTAAAGATGTGAATTTTGTTGTGAAAAAAATTACCTCTGACCTGTTAGTTTTTTTGCTGTAAGGGAGTATCTTCATAGCAAGAGGAGAAGAAATTATATAGAACATAAGGAGAACAGAAAAGTTAGGGACTACATGTTAGTGACTTGGCACTTCAGGAGAGGTGCAATGTGTTGTAAAATGCAGTTGACTTGGATGGGGGAAAAGTGGGTAGCGAATGGGGGGCAAAAGTGGTGGAAGACATGTGGGAAGATATTGGATGGAATGAAGGGGAAGTAAATGAGGGAGGAGAGGGAGGGAAGGGGGTGGGGAGCAGCTGTTCTGGGAAGCGTGGTCAGACATGATGTGTCGGTAGGTCCCTTGTACCTCTAAAAACAGAAGTATGAAAGACAATCTCTGAATTCCAAACATGACTTTTGCTGCAGCTATATTATTTCTTCATTTCTTTCTCTTCCAGGAACCACTTGCAGCTGTTAGACTGGGAAGATAGCCAGTGCTTTGTTACAATATGAAGCAGATAATGACCTTCAGTGTCTAGCCTTGCAAAGCTCCCAGAGCTTGGGTCTGAAATGGCACCAGACTCCAAATAAAAATGAGTTTTCAACTTTTGAAATGAGTTGTGGATATATGCCTGCTGCAAGCAGTATTTACATATCTAGTCATTATGGGTTTATGACATTTCTTTACTTATATACTGATGCTAGAAATATGTAATCAGGTGCTCTTCTGCTAATAAAATAGATTAATGCTTCTAATTCTAATTGTTGAGATTACTTACCTGATAATCTCCTTTTCCTTAGTGTAGAAAGATGGACTCAGAACGAATGGGTATAGTATGCTCGTGCTAGCAGTTGGAGACGGATCTGACGTCAGCAAGGGTATATATACCCCCACAGGAAGCGTAGCAACTTAGTAATCTTCCTTGCAAAAGCTGTTATGGATGTGTGTACTGACGCTCAGTGAAGTAGTGGAAATAGGATTCCCCTGACCGATTGATAGTAGCTGGAGACCGCCAGCATTCACAACCGGAAGGCGTTGACACCTGGTAGAGTGTACGCTCTTATGTAATCAAAGGACATGGCTTACCTTGAATCGGTGAAACCCATGTACACAGGCAGCTGGGCGGGATGCTGAGTCCATCTGTCTACACTAAGGAAAAGGAGGTTATCAGGTAAGTAATCTCAACATTTCCTGGCGTGTAGCCAGATGGACTCAGAACGAACGGGATGTACAAAAGCTTTACTCCCAGCCTGGGCAGGAGGCAGCCTGAGGACCATGTAGTACCGCCCTCGCAAATGCTGAGTCCTCCCTGGCCTGGACATCCAGACGGTAGAATCTGGAGAAGGTATGGAGGGAGGACCATGTCGCCGCTTTACATATTTCTGCAGGCGACAGCATCCTGGATTCCGCCCAGGATGCCGCTTGTGCTCTGGTAGAATGAGCCTTGACTTGTAGAGGCGGAGACTTCCCAGCCTCCACGTAAGCTGCTCTGATAACTTCTTTAATCCAGCGGGCGATGGTGGGCCGCGAGGCCGCTTCACCTTGTTTCTTCCCGCTGTGCAGGACGAACAGATGGTCCGTCTTTCGTATTTCTTGTGTCACTTCCAGATATCTGGGCAGCAATCTGCCAATGTCGAGATGGCGTAATAAACGCCCTTCTTCAGATTTCTTCAAACCCGCCGTAGTAGGCAAGGATATGGTTTGGTTAAGATGAAACTGTGAAACCACTTTAGGTAGAAAGGAGGGAACCGTGCGAAAATGGATAGCCTCGGGAGTGATCCTGAGGAAGGGATCACGGCAGGACAGTGCTTGTAGCTCTGAGATGCGGCGTGCTGAACACACGCCAGCAAAAACACCATCTTCAAGGTTAGAGAACGGAGAGACAGGCCCCGAAGGGGTCTGAAGGTGGATCCCGCGAGGAAATCCAAAACAAGATTGAGGTTCCATAAGGGCACAGGCCACTGCAGTGGCGGATTGATATGTTTGACTCCTTTCAGGAAGCGAGAAACATCTGGGTGCTTGGCGATGGTCTTGCCATCCCTCCTGGGGCCGTAGCAAGACAGCGCAGCCACCTGAACCTTGATGGAGCTGAGGGAGAGACCCTTCTGAAGTCCATCTTGTAGGAAATCCAACACACTAGGGATTGTGGTCGCATGTGGATTGGTGCCATGAGTGTTGCACCATGCTTCGAATACTCTCCAGAGCCTTACGTAGGTGAGGGATGTGGAAAACTTGCGAGCTCGGAGGAGTGTATCTATCACGGGCTCCGAGTAACCTCTTTTCTTCAGTCTAGCCCTCTCAATGGCCAGACCGTAAGAGAGAATTGAGCCGGATCCTCGTGGAGGATGGGACCTTGACGTAGAAGGTCCCGGAGAGGAGGCAGGGGAAGAGGCTCCCCTGCCAGTAGTCTTCTCATGTCCGCGTACCAGGGTCTTCTTGGCCAGTCTGGTGCCACTAGAAGAACTAGGCCCCGGTGTTTCTGAATCTTGTGGATGATGGCGCCCAGCAGAGGCCACGGAGGAAAGGCATATAGCAGAGTCCCTGGAGGCCATGGCTGAACCAGGGCATCGATTCCGTGTGAGAACGGGTCGCGCTTGCGGCTGAAGTATCTGGGTACTTGAGCATTGGACTTGTCCGCCAGTAAATCCATGTCCGGAATCCTCCAGTGATCCACAATCATCTGGAAGGCTGTGGGTGACAGCTGCCACTCTCCCGGATTTAGGCTTTCTCTGCTGAGGAAGTCTGCCATGGTGTTGTCCTTCCCGGCAATGTGGACGGCGGAGATGTCCTGAAGATTCGCCTCTGCCCAAGCCATCAGTGGGGCGATCTCCAGAGATACTTGTCTGCTTCTGGTTCCGCCCTGACGGTTGATGTATGCCACCGTGGTGGCGTTGTCGGACATCACTCTGACTGCTCTGTTCTTCAGTCTGTGAGCAAATCGAAGGCATGCCAATCAGACTGCCCGAGCCTCTAGACTGTTGATGTTCCACGCTGACTCTTCTCTGTTCCACCGCCCTTGTGCGGTGAGTCCCTCGCAGTGTGCTCCCCAGCCGCTCAGGCTGGCATCTGTGGTGAGCAAAGTCCACGTGGGGGAGGACATCTTCGACCCCCTGCTCATGTGGTCGGACCGCAACCACCACCGTAACTGGGTCCGTACTCTGGCAGGCAGAGGTAGGTGCGTGGAATAGTTCCGTAGACGAGGGCTCCAGCGAGAGAGCAGGGAGTGTTGTAGAGGTCTCATATGGGCCCCTTGCCCAAGGTACCACTTCCAGGGTGGATGCCATGAGACCGAGAACCTGCAGATAATCCCAAGCTATGGGCCGACTGGCTCCCATCAAGTACTGGATACGCGTCTGGAGTTTTAACCTTCTCTTGGTAGTGAGACTGACTGTGTCTGCCTGGGTGTCGAACTGTACTCCCAGGTATTCCAGCGACTGGGAAGGCTGGAGGCAACTCTTGCTGAGATTGATTACCCAGCCCAAGCTTTCCAGAAGGGCGATTACTCTGTCGATTGTCCGATGGCTCTCCTCTCGTGATTTCGCCCTGATCAGCCAATCGTCTAGGTAGGGATGGACCAGAATTCCTTCCCGTCTGAGTGCCGCTGCTACCACTACGACCACCTTGGTGAAGGTCCGCGGTGACGTGGCCAACCCAAAGGGCAGAGCCCAGAATTGAAAGTGGCGTCCTAGAACCTTGAAGCGTAGGTAGCGCTGATGATCCGGATGGATCGGGATATGCAGGTAGGCTTCCGACAAGTCTAATTCCGTGAGGAATTCCCCTGGCTGGACTGCGGTCTTGACAGAGCGCAGAGTTTCCATGCGAAACCTCGGGACCCTTAAGTATCGATTGACTGACTTGAGGTTCAGTACGGGCCAAAAGGTGCCCCCTTTCTTGGGTACCATGAAATAAATGGAATAGTGTCCAGAATTCACTTCCCAGGCAGGTACTGGGATGATGGCTTTCAAGGACAGGAGCCTCGCCAGGGTAGCTTCCAATGCTGCCTTCTTGTGTATGGGACATGAAGATTCCACAAACTTGTCCGGAGGGAGGTGATGTCCAGATAATATCCCTCTCGGATGATGGCGAGGACCCACTGGTCCGACGTAATCTCGACCCATCTGGGGTAGAAGAGGGTTATAACCTGCCCACTATGGCTCCGTCCCCCAGATGTATCGGCGGATTCTCATTGTGAGGCGCGGCCGGGACCTGAGCCCGGGCCTGCTCCCCTCTTGCGCTGCTTGGTCCGAAAGGACTGATTCCGGGCCTGAGGACGTGGTGCCTGGTAGCGACTCCTATAGGGAATGAAGCGCTGGGAGCTTCTACCCCTGGAGGGCCTTGGAAAGGCGCGCTGGTTCCTTCTGAACCGATCTTCCGGCAGTCGGGGCACTGGAGAGGCGCCCCATGTACTGGCCAGTTTATCAAGGTCGCTGCCAAACAGGAAAGAGCCCTTAAAGGGCAATCTGGTGAGGCGTGTCTTTGAAGGCGCATCGGCTGACCATTTCTGGATCCAGAGCTGCCTCCTGGCGGCTACGGAGGATGAGATCCCCTTGGCTGTTGTTCGGACTAGGTCTGATGCAGCATCCGTGAGGAACGAGAGAGCTGACTCCATGTCTGCTGCTGGAGCGTTGTTCCTAACCTGTACAAACAGGCACGCGTCACCACTGTGCAGCAGGTTGCGATCCGCAAAGATAGAGCTGCCACCTCAAAGGTCTGTTTCAGAATGGCGTCCAGTCGCCGGTCATAAGGCTCCTTAAGGGCCGTCCCCCCTTCAACTGGAATGGTAGTGCGCTTGACTACAGCGCTAATCAAGGCGTCCACCTGAGGGCACGCCAGCAGATCCTGGATAGCCGGTGCCAATGGGTACATGCCCGTCAGGGCCCGGCCCCCTTTGAAGGAAGCCGCTGGTGCCGCCCATTCTAAATCTATCAGTTGTTGTGCTGCTTGCAAGAATGGAAAATGGCGGGCTGTAGGACGAAGACCTTCCAGCAGGGGGTTCTGCGCAGAGGGTACTGTAGCGCTGGGCCCTGTAATATCCAACTCCGCCAGACACTGAGACACCGAGAGATCCTCCTTGGGAAAGAACCGCCTCATGGTTCTATATGGCTCAATCCCTGGGGGAAGCTCCCCCTCGTCCGGGAGCTCGGACTCGTCCAGTGAAACCTCCTGGTCCAACTGATCTGGACTGTCCAGCGGCGGAAGGTCCCGCTCACGATAAGGGCGTGAGGGTCCAGGAACAGGTTCCGCAGGAGCCGCCACCGCAGCAGCCGCCGCAGTCACCGCAGGAACCGCAGAAACAGCAGGAACAACAGGAACAGCCGGGCCTGGACGGGAAGCCGTTTGCATCTGTACAAAGGCATGAATCCTCTTAAAGAGATCCACCCAGGAAATTGAAGCAGCCTCTAATCTCTGGGGTACAAGATCCCCCGGGATTCCCGATTGGTCGAGACTGACTGCTAAATCCGGGGTAGCCCCTGGGGAACTGTCAGCAAATCGTGGCTGAGACTGGTCCTGGCCCGAGGGTCCCACGGCCTCCTCACATTGGGCACATAGGGAGTCTGGCTCTTCACTGTGCGTGGCTCGAAGCTGGCATGCGGAGCAGAGGCCTAGGGCTTTAATGCCGGAGGCAGGTGGCGCCCCCGCTGAAGACACTGAGGCGTTCTGTTCTATTGAAAAGTATGCGCTGAATGAAAAGCGGCAACAATATACGCTTAATAGAACAGGCGCACAATAATAATATGCGGCAGCAATATGCGCTTAGCAGAACCGGCGCTTAATAATATGCGGCAGCAATATGCGCTCAATACAACAGGCGCTCAATAATATGCGGCAGCAATATGCGCGTAATACAACAGGCGCACAATAACACTAAGCGGCAGCTATATACGCTTAATAGAACAGACGCTTAACAATAAGAATATGCGGCAGCTATATACGCTTAATAGAACAGGCGCTTAAGCATAATATGCGGCAGCAATATAGACAACAAGCGCTCAGCCATATGCGGCTAACAATATACGCTGAATGATATGCAATATGCTCTCAGCAATAGGCGGTCAGGAATACACGCTCAATTGTATGCAATATGCTCTTAGCAATATGCGGTTAGCAATACACGCTCAATGGCATTCAATAGGCTCTCAGCAATAAGCGGTTAGCAATACACGCTCAATGGCATTCAATATGCTCTCAGCAATAAGCGTTTTAGCAATACACGCTCAATAGTATTCAATATGCTCTCAGCAATAAGCGGTTAGCCAATGGTATGCAATATGCTCTCAGTAATAAGGCAATATACGCACAATGAAGAATATAATATGCGCTTAGTCATAGAGCTGCGCCTATTACGGGTGCTCAATACCTGAACAAGGCCCACAAAATGGCGCCCTCCACGGCGTGCCACGCCGCCGATCCTCTGTTCCTCGGAGACCAGAAATAAGAGATGTACGCCTTACCTGATCCTCGGCGCTTCCCGGCTGGAACCCGGGCGGTCTCCGGCTGCGGGGGGAGAGGGCAAGTACCTTCACCGCCGCGTTTGAGGATATGCACCCGCTGCCTCGTCCACGCCAGGACAGAGGCGCCTCGTATGCCTCACCCAAACCTCGCCCGGGGGCTACGTCCCTGCCGCGATTCGGCCACCGGACCGAGGACTTAAACCTCCGGGGGATCACAGAAATCACCCCGGGAAACTACTGGGGGAGGGACCTTAGGGTATCACCGCAGGAGTGTGGGGCTCGATGTTGTAGAAGTTTTACTTGAAAGTAGAATGTAGAAAATAGAAAGTAGATTTGGAAAACACGCTCAGCGAGCGTGCAGGCTCTCCAAACTGCTTTGGAGACGGAAATTACTAAGTTGCTACGCTTCCTGTGGGGGTATATATAGCCGTGCTGACGTCAGATCCATCTCCAACTGCTAGCACGAGCATACTATACCCATTCGTTCTGAGTCCATCTGGCTACACGCCAGGAAATTATGAATTCTACTAGTTGAAGCAAAATATAGGAGAAATTGAGTTATAGGTTACATTTACTTAACGTCCTTCTCTGGTATCTCAGCTTGATTTTTATCCACTAAAAATGTTTCTAAATGTGCAGGATCTACAAATCCAAATTGTTTCCCCTGATAATTAACAAGATAAACATGGAAATTTTAAAAAGAATGTTGCTCCAAGTGCCAATACACAAAGGATATGTCTGCTTTAACAACTAAGGTGCAATTAATTCAAAATTCGGAGAATGTGTTTATTCGAGATGTATAACTATGCATAAGGAAATTGAATATATAGAAAATTTGTTAAGATCAAAGAACTTGAGAATTATAAATTTTCCTTTAACTTAGCTATTATCCCCCCGGGAGATGTTTAAAAATTTTTTGAAAGAGATGTTGTATGAAGAAGAGGAAATTCCTAAACTTTCAAAAATGTTGAGATTACTTACCTGATAATCTCCTTTTCCTTAGTGTATGCAGATGGACTCAAAACAAGTGGGTATAGTGTGCTCGTGCTAGCAGTTGGAGATGGATCTGACGTCAGCACGGGTACATATACCCCCACAGGAAGTGTAGCAATTCAGTAATCTTCCTTGCAAAAGCTTTTATGGATATATGTGTGACTGACCGATCGTTTAAATGAACAGGATTACCCTGACCAATTGATGGTAGCTGGAGACCGCCAGTGTTCTCAACCGGAAGGCGTCGACACCCAGCAGGGTGGAAGCCCTATATAAGCGAACATGGCTTACCGTGAGTCGGCGAATCCCCATGTATACCAGCAGCCGGGCGGGATGCTGAGTCCATCTGCATACACTAAGGAAAATGAGATTATCAGGTAAGTAATCTCAACATTTCCTAGCGTGTAGCAGATGGACTCAAAACAAGTGGGATGTACAAAAGCTACTCCCGGACTGGGCGGGAGGCTGCCCGAGGTCCGTTTAGGATTGCCCTTGCAAATGCTGTGTCCTCCCTGGCCTGAACGTCCAGACGGTAGAATCTGGAGAAGGTATGGAGGGAGGACCACGTCGCCGCTTTACATATCTCCGCAGGCGACAGCATCCTAGTTTCTGCCCAAGAGGCCGATTGCGCTCTGGTAGAATGAGCCGTGACCTGTAGAGGTGGTGGTTTTCCCGCTTCTACGTAGGCCGCCTTGATAACTTCTTTGATCCAGCGGGCGATGGTTGGCCGTGAGGCCGCTTCTCCTTGCTTCTTCCCGCTGTGAAGGACGAACAGATGGTCCGTCTTTCGTACTGCTTCTGACATTTCCAAGTATCTGGCCAGTATTCTGCTGATGTCGAGATGACGCAGTATTCGACCTTCTTCTGACTTCTTCAAACCTTTCCTGGTTGTCAAGGATATGGTTTGGTTGAGGTAAAATTGTGAGACTACTTTGGGTAAGAAGGAAGGAACCGTGCGAAGATGGATAGCCTCTGGAGTGATTCTGAGAAACGGATCACGGCAGGACAGTGCTTGTAGCTCTGAGATGCGGCGTGCTGAATATACAGCCAGCAAGAACACCATCTTCAAGGTCAACAAACGGAGAGACAGGCCTCGAAGAGGTCTGAAGGCAGATCCCGCCAGAAATTCCAAGACTGGGTTGAGGTCCCACAGGGGCACTGGCCACTTCAGTGGCGGACGAATGTGTTTGACTCCTTTCAGGAAACGTGAGACGTCTGGGTGTTTGGCAATGGTGTTGCCGTCACTCCTGGGACCATAGCAAGACAGCGCTGCTACCTGAACCTTGAGGGACCTGAGGGACAGACCCTTCTGAAGTCCATCTTGTAGGAAGTCCAAAATGATAGGAATCTTAGGGGCATGTGAATTGGTGCTGCGAAAATCGCACCAGGCTTCAAAAACTCTCCAGATCCTGATATATGTCAGTGATGGGGAGAACTTGCGTGCTCGGAGGAGTGTGTCTATTACCGGCTCAGAGTATCCTCTTTTCTTCAATCTAGCCCTCTCAATGGCCAGACCGTAAGGGAGAATTGAGCTGGATCCTCGTGGAGGATGGGACCTTGCAGCAGCAGGTCCCTGTATGGAGGCAGAGGTAGAGGATTCCCTGCCAGTAGTCTTCTCATGTCTGCGTACCAGGGTCTTCTTGGCCAGTCCGGGGCCACTAGAAGAACTAGTCCTCTGTGCCGCTGAATCTTGTGTATAATGGCGCCCAGCAGGGGCCATGGAGGAAAAGCATATAGCAGGATCCCCTGAGGCCATGGCTGTACCAGGGCATCGATCCCCTGGGATAGAGGATCCCGCCTGCGGCTGAAATACCTGGGTACTTGAGCGTTGGACCTGTCCGCTAGAGGTCCATGCCCGGCGTCCCCCACTGATCCACAATCATCTGGAAAGCTGTGGGCGACAGCTGCCATTCCCCCGGGTTTAGGCTTTCTCTGCTGAGGAAGTCTGCCGTGGTGTTGTCCTTCCCGGCGATGTGGACGGCGGAGATGTCCTGGAGATTTGCTTCCGCCCAAGCCATCAGGGGGGCTATTTCTAGGGATACCTGTCGGCTTCTGGTTCCGCCCTGTCGGTTGATGTATGCCACTGTGGTGGCGTTGTCAGACATCACTCTGACCGTTTTGTTTCGAAGTCTGTGGGCAAATCGCAGGCACGCTAGCCTGACTGCCTGTGCCTCTAGTCGGTTGATGTTCCACCCCGACTCTTCTCTGTTCCACCGCCCTTGAGCGGTGAGTTCTTCGCAGTGTGCTTCCCCATCTGTTCAGGCTGGCATCTGTCGTGAGCAGGGTCCAGGTTGGGGAGGACATTCTTGACCCCCGGCTCATGTGGCCGGGCTGCAACCACCACCGTAGCTGGTTCCGCACTGTGGTTGGTATAGGCAGGTGTACGGTATAGTCCTGTGATCGCGGGCTCCACCGAGACAGGAGGGTGCGTTGTAATGGTCTCATATGAGCCCGCGCCCATGGTATCACCTCCAGAGTGGATGCCATGAGGCTGAGGACCTGTAGGTAATCCCGAGCTGTGGGCCGGATGGCGCTCAGCAGGGGCTGCAGATGATTCCGGAGTTTCGACTTCCTTTTAGAGGTCAGGCTGACCTTGTCTTCCTGGGTGTCGAATTGAACCCCTAGGTATTCCAGCGACTGAGAAGGCTGTAGGGAACTCTTGTTCAAGTTTACAACCCATCCTAGGCTTTCCAGAAGAGCTATAACTCTGTTGGTTGCCTGGTGGCTCTCCTCTGGTGGCTTCGCCCGGATCAGCCAATCGTCCAGGTAGGGATGGACGAGGATTCCCTCCTTCCTGAGGGATGCTGCCACTACTATGACCTTGGTAAAGGTCCGTGGCGCGGTGGCTAACCCGAAGGGTAAAGCTCGGAACTGGAAGTGTTGGTCCAGGACCTTGAAGCATAAATAGCGCTGATGATCCCGATGGATTGGGATATGCAGGTAGACTTCCGACAGATCTAGGGATGTGAGAAACTCCCCTGGCTGTACTGAATTCTTGACAGACCTCAGAGTTTCCATGCGAAAGCTGGGGACCCGTAGGTATCGGTTGACGGACTTGAGGTCCAGAACGGGCCGGAAAGTGCCCTCCTTCTTGGGCACGATGAAAAAGATGGAATAATGCCCAGAATTCATCTCCCTTGCAGGCACTGGGATTATGGCCTTTAGGGACAGGAGCCTCCGCAAAGTAACCTCTAGGGCCGTCCTCTTGATGGGCAAACAAGGAGATTCCACGAACCTGTCCGGCGGGAGTCGAAGAAAATCCAGGTAATACCTTTCTCGGATGATGGCGAGGACCCACTGATCCGAGGTAATCTCGACCCACCTTCGGTAGAAGAGGGATAGCCTGCCCCCTATGGCTGCTACCCCCGGATGGGTCGGCTGATTGTCATTGTGGGGTACGGCCGGGACCCGAACCCGAGCCGGTTCCCCTCTTGTTGTGCTTAGGCCAAAAGGACTGGTTCCTGGCCTGCGAACGAGGTGCTTGGTAGCGAGTCCTGTAAAGTTGAAGCGCTGAGAGGTTCTACCTCTGGATGGTCTAGGAAAAGGGTGCTGGGTCCTCCTTGACCGGTCTTCTGGTAGACGGGGTAATGGGGAGGCGCCCCATTTATTGGCCAGTTTCTCAAGGTCGCTGCCGAACAGGAGGGATCCCTCAAAAGGCATGTCTTGGAGGAGGAGTCGGACGACCAATTACGTAGCTAGAGCTGTCTCCTGGCCGCCACTGAGGATGACACTCCTTTGGCTGCTGTACGGACTAAGTCGGAGGCTGCATCAGTGAGGAACGAGAGAGCTGATTCCATTTCTTCTCCCGGGGTGTTGTTCCTAGCCTGTGATAAACAGGAACGTGTCACCACGGTGCAGCAGGTCGCAATTCGTAGGGACATGGCTACCACCTCAAAGACTTGTTTCAGAATGATGTCCATGCGCCGGTCATGTGTATCCTTAAGGGCTGTCCCCCCCTCCACCGGAATGGTGGTGCGCTTCACAATTGCGCTAACTATGGCGTCTACCTGGGGGCACGCCAGCTTCTCCTTGGTTGCCGGGTCTAAGGGGTACATGCCAGCCAAGGCCCGACCCCCTTTGAATGAGGCCTCCGGCGTATTCCATTCCAGATCGATTAACTGCTGAGCTACTTGCAGGAGGGGAAAATGGTGAGACGTTTGGCGCATGCCCTCCAACAGGGGGTTCATTCTAGGTTCCTTTGGGGCATCGTGGCCTGGAATAGCCAGCTCCGACAGGCATTGAGAGATCAGGCCTGGGAGATCCCCTTTCAAAAAGAAGCGCCTCATGGTCCGATATGGTTCAACCCCCGAGGGCAGTTCTCCCTCCTCGGGGGACTCGTCGTCTTCCTCAGGGCAATCTGAATCCCCATAAGTGGGGGTTCCGGGTGGCGCGTGGCCGTGCCTAGGCCTTGAGGGTCCAGGGGCCGGGTCATCCGGTACGTATGGACCCGCTCGGGGAGCAGCCTGCATTGTGACAAAGGCATGAATCCCCTTGAATAATTCCACCCAGGAGAGCGAAGCAGGATCTGGTCTGAGGGGTACCAGGTCCCTCGGGGTCCCTGGCTGCTCACTGCTGCCTGCTAGGTCCGGGGTGTTCCCTAAGGAACTGGCAAGTACACTGGGCTGCGACCGGTCCTGACCCGGAACTCCCAGGGCCTCTTCACATTGGGCACATAGGGAGTCTGCTTCTACGCTCTCTGTGGCTCTGAGGTTGCATGCCGAGCAGAGGCTCATGCCTGATGCTGGAGGGGCCGGCGCCGCTGACGCATGGGCTCTCTGACGCTCCATGTGTGCCTGGCGTATCAGCGGGCGCCTATGAATGCGCGCCTAACAGCGTGCGCCTAACGCTCGGTGACAAACCAGGCAGGAAAATGGCGACCTCTGTGGCGGATTGCCACATAGGCAGACCCTGCGAATCCTCGCTTCCTCGGAGACCAACAAGTAAAGATGTATGCCTTACCTTGTCTTCGGCGCTTCCCGGTTGCGACCCGGGCGGTCTCCGGCTGCGGGGGGAGAGGGTGAGTACTGTCACCGCCGCGCTCAAGGAAGTGCACCCGCTGCCTCTGGGCCGCGCCCGAACTCGTCTCGCTTGGGGGCCAAGTCCATGCCGGGACCGAGGCTGCCTCTAAGCCGCACCCGAGGGGGCTAGGTCCCTGCCGCGAGCCGGCCACCAGACAGAGGCCCTTACCTCCGAGGGACCACGGAAATCGCTTCGGGAAACTCAACTGGGGGAGGGACCGACTGGTATCACCGCAGGAGTGCGGGGCTCGTCTTCAGGTAGGTTTCTTCTATGAATTTAGTACTGTAGAATTTGGAAACACGCTCAGCGAGCATGAGGTAGCTCCAAACTGCTTTGGAGACAGAAATTACTGAATTGCTACACTTCCTGTGAGGGTATATGTACCCGTGCTGATGTCAGATCCGTCTCCAACTGCTAGCACAAGCACACTATACCCACTTGTTTTGAGTCCATCTGCTACACGCTAGGAAATATACTATTTGTCAAAAAAGTCAGCCAGAAGTGTTGGAGGACAAAATGTGAATGGAGAGGTTCCTTCTACTTTGGGTATATCGACCTTTTTAGAAGAGTCTATTGATGTAATAACAGAGCGACTATTTCTTTTGTAGCTGAGCAGGACAAGGAAAATTTGTTTAAAAAGTTTTTTAGATTTAAAGATGTATTATTTTGCGGGCACAAAGTTCAAATATTCCCGGATATGGCCAGAGCCACTCAAGCAAGGAGAAAGTATTTTCTGTCATTAAAAATATATTCTAAGCAGGACGTCTGCGAGGGAGTCAGTTGGACCGTTAGATAATCAAGGAGTTAAAGGTGCACAGGAAAGATAAGGCCATTGTGGAAAGACTAAATGTATTTGCTTTGGTGTTTACCAATGAAGATATTGGGGAGATACCAATTCCACAGACTGTTTTCAAGGGTGATGATTCAGATGAACTGAACCATATCACAGTGAAACTGGAAGATGTAGTAGGCCTGATTGACAAACTGAAGAGTAACAAATAGCCTGGACCAAATGGAATATACCCCCCAGGGTTCTGAAAGAACTAAAAAAATGAAATTTCTGATCTATTACTAGTAATTTGTAACCTACCATTAAAATTGCCTATTGTACCCCAAGACTGGAAGGTGGCCAATTTAACCCAATATTTAAAAAAGGCTACAGGAGTGATGAAGGAAGCTATAGACCAGTGAGCCTGACTTCAGTGTCTGGAAAAATTATCAAATAGACAGACATGATTTAAATGGGACCAACCAGCATGGATTTACCCAAGGGAAGTCTTGACACACAAATCTGCTACATTTTTTTGAAGGGGTCAATAAACAAGGATAAAGGTGAACCAACAGATGTAGAATATTTGTCAAATGCCTTCTGAAAATCCAAAGTGCCCTATGAGAGGCCGCTAAGAAAATTAAAAAGTAAAGGGATAGGAGTCAATGTACTTTTCTGGCTTGCAAAACGGTTAAAAGACAGGAACAGAGATTAAGATTAAAAGGTCAGTTTTCTAAGTGGAGAGAGGTAAACCATGGAGTGCCTCAGGGATGTGTACTTGGACTGGTGCTTTTTAATATATTTATAAATGATCTGGAAAGGGGAACGACGAGAGGTGATCAAATTTACAGATGACAAAATAATTCAGAGAAGTTAAATCACATGCAAATTGTGATAAATTGCAGGACTGGAAGATCTAGCATCCAAATGGCAGATGAAATTTAACGTGGACAAGTGCAAGGTGATGCATATAGGGAAAAATAATCCATTCTGTTACACGATGTTAGGTTTCATGTTAGGAGTTGCCACCAAGGAAAAAGATCTAGGTGTCATAACAATACATTGAAATCATCAGCTCAGTGTTCTGTGGTGGTTAAAAAAAGCAAACATAATATTAGGAATTATAAGGAAGGGAATGATTAATACAATGGAGAATGACATAATGCCTCTGTATTGCTCCATGGTGAGACCGCATATCTTGAGTACTGTGCTCAATTCTGGTCGTAACATCTCCAAAAAGATATTTATGCACTGGAGAAAGTACAGAGAAGTGCAACCAAAATGATAAAGGGGATAGAATGGCTCCCCTGCAAAGAAGGGCTAAAAAGGTTAGAGCTCTTCAACTTGGAGAAGAGATGGCTGAGGGGGGGTAAGGATATGCTGGTGGTCTATAAAATCATGAGAGGACTAGAACGGGTTAACGTAAATCAGTTGTTTACCCTTTCAGATAATACAAGGACTGGGGGCATGTCATGAAGTTAGCAAGTGGCACATTTAACACAAATTAAAGAAAATTGTTGTTCACTCAGGGCCAGATTTTTAAAAAGTACGCGCACGCGTACTTTTGTTTACGCAACCAGCGCAAGCAAGGCTGCGCAAAATCAGCAGCCTGCGCGTGCCGAGCCGCGCAGCCTGCCTCCGTTCCCTCCAAAGCCGCTCCGAAATTGGAGCGGCCTTGGAGGGAGCTTTCCTTCAGCCTCCCTCCACCTTCCCCTCCCTTCCCCTATCTATCCCACCCCCAAGCCCTACCTAAATCCCCCCCCCCCACTTTTGTTGTACAAGTTACGCCTGCCCAAGGCAGGCGTAACTTGCGCGCACCGGCTCACCATCCCCCGGCACAGGCCGCAGGACTCGGGATTGCCCCCCCGGCCTGCCCCTGAACCATTGTCACGCTCCCAGACTGCCCCCTGACGCCCCTTTTACGAAGCCCCGGGACTTACGCGCGTCCAGGGGCTTTACGCGTGCCAGTGGCCTATGCAAAATAGGCGCGCCGGCACGCAGGGTTTTTAAAATCTACCCCTCAATGCATAATTAAGCTCTGGAATTCATTGTCAGAGGATGTTAAGGCAATTAGCTTATTTGGGTTTAAAAAAGGTTTGGCAAGTTTCTGGAGGAGAAGTTCATAAACTATTAGTCAAGTAGGAAATAGCCATTGCATATTAGGAACTATTAGGAAATAGCCACTGCTTATTACTGACATTAGTAGCATGGGATCTATTTAATATTTGGGTACTTGCATCTTGGCTTGGCCACTGTTGGAAACAGGAAGCTGGGCTTGTTGAACCCTCAGCCTGACCCAGTATGGCAACTTATGTTCCTACTTTTGGAACATTAATATACAGTGCTGCAAATGTCTAGTAGCACTTTAAAAATGATAAATAGTATTAACAGTAGTAAGAAAGTGCAGAGTATGTTGTGCAGATCAGTGAAAAACTCCTATTTTATATATTTCGATATGTATTTTTAAGTTAGGAAAATGTGAAAAATCTACAAAAGTGTGAAGACTTTTATAAGGCATTGTATTCTAGAATCACAGCAAGCTTTTAAGCTCCATATGTGGAAACTAATGTATAAACGGGCAAATTTTATAATCTGTTGAAAAAAATTTATCAGTGTCAGGTTTAACACTCATAAATCATCATACTGTGGACCACTTAAGTCTACCAACCTGTACGACTTCTGGGTGTTTCTCAGCCTCATCTGTTTCAGTTGATGCAAATTCCTCAAAATGGCTAAAATCAGCAAAATTTGGTTGCTCTGGTATTTGTTGAGGTGAGGTACTAGTGTGAGTCAGACCTTCAGCATCTCCTCCTGGGCGATGCACGTGAGAACCTGAAGCCTATGTAGGACAGAAAGTTATTAAATTAACTGCCAGCTTCATTTACCAATTGTGACAAACTTCCAGCAGTATTATGTTTTGTCAAGCCAAACTAAGCAGAATCAGTATTCAGTACTAATTGGGGAATATTATTTCTGGTCTGCAGAGGTTCAGTAATTGGCCACTGTTGAAAACAGGATGCTGGGCTTGATGGACCCTTGGTCTGACCCAGTATGGCATGTTCTTATGTTCTTAACAGAGGCTATATATAATATATGATGTTTTTTTTCTTTATTGAAAATGTTGTTGCAATTGAACACACTGATACCTGTCTGAGCCATATAACCAAAAACTTTACAGCATTTGAACTCCCCCTCCTCCCCAATGAATATATGATTTTAAGAGAAAGGAGGGCACTTCAACCATAGCCATGAGGTAGCAAATGTTGCTTACCTGATGTAACAGGTGTTCTCACAGGACAGCAGGATGTTAGTCCTCACAAATGGGTGACATCGAGGATGGAGCCCAACCACGGAAAACTTCTGTCAAAGTTTCAGGAACTTTGACTGGCCCCTACTGGGCATGCCCAGCACGGCACTAACCCTGCAGCCAGCAGGGGTCTCCCTTCAGTCTTGTTTCAAAGCTACAGGCAGTGCCGAAAAGATAAATAAAAATGAACCCAACACCGCGGGGTGGCGGGCGGGTTTCGTGAGGACTAACATCCTGCTGTCCTGTGAGAACACCTGTTACATCAGGTAAGCAACATTTGCTTTCTCACAAGACAAGCAGGATGGTTGTCCTCACAAATGGGTGAGTACCGAGCTAAGGATGTCCTGACTTGCACCAAATGTACCCAGCGGCGTGCAACAGGCACAACAACTGGGGAGGAATTTGGTAAGGACATCTGTTGGTACATCAAGTTGGAAAAAGGTTACGCAAGACAGATTGGCCGAAGATGGAATCTTGTCTTCCAGCTTTATCCAAACAATAGTGGGCTGCAAAGGTATGGAGGGAACTCCAGGTTGCAGCTTTGCAGATGTCAGGAAGCGGCACCGATCGAAGGTGTGCTACTGAAGTCGCCATGGCCCTCACAGAGTGTGCCTTAACACGGTCTTGGAAAGGAATGCCAGCTTGCTGATAGCAGAAGGAAATGCAGTCCGCCAACCAGGAGGAAAGAGCCTGCTTACCCACAGGTTGTCCTAACTTGTTAGGATGGAAAGAGACGAATAATTGAGTGCTCTTCCTGTGAGAAACTGTACGGTCTAGATAGAATGCTAGAGCTCGTTTACAGTCTAGGGTATGCAGAGTCTGTTCCCCTGAGTTGGAGTGGGGCCTGGGAAAGAAGATAGGTAGTATGATGGATTGATTGATATTAAACTCCGAAACTACCTTAGGTAAAAATTTAGGGTGAGTGCGGAGTACCGCCCGGTCCTGCAGGAGTTTAGTGTAAGGCGGATAGGTAACTAGGGCCTGTAATTCACTAACCCTGCGAGCTGAAGTGATAGCCAAAAGGAATAACACTTTCCATGTGAGATATTTTAGGTCACAGGAGTGCAGAGGTTCGAAAGGTGGTTTCATAAGGCGACCAAGAACCAGATTAAGGTCCCAAGATGGGGCTGGAGGACGTAAAGGTGGCTTCAAATGGAGCAAGCCTTTAAGAAAACGGGTTACCAGGGGTTGTACTGAGATAGGGACACCCCCGATACCTTTATGGAAGGCGGCTACCGCACTAACATGCATTCTAATGGAAGAGGTCTTTAGACCTGATTCTGATAGATGCCATAAATAGTCCAAGAATTTAGAGATTGGACAGGAAAGGGGATCAAGGGACTGAACTGCACCATGATGTGTACCGTTTCCATTTGTATGAGTAAGATTTTCTTGTGGAAGGCTTTCGTGAAGCGATCAGGACACGAGAAACTGAATCCGAAAGGTTAAATGGCTGAAGGACTAACCTTTCAACATCCATGCTGTCAGTGACAAGGCTCGGAGGTTGGGATGGAGGAGGCATCCGTCGTTTTGAGTGAGCAGATGCGGGTCCGTTCCCAGAGGAATGTGTCTGCGGATGGAGAGATCCTGTAGTATGGGAAACCACACTTGGCGTGGCCAGTGCGGCGCTATCAGGATCATAGTTCCTCTGTCCTGATGCAGCTTCACGAGAGTCTTCGACAGAAGAGGAAGTGGAGGGAATGCATAAAGCAGACCGGTTGTCCACGTGAGGGAGAATGCATCCCTCGGCCGAGAGTGCTGGCTCCGAATGAGAGAGCAGTAATTGTCCACTTTGTGGTTCTGAGGGGACGCAAAGAGGTCTATGTGGGGATAACCCCACTTGTGAAATAGAGAGGTCGCTACCAAGGGATTGAGTGACCACTCGTGCGGTTGGAAGACACGGCTCAGCTGGTCTGCCAATACATTGTCCACTCCCGGGAGGTAGGTGGCTTTGAGGTACATGGAGCGGGAGAGGGCTTCCGCCCAAATCTGCGCAGCTTCCTGACACAGAAGGAAGGAGCCTGTGCCTCCCTGCTTGTTTATGTACCACATGGCCACCTGGTTGTCTGTTTGAATTAAGATTGCGTGGTTCGATAGGCAATCTTGAAAGGTCCTGAGAGCATAGCGGATTGCTCGCAGCTCCAGGAAATTTATCTGGTGTTTGGCTTCCTCTAGTGACCAGTATCCTTGAGTTTGCAGATTGTGTAGATGGGCTCCCCACCCGATGTTGGAAGCGTCGGTGGTGAGGATTATCTGGGGATCTGGTGGAAGAAAGGACAAGCCCTGTAGGAGGTTGTATTGATTTGTCCACCAGGCAAGAGACAGACGGAGTGCGTCGGTGATTGTAACAATGGCGGACAGAGGCTGAAGAGCTTGAGTCCATTGTAATCTTAGAGTCCATTGTGTGACTCTCATGGCCAGACGGGCCATGGGAGTTACTTGAACTGAAGAGGCCATATGTCCTAGTAGAATGAGGAATTGGCGAGCCGTGGCTGTGTGTTGAGACCGCAGCTGGCGAGCTAGGGACACCAGAGTCTTGGCCCGTTGATGAGGGAGGAAGGCTTTTGTTTGTAAGGTGTCCAAGTCTGCCCCAATGAAAGATAAGGTCTGAGATGGGACCAAGTAGGATTTCTCGTAATTGACAAGAAATCCTAGAGAGAGCAAAGTATGAATTGTTAGGGTCAGGGAGGACCGAGCTATTTGCTGGGTTGGGGCCCTGATTAACCAATCGTCCAGGTAGGGGTAGACGTGGACACCTTCCTTCCTGAGGAATGCTGCTACCACCACGAGGCATTTGGTAAAGACTCGTGGTGCGGACGCCAGGCCGAAAGGTAGTACTCTGTATTGGTAGTGGTTTCGGCCTACTAGAAAACGTAGGTATTTGCGATGAGATTCTGTGATCGCAATGTGGGTATATGCATCTTTCAGGTCTAGAGAGCATAGCCAATCCCCTCTTTGCAGCAGAGGGAGCAGCGAGCCCAGGGTTACCATCTTGAACTTTTCCTTGAAAAGGTATTTGTTGAGGGCCCGTAGGTCCAGGATTGGACGAAGTCCCCCTGACTTTTTTGGTATCAGGAAGTACCTGGAATAGAACCCGAGTCCTTGTTGTAAGGGAGGAACGGGTTCTATAGCGTTTGACTGTAGGAGAAGAGAAACTTCCTGCTCTAAAAGAACAGAGTGATTGGTGAGTCTCCATGCCTGCAAAGGTGGGGAGTCGGCAGGAAGGGATAGGAAGTTGAGGTGGTAACCCTGTGCAATAATTGCTATCACCCATTGATCTGTGGTGATTTGATGCCACTTTTCTAGGAAGTGGCACAGCCGTCCTCCTACGGGTATAGTTGGAAGAGGGGTTTGGCAACTGCTCTCTAAGTGAAAGTCAAAAACCCGCCGCAGGGCCCGGTTGTGGAGCTGCTGCAGGCTTTTGTTTACGAGTCTGGCGAGGCTGAGTCTTATGGTAAGACCGTGCAGGCCTAGGCTTGGTTGATGGGGGAAAATACTTTCGTGGCCTAAAGAAAGACTTCTTGGAGTCCTTTCTAAAGGGCTGTTTAGAAGGCAAGTCAGGAGGAATGGATGAGAGCTGTTTAAGTGTCTCATGATGATCCTTCAATTCAGCAACAATTTGTTGAATTTGCTCACCAAACAAATTATCCCCTAGGCAGGGTAAATCAGAGAGCCTGTCCTGAACTTCTGGACGAAGGTCGGAGGATTTAAGCCAAGCCCAACGTCTGGCAGAGATGGCCGTAGCAGAAATTCTAGTGGAAGCATCAAAGATGTCAAAGGCTGTTCGTATTTCATGCTTCCCAGCTTCAAACCCTTTATTTAGAAGGGATTGAAGCTGTGGCTGGAACTGTTCAGGCAAGGCATCAGTGTATTCCTGCATCTATTTCAGGATGGCCCTATTATATTGAGTCATATAAAGTTGATAAGAAGCTATTCTGGAAATCAGCATAGCTCCATGATATACCTTCCTACCTATACTATCCAGGAATTTGTTTTCCTTAGTAGGAGGTATGGAAGAGTGTGGCTTTAGTCGCTTAGCTTTCTTTTGAGCTGATTCTACGACTACAGAATGATGGTCTAACTGAGGTTTTTGAAAACCAGGTGCTGACTGTACAAGATATGTAGCGTCAGCTTTTTTGTTGACCGGGGAAACAGATCCGGGAGATTCCCAATTCTTTTTAAGAAGGTCTAGAAAAACCTGGTGAATGGGAATAGAAGTGATGACTTTCGGGGCATCCAAAAATTGGAGCAATTCCATCATCTGGTGCCTGTCATCTTGTTTGGATTGAAGTTGGAATGGGACCAACTCTGACATTTCCTTCACAAAATTTATGAAAGAGAGGTCCTCAGGGGGAGAACGCTTTCTACTCTCCGCAGGAGAGGGAGGTGAAGGCAAATCATCGGTGTCAGTAGAGGTATCATCACCCCAAGTATCATAGGGATCTGGATGATGACCTGCAGGACCTCGAGGGGGCTGGACACCTGAAGGCCCAGGTTGAGGTTCCGAAATATCGATTGGAATCACCAGAGGCATCGAGAAAATCCTCGATGGAATCGGTGCCGGTGTAGGCATCGAGGGAACCGGTATCGGTCTCGATGGAATCGGTGTCGGCATCGGAAACCTCGGTGGAGCAGAGGTGCGTATCGCCCCCGAAGAAGAAATCGGTGGCGAGGGACGACCTGGCATCGATTGAACAATTCCCGAAGGGGGAATTCGATACGGTGTTTCTCCGCTTGATGATAAACCTGTCGGTGACAGCGGTCTTACCGGTGTCGGTGACTGGAGTATCACCGGTGGAAGGGCTGTCATGAGCGCCTCCATCCGGTGTAGCAGCGGTGCCAGTGCTGCTGCAATCGGCTCGGTGACCGGTTCCACTCTCGGTGCCGGAGGAGTCTGGAACCGTAGCATTGCTTTGTCGATGGCCTCCTGGACCAGCCAGTCCAGTTCTGCCCGGAGACCAGGGGTAACAAGACCCGGCTCGACGGGAGAGGGAGGCTGAGGCTGAGCCGGAGGGACCACCGTCACCGGTGGGATCGCGGCTCCCAAACCCTAAGGGGGTGAGGGTTGCCTCGGTGCCTGCGAAACAGTAGTGGATGGTGCCACTTCTGATCGAGACTTTTTTGGCGGTGGCTCGGTCGGTGCTGAGGTCGATGACGTCGATTCCTCGACAGGCCGAGACTTATGACGTCGATGGCGATGTTTTTCTTTCCGATCCCCTCGATCATCAGGGGAAGGAACGGGAGTCAATGGCCGCGAAGTCATCGATGGCGGACGGTCACCGAAGGGTTGTCGATGATGATGAGACCTCGATGGTGCCGGTTCCGATGACGTCGATGCAATCGATGGCGTTGGGGTACGAGCTTGGAAGAGGAGCCCCATCTTCTCCATTCTGGCTTTGCGACCCTTTGGTGTCATTAAGGCACATTTGGTGCAAGTCAGAACATCATGCTCACTCCCTAAACACAAAACACAGACTCTATGAGGGTCTGTGATTGACATAGTTCGGGTACAGTCCAGACACCGACGGAACCCCGACGCCATGGCGAAAAGCCAAAAATTTAGCCGCGAGACTGTCGAATGCCAACGGACCTCAAGGGCCAAACTCGACGGAAGTCGACCAAACGACGGCAAAAAACTTACCGAAGTTCCGCGGACCGAAAAATTCGTCGAAGAGAGACCCCTGAGGGGCAAATTTTTCTGAGAATTAGTTATTCAAAATTCCTGTCAGGAACGTGGTTAAGAGCTCTTCTACCGCGTGGCTACTGCTGCGCGGAAAAAAGAAGACTGAAGGGAGACCCCTGCTGGCTGCAGGGTTAGTGCCGTGCTGGGCATGCCCAGTAGGGGCCAGTCAAAGTTCCTGAAACTTTGACAGAAGTTTTCCGTGGTTGGGCTCCATCCTCGATGTCACCCATTTGTGAGGACAACCATCCTGCTTGTCCTGTGAGAACATATATTGCTCTTTAAAAAGTTTCAGATTTACCAATTTAACATTTACATACATTTTTTTTAAATGGTAAGTTACAAAAGTAATTATGCTGTCAAAAGCACTTTATATTAACTTTTTCAGTCATCTTAGTATATCAAAGAGTTAAGAGTTCAGCAATTTTCATAAAACCTTGATACCTAATAAAACAATAGCAATGTTGAAACTTTTTGGCATTATACCAAACACATTGTTCTGAAAGCCAGGTATAATAGGTCTATTTTTTTTAAAGCATTTTTCTGTATAAGATTAGTTCATCCTACATTTGTAAATGTCTTCTAGACACACTTTTAGAGAATTTCTTAAAACCATAAGACATTTAAATTAGCAATATCAACTTCAGCTTAAGATAATATATTTGACAATTAAGAACAAAAACCTGTTTTATTCAGATATTTAATTCATTTCTAAGAAGGCAGTAGTCGTTAAACTTTAAGAAATGGGAAAGGAGACGTGGGTAAGGAAAACAGGTAAGAAAGGAGACTGGGATAAGCACCAAACAAAAAAATCTATTTTATCTAATGAGAGTGATTTAAACAAACTCCTACTGGTCAGAATACAATAAATTAATTCTAATTATGCATTACTTTAATAAAATTCACTGTATTTTAAATAAAAATCCAGTCATTTTATCTTAACAGCTCCTGCTACACACAGAAAAAGTCAAAATTGCAGTTGAGGTTGGTAGTATATTTCCTAAGATGCAGAATTTGGGATTCTCTGCAGGTCCATGAAAAAGCTTCTTTTTTTCAATACACCACTCAATATTGAAATCTTACTTTCTACACTGTTATGTCGTAGAAAGTAAGATTATTAATTTTAGAGTATATTAGTAGCATAATATTGTCATAGTTTACAACATTCAAATTTAGAAGTGATTCCTACTGAAGCAAGGATAAATCTTACTGATAATTTCCTTTCCTTTATTTCTGCTACACTAGTTAAGAACATGTGGCTTTCATCCCTCTTCCAGCAGATGGAGGCACCTCCCCCCCACCCCTTTTTTTTTTTTTTTTTTTAAAGGAAATCACTACTACATATGTGACTTATACAACTGGTATAGCCAGTATTCTTCTGTCAAGGCAAAAAATTCAAAACTACTGAAAAATAATGAATAAATAATTCATGCAAGATAATTAACTGTAAAATTTTAAAACTTTAAAATTATTAAATTGCTTAAGAAGTTTCTTATGAAAAAGAATATTTTCCCAAAGCATTAAAATGTCAACATCTAAGCTTAATAGCTTAATCTTTTTTTTTTTCTTTCATTTTAAGCTTCCCAGGTGGGTTTCTTATTTATTTATTTATTTGATGAGTTTTATATACCGTTATTCGGTTGAGCCATCATAACGGTTTACAAAAGTGTACAATATCTTGTAACAGAGCATTAGAAAGAACAGTACTTAACAGATGGGTAGCAGTACAAAACCATTTGAACTATTAAACAATATCAGAGAAATAGATATCAAGTCCAGAAGGAGTTCTTGACTGAAGTAGAAGAAATCATCAGATAAGATAATTTCTCCTTCATTATCTCTCTTCTACACCAGTCAGGCACATATAGGCAGTCCCAAAGACCATCCACTCTGGATGGGAGGATATCATCCCTGCTTTTAGAACACTTGCTTCAATTGTGTCCTGTCTTGTGAGAATATCCAATCTGTAATTTCTAGCAAATTAACTCAAAGTCAACCATGTGGCTGATTTACAAATGTCTGAGGGCTTACTGCATCTACCGCTGTCTAAGATGATAGCGCTCTAGTTGAATGGGCTCTGATGGCATTCAAAGCCTGGTGAAATTGTTTCGTTTATTCATCTTGCTATGGTAGCTTTAGGTGTAGCCTCCCCCTTGCAGGGGCTTCCAAACTATATGAGTTTTGAAGCAAATTTGTGTTCTCTAGATATTTTATTAGGATTCAAACATCTAAGTATCTTAGAGATCTGTTTTTCCCTTAACATTCTTCTGTGATGAATGTTAGTAGAACTGTCTGAGATGAAATGCAGAAATTACATTACAGATGGTACTGGACTGACTGTTACTGAATCTGTATTAATTTTTAAGAGCCTCTATAAATAAAGCCTTATCTCTGATATATGCTTTGCTGATGTTATTGATACTAAAAAGGATTGCTTTTAGTGTTAGGTCCTTAATTGAAATTTTACTCTGTTCAAAATTTGCTGTTGCCAGTGCCCATAACACCAGATTTACATTCCACTGTGGAATTACTACTCTAAACTGAGGACATAATCTTAACTCCTCAAGAAACAAGAAGCATCTTTATGAGTTGCTACTGAAATCCCTTTTATTCTGCCCCTGAAGCAAGAACTTCCTCACTACTTGCACTTTCACTGAATTAAATGTTAAACTTTGTTCTTAACCTTTCTGGAGGAATGTTAAAATAGTTGCAATTTTCACCTGCCAAGGTGATACTGCATTTAGCTTACAAAGTACCTCAAAGATATTGCCACACCCAAACATATAAAGATGTTTACGTTTTTCTGGCCTTCAAAACAACTGAAATTACTGAAAGGGAATAACTTTTTCTTTGTTTTAACCAACTTTGATCTCAAGCCATAAGAGAATGGAGATGGGTTGTTCATTACTATTGGAACCCTGACTCCCTGCAAATGTTGGGGTTGGATCTACAGTTAAATCTTATAAGGGCTACCTACCATGGTCTTCTGGGCCATTTGGAGCCACTAGCACCACAAACTTTCTCCTTCTTTATTTTCCTTAGAGTACACTCTATCAAGGGCCAAGGAGGGAAAACATACATCAACTCCAGTTTTGGCCATCTTTGGACCAAAATGTCTTATTGCTTTGCTTCTGAACACTTTTCGTTGGCTGTAAAATCTTCTGACCTTTGTATTTTTGCAACTTGTCATCAGATCTATTTGTCCCAGCACTTTACAATCATTCAATATATTTCCTGACTGAGCTCCCACTCTCCAGGATCCAGTACATTCCTGCTGAGAAAAATTGGCATTTTTGTTTTCTTGCCATGCAATATGAATTGTAGATACTTGTGCAAGATTTCTTTCCACCCATGCGAAAACAAGATTGGTCTCCTCAAGCATCCCCTGACTCAGAGCTCCTCCTTGGTTGTTTATGTATGCCACCTTTGTTGCACTGTCGCAGAGTATTTTCACTGCTATTCCTTTTAGGATAGGAAGAAAATGAAGCAATGACAATCTTATCACTTTGTCTCCAGTCAGTTTACAGACCACAATACCTCAAAGTTCACAGCCCTTCAACATACTGATTCTGACAATGTGCTCCCCAGCCTACTATACTTGCACCTGTTATTACTAAAATCCAAGTTGGAATTTCAAGCATAATATATTTCTTTAGGTTTGTTCTTTGTGCCCACTAATGTAGACTTTCTTTTACTGATACTGGCGGGGAGGCAGACAGTCTTAACTTTGAACTTGAGGCTTCTATCTTGACTGACATGCAGCGTGAAGAAGTCTCATGTGGGCTCCCGAACATGGAACTAATTCTGTGATTGCTACCATGGTACCTGACAACTGAGGACTGTCTTAGGCCTTCGGCGTTTGATGATTGTAAATCTTTTACTTGATCAAAAACCTTTACAATTCTTTTGGGAGACTGACAATTCCATCCTTAATATTGAAGACAGCTCCTAGAAATTCTATAAGAACATGCCATACTGGGTCAGACCAAGGGTCCTTCAAGCCCAGCATCCTGTTTCCAACAGTGGCCAATCCAGGCCATAAGAACCTGGCAAGTACCCAAAAACTAAGTCTATTCCATGTTACCATTGCTAGTAATAGAGGTGGCTATTTTCTAAGTCAACTCAATTAATAGCAGGTAATGGACTTCTCCTACAAGAACTTATCCAATCCTTTTTGAACACAGCTATACTAACTGCACTAACCACATCCTCTGGCAACAAATTCCAGAGTTTAATTGTACGTTGAGTAAAAAAGAACTTTCTCCGATTAGTTTTAAATGTGCCACACGCTAACTTCATGAAGTGCCCCCTAGTCTTTCTATTATCCGAAAGAGTAAATAACCGATTCACATCTACCCGTTCTAGACCTTTCATGATTTAACACACCTCTATCATATCCCCCCCTTAGCCATCTCTTCTCCAAGCTGAAAATCCTAACCTTTTTAGTCTTTCCTCATAGGGGAGCTGTTCCATTCCCCTCATTTTGGTAGCCCTTCTCTGTACCTTCTCCAACGCAATTATATCTTATCTGAGATTCAGCGACCAGAATTGTACACAGTATTCAAGGTGCGGTCTCACCATGGAGCGATACAGAGGCATTATGACATTTTCCGTTTTATTCACCATTCCCTTTCTTTTTTTTTTTTATTTAATATTTATTCAATTTTATACATTTAATAATACAAGAACAATCTTGGTTAAGAAAAGCATATTAGGGTACAAATCATAATTACTACTTAAATTAACATTACTAAGGCAAATATATCTATAATGCTGATTTAGTCCTCAATATAAGGAACCAATTTAATCTAGTCTCATAATGAAATTTTACTAATCTCAAATAAATGTGTTTTGCTACGTACTCTATATTTTACTTAGGGCTCACTAAACGTATAGGTACTATGGAGATTCCAATTCAAGATTTCCCTCTTGTATTTTGTCGCTAAGAAAAATTGATAATTGAGGGGGAGAGTAAAAAACAAAGGATTTACCCTTGTATCCTATACAACATTTACAAGGATATTTAAGGCGAAAGGTTGCCCCTATTTGGAGTACCTTCGCCCTAAATAGCAAAAATTGTTTCTTCCTCTTCTGTGTCATTTTAGAAAAGTCTGGGTAGATTCTTATGGCTAAAGTCAGAAATGGTTCCGTCCTGTGTTTAAAAAATAATCGGAACACCCAGTCACGATCCGTTTCAAATACAAAAGTGATTAATAAAGTGGCACTCCGTACCAATTCACTATCGGATGTCTCCAAAATTTTGGAAAGATCCAAACTAGTTTCCAATTTATGAATAACTTGAATTCCCTCCTGTTCTTCCTGCTGTGTTCCTTTTCTATACATTGGGATGTAGTAACTCTTCACTAGTGGTGGAATAGTGTTTTCTGGTACTTTAAGGATTTCTATTAAATATTTCTTAAACATTTCTTTAGGTGTTATATGTGGTAGCATTGGGAAATTAACAAAACAAAGGTTTTTCTTTCTATTAACATTTTCTAGGTTCTCCAATTTTATTTGCAATATTTGGTTTTCTTTTATCATTGCATCTTGTACCCTTTTTGTACTATATCTTCCTTCATTTTCTCTAGTTCTTTAATTTCTTTATCTTTTCTTAATTCCATATTAATTAATTTTCCCTGTATGTTATTTACTTTATCTATCACTGGATTTACTTGAGCTATCATAGAATTCTGCAGGCTCACTATAGCTTCCATTATTACATCCAATGTAACAACTTCGGGTTTAATTATCTGTGGTACAGATATTTTAGGCAAATAAACAGAGTTGTCCATCTTTATTATTAAATCTTGATGATTATCTCCTTGTACCACGTTTGGTGAGGTGATCAGTCCTGTCCGGACTTTCCCCGGACCTTCTATTCCAGACAAATCCAGGGAGCTTGGGCCTACTACTGGGGAACCTAAATCTGCGACTTCCGCAGTTGTGGCCTCCCTCCAAGATCCATGGGCTCTGGATATAGCCGGGTTCACTGGTGGTTCCCTTTGGATCGGGGAAAAAGATGTTGAAAGGTCCGATGGTAAGGCCTCAGAAATAAATTCCAGAGGCCCTTCCATCTGCGCCACATCCGATCTTAATGTACATTGCACATGTGAATCCATAGGTCCTTTTATTTGGTTACCAAGGGTAGTTGTAGGCTCAACTCGCTCCTTGGCTCTCCTTTTCCTTACAGAATGAGGCATTTTGAAAGTTATGCTACTCAGGACTTAAAAGAATCCACATTCAAATACACTCTCTTCTTGGCTCCTTAGAGAGGAGAAGTTATAATGAGAGGGTTACTTACAGTTTAAGGAGGAGACCTGTTCAGACACAATTCCGACACAAAGTCGCACTAAGCCGTGCGCCCCTTAAAAAGCGCGGCTTAGAACAAGCGCCGGCGACGACAAGCGCCGCTGCAGGTCCGATTTTATGTGCCCAGTCGTCCCGCCTCGATGACGTCACACGGGGGCGGGGTTTCCAGTGTCGTCGGGGCCGGGTAGCCTCACCACGAGGGACTCAAGGCCGGGCTGCCCTCACCTCCGCAGGTATTTCAATTTAATTAAGGACCCTCTCGCCTCCTGCTCCTCCGAAAAAGACTGCTGCAGGGCCGATTTTATGTGCCCAGTCGTCCCGCCTCGATGACGTCACACGGGGGCGGGGTTTCCAGCGTCGTCGGGGCCGGGTAGCCTCACCACGAGGGACTCAAGGCCGGGCTGCCCTCACCTCCGCAGGTATTTCAATTTAATTAAGGACCCTCTCGCCTCCTGCTCCTCCCCACCATTCCCTTTCTAATAATTCCCAACATTCTGTTTGCTTTTTTCACTGCCGCAGCACACTGAACTGACGATTTCAATGTGTTTTCCACTATGACGCCAAGATCTCTTTCTTGGGTTGTACCACCTAATATGGAACCTAACATTGTGTAATTATAGCATGGGTTATTTTTCCCTATATTCATCAACTTGCACTTATCCACATTAAATTTCATCTGCCATTTTGATGCCCAATTTTCCAGTCTCACAAGGTCTTCCTGCAATTTATCACAATCTGCTTGTGATTTAACTACTCTGAACAATTTTGTATCATCTGCAAATTTGATTATCTCACTCGTATTTCTTTCCAGATCATTTATAAATATATTGAAAAGTAAGGGTCCCAATACAGATCCCTGAGACACTCCACTGCCCACTCCGTTCCACTGAGAAAATTGTCCATTTAATACTACTGTTTCCTGTCTTTTAGCCAGTTTGCAATCCACGAAAGGACATCGCCACCTATCCCATGACTTTTTACTTTTCCTAGAAGCCTCTCATGAGGAACTTTGTCAAACGCCTTCTGAAAATCCAAGTATACTACATCTACCGGTTCACCTTTATCCACATGTTTATTAACCCCTTCAAAAAAGTGAAGCAGATTTGTGAGGCAAGACTTGCCTTGGGTAAAGCCATGCTGACTTTGTTCCATTAAACCATGTCTTTCTATATGTTCTGTGATTTTGATGTTTAGAACACTTTCCACTATTTTTCCTGGCACGGAAGTCAGGCTAACCGGTCTGTAGTTTCCCGGATCGCCCCTGGAGCCCTTTTTAAATATTGGGGTTACATTAGCTATCTTCCGGTCTTCAGGTACAATGGATGATTTTAATGATAGGTAACAATTTTTAATAGGTCTGAAATTTCATTTTTTAGTTCCTTCAGAACTCTGGGGTGTATACCATCCGGTCCAGGTGATTTACTACTCTTCAGTTTGTCAATCAGGTCTACCACATCTTCTAGGTTCACCATGATTTGGTTCAGTTCATCTGAATCATTACCCATGAAAACCTTCTCCAGTACGGGTATCTCCCCAACATCATCTTCAGTAAACACCGAAGCAAAGAAATCATTTAATCTTTCTGTGATGGCCTTATCTTCTCTAAGTGCCCCTTTAACTCCTCGATCATCTAATGGTCCAACTGACTCCCTCACAGGCTTTCTGCTTCAGATATATTTTTTAAAGTTTTTATTTATTTATTTATTTAAAATCTTTTCCATACCGTCGTTAAGGTGGGTACCGTCACAATGGTTTACAGTAAGGCACATAAAGTAATGCAATTAAAATCTTTCAGTTTACATAGGTGCCATAAGGTTTGGTAACATAGTTTTTAATAAATGTAAATTGATAAATGTGAAAAACATCATGTCCAGGTCAATTCTATGGCAGTTTTGAGTACAAGACTAGTTTTATAATTGTAACTTATTCTTTAGTGATGTGTTCTCTATTAAAACAAAAATAAAAAAACTACACACTTGGTGATTACTGTTGTGTGTATGGGTGTTCCTTGCGCTTCCCTGGTTTTTACTGTGAGTTTCTGCCTCTACGGCCAACTTCTTTTCAAAGTCTCTCTTAGTCTGTCTTATCAATGTCTTACATTTAACTTGCCAACGTTTATGCATTATCCTATTTTCTTCTGTTGGATCCTTCTTCCAGTTTTTGAATGAAGATCTTTTGGCTAAAATAGCTTCTTTCACCTCCACTTTTAACCATGACGGTAATCGTTTTGCCTTCTTTTCAACTTTCTTAATGTGTGGAATACATCTGGACTGTGCTTCTAGGATGGTATTTTTTTTTTTAACAATGACCACGCCTCTTGCACACTTTTTACTTTTGTAGCTGCTTCTTTCAGTTTTTTTCTAACAATTTTTCTCATTTTATCAAAGTTTCCCTTTTGAAAGTTTAGCACGAGAGCCGTGGATTTGCTTACTGTCCTCCTTCCAGTCATTAATTCAAATTTGATCATATTATGATCACTATTGCCAAGCGGCCCCACCACAGTTACCTCTCTCACCAAATCCTGTGCTCCACTGAGAATTAGATCTAAAATTGCTCCCTCTCTCGTCTGTTCCTGAACCAATTGCTCCATAAAGCTATCATTTATTCCATCCATGAACTTTATCTCTCTAGTGTGTCCCGATGATACATTTACCCAGTCAATATTGGAGTAATTGAAGTCTAAAAGAAGAAGGAGCATAAACCTTGCACGTAAGCAAGTATCACAGTACACTGGTGCAGGAAAATAAGACTTTAATCACCACAAATTCTATGGTGGTTGTAGGCAGTTCCAATAAGGAAATATCTCAATGTTAATAATGGCGACTCCAAAACGTATTCTTTCAAAGATTTAAATATACCCTTGGTCCCCCCCGACGCAGCCTGGCGAAACACGGGACCGTGTCGGGGGATCAATTTAAACGCCGACATTTTGAGCGCTCCGGGTATTCTTTCAAAGATTTAAATATACCCTTGGTCCCCCCCGACGCAGCCTGGCGAAACACGGGACCGTGTCGGGGGATCAATTTAAACGCCGACATTTTGAACGTTTTGGAGTCGCCATTATTAACATTGAGATATTTCCTTATTGGAACTGCCTACAACCACCATAGAATTTGTGGTGATTAAAGTCTTATTTTCCTGCACCAGTGTACTGTGGTAATTGAAGTCTCCCATTATTACTGCACTACCAATTTGGTTAGCTTCCCTAATTTCTCTTAGCATTTCACTGTCAGTCTCACCATCTTGACCAGGTGGACAGTAGTATACCCCTATCACTATAGTCTTCCCCGAAACACATGGGATTTCTACCCATAAAGATTCAATTGTGCATTTAGTGTAATGCAGGATGTTTATCCTATTGGACTCTATGCCATCCCGGACATAAAGCGCCATATCGCCTCCCGGGTGCTCCTCTCTGTCATTGCGATATAATTTGTACCCCAGTATAGCACTATCCCATTGGCTGTCCTCCTTCCACCATGTCTCTGAGATGCCAATTAAGTCTATGTCATCATTCACTGCTTTACATTCTAATTCTCCCATCTTACTTCTTAGACTTCTGGCATTAGCATACAAACATTTCAAAGTTTGTTTTTTGTTTGTATTTTCATTCTGCTTTTTAATTGATAGGGATAAGTTAGAATTTTTTTTTAGCTCAGGTGAGTTTTTAGTTACAGGCAATTGGACTATTTTTCTTATTATTGGAACCTCACTGTTGGGATGCCCTAATTCTAATGCATCATTAGTATCCTTTGAAGATACCTCTATCCAAACCATGCGCTGCTGAGCGACTGTCAGCTTTCCATTTTGTTCTTGTTTAAAAGCTGCTCTATCTCCTTTTTAAAGGTTAGCGCCAGCAGTCTGGTTCCAACTTGGTTAACGTGGAGCCCATCCCTTCGGAAGAGACTCACCCTTCCCCAAAAGGTTCCCCAGTTCCTAACACTGAATCCCTCTTCCTTGCACCATCGTCTCAACCACGCATTGAGACTCCGGAGCTCTGCCTGCCTCTGGTGACCTGCGCATGGAACAGGAAGCATTTCAGAGAATGCTACCCTGGAGGTTCTGGATTTAAGCTTTCTACCTAAGAGCCTAAATTTGACTTCCAGAACCTCCCTCCCACATTTTCCTATGTCGTTGGTGCCCACATGTACCACGACAGCCGGCTCCTCCCCAGCACAGTCTAAAATCCTATCTAGGTGACGCTTGAGGTCTGCCACCTTCGCACCAGGTAAGCATGTTACCAGGCGATCCTCATGCTCACCAGCCACCCAGCTATCTACATTCCTAATAATCGAATCACCAACTATGACGGCCGACCTAACCCTTCCCTTCTGGGAAAATAAAATAAAATAAACCTAAAGAAATCCAACTTCCCAGGGTGGCAGGCAGGTTTCATGAGGACTAATACCCTGCTGTGCTAGGAGAACAACTGTTACAGGTAAGCAACTCTGCTTTCTCCTAGGACAAGCAGGATGGTAGTCCTCACACGAGTGAATATGTAGCTACAGGTTGTTCCCATACGTAAGACAGGTACCAACAGGCACAACAACCAGTGCTGCTATAATACTGGGAGACAGCCTGAACTCGAACAAAGGGCCAGAGGCAGGGTGAGTTGGGTTTTATGGCTGAAAAAGATTGTGGAGGACCAGCTGACTGAAATTATTGTCACCCGTCTTTATCCAGACAGTAATGAGAAGTGAAGGTGTGGAGGGAACACCAGGTTCCTGCCCTGCAGATCTCATGCAGGGGTACCGCACACAAGTGAGCCACCAAAGCTGACATGGCTCATACAGAATAAGCCTAGACATGGCCCTCAAGTGCCCGCTTGTGCGCAGCAGAATGAAATACAGTCTGCTAGCCAGTTGGATAGGGTCTGTTTGGACACTGCAACTCCCAATCTGTTCTTGTCAAAGGAGATAAAAAATTTGCATGGACTGGCGGCGAGTCACCGTCCGGTCCAGGTAATAGGCCAGAGCCCTTTTGAAATCTAGAGTGTGCAGGATACGCTCACCGCAGTTAAAGTGTGGCCTTGGAAAAAAGGTGGGCAGGATAATAAATTGATTGAGATAGAACTCCGTGATCACCTTTGGTAGGAACTTCGGATGTGTATGCAAAAAAACCTTATGAAAATATTTTGTATAAAGGTGGGTATGATACCAAAGTCTGAAATTCACTGACCCTGCATGCTGAGGCGACTGCCATTAGGAAGACAACCTTCCAGGACAGGTACTTCAGGTCACAAGATCTCAGGGGCTCAAACAGGGCCCTCATGAGATGAGTCAGCACTACATTGAGATCCCAGGTTATCGCTGGGGGCTGTATCAGGGCTTGAGCTAAAGTAAACCTTGCATGAAACGCCCCACAAGAGGATGGGTTGAGATGGACGAGTCATCCACTCTGATGATATGCTCCAATGGCATTAAGATGAATTCTCACCGAGGTAGTTTTTAAACCAGTCTTGGACAGGTGTAACAGATAATCCAGAAGCTTCAGGGTGGAGCAGGAGAACGTGTCCAAGTGGTTCCCTCACACCAAACCAAGAACCTCTTCCACTTGAGATTGTAAGATTTCCTAGTCGAAGGCTTCCTGGACTCCACCAGGACTCAAGACATGTTGTCTGAAAGGCCTAGGATCTGGCAAGGTCATCCGGTCAACATCCACACCGTGAGGAACAAGGCCTGGAGGTTGGAGTGGTGTAGCCTGCCCATATCCTACGTGATCAGGTCCAGAGTGGTCCCCAGCCAGATCGGAGGCCGCGAGGATAGATCCTGCAGAAGCGGAAACCAGATCTGTCATGGCCAGTAAGACGCAATCAGGATCATAGTGCTTCGGCCCTGTTGAAGTTTCAGGAGAGACCTCGAGACTAGTGGGAGCGGAGGATATACATACAGGAGGTTGGTTCACCCCAGTGATGCATGAAGGCACCCAAAACCGGCTCACTGTCCGCCCTGACCAGGGAGCAAAATTGATCCACTTTCCTGTTGTCCAGGGAAGCAAACAGATCTATGTCTGGGATTCCCCAAAGGCAAAAGATCTGATTTGCCACCTCTTGCTTCAGGGACCATTCATGGAGGCGGAAGATCCAACTCAACATGTTTGCCATCACATTTTCTGCTCCTGGTAGGTATATGGCTCAGAGGAGTATGCCCTGCGAGAGGGTCCAGGACCAGATCTGTACCGCCTCTTGGCACATGAGGAATGAACCCATCCCCTCCTGCTTGTTCCGATACCACATTGCCACTTGATTGTCGGTTTGAACCCAAGCTACCTTGTTGGCCAAGTGGTCCCAAAATGTCCATAGGGCATACTGGATCACCCGGAGCTCCAGGAAATTGATCTGGAGACGTTGCTCCTGCAAGGACCATTAGACATGGGTGCTGAGGTCTGCAACTTGGACTCCCCAGCCTATGTGAGACGCATCTATGGGGAGAACAACCTGAGGTGGAGAGACCTGGAAAGGATTCCCGATCTCTAGGTTGGACAGGGTCTCCCAATACACAAAGAATTGTCGAAGTGGTGTGGTGTCTAAGTTGAGAGCTAGAAGGTCCTGGGTGGCCTGGCACCACTGACAGCACAATATTCACTGTGCTCTGCGCACATGCAGTCGAGCAAAAGGTGTGACATCCACTGTTGCCGCTATATGTCCCAAGAGATGCATTACGTCTCTGGTGCTCAGAGACGTAATGGTTGCGAGATCGATCCCGCCAGGGTCATGAAGTTCAGTGCTTGGTCCTGGGGCAAAAAGGCCTTTGTCTAGACCATGTTGAACCTGGCCCCGATAAAGTCCAACAACAGGGATAGCAGAAGCTGGGATTTTGGGTAGTTGATCAGAAATCCCATGCCCTCCAGGATCCGAATGGTGGAGTGGAAAGAATGCAACGCTCCCTGCCTGGAGTCACTCTCGATAAGCCATTTGTCCAGGTAGGGGGAAGACATGTAACCAGTGTCTCCTGGGTTAAGCCCTCACTACTGCCAGGCATTTTGTGAAAATGCAGCGCGCAGATGCAAGACTGAAAGGCAGCACCCGTGTTCCTCCCCTACAAGGAAAAAGAGGTATTTTCGATGGCAGGGGGAGATGCAATATAAGCGTACGCGTCCTTGAGATTGATGGAGCAAAGCCAGTCCCCGAGACCATTTTGATTTTTTCTCTTAAAAGAAAATGGTTCAATGCCCTTAGATCTAGGATGGGGCAAAGGCCTGGTTTTCTTGGGAATCAGGAAATACCTGGAATAGAACCCTTCGCCTTGCTGATTTGGTGGAACAGGTTTGACCGCTCGAGCCATTAAGAGGGCGGAGAGCTCTAACTGACGTTTTTGCTGGTCCACTGCAAATCTCCACAGGGGATATGGGGAGATTGCGGAGGGGTCTGTTGGAAGTTCAGTCTGTACCCCCACTGAAGGATGGATAGGACCCATTGCTCCAAGGTAACAGAGAGCCACTGGTTGGCAAAGAGTTGTAGGTCACACCCCCCCCCCCCCAACTGGAGGGTTGTTCCCCGGGGGTACAGACTGCTGGTTTAAAATCCCTCGCCACCAGCCAAAGCCCCGTGGCGGGGTGAGGTCGAGGGGGCTTCATGGTTGCCTCGCTCTTGGCCTAGCCGGCGCCCGTTGGGGTCTCACTCTAGAAGCCGGCAGATAATACTTCCATGGCCTGTAAAAAAGGCATCTAGAGGTTTGCCGGGATAGTTTTTTGCCAGAGGACTGAGAGTCCGAAGTGCTGGCCGATAACCGCTGAAGGGTCTCATGGTAAACACCCAACTATCCAACTACCTAGAGGACCACAGTATTCTGTCCCCAAACCAATATGGTTTTCGCAAAGCCGCAAGCATCGAAACGCTACTAATTTCACTCATGGACTACCTACTCTCTGGTATTGATAAAGGCCAAGCATATTTACTAATCCTCCTTGACTTCTCGGCGACCTTTGACACCGTCAACCACGCCCTTCTTCTAAAACAGCTGGCAAACATTGGTTTAACAGGTGCCACACTAAACTGGTTCAAAACATTTCTAGAAAACAGAGGATACAGAGTCAAAATTCATAATAAAGAATCCCAATACCACCCTTCTAATAGAGGAGTGCCGCAAGGATCATCACTTTCACCCACCCTTTTCAATGTCTACCTGCTACCACTCTGCCAACTACTTACAAAATTAAGCCTGAAACATTTCCTTTTTGCAGACGACGTACAGATCGTAATCCCTATAAAAGAATCAATCTCAAAAACAATGGAATACTGGGACAGTTGCCTATTAGAAATTAAACTTCTCCTCAACAGTCTAAACCTTGTACTCAATGCTTCGAAAACAGAATTCCTGCTCATATCACCGGAAAACAATAACACACTTCCTAAACCACCCACACTCCTTCAAACAACCCACGTAAGAGACTTAGGAGCCATCCTAGACAATCGTCTCAACCTCAAAACATTCATTAACCAAACCACCAAAGATTGCTTCTACAAATTACATATCCTGAAAAGAATAAAACCGCTGTTTCACACTCAGGACTTCAGAACAATCTTGCAAGCAATAATCTTCTCCAAACTAGATTATTGCAACTCATTACTATTAGGCCTCCCAGCTTCTTACACCAAACCTTTACAAATGGTTCAGAACTCTGCAGCCAGAGTCCTTACAAATTCCAGGAAAATTGACCACATTTCACCTATTCTCAAAAACCTCCATTGGCTTCCGATCCACTATAGAATCATGTACAAAACCATTAACATCATTTACAAAACTATCAACCAACACACGCAACTCGACCTACAAATACCACTTAAAAAATTCACCTCCGCCAGGCCTATCAGGGAACACTACAAAGAGTCACTCCAAATTCCAAAGGCCAAAACCTACCAACATAAATCCTTGAGTCTCAGAGCCTTCTCATCAGCAGGTCCAGCTCTCTGGAACTCGATCCCACCTGATTTGAGACTAGAGCCATGCTCTTTAACATTTAGGAAAAGACTAAAAACTTGGCTTTTCAAAAAAGCATTTCCAAGCCTTGAATAAAACCTCCTCTCACTAGCACTAACTCGTATGCAATAATGGAATGTAAACACGAATCAACCAACCTCAAACCCTCTCTCACTAATTCCTGCTGAATATTTATCATACTATTACCATTCACAACTGTCATATTTACTCATTTGATTACCTATGTACCGTTTCATAGTCTTATTTTTTCACTTGCTATTCTAATGTATCAATAGGCTGAAATGTAAATATTGTGCTGTTCAATTTCTCCCCTTCCATCCCAAGTTTATTTTCCTTGTTTTTTGTAACTTTCCCTCTCCCTTTTTCTGATTCACTGTATTTAAAGTTCAAGGTTCTTATTGAAAATATTGTTTTTTACGTTACGTTATGCTTTACACTCCTTGTTATTTGTAAACCGGGTTGATGTGATGCCTATCATGAAACTCGGTATAACAAAAACAATAAATAAATAAATAATCCTTCAGCTGCACTACCATTTCTCTGATCTTATCTCTGAAGAGATTTTCACCGGTACAGGGCAGGTCTGCAGCCAGTCCTCTACTTCAGGTCGGAGGTCCGAAGCCTGAAGTCAGGCCATGCGCCGAGCCCAAGTGCCAGCCATTGCCACTCTCACTGCTGTTTCAAACGCGTCATAAGCCTATCGGACTTCGTGTTTGTCACATTCCAGGCCTGGTTGAATCACCTTCAGGAAATCCTCCTGAAACTGCTGCAGGAGGTGCTCCACCAGATCTTGGATTTGCTTCCAGAGATTTCTGAAGTACTGGCTCATATAGAGCTGATAGAAGCGATCCGGGCCGCTAACATGGAACCCTGGAAGACCCTTCTTCCCAGAGCATCCAGGGTCCTGTGCTCATGACCTGGAGGAGCCGAAGCATGAATGCGCAACTTCTCTGCTTTCTTTAAGGCGGATTCCACCATTACCGATTGGTGTGGGTTGGCGATGTTCAAATCCGGTGGTGGGCTGGACCAGATAGACAGCATCGGTTTTCCTGTTCACAGGTGGAATGGAAATGGGGCACTCCCAAAGGCGGATGACCAAATCTTTAAAGATGTGTACTGGTATGGCAACCACCTCTTTTGGAGCATCCACAAATTGTAGGACTTCTAGCATCTTGTGCCTGGAGTCCTACTCAGTTAGGAGCTGAAAAGGCACCGATTCTGCCATGTCCCTCCCAAACCCATTAAAAGTTAAGTCCTCTGGTGGGGAGTTATGCCTTTCCTAGGGAGGAGATGGCTCGGAAGGCAAGTCCTTAGAGTCCTCCGTCAAGGATGGGGGCGCCTTGCCCTCCAAAGGATCGTAGGGAGCATCCTCCTCACTCTGTGTACCTGGGGACACCTGAGGCGGAGCCCTCAGTGAGGTTTTAAGGCCGAGACCCCAACAGTGGCACCAATGGAACTGGAGCGGTCCCCAAAAGGCACTGCTGGAACTGGAGGGTGACCTGGCACTGAAGGCCTTGTGGGCACCGGAAGCACAGAGGGAATCGGTAGCTGACGGCATCGAACCAGAGGGCCCCGGGTGGGCTAACACCAGTCGGGGTACCTTGCTTGGTAGTGGCGCCATCGACCCCAATGGCCCATCCTCATCAGAGTGAGTCACTCACTGGGATATATACCGGTGGAGGCCGCATCTATGCACCCTTCGTCGTCGAATGGACTTGGGGCATTGGTGCAGGCTGCGTTAGCAAGACACCGTGTAGCAGGTCCAGCCGCTCTAACAAAGGCGCAAGCACCGATGGAGTCTGCTCCGGTGGCTGTCCTGGTGGCTCAATGCTCTGCAGGGCCCGGCCAACCACCAGCCACAAATGTCTCTCTAACTCCTCCTCGAATGCTGATGAGGACAGGACAGTTTGAAGAGGAGGAGGTGGTGGAAAAAGCAGAATGGCCCCGGAAACAAGGGGCGATCTGTGCCATCCACCGGCCTCGGTGGGGATCGCCATGGTCCTTTGGGCTGCCCAGAAGGCAAGGCTTCCTCGGTCCAGGACCGCTTCAGAGGCAGCACGGATGGTGCCGGTGCTCTCCCATGTGATGACGAGGATCTATGGACGCCTGACGGCCTTTGGGGGCCATATGGGCACAAAGATCGCAGCCATGGACATCATGTGATGCTCCCAGGCAAAGACAGACTTTATGAGGATCTGTAGTGAACATAGTCTGGGGGCAATGGCGGAAGCTGGATGATAATCCTCAGGTATATTGCAAAATCAATTGCAAAGGTCCATGTAAAACAAACCAGAAAAAACAATTTAAACAGGAAAACTTCAATAATTCCAAAATGCCAAATCTTAATTGATATGTCAGTCCCCCAACTGACGTTTCAGTAAAGATTTGGCATTTTGGAATTATTGAACTTTTCCTGTTTAAATTGGTTTTTTCTGGTTTGTTTTACATGGACCTTTGCAATCGATTTTGAAACACACTTGTTGGATTGTGTTCATATTAGTATGTTTGCCCATCATGCCACACTTCGTTGTGGAAGCTGAATGATGCCATGGGAAAACAAAATGCAGCACACGGTCAGTGCCTGGCGGCCACCAGGAGGCAGCACTGTTAGTAATCAACCGTGAATAACAATAAAAATTTACTGTGGCGCCGTAAAATAACCCCAAAAAGAATGGAAAGAATGGAAGAATAGTTTTCCACAAAGAGCGTGAGCTCCACAGTCACAAGGCTTCAGGGTCGCGGATAAAGCAAAATTGCTTACCTTGTAATAGGTGTTATCCCAGGACAGCAGGATGTAGTCCTCACATATGGGTGACGTCACTGACGGAGCCCTAGTGCGGGAAAACTTCTGTCAAAGTTTCTAGAAACTTTTGACTGGCACTGTGAGGCCACTGAGCATGCCCAGCATGCCATGATATTCTCTGCCACAGGGGTCTCACTCTAGTCTCGTATGTAGCAATAAGCTTTAGCAAAAAATAAAATAATAAAAGGTATGAGACCCAACTCCGCAGGGTGGTGGGTGGGTTTTGTGAGGACTACATCCTGCTGTCCTGGGATAACACCTATTACAAGGTAAGCAATTTTGCTTTATCCCAGGACAAGCAGGATGCTAGTCCTCACATATGGGTGATTAGCAAGCTAGAGGCTGAGTCATTTTGTAGTGAAGCAACGGCGAAGTATTGTTGTTGAAAATGAATCAGCCGAAGATTACAGCAGGTTGGATGTAGAAGGAGTTGGGATTAAACTGGAAACAAGTTCTTTAAGACAGACTGTCCATAGGCTGAATCTTGTCGGCCTTCTTTGTCCAAACAGTGATGAGCTGCAAAGGTATTAAGAGAACTCCATGTTGCTGCTTTACATATGTCAAGGATTGGCACTGAATGATATTGTGCTACTGAAGTTGATATTGCTCTTACTGAATGTGCCTTTACTCGCCCTTGGAGAGAAGGCCTGCTTTTTCATAGCAAAAATGTATGCAATCTGCTAGCCAATGGATAGAGTATGTTTACCCACTGTGTTACCCGGTTTGTTTGGATCATAAGAAACAAAAAGCTGATTGGATTTCCTGTGGACTGCAGTGCGGTTTAAATAGAAAGATAGTGCACGCTTACAGTCCAAAGTATGTAAGGCCCGTTCCCCTTGGTGAGAATGAGGCCTTGGAAAGAATGTGGGTAGAACTATGGATTGGTTCAAGTGGAATTCCGTAACTACCTTGGGAAGGAATTTTGGATGTGTACGGAGAACCACTCTGTCATGTAGGAACTTTGTATAGGGTGAGTATGTGACAAGTGCTTGTAACTCACTAACCCTTCTAGCTGAGGTAATGGCTATGAGGAAGATAGTCTTCCATGTGAGAAATTTTAGGTCACAGGAATCTATGGGTTCGAAAGGGGAACGCATAAGTCTTGTTAAAACCAGATTGAGGTCCAATTCTGTGACTGGTGGCTGAATTGGTGGTTTAAGTTGAGTTAAACCTCTCATAAACCTGCTGACAAGAGGTTGTGTGGAGACTGGTGCATCTCCCATCTTGTTATGGTAAGCAGAGATTGCACTTAAATGTACTCTTACAGATGAAGTCTGGAGACCAGATTCTGAAAGATGGTATAAGTAGTCTAGTAGAGAAGTAGTGGGGCAAGTGAAAGGATCAATATTCTTTTGCCTGCACCACAAAGTAAATCTCTTCCATTTGGAAGAATAATTCTTTCATGTGGAAGGTTTACGTGAAGCTATAAGCACTTGTGATACATTAGTGGAAAGATTGAGCGGTTGTAGAATCAAGCTTTCAACATCCACGCTGTCAGGGATAAGGATTGAAGGTTGGGATGGCGTAACCGACCCTGATCCTGAGTAATGAGAGTGGGAGCTACACCCAGGCGAATGGGATCCCTGACTGAGAGGTCTAGAAGTGTGGGAAACCATATTTGTCGAGGCCAATATGGGGCTATGAGTATCATGGACCCCTTGGTCCTGTTGTAGCTTCACGAGAGTTTTGGTTATGAGCGGTATCAGAGGATACGCGTATAGTAGGCCTGAGTTCCAAGGGCGAGCAAAGGCATCCTTGGCTGGTTGATTCTTCTGTACGTGTAGAGAACAGAATTTGTCCACTTTGTGATTCAGATGTGACGCAAAGAGGTCTATTGTTGGTTGTCCCCAATGCTGAAAGATCCTGGTCACTACTGAGGGATCCAAGGACCACTCGTGTGGTTGGAACTGACGACCGAGTCGATCCGCCACTACATTGTGAATGCCTGCCAGATAAGTGGCCCGGAACATTGAGTGGTTCAGGGCCCAGTCCCAAATTTGTGCAGCTTCTTGACAAAGGAGATACGAGCCCGTACCTCCCTGTTTGTTGATGTACCACATGGCTACTGTATTGTCCATTTGGATGAGAACAGTCTTGTGTGAAAGGCAGTCCTTGAACGCATGCAGTGCAAAACGTATAGTTCGAAGTTCCAGGAAATTGATTTGAAAAGTAGCTTTGAGTTTTGTCCATGTATCCTGGGTTTGGAGATTGTCTATGTGAGCTCCCCAACCCAAGGTGGATGTATCTGTAGTTAAGGTTATCTGTGGGACTGGTTGTTGGAAGGGTAGGCCCTTGCGCAAATTGTCCTTGTTTGCCCACCAAAGTAGAGAGGAGCGTAGCTGGTGGGTTACTTGGATTGGACAGGACAGTGGTTGAATGGCTTGGATACATTGTGATCTTAAAGTCCATTGAGTTACCCTCATGGCTAGCCTTGCCATAGGAGTAACGAACTGTGGAGGCCATATGGCCTAGTAACATTAGAAACTGATGAGCTCTTGCCTGATTCCTCGAGTGAATCGAGTTTGCCAATAAGGACAGTGTTTCTGCTTGATCCTAGGGTAGAAAGGCCTTTGCAAGGACGATGTTCAATTCTGCTCCTATGAATTGGAGCAGTTGAGATGGAGTAAGATGGGACTTTTGGTAATTGATGAGAAAGCCCGTGGAGTGGAGTACCATAATTGTATGATTGAGAGAAGACAAAGTTCCTTCTTGAAATTGACTTCTGATGAGCCAGTCGTCTAGATATGGGAAGACATGGACACCTTGCTTGTGCAAGTGTGCTGCTATTATTGCCAGACATTTGGTGAATACTCTGGGAGCAGAGGCAAGTCCGAATGGCAGTACTCTGTATTGGAAATGTTGATGACCCACCATGAAGCGCAGGTACTTGCGATGAGGAGGGAATATTGGAATGTGAGTGTAAGCGTCTTGAAGATCCAGAGAACAAAGCCAATCTCCTTCTTGAAGAAGTGGAAGCATGGTGCCTAGAGAAACCATTCTGAACTTTTCCTTCTTCAGAAATTTGTTGAGATTTCTGAGGTCTAGAATGGGACGAAGGTCTCTGGTTTTCTTAGGAATGAGGAAGTACTGGGAATAGAATCCTCTGCCCTGCTGAGACCGGGGCACCAGCTCTACAGCCCTGGCTTTCAGAAGGGTGGATAATTCTACCTGTAACTGAAGTATGTGATTTTCGTTGAGACGAATTTGAGTCGGTGGAAAATCTGTGGGAATTGAGAGGAAATTGAGTTGGTATCCTCGAGATATTATGGATAGAACCCATTGGTCTGATGTTATTGGTATCCAATTGTTGTAAAATTTGGATAACCTGCCACCTACTGGGAGTTCTGGTTGAGGATTTGAGGATAGGCTGAGTTCTCTGGGTGAATCTTCAAAAGCCCGCAGCTGGACCGGTTTGTGGAGCAGGTTGGGGCCTAGCTGTTCTCTGCTGACGTGAGTGCGACCTTTGCTGGGTTCTGGAGGGTCTGGGTCTAGACGCAGGAGGGTAATATCTCCTCTGACAATAGAAAGGCCATCTTGTGTCTTTTCGCGGAGGCCTACGGGCAGTATGCGTAGGGGGGTCCCTGTGGGAGGGAGGATAGTTGTCTTAATGTTTGTGTGCTCCTTTAACTGAGATACAGCTTCTTGCACTTTGGATCTGAATAAACTGTCTCCTATGCAGGGGAGGTCAACTAATTTATCCTGGACCTCTGGCCTAAGGTCTGAGGCCTTGAGCCAAGCCCACCTTCTGGCACTGATGCCTGACGCAGCCACCCTTGAAGCCGTCTCGAAGCCATCTTAGGCAGCCCCGACTTCGTGTTTTCCGGCTTCTAATCCTTTAGTGATGATGGTTTGGGCAGCTTCCTTATATTCATTTGGAAGAGATGTAATAAATTCTTCAATTTGTTTCCATAAGTTTCTTTGGTATTGTGTGATGTATAGTTGATATGCTGAAATCCTGGAATTCAACATTGCACCTTGAAAGACCGTACGACCCAGAGCATCCAAAAACCTGTGGTCCTTTCCTGGAGGATTTGAAGAGTGGACTCTTGTCCTTTTGGACCTTTTCTGTGCTGATTCAACTACTGAATGGTGGGGTAGTTGTGATTTTTTATATCCAGGAGTGGATTGCACCAAGTAAGTGGTGTCCATCCTTTTTGTTTACTGGAGGAACAGTACAGGGATGTTCCCAAAGGCGATGCTGTAGCTGTAGGAGAACATCATGTATGGGAATTGCCACCACTTGCTTTGGAGGGTCAACGAATTGCAGTACTTCCAAGGTCTGCTGCCTAGAATCCTGCTCTGATTCCAATTTAAAGGGGATAGAGTCAGCCATCTCCTGCACAAATGTGGTAAAAGTAAGATCTTCTGGAGGAGATTGTTTCCTAGGATGTGGTGGTGATGGATCAGACATGAAGGCTTCTGATGAAGTGTCTGAGGCAGTGTCACTCCATGTATCATATTCTGGAGTTTTCTGTTGTGGTACTGCGGGTTTAGGTGGAGGAATAAGACCAGAAGGATCTGGCAAAGGGTCTTCAGGAGAAGAGTCCTCTTCTCGTGGATTAGTTGGCAAAGAGTCCAATAAATCCTGGTATCTCTTTTGTAAGAGAGAATATAGTGCTGCTTCTGAGGATCCTGGAGCCCCAGGAGGAAGTGGCACCAATGAAGAAGTCTTTGGCATCGAGGGTATCGGTGCCTTCGATGTTTGTTTAATGGGTATCGTTGATATTCCACTTTTCTTTTGTGAAGGTGCAGTAGTAACAATAGGCACCGAGATTGGAACCGATGACGTCATATGCATCAATGTAAACTCCGAAAAAAGAGGAGGCATCGACATCGACGGTGTAGTGAGTAGCAGCGATGCCTGCGGCATCGGGGATTCCCCTGGCAACGGGAATATACCAGGCATCGGCGTTGTCGCCGGTACTAAAGATGTCATCAGTATTGGTTGTACCGGCACCGGTGACGTCCCAGGTAGAGAAGGCATCGCCGGCATCGGCATAGTCGCCGGCAGATGTTCTTTTATTGCCTGCAGTACCAGTTCCTTAATGAATGCCGTCAAGTCTTGTGGTACTGGGGGAACGCTTGGCACCGGTGTAGGCGGAGAGAGTATTACCTGCGATGATGCCGGTTCCACCGATGGAGGCCTAGGTGACGGCGAGGTGTCTGTGTTTTGGCCGTTTCTCGCTCGGTTCCTCATGGGAGGGAACTGATGGCGATGTCGAGGCATGACAATGCCGATGCTTTTGTTTAGGCCTTACCTCGGTCTCCGATTGCACCGATACAGTCGACTGTGTTCGCGAGGTTTTGTCCCCAGAACCGTCCGGTCTACGTTTTTCAACAGGATTTTCTTGGTAATTCCTGTCGGTGAAGATTTTGATGAAGTAGATGGTGAAGGAATCAGTTGCAGGTGAAAAAGTTGTTCAATATTTTCCTGCTGAAGTTTTCTTCCTTTTGGTGTCATTTCCTGACATTGCTGAAAGGAAGAAATATCGTGGTGTTCACCTAAACAGACAACGCATTCAAGGTGCGGGCCTGTGACCCTCATGGTCCGATTACAGGCCGGGCATTTTTTGAAACCCGAGGCCATGGTGTTATCGACAGCCATCGATGAATGAGAGAAAAAATTATCAGCGTTTTGAATATAAATGCGAAAAAATCTCTCACCAGCCGGTGAGATAGGGAAAGAGTGAGATCCCGTGAGGGAGAGAAAATTTTCAAATACTGACTTTCTAGTCAGAGCTGAGTAAAAACTCAGAGGGCTCAGATGACCGCGATGCTGACAGCAGCGCGGAAAAACGAAGACTGGAGTGAGACCCCTGTGGCAGAGAATATCATGGCATGCTGGGCATGCTCAGTGGCCTCACAGTGCCAGTCAAAAGTTTCTAGAAACTTTGACCGAAGTTTTCCCGCACTAGGGCTCCATCAGTGACGTAACCCATATGTGAGGACTAGCATCCTGCTTGTCCTGGGATAAACATAGAAATGACGGCAGAAGAAGACCAAACGGCCCATCCAGTCTGCCCAGCAAGCTTTCATACTTATTTTTTTCTCATACTTTTGGCCTTTATTAGTAACTTTTTGGTTCTATTTACCTTCCACCTCCGCCACTGATGTAGAGAGCAGTGCTGGAGCTGCATTTAAGTGAAGTATCTAGCTTAATTGGTTAAGGGTAGTAACTGCCGCAATAAGCAAGCTACTCCCACGCTTGTTTACCCAGCCTGAGCAATTCAGTCCTTGTTGGTTGTCTGAATATAAATCCTCTTTTCTTCATTCCCCCCTGCCGTTGAAGCAGTGAGCTGCGCTGGATATGCTGAAGAGCGACCCCGTGTGGACACGTGGATGGTGGCATGCTGGGCATGCTCAGTGTGTCTGTCAAAGTTTCTAGAAACTGAAAAGTTTTCCGTGCCGGGCTCCATCTGATGATGTCACCCATGTGTGAGGACTATCATCCTGCTTGTCCTACAAGAAAAGAACATTAAGCTAATAATTTCAGTCCAAGCTTACCTTAACTCAAGCTAGATCAAGCCATTTGCTTTGAAGTTTCTTTAAATATTTTTTAAAATAAGATAGCAAGAAAAAAAACCTTTCTTCCACAGAAACTTTAACATAACAGCTCTATCTGAAATCTTACACTACAGGCAGAGAGCCAAATTTAGTTGTGAGCTTGCTGCACTGTAAAAGTCTTACAGGAGCATGGCCAGAAGCAATACAACCTGGTAGGCTTTTCTTAAAGTTAGGCTAACGAAATTTGAAAGAGAGCCTCTGTGTCATCCATCCTTCTGTCTGTTGGAAGCAGAGAATACTGGCTATACTGGTTGCATAATTCATGTATGTAGTAGTGATGTCATAAAAAAAAAGGGGCTGTGCCTCTATCCACTGGAAAAGGGATGATACCCATATGTTCTGGACTGGTGTAGCAGAAAGATAAGGAAATGTGCATTATACTTTTTTTTTTTTAAGATATTCTGTTTAAATGCTGATATTCCAGTAAAAACCTTGAATCGGCCTTCATGCTTGGTCTGGACAGAAGGTGACAACTGAAGCTTTCAAATGACAACGAAAAAAAAAAACTTGAAGCAGTTCTGCAAATATTATTTAACCAGTATACTACCATATAAGAAATCTGGGTTTGATTTCTGGGGCCAGCCAGGGATGCTTACCACGACAGCATGCACAGCTCCTAAAGTCAGTCAGTCCCCGGCATAGCTCAAGTGTGACATCTAGTGGCCAAACTCAGAATGCACACTGAGGAATTAATTTTCAAAGTCACTTATATGCATAAAACCCAATTTTATGCACTGAGTGGCTCTAAGAAAACAGCTCCAGTGGATGAGCATGTAGAAGACCACACATACCCCCTAATTGTATGCATACTTTTCAAGCAATCATGGTTAGCGTTCCTGAAAGGTGGTGGGGGGGGGGGGGGGGCGGGCAGAGTTGGGGCAGGGATAGGACTTGTGTACATGGATAAGTTACACACATGTAACTTGTGTGTGTATGAAGGGACGTTACACCACAGAATTTTTAAAGCAATTTTATGCATACAAAATCGCTTTGAAAATTAGCAGTGATATCTGTGCATAACAGGTACATGCAGACTTTACCACTATGCGTGGTATTCTAAGCCTACCCTCATACTGAGTTGAGGAAGGAGTTATATAATCCCCTGTTGAGAAATGTCATTGCAATAGCTGGGCTAAAGAGGAGGTGAAAGAAGGTTAAAAATAGCTTGGGGAAGGGGGGAGCATTGTCCCAAGTAGTTGCAAATGAAGGCTCATTGTGCCATAGCCCATTATTGGCTGATTCCAAATGAGTCCAAAAAAAACAAAACAAAACAACCCCCAAAACCAAGTTTGAACTAAAACAAGTTTGCTTGACAAATCCTGCTAAGAAGTTTATATTCATTGGCAAAAATATGGAGTATCTAACCAATCTGGTATAAGATAATATCAGCATTAACATTTTAAAAGCAAGAAATTATACAAATGTTAATGGATACTCCTTTGATAGTTGCTACCACCCTAATGGCTAATGTTATAAACTATTAGTGTCCAAAATAGTGTGGAAATTCACTCAAACTGCTTGAAAAGTTACTAGATATACAGTGCTCTCCCCACTGAAAGCCATCCTCCCTAAAAGCACTCACTGTGGAAGAATTAGGGAAAAATGAAAAATAAGAAACATTGTTCTATACAAGAAAAAAAAAAAAAGACAGTAAGAAAACCAGAAGGAATAGAGCCTTTTACCTGTGAAGGCAGAGGTCTGGGAGGCACTGCAGGAGGATAGGCAACAGCTCCAGCTGGTTGCTGCCCTGCAGTGAAATAAGATTTGTTCATATTATATTTAGGAGCAGCAACTATTTCCAAATGTTAAGGACTCAGCAAACAATAGGCTCCAGTACATTTAAAGATTGCAAACCAGTCCTTTTCATTATGACAAAGCTGTAGGTTATTCTACATTAACCACCATATAAACAGTGATTAACAGTTACTTACTAAAAATTTACAATGAGCAATTTAGGGAAGTGGTATTTTTTTTCCTTTTTATCTCTTCAGTCTCACCATTACACCTGTACTAGATCTGGAAGCACAATGATTTACTCTGGTCCCAAGAAATAAAAGCACCGTCCAGAGTTTGGCAATGTTGTCCTCAGTCAACCAATTGGTAACACAAATGCACAACTAAGACTACCTTCATTCCATCCTCAGTTGCTGTGAACACTGACTCCACAATGTTCTCTGCTCTGGCCTATCCAAGGACTAGGAAGCTAGCCCTGAATAGAAACTGGGTTTCTACAGGAGTGCCACCAGTTATTGGATAGTCACACTATATTTGTACAAAAGAGAAATTGAAATTCATAACTCTAGATAGCTTTAATATATAAAGTTTTTAGTTTTTAACTTCAATATAGCAAATGTTGCTTACCTGATGTAACAGGTGTTCTCACAGGACAGCAGGATGTTAGTCCTCACAAATGGGTGACATCGAGGATGGAGCCCACCACGGAAAACTTCTGTCAAAGTTTAAACAGAACTTTGACTGGCCCCTACTGGGCATGCCCAGCAAGGCACTGACCCTGCAGCCAGCAGGGGTCTCCCTCCAGTCTGATTTTCAAAGCTACAGGCAGTGCCTAAAAAGTAAAAACAAAACGAACCCAACACCGCGGGGTGGCGGGCGGGTTTCGTGAGGACTAACATCCTGCTGTCCTGTGAGAACACCTGTTACATCAGGTAAGCAACATTTGCTTTCTCACAGGACAAGCAGGATGGTTGTCCTCACAAATGGGTGAGTACCGAGCTGAGGATGTCCCGACTTGCACCAAATGCACCCAACGACGTGCAAGAGGCACAACAACTGGGGTGGAATTTGGTAAGGGCATCCGCACCCTACCGGGAAGGTGGAAGGGTGTTGGTACATTATGTTGGAAAAAGGTTACGCAAGACAGATTGGCCGAAGATGGAGTCCTGTCTTCCAGCTTTGTCCAAACAATAGTGGGCTGCAAAAGTATGGAGAGAACTCCAGGTTGCAGCTTTGCAGATGTCAGGAAGCGGCACCGATCGAAGGTGTGCCACCGAAGTCTCCATGGCCCTCACAGAGTGTGCTTTTACACGGTCTTGAAAAGGAATGCCAGCTTGCTGATAGCAAAAAGAAATGCAGTCCGCCAACCAGGAGGAAAGAGCCTGCTTACCCACAGGTTGTCCTAACTTGTTAGGATGGAAAGAGACGAATAATTGAGTGCTCTTTCTGTGAGAAACTGTACGGTCTAGATAGAATGCTAGAGCCCGTTTACAGTCTAGGGTATGCAGAGTCTGTTCCCCGGAGTTGGAGTGGGGCCTGGGAAAAAAGATAGGTAGTATGATGGATTGATTGATGTGAAACTCCGATACTACCTTAGGTAAAAATTTAGGGTGAGTGCGGAGTACCGCCCGGTCCTGCAGGAGTTTAGTGTAAGGCGGATAGGTGACTAAGGCCTGTAACTCACTAACCCTGCGAGCTGAAGTGACAGCTAAAAGGAATAATACCTTCCATGTGAGATACTTTAATTCACAGGAGTGTAGAGGTTCGAAAGGTGGTTTCATTAGCCGACCAAGAACCAGATTAAGGTCCCAAGATGGGGCCGGAGGACGTAAGGGTGGCTTCAGATGGAGCAAGCCTTTAAGAAAGCGTGTTACCAGGGGTTGTACTGAAATAGGATTACCCCCAATACCCTTATGGAAGGCGGCTACCGCACTGACATGCATTCTGATAGAAGAGGTTTTAAGACCTGATTCAGAGAGATGCCATAAATAGTCCAAGAATTTGGAGATTGGACAGGAAAGGGGATCAAGGGACTGAGAAGTGCACCATGATGTGTACCTTTTCCATTTGTATGAGTAAGACTTTCTTGTGGAAGGCTTTCGTGAAGCTATCAGGACCCGAGAAACGGAATCTGAAAGGTTAAATGGTTGAAGGACTAACCTTTCAACATCCATGCCGTCAGGGACAAGGCTTGGAGGTTGGGATGGAGGAGGCATCCGTCGTTTTGAGTGAGCAGATGCGGGTCCTTTCCCAGAGGAATGTGCCTGCGGATGGAGAGATCCTGGAGTATTGGAAACCATACTTGGCGTGGCCAGTAAGGTGCTATCAGGATCATGGTTCCTCCGTCCTGGCGTAGCTTCACGAGAGTCTTTGACACAAGAGGAAGTGGAGGGAATGCATAGAGCAGACCGGTTGTCCACTTGAGGGAGAATGCATCCCTCGGCCGAGAGTGCTGGCTCCGAATGAGAGAGCAGTAATCGTCCACTTTGTGGTTCTGAGGGGACGCAAAGAGGTCTATGCGGGGAAAACCCCACTTTCGAAACAGAGAGGTCGCTACGAGAGGGTTGAGTGACCACTCGTTTGGTTGGAAGACACGGCTCAGCTGGTCTGCCAATACATTGTCTACTCCCGGCAGGTAAGTGGCCCTGAGGTACATAGAGTGGGAGAGGGCTTCCGCCCAAATCTGCGCAGCTTCCTGACACAGAAGGAAGGATCCAGTGCCTCCCTGCTTGTTTATGTACCACATGGCCACTTGGTTGTCCGTCTGGATTAAGATTATCTGATGAAAGAGATGATCTTTGAAAGTTTGGAGCGCATAGCGGATTGCTCGAAGTTCCAGGAAATTGATCTGGTGTTCGGCTTCCTGTTTGGACCATAACCCTTGGGTTTGGAAGTCGGCCACATGGGCTCCCCAACCGATGTGAGAAGCGTCGGTGGTTAGGATTACTTGCGGATCCGGTGGAAGAAAAGGTAAGCCCTGAAGGAGGTTGACATGAGTCGTCCACCAGGTTAAGGATAGGCGCAGCGCTTGTGTGACTGTGACTATGGAGGACAGAGGCTGAAAAGCTTGAATCCATTGGTGTCGTAGAGTCCATTGTGTTACTCTCATGGGAGTGACTTGAACCGAGGATGCCATGTGTCCTAGGAGAATGAGGAACTGGCGAGCCGTGGCAGTGTTCTGAGACTGGAGCTGGCGAGCCAGGGATATTAGGGTGTGGACCCTCTGAAGAGGAAGGTAAGCCTTTGCCTGTAAGGTGTCCAAGTCTGCCCCAATGAAGGATAAGGTTTGAGACGGGACTAAGCAAGATTTCTCGTAATTGACAAGAAACCCTAAGGAAAGGAGTGTTTGAATTGTCAGTTTTAGGGAGGATTGAGCTATCTGTTGGGTGGAGGCCCTGATTAGCCAATCGTCCAGGTAGGGGTAGACGTGGACACCTTCCTTCCTTAGGAATGCTGCTACCACTACGAGACATTTGGTAAAGACTCGTGGGGCAGAAGCGAGACCGAAAGGTAGGACACGGTATTGATAATGGTCGTGGCCTACTAGAAACCGCAGATATTTGCGATGGGATTGTGTGATCGCAATGTGGGTATAAGCGTCCTTGAGGTCGAGAGAGCACAGCCAATCCCCTCTTTGTAGCAGAGGGAGCAGCGCGCCTAGGGTTACCATTTTGAACTTCTCTTTTTGAAGGTATTTGTTGAGGGCTCGAAGGTCCAAAATGGGACGTAGTCCCCCTGATTTCTTTGGTATTAGGAAGTATCTGGAATAGAATCCCTTGCCTCATTGAGAGGGAGGAACGGGTTCTATAGCATTTGATTGCAGAAGAAGAGATACTTCCTGTTGTAATTGAGCCAAATGGGTGGATAGACTCCACGCTTGAAGAGGCGGGGAGTCTGCCGGAAGAGTTATGAAGTTGAGGTGGTAACCCTGTGCGATAATTGTTAGCACCCACTGATCTGAGGTGATCTGCAACCAAGGTTGTAGAAAATGGTACAGTCGACCTCCTACAGGAATGTCTGGAAGAGGGGTTTGGCATGTGTTCCCTACAGGGGAGTCAAAGGCCAGCCGCAGGCCCAGGAGGAGGGGCTACAGTAGGCCTTTGTTTCCTAGGCTGACGCGGCTGAGGCCTAGTAGAGGATCGAGCTGGACGAGGCCTGGCCGATGGAGGGTAGTAACGGCGTGGCCGAAAGAACGACTTCTTAGAGTCCTTCTTAAGTGGTTGTTTGGAGGAAACCTCAGACGGAACAGAAGAAAGTTGTTTTAACGTCTCGTGGTGATCTTTTAATTCAGCTACAATTTGCTGAATTTGTTCTCCAAACAAATTGTCCCCTAAGCAGGGTAAATCCGCTAAACGATCCTGGACCTCTGGGCGAAGGTTGGATGACTTTAACCAAGCCCAACGTCTGGCCGAGATGGCAGTAGCTGAAACCTTTGTGGAGGCATCGAAGATGTCATAAGCCGTTCTGATCTCGTGCTTCCCCGCTTCAAACCCTTTGTTAAGAAGGGCCTGAAGCTGTGGCTGGTATTGGTCAGGTAATGTGTCAGCAAAATCTTGCATCTGTTTAAGGATGGCTCTGTTATATTGCGTCATGTAGAGTTGATATGAGGCTATGCGAGAAATCAGCATAGCTCCATGGTACACTTTCCGTCCCACACTGTCCAGGAATTTATTGTCCTTGACAGGCGGAGTGGAGGAGTGTGGCTTTAGACGCTTGGCCTTTCTTTGTGCGGACTCAACCACAACAGAGCGATGATCCAGTTGAGGCTTTTGAAAGCCTGGTGCTGACTGGACGAGGTATGTGGAGTCAGCCTTCTTGTTAACTGGTGATACAGATGAAGGAGATTCCCAGTTTTTCTTTAAGAGATCGAGAAACACCTGGTGAATGGGGATGGAAGCGATGATTTTTGGAGCGTCCAAAAATTGAAGCAGTTCCATCATCTGGTGTCTGTCATCGGTCTCAGATTGCAGCTGAAAAGGTACAATTTCGGACATCTCCTTTACAAAATTAATAAAGGAGAGATCCTCTGGAGGAGATCTTTTTCTACTCTCTGTAGGAGAAGGCGGTGATGGTAAATCTGTGTCAGAAGATGTATCATCACCCCAGGTATCATAGGGATCACTTGGGGGTTGAAGCCCCGATGGACCTGGTTGAGGATCCGAAGGCATCGAAGGAAACCTTGGAGGAACCGGTGGTACAATCGGCACTGGGAACGGCATCGAGGGTTTCGGTGCTGCCGATGGAGTCGGTGCCGGTCTTGGAATCGATGGAGCCGAAGGATAAATCGGTGGAGATATACGAGAAGGCACAGATGGGACCACCCCGGAAGGGGGAATCAGGAACGGTGTTTCTCCCGCCGATGAAAATCCAGTCGGAGACGATGGCGCTGTCGGTGCTACTGGAATCATCGATGGAAGGGCATGTACAAGTGCTTCCATATGTTGTAGTAGCGGTGCCAGCGCTTCCACCAAGGGTTCGGTGGTCGGTTCCTTCCTCGGTGGCGGAGTCGGTGCCGGGGTCGATGCCGGTGGCGGTGCCGGAGACGGTGCCAATGGAGTTGGAATCTTTGCATCGCTTTCTCGATGGCCTCCTGGACCAGCCGGTCCAGTTCAACCCGGAGACCAGGGGTAACAATACCCGGCTCGACGGGAGAGGGAGGCTGAGGCAGAGCCGGAGGGACCACCGTAACCGGTGGGATCACGGCTCCCACACCCCGAGAGGGTGAGGGTTTCCTCGATGCCTGCGAACGAGACGTGGACGGTGCCAAGTCTGATCGAGGCCTCTTAGTCGGTGGTTCGGCCTGTTCAGAGGTCGATGACTGTGGATCCTCGACAGGCCGAGACTTGTGCCGTCGATGGCGATGCTTGTCCTTCCGGTCTCCTCGCCCATCCGGGGAGGGGACAGGAGTCGACGGCCGAGAAGTCATCGATGGTGGCCGGTCACCGGAGGGTTGACGATGGTGGTGCAATTTCGAAGGTGCCGGTTCCGATGACGTCGATGCTATCGATGGCGTTGGGGTGGGTGCATGGAAGAGGAGCCCCATCTTCTCCATCCTGGCCTTGCGACCCTTAGGTGTCATTAGGGCACATTTGGTGCAAGTCAGGACATCATGCTCACTACCCAAACACAAAACACAAACCCTATGGGGGTCTGTGATTGACATAGTCTGGGTACAATCCGGACATCGACGGAACCCCGTCGCCATGGCTTAAGGCCAAATTTAGTCGCGGGCTCGGTAAGTGCCAACAGGCCTCGAGGGCCAAATTCGACAGTAGTCGAGGAAAAAAAGACAAAAAGCTTACCGGTTTCCGCGAAGGTGACAAAAATTTGTCGAAGGGAGACCCCTGAGGGGCAAATTTTCTTCGGAAAGAAAAGTACCGAATTCCTGTCAGGAACGTGGTAAGGGAGCTCCTTTCACCGCGTGGCAACTGCTGCGTGGAAAAAAGAAGACTGGAGGGAGACCCCTGCTGGCTGCAGGGTCAGTGCCTTGCTGGGCATGCCCAGTAGGGGCCAGTCAAAGTTCTGTTTAAACTTTGACAGAAGTTTTCCGTGGTGGGCTCCATCCTCGATGTCACCCATTTGTGAGGACAACCATCCTGCTTGTCCTGTGAGAACTATCTTTTTGCCTTCAAAATATTTATATTTTGGGATGAATAGTCTAGAAGCTTGAAGCACCAATATCCTATATTTTATTTAAAGATTACTTATAGCCCGCTATTCGCAGCACTAGCAAGTCTATGTGGAATACAAAATACATAAACATAGTTCATAATATAAATATAACAAAATAAAACAAGACAATACATAAAACAAAACCTAGTTGAAAGCTTGCATAAAAAGATATTTTAAACTCTTATAGAACTCTCTCACAACGAAGGTATGCAGGCCTTTGAAGAATTCCACCCAGGAGATAGATGCTGGGTCTAGACTGAGGAGCGACGTGTCCCTGGGGAGCCCCTTTTTGAGGGGGGCCATGATTTGGGTCCCCTGGGGCCTTATTGCACTGTATACCCAAGGCTGTGGCCTCCTCATGCTGTGCAGCTCTAGGTGGCATGCTGGGCAGAGGCCCTGAGCTTTGAATTTGTTTTCCTGGCGGTGCCCTGGCTTGTGCGCATATCGCACAGTTGTGCGCTCCAGCGTGCGTTGAAAAGTTACGCGCGTAGATAGATGTGCGCACAGGTCAGAGTTATGCGCCCGGCCCAGTAAGCGCATGGTTAGGCGCGTCGCTTGTGCGCTTGGCACTTGTGCGTACAAGGAATTTGTGCGCACGGCTCGTCTCTGTGCGCACGGCTCGAAATGGTGGCGGACAGAGCCAAAATGGTGACAGCGACCACGCGGACAATATGACGACCACCTCGGAGGGTCTCCACATGGGAGGACCCTTGGATCTAACCGGGGCCTAGCTCTGCTAGGGCGGATCAACCCGGTGGCACTGGTCCCGGCCGGCGACCTGTGCGACTCCTCGAGCTTTGGAGACCGGAGTCTTTTAAGAAGATTTCTACCTTACCTTGTCTCGGTGCTTCCCGGTTTCGCTCCGGGTGGTCTCCGGCTGCGGGGGGAGAGGGCAAATACCTTCACTGCCGCGCCGGTGGTTGCACCCGCTGCCTCAACCACGCCCGAAATCGGGGGCTAGGTCCTCGCCGAGGGTCGGCCGCCGGACCGAGGCTCACCTCCGAGGGACCACGGAAATCACCTCGGGAATTCTCGACTGGGGGAGGGTCCCGAGGGTATCACCGCAGGAGAGCAGGGCTCGCTGTTGAGGTAAAATTTCTTATTTTGGGTTTTCTCCGTTGAATTTTGCTCTAACGTTGGGAGAGCGTGCAGGTAGTCCCTAACTGCTATGGAGTCGGAAAATACTGAAGAGCTGCACTTCCTGCAGGGGTATATGTACTAGGGCTGACGTCAGAATAAAATCTGGTCCGTCTCCAACTGCTATCAGGAGTACACTATACCCATTGGTCCTGAGTCCATCTGCTACACGCTAGGAAATAAGACAATACATAAAACAAAACCTAGTTGAAAGCTTGCATAAAAAGATATTTTAAACTCTTATAGAACTCTCTCACATCTAAAATGGAACACAGTTACAGTGGAAGAGAATTCCTCACTTTGGGACCCACTTATTTAAAGATATAGCAAGTGTTGCTTACCTGTAACAGGTGTTCTCACAGGACAGCAGGATGTTAGTCCTCACATATGAGTGACATTACAGGATGGAGCCCTGTACCGAAAACTTTTCTGTCAAAGTTTCTACAAAGCTATGACTGACACTGGCACACTGAGTGCACTGAGCATGCTCAGCCTGCAATTATCCCTGTGAGCCACAAGTGTCTCCCTCAGTCTCGTCTTATAGCTAAAAGCGCAAGCAAAACTAAAATAAAAGTAAAAACGTATACAGACCCAACTCCGCGGGGTGGCAGGTGGGTTTTATGAGGACTAACATCCTGCTGTCCTGTGAGAACACCTGTTACAGGTAAGCAACACTTGCTTTCTCACAGGACAAGGAGGATGGTAGCCCTCACATATGGGTGAGTACCGAGCTGAGGATGCCCGAGAGTGCACCAAATGCACCCAAGACACGCGAAAGGCGCAATGATGGGGGTGGAATTTGGAACGGAGGGCATCCTGAAAGCCGTAACAGTTGGTGGAAGGATGTTGGGTAGTTAAACCGAAAAGATTAAGAGTAGACAGACTGGCCAAACATGGAGCATGCCGGCTAGTCATATCTAAGCAGTAATGGGCTGCGAAGGTATGGAGAGAGCTCCAGGTTGCAGCCTGATAAATATGTACAAGCAGCAGCGGCCGAGGGGAAGCTATTGAGGCTGGGACGGACGCAACACAGTGTTGTAGTGAAATGCTTGCTTGTTGGTAGGAAAAGAGATACAGACCGTCAATTAGGAGGAATAGGTCTGTTTGCCCACTGGAACTCGCAGCTTGACTCTTGCCACAGAAGGAAAGAGTTAGATGGAATTCCTATGGCGTGTAGTGCGATCTAGATAGAATGCAAGTGCACTATTACTGTCCAAGGAGTGGAAAAACCCTCTCGCTTTAGTGAGACAGAGGTGTTGGGAAAAATGGACAGAGTATATTCTGAGTAAGGTGAGATGCAACGTCTACTTTAAGAAGGATATGAAGTTGAATACGTTAAACCACTCGGTCACGGAGGAATGCAGGGTCGGATTGAGTATGTAACAAGCAGGCCGATACAGTACAGTGCACTCCGACGAAGCGCACTGTTAGCCGGCATATGGACACACGTTTAACATGCTAGCTTTACCCCTTATTTAGCAAGGGGTAATAGCGCATCCAACCCCCCGAACCTAACAGCGCCCGCAACATGCAAATGCATGTTGATGGCCCTATTAGATATTCCCGCGCGATTCATTAAGTAAAATGTGCAGCCAAGCCGCACATTTTACTTTCAGAAATTAGCGGCTACCCAAAGCTAGGTGCTAATTTCTCCGGGCACCGGGAAAGTGCACAAAAAAGCAGTAAAAACTGCTTTTCTGTGCACCCTCCGACTTAATATCATGGCGATATTAAGAAAGGTCCCGAAAGTTTAAAAAAATAAAAGAAATCGGCCCGCGGCTTGAAAGCCAGACGCTCAAATTTTGCTGGCATCCGGTTTCCGAACCCGTGGCTATCAGCGGGCTCGAGAACCGACGCTGGCAAAATTGAGCGTCGGCTGTCAAACCCGCTGACAGCTGCCGCTCCTGTCCGAAAAGAGGCGCTAGGGACGCGCTAGTGTCCCTAGCGCCTCTTTTTACCGCTGGGCTTAATTTACGAAGTAAAACCAAGTTTTTCCGTGAGGAAAAAAGGTGAGAGAAATCTCAGAGCTCCTAATCCACGAGGCAAACTGCAGCGCGGAAAAAGAGAGACTGAAGGGAGACCCCTGTGGCTACAGGGATTATGGCATGCTGGGCATGCTCGGTGTGCCAGTCAAAGTTCTAGAAACTTTGACAAAAGTGTTCCGTGACAGGGCTCCGTCTGATGACATCACCCACATGTGAGGACTACCATCCTGCTTGCCCTGGGAGAAACTCCAAATTCATCGACCTCCTGAGAGAGAATTAAACAGGAGTGAGCCACCAGGAATATCAAGAAGCTATCTGCAAGGTCATTGCCACTGCTTCAAATACTTGCTTAAGGATAAACAGTCCTATCATGCACATCCTTCAAAGGTCACTCCTCCCTACGGGGATAGTCATCTGCTTGGAGACAGCACACACAAGCGCATCAACTTTCAGAAAACACAACCGCTCTCTCGCCACTGAATCTATGGGGGTACAGGCCTTCCAAGACTCGACCCCCTTTGAAATTAGCCTCCAGGGCACCCCACTCAAGATCAATCAATTCTTGAATGCTCTCCATAATAGAGAAAAAACAAGAGGCTTTATGCAAAGAAACCAAAATGGGATTTTTATTTGGCTCAGACATGGAATCAGCCCCAGGTACTCCCAGCATCTTTAATATCTGGGAAATCAGAGCCAGTAACTCATCTCTATGAAAGAACTGCAACATAGTCCTACACGTTTCCAGTCCCAAAGGAATTTCCCCATCCTCCAGGGAATAAGGATTGGTCTCATCATCTGTACCATCTGGATCTCTATAGAGAAGACCGGCTGCCGATCTAGGTGTACTTCAGCACTTAACAGCAGTAACAGGTGCATGGGAGGTAACCACCTGCAACTCTGACCTGGGAAGATTGGTTGGGCTGAGGACTGCGCCTGAAGAAAGGATTGCAATCCTTGAAAAATTTCCACCTAAGAAAAGGCAAAAAGATCCAAGCCAAAACCAGAAGGCACCTGTGCTGTGCCCACTGAGCTACCCTCCTCTGCTGATGAACCAGAAGGGAGTTCCAAGGTCAGGCACCCCTCCTGACATGTCTTTACCCAGGCCCTCATCAGGTTGGGCTCTCCCTGAGCCTCTAAGCAGCACTGGCAAAAGATAGAAGGAATGAGGCTGAGATGTCTGAATATGAAGACAGCACAGAGGGAAAGCGCTTAGGTTTCTTAGCTATAGATACCATCAGTCTTACAGTATGCTTAACAGGTGACTGAAGTGTGTGTCTCCAGCTGAATTCATGCGGTAAAATATGTGTCCAAAATTTAGGCGTCCAAAGTTTAGGGGTCCCAAACTTAGACATCCCAAACTTAAGGACACAACCCTGTGCTTGATGAGCACCCACAAAACCGAACGCCCTCAATGCAGCCCAAATTAGGTGTACAAGTAAATGCATGCCTAACACAGATGCCCAATTTGGATGCACAGCCGGACACACTCACACGAAAAGACGGTCTTGAAGAGAGCGGCCTAGCACACAGGAAAACGATGCCACGACTTACTATGGGGTGCACAGAAAAAAGCCAAGGGCAAGGCCTAGCCCAAAAAGGCTGCTCAACCCACCAGGCTGCCCACGTCCCTTAATCTCTCTCGGGGGCGGGAACAAACCGAATCGGCATGGAGAAGCATGGAGACCGAAGGAAGCCCTACTGAAAAAAAACCCTTCTCTGTTCTCTGGATTATTTTTTTTAAGCTTTACCTGAGCTCAGCTTGTCCTGGCTGACTACAGAGACAGTCTCCGGCTGGGGGGGGGGGGAGAGGACATATACCATCACCGCCACACTCGGCTTCTTGAACCCGCTGCCTTTCAGCTGTTTGAATAGCTAAATCCATGCTGGCTGAAAAAAACAGCTACCAGACCTCGGAAATCACTTCAGGAATTTTCAACTGGGGGAGGGGATCAACTGGTATCACTGCAAGAGAGCGGAGCATATTAAATGTCCTCCTTTTTCTCTTTCTAAAACTTGAAACAATCCCAGTAGGGAGATGCACATCCACCATCTGCTGGAGACGGAGAATACTGGCAGGCTGATGACATGGCAGGAGTATATATACTGTGATATTGGCTTTGCTCAGTCTCCATCTGCTGGTAGAGGTGCATAACCCACTGCTTCTGAATTCATTTCTCTGGACGCTAAGAAATATTAGTTTTTAGGGCTTTGAACCAGCCAGGGCAGAGATACTGTAGTTAAGGAATCATCTCGCATTATGCTCCGTCCAAAGCCTTGAGGTCAGCCCAGGAGGTACTACTGTGTACCTCATCATGTGCTGCATACTTCAATTATGGCATTCACTCCCTAGGGCAGGGTGGTCAACTGCAGTCCTCTAGGGCCACAAACATAACAGACAGGTTTTCAGGATACACATGAGACAGATTTGCATGCTCTGCCTCTACTCCCTGCATGGGAGATAAGGTTACTCTAAATTTGCAATTTCAATGACTGGTTAAGACTTGGCTTTTTAAAGTCCTTTTGTGTTTAATTGCTGTTTTAACTGTGGTTTATTACTATTTTATATTTTTTGGATGTCAATGTATCTATTATGTATGTTTTACATTGTAATGCCTTTTATCCATGTTTTTTTCTTGCTTTGTGTTATTTGTTTTGTTTTTAATTGCACTCTGCCTTGACCATTTATTGGGAAAGGTAGTTTCCAAGTTTTAGAATTAAATTTTCTGCAAGCACTTTGTGCTTTTTGAAGCCACTGCTTCTCAGTTATGCTAAGAAATTTTTCTTAAAGCAAAAAATGTTCTGAAGAGAAAATCTTCATGGTTGAGTGGCTAGCCCTGAATACAGTTCAATAAAGCTAACACAAACCCATGTGATAGGTGTACAGCAACAGACAAAACACTAAGAAATCTGAAGTAACAAAAGCCTAAGCCAACTGATAGGAAAAGCATAAGAATATCCAATTAAAAATTATACTCAGAAGAGTAGGTACAGCAACTAAAAAGCTTAAAGGAAATTAAAAAAAAAAAAAAGGACTGGTTGGCAGTCCAGAGTGGCTATAAGAATGGTCCAGTGCATGGTCATTTTCTTTCTACAGGAAAGTTATGAACTGAGGAGTTGTGTGAAACTACCATGCATGCCAAGAAAGTTTTCCTTGAAAGCTCTGAGGAAATCCTTAATGCTCGGTACTTTGAGTCGTCTATGTGCATCAGCTGTACCCTACTTGTCATTCAACAAAAATAACTGCTTAAGTTTGTCTTGCACAAAAAAAAAGAAAAATACCATTAATTTTATTTATAGAAAGAAAAAATGTGATTTCTTTTGGTATAGTTTTTCATGTTGTCTTGTGACAGAAAGTGTATTTTGCCAGTAGCTAAAGACCATGAAGACCAATTTAATTTTTATAAACGGATAATGTACAGCATCTTAACATGATTATAAGCAAATGCTATTGAAAACAATGATTCAGAAATATAAAAGTTAAATAAACTTTACAATTTCAGGCTTTTGGGTCATTGAAAAAAGGATTCTAAAACTGCAACTGGTAAATTCAAGTTCAAGAATTATTTGCATAGCACAAAACTAAAATAAATTTTATTTTCTTACACTGCCTTTCAGAATTCTTTTTTTTTGTCATGCTTTCTTTATTGAAGATTTTCAATTTTAAAACAAACAATCAGAAAGTAAATTAAGGAATCTTATGTACAACATACAATAAACATTTAAGGAAATTATTTCTCATATTTCCCAATAATACAACTGAGGAGTGGAGAATGCATCTACCTTTAACTTATGGCCTTACTTATTAGCTGTTATTAGATTCTCTTTTGTCTCAGTTTTATCATCTAAGAAAGTCTCCAAATGTGTGGGATCAGAGAATATGAATTTTTTGCCCTGAAAGTTACTATAGCACTTTGAAGGAAATTTCAAATAAAAAGTCGCCCCAATCTCTAGGGCTTTATTTTTCAGGGCAAGGAATTGTCTTCGTCGGGCCCGACGAAGGCCTGCCCGAAGAATTTTCTGAATACATTAAAAAACACATTAATTCAATCTATTTTTTACAAATACATTAAAAAAACAGTGTGGATGGCCTCATGGCCCAGTGCCTGCACTACCATGTAGAGGGTCTCTGGTTTGATTCCCAGATTGGGCCTTCTGCATGCTAGGTCAGCTGGGGATGCTGCAGAGTCATGGTCATCGTAAAGGAGATACTTGGTGCATAAATTTAGAGCCCATGCTACAAAGTTCCACAAAGAGCCCTACTACATGGCTCCCAGCCTCAGGGCTCATTGCTACAATGACCAGACTATGATCTGTGGGAGTTAGGATTTATTAAAATAGAGGAGAAATCCCTGGGTAGTTTTAGAGGAAGGCTCATTATGCCAAAATGCTAGCATTGGATCTGATTGAGCTAAACAGCTAAGAGAGGAACTACCAGGCCAAAAAAACCCTCCCAAAAAACCCATACATACTTGGTATAATCTTTTTATATATTTTCTTCTCTGTAGGTATATCCAATTCATTGTACAGGAATAAAATCTTCAGGGCTAGCAGAATATAAAAACATGAAGTTTTATCTTTTCTGTTATCTACCAACCTGTAGTGACAGCAAAAGTCCTGTTCATATCTAAAGATGATGATCGAGAATGTGAAGCATGAGGTCTGGGAGGGGGTGGTGGTGGTGCAGTGGTATCAGGAGAGGTTCCTGAATGTGACCTGCAAAACAGTTTTGTTGTACGAGATGACGACATTTGTAATATATTGTTTATATAAATGAGTTAGGTTTTAGCTTTCATTGAAACTGATGTTAAGCATCTTCAATATTGATTACTGACCTTTGCCGGGTCACATTATTTCCAATCTGCTCAGGGTCTGAAGTAAATGAGTCTGAACTACTATAGCCATCTGCTAGAAAAGAGAAAATGTACAATTAACTGTCTTTGCCCATTCACAAATCACTCGGCTTCAATTATACTGTGTATTAACAAGGAGTGGAGAGGACACTTCAGCAATATTTAATTAATCAATCTCAATTCAAAAATAAGACAAGGAAAAATACATTTTTTTGTGGATAACTTATCTATATCCGAGCCTGTATAATCAGAGAAATGTAGCATACAACACCTAATTTACCATGAAAAAAAAAAAACCAAAACAGTAGTGATTACTGTTAGTCCACTTAGCTAGGCAAAATTCATGATCAACAAACTGTGGGTGACAACCTTTTTATGGATTAATATATTTGTGATTAGCTTTCAAAGGTTGTGCTCATTGCTCAGATCAATGAACTTATTTGAGGAAAGGGGCATGGCCCTTGGAAGGTAGTTACTAATGCATTGAGCTGATCCAGTAAAAGATATTATCCACAATTGGCTGATCTTTAATTCTATATAAGAAAAAATGATAAAATGAATTATATAAAAAGCAATATCAATTGAATCATAAGTCAATGGCCTTCTGGTTTGCTACATAAAATTCTACTGTTTAATTGAACAAGAGGGCCTTGTTTAAATAAAAGCAACTTAAAATTTGGTTTTCCCAAATTTAGAAATTACTTCATTTCTCATACAGCACCCTACATAGGGAACTTTACAAAATGTATATAAAGAATAGGAAAATCATTAGATGGGCTAAAGAAAATTAAGTGGGAAAAATCTAATTATCAGGAAAAGCAAGCTTAAAAAGATGCAGTTTTGACCTGAAAATACTGCAAGCTCATTCTGAAGATTACATTATAACATTTTACACAGAAGATACTAAAAGGAAACTACAGGAAAACAAGATGACTACTAATTTCTGTGGCACTACTAGAAATATGCAGAACTGCACAAACACACATAAAAGACAGTCCTTCCTCTACAGAGCTTACAATTTAATCAAGACAAACTCAGTACAGAAGAGAGAGTTTGGATGGAAAAGATTAGAAGATTTTTCTGTATAATCGTAGGACTTCCCGTGCTGCAGCAGCTCTAGAGCTTCTCTCAGATCTCATTTGCCAGTCTTCTCTGTTAACAGCTGGACAAATCAGCCATACAACTGAGTATCATCATTTGATGATGCTAATGTGGAACATGCTCTTTGAGCTCAGAAGGTCCAGAAGTCTTTCTGAGCATGCTCAGGAGTTCCTGCGCAGTTGTTCTGCACAAGTCTCCTCGGTTATTTTATGAGTTAAGCTTCAACTTAACAAGGAAAAGGGTGGGTCTGTGTAGCTGATTTTTCCTGCTGAGAGCCCAAAGGAGCAAAGGCAAACTGCTGACACCACCAATAGACTTCCATAAAGCTCTGTAATGTCATTCTGCTAAGCAACATGCATTATTATATGACCCACTTGCATGACATGAAAAACCTACTTGTCTTAAGAGGACTAATACTCTGACACCTGCTTTATTTTAAATGACGATATTAAAGACAGTCTTCCTTTTGTTTTTCTATTTTATTTTTAATACTTACCAGCTGTGTTTCCAGCTACAAATTTCACAGATGAAGGCAACTTATTTTCTTCTGAAAGCTCGGGAGGCTTTACAAGTAAAGGGCTAGTGGGATTAGTGGGATCTGAAAAAAGAGATAAATAAATATTTTAACAAAATGTAAAGTACATGGGCAGCATATATTATATTTCTCAGTGGAAGGGAGTGGAGAGTGGAGTGCCTCAGGGATCTGTATTGGGACCCTTACTTTTCAATATATTTATAAATGATCTGGAAAGAAATACTACGAGTGAGATAATCAAATTTGCAGATGACACAAAATTATTCAGAGTAGTTAAATCACAAGCAGATTGTGGTAAATTGCAGGAAGACCTTGTGAGTCTGGAAAATTGGGCATCCAAATGGCAGATTAAATTTAATGTGGATAAGGGCAAGGTGATGCATATAGGGAAAAATAACCCATGCTATAATTACCCAATGTTGGATTCCATATTAGGTGCTACAACCCAAGAAAGAGATCTAGATGTCATAGTGATAACTCATTGAAATCGTTGGATCAGTGTGTTGCGGCAGTCAAAAAGCAAACAGAATGTTGGGAATTATTAGAAAGGGAATGGTGAATAAAACGGAAAATGTCATAATGCCTCTGTATCGCTCCATGGTGAGACCGCACCTTGAATACTGTGTACAATTCTGGTCGCTGCATCTCAAAAAAGATATAATTGCGATAGAGAAGGTACAGAGAAGGGCTACCAAAATGATAAGGGGAATGGAACAGCTCCCCTATGAGGAAAAACTAAAGAGGTTAGGACGTTTCAGCTTGGAGAAGAGATGGCTGGGGGGGGATATGATAGAGATGTTTAAAATTATGAGAGGTCTAGAACGGATAGATGTGAATCGGTTATTTACTCTTTCGGATAGTAGAAAGACTAGGGGGCACTCCATGAAGTTAGCATGGGGCACATTTAAAACTAATCAGAGAAAGTTCTTTTTTACTCAACGCACAATTAACTCTGGAATTTGTTGCCAGAGGATGTGGGTTAATGCAGTTAGTACAGCGGTGTTTAAAAAAGGATTGGATAAGTTCTTGGAGGAGAAGTCCATTACCTGCTATTATGTTCACTTAGAGAATAGCCACTGCCATTAGCAATGGTAACATGGAATAGACTTAGTTTTTGGGTACTTGCCAGGTTCTTATGGACTGGATTGGCCACTGTTGGAAAAGGGATGCTGGGCTTGATGAACCCTTGGTCTGACCCAGTATGGCATTTTCTTATGTTCTTATATAAAACTCGATAAATAAATAAATAAAATATTGAAAAACATCGATCCAAGTACAAATAAATCCCTGAGGCACTCCACTGTTTACCCTTTTCCACTGAGAAAATTGACCATTTAATCCTATTCTCTGTTTCCTGTCTTTTAATCAGGTTGTAATCCACGAAAGCACATTGCCTTCTATCCCATGACATTTTAGTTTTCTTAGAAGCCTCTCATGAGGGACTTTGTCAAACGCCTTCTAAAAATCAAAATACACTCCGTCTACCGGTTCACCTTTATCCACGTTTATTAACCCCTTCAAAAAAATGAAGCAGATTTGTTAGGCAAGACTTCCCTTGTGTAAATCCATGTTGACTGTGTTCCATTAAACCATGTTTTTCTATATGCTCTGTGATTTTGATCTTTAGAATAGTTTCCACTATTTTTCCCAGCACTGAATTCAGGCTGACTGATCTATAGTTTCCTGGTTTGCCTCTGGAGTCCTTTTTAAATATTGGGGTTACATTGGCCACCCTCCCGTCTTCAGGTACAATGGGTGATTTTAATGATAGTCTACAAATTTTAACTAATAGATCAGAAATTTCATTATTTGGATTCCTTCAGTACCCTAGGATGCATACCATTCGGTCCAGTTGATTTGCTACCCTTTAGTTTGACAATCTGGCCTACTTCATCTTCCAGGTTCACAGTGATTTGGTTCAGTTTATCTGACTCATCACCCTTGAAAACCATCTCCGGAACTGGTATCTCCTCAACATCCTCATTAGTAAACATGGAAGCGAAGAATTCATTTAGTCTTTCTGCAGTGGTCTTATCTTCCCTAAGAGCCCCTTTAACTCCTCGGTCATCTAACAGTCCAACCAACTCCCTCACAGGTTTCTTGCTTTGGATATATTTTAAAAAGTTTTTATTATGAGTTTTTGCCTCTTCAGCCAACTTCATTTCAAATTTTCTCTTCACCTGACTTATTAATGTTTTACACTCAACTTGACAATGCTTATGGTTTTTCCTATTTTCTTCAGATGGATCCTCCTTCCAATTTTTGGAGGATTTTTTTTTTGTTAAAATAGCCTCTTGCACCTCACCTTTTAACCATGCTGGTATTCATTTTGCCTGCATCTTTCAGTTTTTTTCTATTTTCCTCATTTTATCAAAGTTTCCCTTTTGAAAATTTAGTGTTACAGCTGTAGATTTACTTATTATCCCCCTTCCAGTCACTATAATGGACTAAAGTATGCTAAGGAGGTGTAGAGATATAAAATAAGGATGAAGGCTCAAGGTGCCGAATTCCAGCCCTGATTTCTAACTGAACACAAAGTAAAAAGAGGAAACTGCCAGGTAAAAAAAACCTCAAACACGTCAAAATTTTGTTTAAAAAAAAAAAAAAATCAAATAAAGGAAGAAAAATGGAGAGTAAAAAAAGTTTGCAAGGATTTAGTGATTAAAAAGCTGGAAATAGGTTTGTTTGAAAAATGTATACTCCTGAAATTAATCTATATAAATAAAAATGTAAATGTTCGTTTGTTCCAAATCTTAAATCTCTGAAAGTTCTTCACCGATTGCTTTGAAATTTGACACAACATGCATTCGAATACGCACGTGTATTTATATACCTATATTATATAGATGTCACACCTGTGACAGGTAAAATGTAGAGATTACTTACCTGATAATCTTGTTTTCCTTAGTGTATGCAGATGGACTCAAAACAAATGGGTATAGTGTGCTCGTGCTAGCAGTTGGAGATGGATCTGACATCAGCACGGGTACATATACCCCTGCAGGAAGTGCAGCCATTCAGTAATCTTCCTTGCAAAAGCTGTAGCTGACCGATCAATGAAATGAACAGGATTACCCTGACCGATTGATAGTAGCTGGAGACCGCCAATGTTCTCAACCGGAAGGCGTCGACACCCGGCAGGGTGGATGGCCTATTATAAGAAAACATGGCTTACCGTGAGTCGGTGAATCCCCATGTATGCCGGGATGCTGAGTCCATCTGCATACACTAAGGAAAACGAGATTATCAGGTAAGTAATCTCTACATTTCCTAGCGTGTAGCAGATGGACTCAAAACAAATGGGATGTACAAAAGCTACTCCCGGACTGGGCGGGAGGCTGCCCGAGGGCCGTTTAGGATTGCCCTCGCAAATGCAGTGTCCTCCCTGGCCTGGACGTCCAGACGGTAGAATCTGGAGAAGGTATGGAGGGAGGACCACGTCGCCGCTTTACATATCTCTGCAGGCGACAGCAGCTTAGCTTCTGCCCAAGAGGCCGATTGTGCTCTGGTAGAATGAACTTTGACCTGTAGAGGCGGTGGTTTTCCCGCCTCTATGTAGGCTGCCTTGATAACTTCTTTAATCCAGCCGGCGATGGTTGGCCGTGAGGCCGCTTCCCCTAGCTTCTTCCCGCTGTGCAGGACGAACAGGAGGTCCGTCTTTCGTACTGCTTCTGACATTTCCAGGTATCTGGACAGCAGTCTGCCGATGTCGAGATGGCATAGCATTCGACCTTCCTCAGACTTCTTCAAACCTTCCGTGGTAGGCAGGATATGGTTTGGTTGAGGTGAAAGTGTGAGACCACCTTGGGTAAAAAGGATGGCACTGTGCGAAGATGGATAGCCTCTGGAGTGATTCTGAGAAATGGATCACGACAGATAGTGCTTGTAGCTCTGAGATGCGGTGTGCTGAATACACAGCCAGCAAGAACACCATCTTCAAGGTTAACAACGGAGGGACAGGCCTCGAAGGGGCCTGAAGCTGATCCCGCCAAAAATTCCAATACTAGGTTGAGATTCCACAAGGGCACTGGCCACTTCAGTGGCGGGCGAATGTGTTTGACTCCTTTCAGGAAACCTGAGACGTCTGGGTGTTTGGCAATGGTGGTGCCGTCACTCCTGGGACCGTAGCAAGACAGCGCTGCTACCTGAACCTTGATGGAGCTGAGGGACAGACCCTTCTGAAGTCCATCTTGTAGGAAGTCCAAAATGATAGGAATCTTAGCGGCATGCGTGTTGGTGCCGTGAGAGTCGCACCAGGCTTCAAAAACTCTCCAGATCCTGATATATGTTAGGGATGTGGAGAACTTGCGTGCTCGGAGGAGTGTATCTATAACCGGCTCCAAGTATCCCCTTTTCTTCAGTCGAGCCCTCTCAATGGCCAGACCGTAAGAGAGAATTGAGCTGGATCCTCGTGGAGGATGGGACCTTGCCGCAGCAGGTCCCTGTAGGGAGGCAGAGGTAGAGGGTTCCCTGCCAGTAGTCTTCTCATGTCCGCGTACCAGGGTCTTCTTGGCCAGTCCGGGGCCACTAGAACTAGGCCTCTGTGTCGCTGAATCCTGTGTAAGATGGCGCCCAGCAGGGGCCATGGAGGAAAGGCGTACAGCAGGATCCCCTGAGGCCACGGCTGTACCAGGGCATTGATCCCCTGAGCCCGAGGATCCCGCCTGCGGCTGAAATATCTGGGTACTTGAGCGTTGGACCTGTCCGCTAAGAGGTCCATGGCTGGCGTCCTCCAGTGATCCACAATTATCTGAAAGGCTGTGGGTGACAGCTGCCACTCCCCCGGGTTTAGGCTTTCTCTGCTGAGGAAGTCCGCCGTCGTGTTGTCCTTCCCGGCAATGTGGACGGCGGAGATGCCTGGAGAATTGCTTCCGCACAAATCATACAGGGGAGTTATTTCCAGGGGACACTTGTCGGCTTCTGGGTTCCCGCCCTGACGATTGATGTATGCCACCGTGGTGGCATTGTCTGACATCACTCTGACCGCTCTGTCGCGAAGTCTGTGAGCAAATCGCAGGCACGCTAGCCTGACTGCCCGTGCCTCTAGTCGGTTGATGTTTCCACCTCGACTCTTCCCTGGTCCAACGCCCTTGGGCGGTGAGTTCCTCGCAGTGTGCTCCCCATCCGTTCAGGCTGGCATCTGTGGTGAGCAGAATCCAGGTTGGGGAGGACATTCTTGACCCCCGGCTCATGTGGCCGGGCTGCAACCACCACCATAGCTGATACCGCACTCTGGCGGTAGAGGTAGGCGTACGGTATGTAGTTCTGTGATCGTGGGCTCCATCGAGATAGAAGGGCGCGTGCAAACAGTCTCATATGAGCCTGCACCCATGGCACCAACCTCCAGAGTGGACGCCATGAGGCAGAAGACCTGTAGGTAATCTCGAGCTGTGGGCCGGCTGGCGCTCAGCAGGGCCTGCAGATGACTCTGGAGTTTTGACTTTCTCTTGGAGGTCAGGCTGACCTTGTCTTCTCGGGTGTCGAATTGGACCCCTTGGTATTCCAGCGACTGGGATGGCTTGTAGGGAGCTCTTGTTTATGTTGACTACCCATCCAAGGCTTTCCAGAAGAGCTATAACTCTGTTGGTTGCCGGGTGGCTCTCCTCTGGTGACTTTGCCCTGATTAGCCAATCGTCCAGGTAGGGATGGACGAGAATTCCTTCCTTCCTGAGTGCCACCGCCACTACTACTATTACCTTGGTAAAGATCCGCGGCGCGGGGTGGCTAACCCGAAGGGTAAAGCTCGGAACTGGAAGTGCTGATTCAAGACTTTGAAGCGTAAATAGCGCTGGTGATCCCGATGGATTGGGATATGCAGGTAGGCTTCCGACAGATCTAGGGAGGTGAGAAACTCCCCTGGCTGTACTGAATTCTTGACCGACCGTAGAGTTTCCATGCGAAAGCTGGGGGACCCGTAGGTGTCTGTTGACTGACTTGAGATCCAGGACGGGCCTGAAAGTGCCCTCCTTCTTGGGTACTATGAAATAAATGGAATAACGCCCAGAATTCATCTCTCCCGCAGGTACTGGGATTATGGCTTTTAGGGCCAGGAGCCTCTGTAAGGTCACTTCTAGTGCCGCTGCCTTGAGCGGTGAACAAGGAGATTCCACAAACTTGTTCGGCAGAAGCCGAAAGAAATCCAGGTAATATCCTTCTCGGATGATGGCGAGGACTCACTGGTCTGAAGTAATCTCGACTCACCTGCGATAGAAGAGGGTTAGCCTGCCCCCTATGGCTGCTACCCCCGGATGGGTCGGCTGATTGTAATTGTGGGGTAGCAGCCGGGGCCAGAACCCGAGCCGGTTCTCTTCTTGTTGTGCTTAGTCCGAAAGGACTGGTTCCTGGCCTGGGAACGAGGTGCTCGATAGCTAGTCCTGTAAGGGTTGAAGCGCTGCGAATTTCTACCTCTAGATATAGATAGTAAAGAAACGCTGTTTAATGTAATGCCTTTATTGCGACAGTTTTGTTCTATGTAAACTGACCTGATTCGATACTAGTATTGAGAATGTCGGTATATAAAAATCCGAAATAAATAAATAAATAGATGGTCTAGAAAAGAACGCTGGTCCTCCTCGCCCCGTCTTCTGGTAGACTGGGGTAATGGGGAGGCCCCCCCATTTAGTAGCCCAGTTCTCGAGATCGCTGCCGAACAGTAAGGAACCCTTAAAGGGTATTCTTGTGAGTCGTGTCTTGGAGGACGAGTCGGCCGCCCAATTACGTAGCCAAAGCTGTCTCCTGGCTGCCACTGAAGAGGATACTCCCTTGGCTGCCATACGGACGAAGTCGGAGGCTGCGTCAGTGAGAAATGCGAGAGCTGATTCCATGTCTGCTCCCTGGGTGTTGTTTCTCGCCTGTGATAGACAGGAGCGCGTCACCACGGTGCAGCAGGTCGCGATTCGTAGGGACATGGCTGCTACCTCAAAAGCTTGTTTCAGAATGGTGTCCATGCGTCGGTCATGCGAATCCTTGAGGGCCGCTCCCCCCTCCACCGGAATGGTGGTGTGCTTCACTATTGCGTTAACTATGGCGTCTATCTTGGGACACGCCAGCAGCTCCTTGGACGCCGGATCCAGAGGGTACATGCCTGCCAAGGCCCGACCCCCTTTAAATGAGGCCTCCGGTGCCTTCCATTCCAGATCGATTAGCTGCTGTGCTGCCTGTAGGAGGGGAAAATGATGCGCCGGTTGGCGCAGGCCCTCTAACAGGGGGTTCAGTTTAGGGTCCCCTGGGGTATCCTGGCCCGGAATGGCCAGTTCCGATATGCATTGCGAGACCAGGCCTGAAAGATCCTCTTTCCGAAAGAAGCGCCTCATGGTCCGATATGGCTCTATCTCAGAGGGAAGTTCACCCTCCTCAGGGGGCTCCTCACTTTCCTGGGAGCAATCCGAATCCCCATAAGCGGGGCTGTCGGGTGGTGAGTGGCTGCGCCTAGGTCTCGAGGGTCCAGGGACCGGATCAACCGGGACGGAAAGACCCATTCGAGGAGCAGACTGCATCTGGACAAAGGCGTGAATCCCTTTGAATAATTCCACCCAGGAAAGCGAAGCCAGATCTGGCCGTAGGGGCACCAGGTCTCTCGGGTTCCCTGGTTGCTCCCCACGGCCTGCTAAGTCCGGTGTGCTCCCTGAGGAACCGCTGGGCTGGGGCTGATCCTGTCCTGGGACTCCCATGGCCTCCTCACATTGGGCACATAGTGAGTCTGCTTCCTCGCTCTGTGTGGCTCTGAGGTTGCATGCTGAGCAGAGGCTTAGAGCTTTCATGCCAGATTCTGGAGGTGCCGGCTCTGCGGCCGCATGGGCTCTCTTATGCTCCATTTGCCTGAAATTCGGTGTCGCCCAATAAAGTGCGCCTAACAAGAGCGCTTAACAGCATGCGCCTATGAACGGCGTCTTAGAAATGTGCGCAGATACACGTGCGCCTATACGCGGGCGTCTTATAAACGTGCGCCTATACGCGGGCGTCTTATAAACGTGCGCCTATACGCGGGCGGCTTACAATGTGCGAACGTGCGCCTATCGCGTGCGCTCACAACGTGCGCCTATCGCGTGCGCTAACAACGTGCGCCTATCGCGTGCGCTAACAACGTGCGCCTATCGCGTGCGCTAACAACGTGCGCCTATCGCGTGCGCTAAGCTTAGCAACTATCGGCGAAGGTCAGTAGGCAGGCAAAATGGCGACCTCCTTGGTGTCCTGCCTCGTAGGCAGGCCCAGTTAGTCCACACTTCCTCGGAGACCAAGTAAAGATATACGCCTTACCTTGTCTTCGGCGCTTCCCGGCTGTGACCCGGGCGGTCTCCGGCTGCAGGGGGAGAGTACCTTCAACCGCCGCTCATAAGGAACTGCGCCCGCTGCCTCTAGGCCGCTCCCGAACTTGTCTTGCTCGGAGGCCAAGTCCACGCCGGGACCGAGGCTGCCTCCAGGCCGCGCCCGAACTAGTCTCGCTCGGGGGCCAAGCCGCGCCCGAGCCCTTCTCACTCGGGGGCTAGGTCCCTGCCGCGAACCGGCCACCGGACCGAGGCTCTCGCTTCCGAGGGACCACGGAAGTCAGCTCGGGAAACTCAACTGGGTGAGAAACCTCCAGGTATCACCACAGGAGTGCGGGGCTTGCTTCAATAGGTTTCTTCTAGGAATTTAGTCGTTAGAATTTGGAAACACGCTCAGCGAGCGTGAGGTAGCTCCAAACTGCTTTGGAGACGGAAATTACTGAATGGCTGCACTTCCTGCAGGGGTATACGTACCCATGCTGACGTCAGATTCGTCTCCAACTGCTAGCACGAGCACACTATACCCATTTGTTTTGAGTCCATCTGCTACACGCTAGGAAAACATGATTTTTTTTTTGCAAAAACAGCGCCATCTGTTGGACGTAAAAGCAACACACGCTATCTACAATAGAAATGGGCTTTGACCGGACTGCAAATGCGCAGTAGAGAGCTGCTCTACCCCACATGCGCGGACCATACAGCTCTGCGCTACGTGCTGGGTGTCACAGAGGGGAGGAGGAAAGGGCAGACGAGTCGCCACTCCGAGAAACGGCTCAACCTGTTCCTCCGCTGCTGGGGAAGGGGGAGGGAGTAGGGACTGCCGGACAGTTACACACAGGAGGAGGAAAGGGTAGAAGAGTCACCGAGCCAGTCCGTCCACCAACGGGGATGGGGGGGAGGGAGTTGGGATGGCCGGAGTAGAGCTAATGCGCATTGTGAAATTAAACCAGACTGAGCCACGGCAACGCGCTCCGAGAAACGGCTCAGCCCGTTCCTCCGCCGCTGGGGAAGGGGGGAGGGAATAGGGACTCCAAGACAGTTACACACAGGAGGAGGAAAGGGTAAAAGTTGCCGAGCCAGTCCATCCACCGCCGGGGAAGGGGGGGAGGGAGTAGGGATTGCCGGACAGTTACACACAGGAGGAGGAAAGGGTAAGAGAGTCGCCGAGCCAGTCCGTCCACCGCCAGGGGAAGGGGGGGAGGGAGTTCGGACGGCCGGAGAAGAGCTAATGCGCATTGTGAAATTAAACCAGACTGAGCCACAACAACACTTGGCCGGGTACAGCTAGTAGTAGCATAAATATAGTAAGTAGTTAATTTATACAAAACTTCAACGGAAAAAAAAAAGAGTGAAACTTGGAGGAACTGCTGTTTTTGTCCAATGCAATTAGCAGAGATGTATCTATATACACACTGCTAAATGCACTTATTAAAGCTGATATAGTATACATTAGACATTCGTAAATATTCTGGTCTATGTTTTTTACAGTTACCCACAAAACATTTTTTTTAACGCTACAGTTCTGGTTGCCCTTCTTAAGAAAGACATTGTAGAACTAGAAAAGGTGCACAGAAGTGCAACAAACATTATAAAGGAGATGGAACACCTCTCCCATGAGAAGCTACATGGGGCTAGGGTTCTTCAGCTTGGAAAAGAAACAGCTAAGAGGGGACATGATAAAAGTTTATAAAATTATTAGTGTGATGAAATGGGTAAATAAAGATTATTTACCCTTTTCAAATAATATTAAAACAGGAGGCCATGAAACAACCAGATTCAAAACAATTTGTAGAAAGTATTTTTTTCACTCAGCGCACTATCAAGCTGTGCAATCTGTTGCCATAGGATGTGATCAAGGCGACTAGCATAGTGGAATTTAAGAGAGGTTTGGGCAAGTTTCTGGAAAAAAGAAAGTCCTTAATACATTATTAGCAAGGTGGACTAAAGAGAGCTAATACTATCCCTGTGAGTGAACAACAGGAATTAGATCTACTTTACGGGATCTGCCAGATACTTGTGACTTGGATGGGCCACTGTTGATGGACCTTAGTCTAACCCAACATGGCAATTCTTATGTTCTTATGACACTAGAACAAATCATTCCACGGAACAGGATAACCTGGCATGTAGGCATTAGGAGTTGAGGATAGTTTCCATGCAGGTTAAAGCTTTATGGATAGGGGTTGGGGGACATTTATTCTAGTTAGTATATGAAGCCAAATGTGAAACAGATGTAGCTCTCCCTATTTTACTGGATTCCATGCTAGGCAGGAGCTTCCCTCCCTAACTTTCACTTGCAAGATAAGCTTTCGGGCAGAACACAGCAGTTTTACAGGTCCCAATATAACAAAACAGGGAATGGGGCTCCACCTTCTTCCACCAATTACAATCACTCTTTCCTGCAGGTGTACTCTCGATTCCTGCCTCTTTCACCAGTGATGCCCCTCATCTTTTTGTAGGTCTAGGTTCATGTCAAATCTACTTTTCAGAGCTGAGAACTCCCAAGCTAGAGGGTAAAAAAATAAAAACCTCCTGTAGCTGCTAGCTCAAGTAGGGTCCAGATGACTCAGTTTTGAAAAAAAAGAAAAAGTTTTCCTCAACCAAAGCTCAACTCGGTTTAAATATCTCTACAGACAGATGGTGGTTGTAGCTAGGGAGAAAGACAGGATTACAGAAGGGAAACGGAGGGTCCCTTTTCTCTGCCAGACAGTACCCACAACAGCTCTTCCTCACCTATGCTTTAGCCAACATTGCTACTGCAACTCCTGCTTCTTTTCCCTGCTCATGATTAAAACAAAAAAACCCCACACAAACACTGAGCAAGAGGGACAGAATTTACAGAGAAGAGATACTGTTGGGGTAGAACTAAGTCTGCAGGTCATGATCTTAGCTCTCAAATAATTGGTTTTATGATTTTCTTCTTGAGTGAAATCAATATTTTCTAAATTCCCAGCTGTGGTTAAACCTTTTTCTTTAGCAAAATTTGATCTCCTACACATTGCAAATTTTAAGTTTATTAGAAGCTGAAAGCAGCACTGTTCCAATCTAAGATTCAATTTATAGTCCACCAAAATGAAGGGACTATAAATTGAAGAAAGTTCCATCTGTGAGCAGACCTGTTTTACTGTTTATGCAAACAAGAAATGCAATCCATGTATAATACATTTAAATGTTTGCCAGAGGTATGGATAGTTGGAAGGGCAAACAGAGTATTTCCACCTACAACCACAGTTCTTTTCTAATGTGGGATTAAGTTATAAAATATTTCCAGGCAGTTTGCCACTTTTGTCATCCTACTTTGGCATGTGATAGAAGTAGTTAAGACAAACTGGATAGGCTCTGCCTTATTCTATGTGTGTGTTATAATTTTTATAACCACATATAGGATAATAGAAAATGGCATCAATATTCATTTTTTAGACAGAGGAAGGAGGCTTAGAAAGTAAACAGGGAAGTAATGTTTTCTCAAGAAGCTGAATAAATGTAGCACCTTTACAGTGATTTCTTACCCAAATAATTTCATTTTTAAGACTATATAAACATTTTTGCTAATCATTTTTAGGTCCTGAAAATTATACCAGTCAATTCTGCTCCCTAGATCTAGGATACATTTTCTAGCACAGAAGTAGGATAAATCAGTCATGCACTTGAATTCTGCTGCTAATGGAATAAATAAGTTGTTCCACCCAGAACTAGTCCAGTTTACTTTCCAGGATACAAGATCTGCACATATGCGTGGATCGAAAAAATATATATCTCAGTCAGAATCATCATGTCTCCCCATGAGGATTCTCTTTCTTTTGAACTATGCATAGAAGATTGTATAAAAACTTTCAAAGGGTTGTTAAAAACTCATCTGTTTCATCTAGCTTATTCTTTATGAGCATGGGCTGCTCAGCTTATTGTTTACAATAGTGTGATCTGTGGATTTGTTTTTGATATTGCTAAAGTTTGTGTTTGATGTGAATTTATGATATATGTTTTTCCATTCAAGACTTCAGGCCTACGGTATTGGCAGTATAAAAATATCAAATAAAATAAATATTCTTCAAATTCCGTGTTGACATCAAACAGAAAAGTTATTAGGTAGTGGGAAGAGACACGATCTCACAAGAATTTTTATCCTTTGGAATGCAGGCAAAATCTATACAAATGAAAATGTATAAGGAAAATAATTTCATTTCTCGGAGGATAAGTATCCTTAACGGAGTCACACACGAGTTACATGACTCATGTGTACTACTGAGATGGTAGCCAGAAAACAAACATTACAATTAAGTAAAATTTTCTTTTCATATTGTGTCTGGTTAAAAACCAGGATTCTTAGGGGAAATCCCCAAAAGTATTTATATGTAAGTTGGTGGTAAGTGGATGGACACCAAATTCATTCTTTAATGTCATGTGATAAGGCATTGCAGTTAAGTAAAATTAGGGAAAACAGACATACAAACAAAAAACTTACCACTTCCAGTTCTTTTAAGTTCCATTTCCTGCATGTGTATTTTACTTGGAGTCATGCGTATGGGAACGGGATGCACAATAGCAGTATCCTGCAAAGAACAAGGCTAATCTGTCATTCTTTAATGTTTAACCTTAGTGACTATATTCTGCCATTAAAGTTATATTAAATTACAACTGCAAAGAGAAGATATCTTTTTTAAATACTCCTGTTTGGATATCCTGAAATCACTGTTGGAAAGTTAGGGATCTAGTCTGGAAAGTGATATGTGCAATAATGTGGTATTACTCCAGTTTGGTGTTGAAGTAACCACCTGCTTACTACACTTCCTCAGGAGGAAAAAAGCTCAAGGAAAGAAATTATTCTAATTTTAGATGGCATCAAACCTTTAATGTAGCTACTGAGCAGAGCATCTCCTCCCCAAACATTCAAACCCCACTGCTATCAAAATAAAAATCAAAACCCACAGAAGGCTGTCAATCTAAATCTATTCTGGCACCAAGAGTTTTCACTGTGTAGGATAAGTATAAACTGTTGAGCACACACTGATAGAGAGAAAACAAAGTACAAATAAGTTAATATTTTTCAAAGTAAAAGGGAAGATAATGTGGTATTTTATAATGCTTTACAGGGAGTTTATTTTTAAGATTTCCTCTATTTTCTTCTTCATTATCTCCCCCAGCACAATTGCACAGGTGACTCAGGTCCCTAACAGGTAAATTTTAAACAGGAAACCTTTCAATATTATCAGTCAGGCAAGCGTCAGTAAGCCAAGCACACAAACTAGAGGGTGCTATATCTAAGCCTTCTCTCCTGATATGTTAAAGGATTGCAGGAAAGGGATGTGCATTTGTTTGAAATGAAAATGTAAAACAAGTCGAATATGCCCATTTTTGTTTCATTTCAAACAAACTGAATAATTAAAAAAAAAAAAAAAAGAAAAATATTGTTGATTTTTTGTGTTTTTGGAAATAGGGTGCCCTATCTGCAAATAGTGCGCACCATTTCTCAAAAAGGGAAAAGCACCCTCAAAACCAAAATCTCCAAAAAATAAAAAGTAAAGATGGAAAAAATTAGTGTGTACTTTCCTACTGCAAGATAGATAGGAAAAAATAACAATAAGTGACACGGTCTATGTTACTCAAGCTCATGGTTACTGTATACTGCTTTGCAATCATAATTATTAGCAGAAATATGATTCATGCTCACATATAAACTGCCTCAGTAGTGTATTATCTGCAGAGCTGTAGTCAGACAATTTGGTACCCATGGCCAAGTAAAAAACTGCGCCCTCACTGATTACACAACACATGACATCACGAGGTGAGAGACTGTTAAATGCTGGTACAGCCCAAGGCTGCTGCAAGGATATTAGGCAACCTAGGTAAACCTTACTGCCTTGCACCCTCACCCCTTTCATGCCCTCCTCTTACGCAATTAAAAATTATGCATTTATAACAGATTTTACATGAAAAAGGATATTCAAAGTACCTTCTGAGGTAAAATATATTTACATGCACTGCTGTGGTGCCAAACAGAAAACCCTGCCAAAAAAAGCAAAAGATACCCATATGGTATTAGGCCTACTATAATATCTTGGGCATGGGCTTGGTCCTCAAAATCACAAAAATCAGAATTACAACATAATAAACCCTCCATATCAAAACAGCACTGTCGGCACTCAAACAGCAACTCTAAGAAAAGGCAACACGGCAAACATTACACTGGCCCTAAAACACCAATATTGCCCCTATTAGGAAAACAGAACAAGCAAGGCTGCTATAAATCCCTAATGGAATACCTCATCTCAGTCACACATGCAGAACACAGACAGGCCCTCAAAAACAGAATACAGAGACTATAAAGCATAAACAGAAATGTGCAGACAAACTGAAATGGAAATTGAAACAAGCCAAAGTCTGTATGCACTATACAATGCAATAATGGAAAAATAGAAACATTACCATTCCACATAAAACTATAAAATTAGTAAAAGCATACCAATAAAACAAATAATTCAAAACAGCTAACAATCATCAAATATTAAAAACTCATATAAACATTTTCCAAACACCAAAAAAAATCCTTCAAAACAGACACCTCAGTTTTAAAAAACCTCCCCCACTGTCCATTCCTGGGATCTTTTGATTTCTAGAAGCCTTGAGATTGTCATGGATTAGCAGGCAGAGAGGCAGAAAGACTGTTGAGCACATACACAAGTGTGCTCTCTCTCTCTCACACACACATTCTCTCCTCATATCCTGGCACACGGACACTCGCTCTCACACACACGCCTCCTCTCTCTCACTTACTTTTCACCCCTCTTGAAGCAGCAGCACTCTCCATCATCAGCCCTCACAGCTGACAGAATTACTTTGAGTCATGGGGGTCTGACCCAGCTCTGGCCTTGTGCTCCTTCCTGCAGGGCAGACCATATTCCTGCTCCTCCTCCTAAGGCCCTGCCAGCCATGCTGGCAATTCCGGCAGGGCTGCACTGCTCTTGATGATATACCTGTGGCACTATATCACTTTTCAGGTTGCAGCACCTATGGCTGAGGCCATATTGGCCATAGGCACACTATGGCTCTCTGACTATCTGAATTCTCCTCCCCCTCTGAACTCTCAAAATCATCTGGGAGAGAAAATTCTTTAAGCAACAAAAATAAGAGAAATTATTCCTGTCCCAGAACTGAACATAGTAAGATGAAGCCAGGGGGAGAGTATGAGATATAAGGAAAGGTGGGAGTGGACATAAACAGAGGCAAAAGAAACCACAACTACAATAAGAAAAGGACAGCTGAAGAGAATATACTTTAAGCAATTCTAGAGATTTTCTGGCAATTTTGAAGAATTTTGCTGGGTCAGACAACATGGATTTAAGTGCTGACCATGCTACGGAATATAGCATAATAGAGAAAACAGAAACTGAAGAGAAAGACTATCAATATGCATAATTCAGAACTTGTAAATGGTGCAAGCAAAAATGGAAAGAAGAAAACATTATGGAGTGCTAACTTATTTGCACTAGTGAACTTAGTTACATGAATTGTGTATAGGGTTACTATAAATTTACATGTTTTATAAACTTAAGAATATTGTGCATGATATAAAATTACAAGTTTATGCTGAGTGAACTGGTAACTGGTGAGGGGATAGGAATGGGAATAAAAAGTCAGATTCTTCGTAGACAACAGGATGAATTAGCTGTTATACATGGATGATGTCATTTGACAGTACTGATATAAACCCAGCTTTCAGAGCTCAGTAAAGACTCTACTAGTATGCACAGAGGTTCCCACACGTGCCTTTTGTCTCACGAGCCCCGCTGTCTCTTCCACAGATAGGTGGGTGGGTATTAAGAATGGCTAATTCACCGTCTATAGGTATGTAAACTTTTCTCATTCAACAAATAAGCATGAATCAACCAGTACGCATGGGGGAGTCCCAAGCTGAGGGTTGCACTGCAGAAGCACTTATATAAAGACAACCCAGTCCTACCAGGTGGAGAGTGGATTACTGAAGAGACTGCAAATAATAGCTTATTCAAAGATACCATATCCTCAGGACATTGTCCAAACAGAGGGACATGATGACTAAGTAGCAGTTTGCATGTGGCCTTCCTCAGAAGTGGCCCTGAGATGAACCACTAAAGTTTCAATGCTCAATTGATTACAGTGTGTGTAATCTGCAACCCAGGTAATGTATAACAGTGTGCAATACAGTCTGCTAAGCTAACTGGACAAAAACCATTTGACAACTGCCCTTCTCAATCTATTGGGATTAAAGGACATCATGAACGGTTGAGAACCTTGACAGTGAGGTTGAGTTCTCTTGAGCTAATATGCAAGAGCTCTCTTACAGTTTAAGGAATACAGATTTTGTTCTCCTTTGTGTGCTTGAGGTCTTGAAAATAATGTAGGAAGCACAATAGCTTTATTAATAATATGGAATGCAGATAGCACTTTCAGAGTAACTTGGGTGGGTCCACAGAACTACTGCATTGTGTAAATGTTTCAGGTATGGTGAATATGAAACCAGAGCATGCAGTTCACTTACTCTTTGTGCAAAAGAAAGAGTAAGAAACTTCCAAGTCCAACAACTGAAGGTTCAAAAGGAGGTGTCATGAGTTGAGCTAGGACACTGAGGTTGCAAGATTCTGGAAGTTTACTAACTGGAGGTCTGGAATGCCACAGTCCTTTCATGAACTTTGATACCAAAGGATGGAGAGAGAGATTAGAACACTTTCCACCTGATGGTGATACTCCACAATGATGCCGAGATGATCTTTGACCAAAAAGGTGCTGAGGCCTGAAGATGAGAGAAGAATACACACTGAAGCAAGTCCCTTGGACCACAGAAGATGGGATCCAGATGGCTGACCCCACACAAAGTCGAGAACCTCTTCCACTTGAAATTAAAGGATCTTCTTGCTGAAGGCTTTCTATCCAAAATCAGTATGCCCTTCATCTCCTTCAGAAGGTTTTAAGGAGAAGACTACTGCATGCTCAACATCTACCATCATGAGTGTTAGTGATGGCAGGTTCAGAAAACAGACTCTGCTGTCTTGCTGAGTTATAAGTGTCAGAGAGATCTCCAATGAAACCAGAGACTGAACTGACCGACAGACAAGATGTAGATACCACACTTGTTGAAGTCAGGCAGATGTTATAACGATTATCCTTGCTTTGTCCCAAAGGACCTGGACAGTCTTGGAGATAAGAGAGTCAGTGGGCACACAAACAGAAAAGGATCAGGAGCTGATATGTAGCTGTTGGGATACATACATCAAACCTTCTTGACCTTCCTGTTGACATCTGGAGGTAAACAGGTCATTCAATAGCATTCTCCAGCAATCGAACAATTAATCTGCTATTTTTAGTTCAAGGGAACACACTACTGAGGCTGTCCACCAACGTTTTCTGGATTCCAGAAAGGTAGGTTGCCTAGATGGGCATTGGATGCCCTACCCATTACCAAATTCAGATGGTCTCTTGGCAAAGGACATAAGAGCCTGTACCTCTATGTATGTAGAATATGGCCACTTGATTGTCCATCTGGATTAATATTCTCTTTCATGAGAGAAGGTGAGAAAAAGCCCTCAGAGCATAGGGCATGGCTCACAGCTCCAGCTGACCCTCTACTGGGACCACAATTCTTGGATCCATGTCAAACCAGTGCGAGTTCCCCACCCCTTGGTGGAGGTGTCAGTAGGAAGACTCACTTGAAGAGTGGGATGCATAGTGACACCCCCACCTGCAGAATTTCTGGTTTCCTTCACCACTGAGGTAAGGGAAGCCAGACATTTAAAAAGGGCTCCAGGTGATCTGGGAAACTATAGACTGGTGAGCATGTCTTCAGCGCTGGGAAAAATCCTAGAAAATATTCTAATGAATATAGTCACAGAACTTATAGATAGACATAGCCAGCATGGATTTACTAAAGGGAAGTCTTGCCTAACAAATCTGCTATATTTTTTTGAAGGGGTTAATAAACATGTCGATACAGGTGAGCCAATAGATTTAGTGTATTTGGATTTTCAGTAGGCATTTGACAGTCTCCCATGAGAGACTCCTACAAAAATTAAAAAGTCATACAATAAGAGGCAATGTTCTTTTATGGATTGCAAACTGGCTAAAAGATCAGAAACAGAGTAGGATTAAATGGTCAGTTTTCTCAGTGGAGAAAGGTAAATAGTGCTCAGGGATCTGTACTTAGACTGGTGCTTTTTAATATATTTATAAATGATCTGGTAAGGGGAATGAGAGTGAAGTGATCAAATTTGCTGATGACAATCATTTAGAGTTGTTAAATCACAAGCAGATTGTGAAAAATGCATGAGGACCTTGCGAGACTGGAAGATTGGGCATTCAAATGGCAGACAAAATTTAATATGTACAAGTTCAAAGTGATGCATATAGGGAAAAGTAAAGCACATTGTAGTTACATGATGTAAGGTTCCATATTAGGAATTACAACTCAGGAAAAAAATGTGGACATCATAGTGGACAATACAACGAAATCATTGGCTCATTGTGCTGCAGTGGTTTAAAAAAAAACAAAAACCAAATAGAATGTTAGGAATTATTAGGAAAGGAACAATGAATAAAACAGAGAATGTCATAGTACCTCTATATCGCTCCATGGTGAGACCGAACCTCAAGTACAGTGTGCAATTCCAGTAACCGCATCTTAAAAAAAAAATATTTGCACTGGAAAAGGTTCAGAGAAGGGCGACCAAAATGATAAAGGTGATGGAATGGCTCCTCTATGAGGAAAAGCTAAAGAGGTTAGGACTGTTTAGCTTGGAGAAAAGATGGGTTAGGGGGAATATGATAGAGGTCTATAAAATTATGAGAGAATTAGAATGGGTGAATGTAACTTGATTACTTACTCTTTTAGATAATACAAGGACTAGGGAACATTCCATGAAGTTAGCAAACAGCGCATTTAAAAGAAATTGAGGGTGTTCTCCTAGGACAGCAGAATGTTAGTCCTCACAGGTGGGGTCACATCATCTGATGGAGCCGGGCATGGAACACTTTTGTCAAAGTTTCTAGAAGCTTTGACCAGTACATTGAGCATGCCCAGCATGCTGCTATCCGTGCGCCCATGTGAGGTCCCTCTTCAGGCTTGTAACAGAAAAAATACGAGTGAAAAAATATAACAAACCAAAGGTGAACCCCACCCCATGGGGGGGGTGGGCGGGATTCTTGAGGACTACCATATATATAAAATGTATATATTTTATATATATGGTATATATATATATATATATATACCATATATATAAAATATATATGGTATATATATTTTATATATATACCATATAATGCCGGTATAGAAAAACTTTAAATAAACAAATAAATAAATAAATAAAGGATGGACTGATTGAGATGGAAATCAGTCACAACCTTGGGCAGAAACATATGCGTAAGTAGGACCACACAATCGTGGAAGAACTTCGTGTATGGTGCGTACGTGACCAGCGCCTGAAGCTCGCTGACTCTATGAGCCAAAGTGATCGCCATCAGGAATATGACTTTCCAGGTAAGGAACTTCAGGTTGCAGGACTGCAGCAGTTCAAAAGGAGCGTCTCGACCTCGTACCAGGACACGACCTGTACCATGACCTCGTTGAGCTCCCAGGACACAACCAGAGGCCACAGATGGGTTTCAGGTGGAGGAGGCATTGCAGGAAGTAGCCCACCATTGGCTGGACCAAAACGGGCATGCCAGCGACACCTCAATAGTACGTGCTAACTATGCTGAGATGCTCCCTGACAGAACTGAAGGCCAGACTCAGACAGATGCCAGAGACAGTCCCATCAGCCGGGGAAGGGGGCATGAGAAAAGGTCCAAATCATGACCCAAACACCAAATGGAGAACCTTTTCCACTTCAAGCTGTAGGACTTCCTGGTGGAAGGCTTTCGAGACGCTACCAGGACCTGGGAGAGACAGTCCCAGAGCCCCAAGGGCTTGAGAGCTACATGCTCAACATCCAAGCTGTGAGTGCCAGTGCCTGGAGGTTGGGATGATGCAGAGATGATTTTGAGAGATGAGATCAGGTGCCATCCCCAGCTGGATGGGCGCCCGCACTGACAGATCCCGCAGGAGGGGGTAACAAACCTGTAGGGCCATGAAGGTGCCACAGTATCATGGTCCCCCTGTCCTGCTGAAGCTTCAGCAAAGTTCTCGAGAGGAGCACACATACAGCAGGCCCTTCCCCCAGTGGAGGGAGAAGGCATTGCAGGCCAGGCGGCCATCCCCTGGTACCAGGGAGCAGAACTTTCTCACCTTGTGGTTGAGAGGGGAAGCGAAGAGATCTACATCTGGCGTACCCCCACCAGCTAAAGAGTTCGGCTGCTACCTCCGGGTTGAGGGACCACTAGTGTGGTTGGAAGAAATGGCTCAGGCAGTCCGCCAGCCTGCTGAGATAGCCCAGCAGGTAAGTCACTTGGCACGACATGCCCTGAGAAAGGGCCCAGTTCCACACCTGCACCACCTCGTGGCAGAGGAGGAATGAGCCCGTGCCCCCCTGCTTGTTGATATACCACATTGCAACTTGGTTATCTGTCTGAATCAAGGCTTCCTTGGACGACAACTGGTCTCTGAACGCCCACAGGGCGTATCGGATTGCCTGAAGCTCCAGGTAGTAGATCTGGCAGTAGGCTTCGGAGGCAGTCCAGAGGCCTTGCATGTGGATATCATTCAAGTGGGCTCCCCAGCCTTAAAGGGATGTATCTGTGGTGAGAATCACCTGAGGCGGAGAGGACTGGAAGGGAAGACCCCTTTCCAGACTTGATAAGATCTTCCCACTAGGAAAGGGATACTCAGAGGGTCCGTGACTAAGATGGGTGCCTCGAGATCCTGGGAAGCCTGCTGCCACTGGGATCGTAGGGCCCACTGAGCATTCCTCATGCAGAAGTGAGCCAGAGGGGTCACATGGACAGAGGCTGCTACGTGGCCCAGCAGGCGAAGCAGAAGGTAAGCTGGCACCCTCCAAATGTTGCAGACAAGGGTGGCCAGCGAGGCAAGGGTGATCGCCCGGTCTCGGGGCAAGAAAGAATTTGCTTGCACAGAGTCCAACCTGGCGCCTATGAAGTTTAACTGGGGAGACAGACAGAGATGAGGCTTGGGGAAGTTTATGACGAACCCCACCATCTGCAGCATCTGCACCATCAAGGTCAGAGCACGCAAGGCTCCCGAACAAGAGTCGCTCTTGACCAACCAGTCGTCCAGGTAGGGGAATAAGTGCACAGAGTGACACATGAGGTAGGTGGCCACCACCGCTAAGCATTTGGTAAAAACTTGGGGGGCTAATGCAAGCCCAAAGGGCAGCACTTGGTACTGGTAACGTGCTTTCCCCAACACGAAGCGGAGGTACTTGCGGTGGTTGGGGACGATTGCAATGTGTGCGCAAGCCTCCTTGAGATTGAGGGAGCAAAGCCAGTCTCCTCTGAGGAGCAGGATCAGCGTGCCCAGAGAGACCATCTTGAACTTTTCTCTTACAAGAAACTTGTTCAACACCCTGAGGTCGAGGATGGAGTGCAATCCACCATTCCTTTTTGGAATGAGGAAATACCTCTTTTGGAACCCTTTGCCCTTTGATGGTGAGGGACTGGTTCCACCGCGTCCTCCAGAAAGAGGGCGGTGAGCTCTGTCCGAAGTATGGCCTGATGGGCGGACAAACCCCACGATGGACATGGGGAGAGGTCTCCGGGAGCCGGCTGAAGTTTAGACGGGACCCCTGGTGAATAATGGTAAGGACCCAGTGGTCCGATGTGATCTCTTCCCAGCGATGGGTGAAAGCAAGAAGCTTGCTTCCCACTGGGGGATCCAGCACCAGGGGTACTGTCAACTGACTTCCGCTCCCTCGCCGCCAGTCAAAAGCCCGTGGCCAGGGCTTGCTGGGGGGCCAGCTGGGGTCTGGGCGCTTACTGCTGGCGAAAACGGTCCCTGGAGCTGGTACATGGCGTATGAGCCCAGGAGGCTGGAGGATAATACCTCCTCTGTCGGTAAAAGGGCTTCCGGGAGCCTGTTGATGGTGAGGGACTGGTTTCACCGCGCCCGCCAGAAGGAGGGCGTCGAGGCATTAGCAGACAGCTGTTGAAGGGTATCATGATGGTCCTTCAATTGTGCTACCAGATCCCGGACCTTGTTCCCAAAGAGGTTTTCACCTATGCAGGGGAGGTCGGCCAGCATATCCTGCACCTCCAGCCGGAGATCAGATGCCCGAAGCCACGCCATTCTCCTGGCTCCAATGCCCACTGCTGCTACGTGGGCTGCTGTATCAAAGACATTGTAGGTGGATTGCACCTCGCGCTTCCCCACTTCGAGACCCAGCAGGGCAATGGCCGAGAGGGCCTCTTGCTGTTGGGGCAGGCATTCTACGAAGTCTTGGACCCGTTTCCAGAGATTGCAGTTATATTGGGTCATATAAAGCTGGTAGGCAGCAATGCGGGCCACCAGCATAGCACCCTGGAAGACTTTTCTGCCTAGGGCATCAAGTTCCCTGTGCTCACGGCCCGGTGGGGCAAAGGCATGAGTGCGGGAGCACCGGACCTTTTTCAAGGCGGACTCCACGAACACTGACTGATATGGGAGGTGACGTTTCTCGAACCCCAAGGCCTGTTGCACCAAGTAGGTGGCGTTCTGTTTACAGGGGAGATGGAGATGGGGTGCTCCCACATATGGCAAAGGAGGTCCTTAAAAATATCATGGATAGGGATTGCCAAGATTTCCTTAGGAGCTTCGAAGAACCAGAGTACTTCCAGCATCTTATGTCGCGCATCCTCCTCCGAAAGCAGATGAAAAGAAATGGCTTCATCCATGGCCCTGACAAACCCTGCAAAGGACAAGTCCTTGGGTGGCGATCGGCGCCATTTCTCTGGTGGAGAAGGCTCTGAGAGAGGGTCATCCGAATAGTCCGAGGACGAGTCTGTGGAGTCATCACCCCAAGGGTTGTAAGGCCCCTTTTCTTCACTGGGACCAGCATGCTGTGGGCGAGGCCCGTGAGGGGTATCAACCCTGGGCTCTGATGGCTTCGGAGGCCTCAAGGGCACCAAAGGTAGCTTTGGTTCCCCTGGCATCGAGGGGACCGGAGGTCGAGGTAGGCCTCAGGGACCCGGCAAAGGCTTGGGGAACCATGGGCGAGGATTTAAGGTACCGGCCGCATCTTCCTCCTTGGAGGACCTGAGAACAGGGATTGCTCAAGTGGAGGGCATCGGTGACAGCTGGGGAACCGAAAATCCCTCGGGCACCAGCTGCGTCGGAAGAGTGCCCAAGAGGACCTCCAGACACTCTAGCAATGGTGCTAACATTGATGGCGGAGGCTCAGGCAACGGCAGCTCAATGCTTTGGAGCTCTTTGAGCACTGCGGATTGCACCCTGTGGTCCAACTCCTCCTGAAAGTCCAGAGTGGCCAGGACTGAGGGAGGGGGACAAGGCATCACCAGTTCTTCCTCGGGTCGGTGGAGAATGTCTAAGGCTACTGGGGGGCATCGGAGGATGGGGTCTCCAATGGCCAGTGCTGCTTCGATGGCGGCTCAGCTGTCGATGCCATTCCAGAACTGGAACAGACTGTTGATGGTGACCGGTGTCTATGTTTGCGGGATCTCCTTCAGTGTTCAGCCCGTTTTTTCCCCAGTGCCGAGGAGGCTGATGATCCAGATGTCCTGGAGAGTGGGCAGATCACTGAGGATCGATCTCCGTCCCCTCGATCCTTGGAAGTACTGGCAAGAGGGACTGCTAGGGGAAGTGTATCAGACGGCTCCCCACGATCTCTTGGTGTCGATGGGACCGATGCATGTGTAGAGGGAGCAGACTTTGGGGCTCAGAAAATTTTTCTCTCTCTTATTGAGGCACGCCTGATGCCCTTTGTGTGTCATCTGGTTACACAGACAGCACCCATAGACATCCTGCGAGGCTCCCAGGCAGAGGATGCAAACCTCATGTGGGTTCGTGATGGACATTGTCTGTGGGCATTGGGGGCACTGACGAAAACCAGTCGACGCCATAAAAACACCCAGCATGTGGTCGATGACCTGCAGTCACCATGCGGCAAGAAGTTGGGAATCGATCACAAGGTTGGAAAAAAAGGCAAGAAAACAACCTACCATACCAAGGAGGCACCGACAGTGAAGGGGGACCTGACGGGGAATCCAGGAAGGCACTCAAAAAAAAAATCGAGAAAAACAAGAAATTGAGGAGCTCCACAGACCGTGAGGCAACTGCACCACGGAAAAGAAGAGACCGAAGAGGGACCTGGCGTGAACATGCAGATAGGAGCATGCTGGGCATGCTCAGTGTGCTGGTCAAAGCTTCTAGAAACTTTGACAGAAGTTTTCCATGCCCGGCTCCATCGGATGGTGTCACCCCACATGTGAGGACTACCATTGCTTGTCCTAGGAAAAAATTCAATTTCACTCAATACACAATTAAGCTCTGGAATTCATTGCCATATGATGTGGTTAAGGCAGTTAGCTTATTTGGGTTTAAAAAAAAAGATTTGGACAAGTTTCTTGAGGAGAAGTCCATAAACTGCTATTAATCAAATTAACTTAGGGAGTAGGCACTGCTTATTACTGACATTAGTAGTATGGGGTTTATTTACTGTTTGGGTATTTACCACAGATACTTGTATCCTGGATTGGTCACTGTTGGAAATAAGATGTTGGGTTTGATGGACCCTCAGTCTAATCCAGTATGGCAACTTCTTATGTTTTTAAGGGATGCTCTCATCCCAGACAGCACAGATACTTGATGGGTTAATGGCTGATAGAGCTGATCCCACTGAAATTCCCGCATGTCCAGGTAAGTCAATGACACCACATGTACCAGTTGCCATGTGACAAAGAAGGACCAGGGTTGATCCTGCTAATGCTTAGTCCTGATGAAGTATGACCTTTACTAGGTTAACCAGCAATGCAGTTCTTTTGACAGGGAGAAAGCAGAGTTGCTTGCCTGTATCAGGTGTTCTCCTAGGACAGCAGGATATTAATCCTCACAGATGGGTGACATCAAATGGAGCCCAGCATGGAAAACTTTTGTCAAAATTTCTAGAACTTTGACTGGCACACCAAGCATGCCCAGCAGGCCACTATCTCATGTCCACGCGCAGTCCCCCCTTCAGTCTCATAACATAGAATTCACAAGCGAAAAAATAAAACAAAATGCAGGAGAACCCAACTCCGCAGAGTGGTGGGTGGGTTTCCTGATGACTAAAATCCTGCTGTCCTAGGAGAATACCTGTTACAGGTAAGCAACTGCTTTCTCTTAGGACAAGCAGGATGGTAGTCCTCACAGATGGGTGAATACCAAGCTACAGGCTGCTCCCTGCAATGAACACAACCAACCTGCACCGAAAACGGGTGCCATCGGGGACAAAATCAACTGTGGTGCTGTTGATAAGATAGGGAGGCAGACTGATCCCAAATCATGGGTCTTAGGTAGGGAGAGAGTTGGGTTTAAGCCTGGAAGAGGTTGCAAAGCACAGATTGGCCAAAGCTATTGTCTTGCCGACCATCCTTGCCCAAGCAGTAGTGGGCAGCGAACATATATGGAGAACTCCACGTCGCAGCCCTACACATTTCGGGAACCCACTTGCAGGGAACCCCCCGCAAGTGGGCTACTGACGCCAACATAGCCCTCACAGAGTGAGCCTTAACCCGGCCTCCAAGCTGAAGGCCCGCTTGTGCATAGCAGGAGACAGAATCTGCTAGCCAATTGGACAGAGTTTGCTTGCCCACCGCAACTCCCAATCTATTCTTGTTGAAAGATATGAAGAGTTGAGTGGATTGTCTTTGGCCTGTTGTGCATTCTACATAGAAAGCTAAGGCCCTTTGCAATTGAATGTGTATACAGCCCATTTGCCCTGGTGTGAATGAGGCCTCGGAAAAAAGATGGGTAGAACGATGGACTGATTGAGGTGAAAATCAGTCACCACCTTATGCAGGAACTTGGGATGCGTCTGCAAGACCACTCTATCCTGAAAGAATTTTGTGTAGGGTGGATATGTAACCAAGGCCTGAAGCTCACTAACCCTGCGAGCTGAAGTCACCACCACCAGGAAGAAGACCTTCCAAGTGAGGAACTTCAGATCGCAAGAGCGCATAGGCTCGAAAGGATCTCGCATGAGCGGCGCCAACATCATGTTGAGGTCCCAGGACACAACAGGAAGCCGAAGGGTGGGCTTCAGTTGAAGCAGGCCTCGCATAAAGCGTCCTACTATGGGCTGAACAGAGATGAGCATGCCAGCAACACCCTGATGGTAAGTGCTGACGGTGCGCTCAGGTGGACCCTGACTGAGGTGGTTTTCAGCTCAGCCTCAGAGAGGTGCCACAAATAGTCCAGCAACTTCGGAGTGGGCAGGTGAATGGATCTAAGCCATGACTGTCGCACCAGACTGAGAACCTCCTCCAGTAGATAAGATTTCCTGGTGGAAGGCTTCCTGGAAGCTACCAGCACCTGAGACATGTCGTCAGAGAGGTCCAGGGGCTGCAAGACTAAGCGCTCAACATCCAGGCCATCAAGGCTAACACTCGGAGGTTTGGATGGCACAGTTTTCCCCGATCCTATGTTATCAGATCAGGCGCGGTCCCCAGACTGACCTCTGACCGACAGGTCCCGAAGGAGTGGGAACCAGACCTGCCTGGGCCAGTACGGGGCCACGAGAATCATGGTTCCCTGGTCTTGGTGGAGCTTCAAGAGAGTCTTCATGACCAGTGGAAGAGGAGGATACGTATATAAAAGAACCATGCCCCAATGCTGGGCAAAGGCGTCTGAGGCTAGAAGACCATCCATGCTGAACAGGGAGCAAAATTTGCTCACCTTGCAGTTGGAGGGGCAGGCAAAGAGATCCACATCCAGAGTTCCCCATTGGCTGAAAATCCGGGCTGCCACAGTCAGATTCAATGACTACTCGTGTGGTTGAAACGAACAGCTCAGACGGTCCACCACCATGTTCATTGCTCCAGCTACATACATCACTCTCAGGAATATGCTCCGTGACAGAGCCCAGGACAAAATCTGTACCGCCTCCTGACAGAGGAGGAATGCCCTGTACCTCCCTGCTTGTTGATATACCCCTTTGCCACCCGATTGTCTGTCCGAATCAGGACTGCCTTGTGGGACAAGCAGTTGAAATGCCCAAAGAGCATAATGAAGCTCCAGGAAGTTTATCTGGTATAGAGATTCCTGAGCTGTCCATTGACCCTGTGTGTGAAGGTCGCTCATATGCACCCCCCAACCGTGGGGGGTGGCATCGGTGGTAAGTACTACATGAGGCAAGGTAACCTGAAAAGGGACTCCCTGCTCCAGGTTGGGTAGATTCTCCCACCAGGAGAGATCCTGGAATGGCTGCTGCCACTGCGACCACAATGTCCACTGCACCCTGTGCATGCAGAGGTGGGCAAACGGGGTGACATGGACAGACGCAGCTATGTAGCCCAAAAGACGAAGCAGCAGACGAGCAGAAACTTGCAGACACGGCTGCAAACCAACCCTGCCAGTGATGACAGGGCAAGCGCGTGATTGCAGGGCAGATAGACCTTGGCCTGAATCTTGTCCAGTCTGGCTCCTATGAAGTCCAGATGGAGAGATCGGCAAAGGTGGGACTTGGGGTAATTGATGACAAACCCTAGAGATTGCAGCACTTGGATGGTCAGACTTAGAGTGAGGTGCTCCCTGCTGGTAGGCGCTTTTGACCAGACAGTTGTCCAAGTAGGGGAACACATGTACCCCCTGACGTCTGAGGTGCACCCCACCACTGCCAGGCACTTGGAGAAGACCCAAGGGGCTGAGGCCAGGCCAAACGGCAGTACTCGATACTGGTAGTGAATTTCTCCTACCACAAAGTGAAGATACTTCCTGCGATTTGGGAAGATAGCAATGTAGGCGTAGGCATCCTTCAGGTTGAGGGAGCAGAGCCAGTCTCCTCTTCTGAGGAGTGGGATTAGCGTGCCCAGAGAGACCATTTTGCACTTTTCCCTCTGAAGGAATTTGTTCAAGACTGAGTTTGAGAATATAGTGTAGGCCCCCAGTTCTCTTTGGTATCAAGAAATATCTTGAATAGAAACCTTGGCCCTGCTGGCGGAAGGGAACGGGTTCTACTGCTCCTGCCATTAAAGGGCGGAGAGCTCTGTCAAGTATTTCCTGAGGAACGGACAAACCCCCATGAGGGTCAAGAGGGAAAGACCGCAGGGACGTCCCTGAAATTCAGCTGATACCCCCCCTGGTGGATGATTGTGAGAACCCTCCGGTCCAATGTAATGAGGGGCCAGCGGTGGGCAAAATGAAGCAGCCTCCCTCCAACCGGAAGGCAGGATGCCAGGGGAATGGCGAGCTGACTCACACTCCCTCGCTCCCATTCAAAACACCCTGGCGGGGCTCTGCTGGGGGGCTGGCTGAGGCCTGGGGTCCACTGCAGGCAGGAATGACCCCTGGAACCAGAACGGGGTTTGCGAACCCGCAAAGCCAGAGGGTAATACTTCCTTTGACGATAGGAGCTCCTCGAGCCTTGTCGCGAGGGATTCTTGACGGAGGATGTTGGATCGAAAGTGCTGATAGCTGCTGAAGGGTCTCATGGTAGTCCTTCAATTGGGCTACTGCATCCCTGACCTTGTCCCCAAAGAGATTCTGTCCTGTGCAGGGCAGATCAGTCATCTTCTCCTGGACTTCTAACTGGAGGTCTGAGGCGTGGAGCCAGGCCATCCTGTGGGCACCAATGCCCACTGCAACTACTCTCACCACTGTCTCGAAAACATAGTAGGTGGACCTCACCTTGTGTTTTCCCACCTCCAGACCCTGCTGTACTACCACCACAGAGAACGCATCTTGTTGCTGTTGCAGCAGGTGTTCTGATAGCTCCTGGACCTGTTTGCAAAGGTTCCAGTTGTATTAGTTCACAAATAATTGGTAGGAGGCTATGCGGGTGATGAGCATAGCACCCTGATATACCTTTCTATCTGGAGCATCCAGTGCCCTGCGATTCCAGCCCAGAGGGGCGGAGGCATGGGTGCCAGAGCGCTTGGCTTTTTTGAGAGCGGACTCCACCACAACAGATTGGTAAGGGAGGTGGCGCCTCTCAAATCCCAAAGCCTATTGGCCCAAATAGATGTCATCTGCCTTGCTGTTAACCGGAGAAACTAACACTGGATTTTCCCAAATCCTAAGGAGAAATTCCTTAAAGATATTGTGGACTGGGACATCCTCTATCTCCTTTGGGGCACTGATGAACTGAAGGACTTCCAGCATCTTATGTCGAGCTCTCTCCTCTGTGAGAAGCTGAAATGAGATGGCTTCAGCCATGGCCTGGAGAAAACCCACAAAGGAAAGATCTTCTGGGGGAGACCTACGCCTCTCATCTGGTAGCGACGGTTCAGACAGGAAATCACCAGAGTCCTCAGAAGACTCTGAGGTATCATAGAAACATACACAGAAAAAGACCAAATGGCCCATCTAATCTGCCCAGCAAGCTCCCACACTTATTTTCCCATACTTATCTGTTTCACCGACCACCAAGTTCAGGGCCCTTGTTGATAACTGTTTGATTCGAATTTCCTGCCACCCCTGCCTTTGATGCAGAGTAATGTTGGAGTTGCATCAAAGGTGAATCATAAGGCTTAATGGTTAAGGGTAGTAACCGCTGCATCAAGCAAGTTACCCCGATGCTTGTTTACCTAGACTGCACAGATCAATGCCCTGTTGGATGTTGTCTAATGTAAATCCTCTTTTCCACAATTCCCCCTGATTTTAAATCAGAGAGCAATGCTGTATATGCATTCAAAGTGAAGTATCAGGCTTAACTGGTTTTAGGTAGTAACCGAAGCAATAAGCAAGCTACCCCATGCTTGTTTAACTAGACTGTGTAGTTCAGTCCTTGTTGGTTGTTGTCTGAATGCAAATCCTCTTTTCCAATTTCTCCTTGCTGTTGAAGCAGAGAGCAATGTTGGAGTTGCATTAACCGTGTGAAGGCTTATTGAGTAAGGGTAATCATCACCAGGTAGTAGCCACCATTCCAGCAAGTTACCCCCATGGCTCTTCTCTTCATTCCCATCCTCAAGCCTTTATGGACCCCCAGGGCTCATACGGGCCCCTCTTCCTCGCTAAGGTCCCTTGGGGGTCTGCTTGGATGGACCCTGTCTAAGCTCCTCAGTCTGGGCACTGAGGGCCATGAGGGTGGCAAAGGCACCTATGGCACTGAGGTTCCCAATGGCCCAGGAACAGGGAACTCCGGTCTTGGGACAAGCTGGCCCAGCAATGCTGGTGGCTGCAGCAAATCTTTCTACTCGGAGACCCAATAATGGGAATCGCACTGGAGAGGGTCATCGGTGGCTGCTGGGGGCAGAGGGTCCCCCGGGCACTAGAAGAACACAGAGTAGGACATCCAGACGCTCTAGCAGGTGTGCCAGAAGAGATGGCGCAGGATCTGGCACTAGTATGGGGGCCGGTGCCGGTTCAATACCCTGCAGGGCTTGGAGCACCGCCATCTGGACCCTGCATTCCAACTCCTCCTGGAAGTCTGGTGAAACTAGGACCGATGGAGGAGGAGGAAGAAGCGTCACTGTAGCCTCCTCGGAGCCTGGCATAGATATCGGTGGGGAATGCCTGAGACTCCCAAGTCTGCCAGAGGATAAAGCCTCTTCACTATAGGATTGCTTTGGTGGCAGAACGGCGGCTACTGGTGCTGTGCCGTTTCTGGAGCCATGTGCTGATGGCAACTGGTGCTTGTGAGACTTTTTGCAATGCTCGGCCTGATCTTTCCTGGTGCCAAGGAAGCTGAATAGCCCGATGTCTTCGAGAGTGTTGACACTGGAGATGGCCTATCACCAGCCCCTCTTTCCCTGGATGAACCCGTAGGCGGCGTGGATAGACAGCATGTCCAGCAGTTCCCCCCAGCCCCTAGGCGTTGATGCCTCCAATGCTGGAGTGGATGGAGCAGATATTTTGGGGCCAAAGAGTTTCTCCATCTTATCCAGCCGGGCACGATGGCCCTTGGGGTTCATCTAATCACACAGTTGACACCCATGGACATCGTGTGATGCCCCCAGGCAGAAGATGCAAACCTCATGCAGATCAGTAATTAACATGGTCCGCAGGCACTGGGGGTACCGTCGAAAACTGGACGACACTATGAAAAACAGCTGGCAAGCAGGCCATGGCTGACGGCCACTGAGGAGCAATATGCCGGGAATAGACCACGATGAAAGGCAAAAGCAAACCTACACCACCACCAGAGGGATGCCGACCGGAGAAGAGGGACCAGACGCTGAAAACACCGGAAAACCGGTTAAGAAAGTTGAAGAAAACACACTATAAAAGCAGGGCTCCAGCACTGCAAAGCAACTAACACTGTGGAAAGAGACGCATGCTCAGTGTTCCAGTCAAAGCTCTAGAAACTTTGTCAACAATTTTCCATGCCTGGCTCCATCTGATGTCACCCACCTGTGAGGACTATCATCCTGCTTGTCCTAGAAGAAATGCCTTTCCTGAAGTCAAAACGTTTTGTTTTTTTATTTTTAATAAATTTTGGAATATCCCTGGATGTGAGATACAAGATACAGATTAATTAGTCGGTATTTCTGTGGAACTTGTGACCCAGACTGGCCACTGTCTGAGATAGGATGCTGGGTTCGTTTACCTTGGTCTGAACTCTGCATAGCAATATTTGCTTCTTATAGAGGCTGTCTCTTATAGAGATCATTTTCTGAATTTTCTCTCAGATTATGTAACTATTTGTACAGTACCATTGCTTTTGCTAAAAGTGATTTCTAGTTTTCACCTAAAACAATCTATTTCTCTTCCAGTCTTTTCAAGGGAAGAATGTTAGGGCAACAAGACTGCTTAGCAGTGCTAACAGCCATTTAAAGCTGCCATCACAGGAAAAAAACCCTCAATACGATTGTCCTTTTAACTACTGCTAAACCCAGAATTAAATTTGCCAAGCACTGTCAGGCTGACAGTATGTGGGTTCTTTGAGGTTTTTCCCCCCTATTTTTCCATTGCTTCTTATATACATGTGGTTTCATGTGGGCTTTAAATTAAGTTGAAAGAATAAAAAGTAACTATATTATAAGATTAAAAAATGTATAAAAATCTTCAATCAAAATTTTGGCATAAAAAAGTGGGGTGTACATTTGGTTATTGATTATAGATCTTTCTGGTTACACCAGTGAGTTTTTTCATTTATACTGTATAACTAGTTACATAATTTGAGATAACATTCAGAAAATGTTCTTTATAAGAGACAGCCTGAAGCTCAGGAATACATCTTCCTGATGAAATAGGAACTAGAAAAACTGGAATAGACTTAGTTTTTGGGTACTTGCCAGGTTATGTCCTGGATTGGCCACTGTTGGAAACAGGATGCTGGGCTTGATGGACCCTTGGTCTGACCCAGTATGGCATGTTCTTATGCCTTTAAAGAAAGGCCCTTTAGAGCAGTGATTCTCAACCTTTTTTTCATCGTGACACACCTGATGGTCAACTCTCACACGTGTGAGACACTGTTCATTACAATCCATGGCGGAAATTTTAATTTATTTATTTATCGAGTTTTATATACCGTCGTTCGGTTTAGCCATCACAACGGTTTACAAAGTTACGATGTTTAACAGTGTTCAAAAGATTCATGCGATTGTTAACACAGTTAATGTAGGCATTATAAACGTAGTTCGGATGTCAAACTATACAGGTTATATTATGTGCTTGCATAGGTTCCACATGTTTACATAGGGCTGGGAGGGAGGGAAATAATAAGTCATTGAGTGTTTTGGTAGGCTTTGGTAAATATCCAAGTTTTTAGTTCTATTTTTGAAGGTTTTTAAATTTTGCTGTGTTCTAAGTTCGGTTGGGAGGGTGTTTCAGAGTTTGGGACTTCCTAGGGATATGGCTCTCTTCCGAGTTGATGTTTGGAACGAGCAGGTGGAATTTTTAATAGACCTTTGTTAATTGAGCGGAGGTTTCGGTTTGGTGAGTGGAGTTTTATAGATGTACTTAGCCAGTTTGTTTGTTTTTCGTATATTATTTTGTGTAATATGGATAGTATTTTGTAGTCTATCCTGAATTTTATTGGGAGCCAGTGTAGTGATATAAGTGTTGGAGTAATGTGATCGTGTTTTTTAGTTTCTGTGAGTATTTTGGCAGCTGTATTTTAAAGGATTTGAAGTGGTCGGATGGTGGTGAGAGGTAAGTTGAATAGAAGGGAGTTGCAGTAGTCCAGATTGGAGAAGATGAGTAGTTGACTAGTAAGCTTAAGTATTACTTTTCTTGTTAAAATAGAGTCGTGGTAGTCTGGTGCAGCAAAAATGACAGGAGTTGAGTGGCACCTTATAAACTAACCAATTCATTAAAGTGTGAGCTTTCAAGGACAGAGTCCACTGCATCTGATGACATGGACTCTGACCTTGAAAGCTCATGCTTTAATAAACTGGTTAGTCTATAAAGTGCCTCAACTCCTGTCATTTTTTTCTTGTTAAGAATGACACAAGGGAAAGATAAGAGTACTCTCTCTGAACAGAAATTACATATATAGTAATCTTCCCATACCAGAACAGCACTAACTGCCAGCTCTCAAAAAGTAACAACCCTACCTAAAAAAAATTGGCAACACTGCAAATATTACACTAGGCCCTAAAACACCAATACACCTCTTATTAGGAAAACAGAATAAACCAGGCTGCTATAGCTCACTACACAGAAACTACATGTCAGCAGAATATATCACTTCAGTCACACATGCAGACCTTCACCTAACAAAGAATAAAGAGACCATAAAGTATACATAGGAACATGCAGACAAAAACTGAACTGGAAACTGCAACAAGCCAGAGACTTAGTATGTAGTGCAACAATAGAAAAACAGAAATTTCACCGGCTGACAAAAATCAAGAAATATAAAATCAATAGTAGTAAAACCATGCTAATAAAAGAAAAAATTATTTTAAAAAAGCTTATGAATAGGACATCCAATAATTAAAACCTTGTATAAAAAATTCCCAGACACCAATAAAATATTTCAAAACAGCAGACACAAAAACCTAATAATTAAAACTAATAAGGATAAGAAAAAATAATCTGCTCTCCATACCTGGGAAAGTTTGATTTTCAGGAGCCCAGAGATTGTTGTGAATTAGCAGAAGAGGAGGGGAGTTTTGCTCACAGCTTTCTCCTCTCAATCATACATATATACAAGCTCTCTCTTCTCTAACTTACACAGGCTCTCAATCACACACTTGACACATTCTCTCTCTCTCTCTCAAATGCAGGCTCTCAATCACACATTTACACATCTGCTGTCTTTCTAACTTCTATACACAGGCTCTCAATCAAACATATGCTCTCACTTACACACAGACTCTCAATCACCACTTACACACACACTCTCTCATACACAAATGCTCTCAATCATATATAGCACATACACTGGCTCTCAATCACACATACAACATGCTCTCTTTTACACACAAACACATGTTCTTTACCTCTCTCTCACTCAATTACACATAAAGGTTCCCAATCACACTCTTACACACAGGCGCTCTTCTCTATTACACACACAGGCTCTCTCTCTCACTTATACACACAGGCTCTCAATCACACATGCTCTCTCATTTATATACACAGGCTTCATCATACCATGCTCTCTCTCTCTCTCTCACACACAGGATCTTAGACACACACACATATACACACATGCTCACTTGCAATCTTTCACACTCTCCCCCACCCCTTCACTAAACAACAAGCAGTGGCAACCTACACTTCCTTCAATAACCATGGCCTCAGGATAAGAAGAGTTATTGGCTACAGGACCCGACACTGTTCATCTTTCTCCAGGCTACGCTACTCTTCCCTTTGCTCAGGCTGATGCGGCTGCTACTTGTGATGACGGCATGGTTTCTTCTTTTTCCCCGTATCCATGGGCACACTGCAGAGTACTTTCTCTTCCGGGCCATGGGGACAAGAAGAGGAGAGAATATTGCCACTAGTGCTGCTGCCCCAAGTGTTTCTACCAGAAGTTTTGCTGCATTTCGCCAGGGCTATCAGCATTTCAAGCCCGGGTGGAAGAAGAGTATGTCTTACTGGAACAGAAGAGGAGGAGGGAAAAGAGCAGCCAAGTTAGCAGGAGACTGGGAAGTGTGGCAACACACTTGCATATGTTTGGTGGCACACCAGTTGAGAACTGCTGTTTTAGAGAAGCATATTTAAAGGTTCAAATAGAGATGCTACTAGAGCTTTCAGTAAAAAAATTAAGATTCCATTGAGGAACCACTGGTCTCTCAATTCTACGAAAAAACTGAGGAAAATCTGGGTGGGCTGCAACTCAGACCCCTTAGATTTTACCTCTAAAATGAAATTGCAGTTACCTGAACTTTTAGAGAATTTAGGGCTGAACCTTTATCTAGCCCTTGTTGAAGAAAGGTTAAAATGTTCAAAGTATCTGCTTGCCAAGGAGATACCAACCACTCCTTGCAATACGGTTCAAACCACATGCGAACATAAGATAGGGAAGTAGAATTCTTTCGAGACTTTAAGAGTAGAAATTTCAAAGGAAGAATAACCTTTCTTGCACAATCTTCACCTCTCAACAGCCAAGCCATAAGACAGAATGGAGATGGATCCTTCATGATAATTGGCCCCTGAGCCAGCAGACCTCAATTTCCGGAGAATTGTAGTGGCTAATCAATTTGTAATCTCAATAGATCCACATATCAAGATTTTCTTGGCCAATCCTGTGCTACTAGAATTACTCAAGCTTTTTACATAGATACATAGAAATGACGGCAGAAAAAGACCAAACGGCTCATCTAGTCTGCCCAGCAAGCTCCCATACTTATTTTCCCATACTTATCTGTTTCACCGACCACCAAGTTTAGGGCCCCTGTTGGCAACCATCCGATTTGAATTTCCCGCCACCCCCTGCCGCTGATGCAGAGAGCAACGTTGGAGTTGCATCAAAGGTGAATCATATGGCTTACTGGTTAAGGGTAGTAACCGTCGTATCAAGCAAGTTACCCCGACTGCACAGATCAATGCCTTGTTGGATGTTGTCTGAATGTAAATCCTCTTTTCCACATTTCCCCCTGCCATTGAAGCAGAAAGCAATGCTGTATATGCATTCAAAGTGAAGTATCAGGCTTAATTGGTTTAGGGTAGTAACCGCCGCAAGCTTATTTGTTTACCCAGACTGTGTAGTTCAGTCCTTGTTGGTTGTTTGAAGGCAAATCCTCTTTTCCACATTTATTTATTTTTATATACAGACATTCGATCTGAGATATCACATCGGTTTACATTCAGGTACTGTAGGTATTTCCCTATCCCCAGAGGGCTTACAATCTAAGTTTGTACCTGAGGCAATGGAGGGTAAAGTGACTTGCCCAAGGTCACAAAGAGCGACAGTGGGACTCGAACCCTGTTATCCTGGTTCATAGCCCACTGCTCTAACCACTAGGCTATTCCTCCTCCCTCTTGCAGTTAATGCAACTCCAACATTGCTCTCTGCTTCAACCGTGTGAAGGCTTATTGAGTAAGGGTAGTAAATCACCAGGTAGTAGCCTCCATTCCAGGAAGCCATCCTCATGGCTCTTCTCTTTATTCCCATCCTCTAGCCTTTATGGATCCACAGTGTTTGTCCCGTGCCCCTTTGAAATCCTTCAAGTTTTAGTTTTCACCACTTCCTCTGGAAGGGCATTCCAGGCATCCACCACCCTCTCCATGAAGAAATACTTCCTGCCATTGGTTCTGAGTCTTCCTCCCTGTAGTTTCAAATTGTGACCCCTAGTTCTACTGATTTTTTTTCCAACGGAAAAGGTTTGTTGTTGACCATGGATCATTATAACCTTTCAAGTATCTGAAAGTCTGTATCATATCAGCCCTGCTCCTCCTCTCCTCCTGGGTATACATATTTAGATTCTTCAATCTCTCCTCATAAGTCACTTTATGAAGACCCTCCACCTTTTTGGTCGCCCTTCTCTGGATCGCCTCCATCCTGTCTCTGTCCCTTTGGAGATACGGTCTCCAGAATTGAACACAGTACGCCAGGTGAGGCCTCACCAAGGCCCTGTACAAGGGGATCATTACTTCCTTTCTCTTTCTAGATATTCCTCTCTCTATGCAGCCCAGCATTCTTCTGGCTTTAGCTATTGCCTTGTCACATTCTTTCGCCAACTTCCGCTTACCATCACACATTGTCTTCTGTCCGTCAACCAGCAATCCAAGTCACCACCTTGACACTCACTCCTAAGCTTCTCATTTTATTCACAAGCCTCCTGTGCGAGACCGTATCAAAAGCTTTGCTGAAATCCAAGTAGATGATATTGAGTTTTCTTCCTCGATCCAATTCCCTAGTCACCCAATCAAAAAAGATTTGTCTGACAGGACCTTCCCCTGGTGAATCCATGCTGCCTCTGGTCCAGCAATTCTTATGACTGTAGATAGTTCACTATTTTTCTTTCAGCAGCGACTCCATTACTTTTCCCATTACCGAGGTGAGGCTAACCAGCCTGTTTCAAACTCTCCCAGTTTTGATTCCAGATAGAGTTTTGAAACGGCGGCAGAAAAAGATCTTTAGTTTCATCTGAAAATGCAGACCATTCAGGGTTTCAAGGTTTGTTTTGTACCAACCTAAGGGGAGGACTCAATGTTCCTAACATCAAGTGGTATTATCTAGCATCCCAATTGTGGGCTGCTGTGGATTGGCACAGGGAAATTGATTTCAAGCAGTGGGTACAAATTGAGCAACATTGTGTGGGCATACTCCCCTTAATGTACTGGTGTGGCTGCCTAAGCGATTGCGGTCTTCCGTTTCGCATGGCTCTCCCTACAGAGCACTTTCAGGTTGTGGACAAGGTGAAGAGAGACCTTGTTGATAAAAGGTTTTTTTGGGTTTTTTTTTATCATTCCTCTCTTTTCTTTAATGAGGACTTCAAACCGGGGGCACTTCAAGGATGCTTTTGAATTGGCGAGATTTGGGCATATCTAGACTGAAGCATATCTGGGAAGGGCAAGATATTCTGCCCTTTGAAAGACAAAGAGAAATTTCAACTTATGGTGAGGGACTCTTTTTCTTATGTCCAGGTTCAGGATTTTATAGGGCAAAGAAGGTGAAGTCTGATTTATTAACAGGGAGAAAACCTTTCGAGTCCCTGTATAACAGAGCAGATACGGCTAAAGCCCTAATTTCAAAAATTTATAATATGTTGAATGTAGAATTAAGGAATAAGCTTAATCACATTCTGGCATGGGAAGAGGACCTTATTGGAGAACTGGGTGAATTGCAGTGGTATCTCTTGTTTTTTCTCAATTGGGAAAAGTTTAGTTTCTTCTCTCCTTGTTGAAAATTGATACAAAATACTGTTTCATTGATATCTTACTCCACAGCATCTTCACAAAATATATCCACCGGTAGAAAAATGTTGGCACAACTGTGGGAGGAACTGTACATTTTTCCATATTTGATGGGAATGTCCATTGGTATGTAAATTTTGTTCTAGGATTATGTGGTCTATTACTGAAACTGATATTTCAGAAAGACCCAAAAATTTGCCTTTTGGGACTCCCTGTTCCTAACACTACAAGCTCTGAACAAACCTTGAAATCTCAGGTTATTTTGGCTGCTTGCATTAAGATTGCATTGTGTTGGAAGAAATGGACTATTCCATCTCTATAAGCTGTGCATCAGACTCAAGAAAATTTAATGCATGGGGAAGCTTGCTGTCTGCAAGCATAACGCTATGGCCAAGTTTCAAAAGATTTGGAACTCTAGATTGAATACCTAAGACTCTAAACAGATTCTGGCTCTATGGTCTTGGGGAATGATAAGTGGTGAGGGGAAGAGGGGCTGGAGAGGGTAGGGAATTCAGGGGGAAAAATGTATTCTTGTTAATATGCCAATGTTACTCTCTTTATGGTTGTTGTGTTTGTCAAATCTTGATGTCCTGAAACCTTTAATAAAATTTGAATTGGGGGGGGGGGGGGGGAATAAAGAAGAACATTTGAATTCTGGTATTATCTCTGCGACGACAATACTCTCCACTATCACACACACTGATGCAGCACAAGACCCTGCAAAAAACAGCAGCTTTGTAGCAAACTTGCAATACCAAAACAGTATTAACTTGCAGGACTCAAACAGAAAAAACCTACTTGTGAAAAGGCAGTACTGCAAATATTCAAACAGACTCCAGAACAGCAATAAACCTCCTACTGGGAAGTGTAGCTTGGAAAACAGAACAAGCTGGACTGCTTACAAGACCTACATTGAAAAAAAAAACACTAGCAGAATACCTTAATTCATTGTTTTCTATTTTCTTTTATGTATAAATGATATGTGCATATAGACTGTGTGTATCTTCTAAAAATGAAAAGTTTAATAAAAATAAAATTAAAAAAAAAAAAAAAAAAAAAAAAAAAAAAATACCTTAACTCAGTCATACAGACAGAACAGGCTCCCACCAAATATATGTGACCACAAATTAGAAATAGAAATATGCAGACAAAAACTAAATGGGAAACCCCAAGAAGCCAGACTCTGCATTAGAAATAAATGCAATTACTCCTGTACTGTACAAAGATATTAGGAATGCACGTTTCCCAAAGTGACAAGAGAAAAACAAAGAACTCCCACAAAAGGATGAGCAAGAACAACTCTGCATAATCCTGGGGATAAAGTAGCTACAGCAGCAAAATGTGTTGTATTCTGTCACAATACCCAAAGCAATCTGACCAGAATCTAGCAACTGTCCTTTCTGTAGTCTAATTTTATTTTACTATTATCACTATTGTGTAATTTTTTTCTCCTTTTATTTTAACTTTATACATTTCTTTTTTTTTGTGTTAATCTGTTTATTGAATATAATCCAGCATAACATTATAAAGTGATGACATCTTTTCACATATCAACCTTGTAATAAAACAAAGGAACAATAGATACATTCCAGTAAAGGTTTGTCAATAACAGAATTTAATCTTTAGCCCCAGAAACTACTATCAGAACTGTTTCATAATCTTCCACGATGTCCATCCACCATGGGATTTTCCAATATCCATACTCTTCCCACTGATCCCCCCCTCTCCCCCCCCCCCAAGCATTTCCACCAACTGTTAACTTTAGGCAACATCCAAGGTAGAATCGTGGAGAGGATGCTGTGAGCTCTAAAGCCCTAGGGATGAACAAACCCAGTACAACATGATTTATCATTTGCCTACTTGGTGGAATGATCTCTGGGCTGAAGAAACTCTTGAAATTTGGTCCACACAGCGTTCATAACTGTTCTACTGGATTCTGACTGAGTTTGGGCTATCTGAAATTCATGCGCATAAAGAGTTAACATTCTTCTAAACCAGTGTTCAGGATCAGGGTTTCTGTCACTCAACCATTCTGTTAATATCACCTTTTTTCCCCACCAATGCTGCCTTAGAGATAAATGACAAAAGCTCTGGCTGTGCAGACCTCAGGGGCGGCGAGACCCCAAATAGCCAGGTTCCCGGATCTTGTGGAACTACACAATGCCACATCTGCGAGCACCTCTGAATAATAGCGTTCCAGAAGATCGAAATGGCGGGGCAATCCCAAAAACAATGATAATAGGACCCTATCTCTTGTCTGCATTTGACACACTCTGGAGAAACGCATAATTTAAATTTCTATGTCTGGGCTGGTGGGATGTACCCCTGCCATAAAAATTTATATTGGGTCTCCCGTAATATCTCGTTGGTGGTAATCTCATTAATGTGGGAATATGCAGACAGGAAGTCATCAAACGAGAGGGAAAAAGCAGCACATCTCTTCCATCATGAAAAAATTGGCTGACGGGCCTCTTCCCGACTCACTCCCCAATTCTTTATAAAATTTGGATATGCTGGGACCCTTTCCCCCCCTAGTTAGCATAAGATTCGTGAGGGCCGTAGTGCTATTAACATTTTGCCAGCTATCAGCCCTTGTAAACATAAAATGCCTTATCTGTAAATAAGTGTAAAAATCTGACTTGGGGAGTTGACAACTTCGTTGAAGTTCTGCAAAGCTATAAAGTACTCCCGAGGTAGGATGAACTAACTGGTACAGGTATTCTAGCCCCATTTGTTTCCATCTCTGAAACACCGATGAGCCTCTACCGGGTTCGAAGTATGGGTTATTCATGATACATAACAAGGGAGATATGTCTCTCGGTTGTGCTACCCAGGTGCACACTCGCCTCCAGGTGTGACGGCACGTCATAACAAGAAGATGAGCGTGGAAACTCGAAGGGATTTTCCCCTGTTCCTGTGGAGTAATGAGTTTAGCGAGGAAACCCCATACCACTCCTGGAGAACGGCATATGGAGTGTAAAAAGAGGTCGCAAAAAGCCAGTCTCTTAGAAACCTCATACTGCAGGCTAACCCATATTTGAACAGGCTAGGGCGCCTCAGGCCCCCTTCTGAATAGGACTGTTGAAGCACTCGCAAAGGGATCCTCGCTTTCTTACCGCCCCACAAGAATTTATTAAGGGCTTTATTAACCACTTGAACATCCCGTGTCTTAAGCCACAGAGGAAGCATTTGAAGGGAATACATCCATTTTGGGAGAAGCATCCATTTTGGGAGAATACATCCATTTTGGGAGAAGCCTTTTAATGATAGTGGTAACAATTGCTACCTGGCAAGGGATTCTAACGTGTGTTTTACTTTAGGCAATAAATTTAATTTATATATAGACTCCAGAGATGTTGGGATGAACACCCCCAAATACTTGATCACACCCAAGACCAATTTTAATGGGAAGGGACCACGCCAAGTTGATTGTACTTTCTGATTGATATCAAGAGCCTCTGATTTGTCGCAGTTAATTTTCAATCCCGCGAAAATCCCAAATTGAATTGTAGTTCTATTAGTACTGAGAGAGATTTGCGGGGCGAAGATAACACCAGGACATCGTTTGCAAATGCAGCGACTTTAAACCCTATCCTTGCCCTGACAAAGCCCTTGATGTCTGGGTGGGAGTTAATCCTGTGTAACAGCGGATCGATGGACAATATGTAAAGTAAGGGGGATAGGGGACATCCTTGGTGTACTCCCCTCTGGAGATATAGCTTATGTGAGGATAGGCCATTAACTATGATTTGCGATGTCGGAGAGTCATACAGTAACAATATGTAATTTATAAACGCTCCCGAAAACCCATAACGACTAAGAATGGAAAAGAGATAATCCCAAGAAACCCTGTCAAATGTCATTTCAGCGTCAAATCCCACTGGCTAAGGCCTCCTTTTTCCTGTCTTAACACATTTTCATGGCCATTAACAATTTAATGATATGACCCATTGCTCTCCTGCCTTTCACAAATCCCACCTGGTGTTCCGATATTAATTTAGGGAGAAGTATGCTAAGCCTATCCGCCAGTATTTTTGCTAGTAACTTCAACTCGCTATTCAGCAGTGAGATGGGACAGTATGAGGAGGGCAGGCTGGCATCCTTCCCCGGTTTAGGTAAAACAATGTGAGCATTATTAAACGACTCGCTGTAAAAACTGGTTAGGGGGACCGCTATTTGTTCTTTTAGTAGTTTATAAAAATCGTATGAAAACCCATTGGGTCCCAGAGATTTCCCTGCAGCTATGGCATTAATTACATGCAGGACTTTGTATGTTTGGATAGGCCAGTTAATAAATTCCCTCTGACTAGTAGACAAGTGAGGTAACACAATATCAGAAAAGAAGGCCTCCTCCACCTCCCTGGGTGGCGTTTGATCCGCTGCATAAAGGGTTTCATAGAAAGCACGGAACTGTTCACACACTTCGTTTGGGTGGGCAACCCATGACCCGCTCTGCATTTGCATTTTTTTTTTTATAAATGTATGCGGTCTAGTGGCTCTGACCAGATTAGCCAACGGTCTCCCTATTTTGTTACCAAATTTAAAGAAGTGTTGGGTGACATGTAATGCTTTGAAGGCTCGCATATGTAAAACTGTGTTTAAATTATTTAAGGTGCTATAAAAGGTCTCTCTACTCGTGCCTGTGGGCAAGTTTATCATTTCTGTCCTTGCTTTTTTGTTTTTTAGAAGGGATTCTAACTGCATGATTTCCTTGTCTATTCTTTTGGCCCTTGAACTGGCATAGGCAATGATGTCCCCCCTTTAATACTGCTTTTCCTGCTTCCCAATATAAATGGGGTGCATCTGCATGTTGCTCATTGTGGGACTTACATTCCAGCCATTTTTCCCTTAAATAATTCTGAAAATCTTTGTCCCCTTTGAGATAAATAGGGAAATGCCTTAATGTTTTGCCAGTCGTTTTCTGCTCAATACAGAGTGAGACTGCAACTGGGGAGTGGTCAGTTAGGACCAGGGCTTCAATATCCGCCCTATTAACTAAGAGAAAAGCCATTCTGGCAATAAGGATGTAATCAATTCTGGAAAATGAGCCATGCGGTTTAGAGAAAAACGTAAAGTATCTCTCATCGGGGTGCAAGACCCTTCACACATCCAGGAGATCCAACTCCTGACAAAGAAACTATACCGTTTGGGTTACGAGCAGCAGGCATTCTGCTCGCTGGAGATCTGTCCACAGCAGGGTCGTGTAAGCAGTTGAAGTCACCCGATAGAAATAGGACCCCCTTCATATGAAACAGGAGAATATTGGATATTTTTACAAAGAAATCGTGTGAATATTCGTTAGGAGCATAGATGTTACATATCGTTGCTTCCTGACCTTGCCATTTGCCTATGATGATCACATATCTTCCCTCAGGATCCGTAACTGAATTTTCCAATGAGAAATCTGCAGTTCTATTAATGAGAATCGCTACCCCCACTTTATGCCCTTGTGCTATAGAAAATATACACTTAGCCACCCATTCTCTGTGCAGCTTCAAGCTTTCTTTTTCACTTAGATGCATCTCCTGTAAACATGCAATCTACACTCTTAGTTTATTTAGGTGATTAAAAATCTTTTTACATTTAATCGGTGAACCCAAACCATGCACATTCCAAGAGACCAAGTTTGTCATGTTATTCTCGACTGGATACACCTTAAATCCAACTTTCCACATTTCCCACAGGAGAGGGATGCCCAGCCTCCCCCCTCCCCCATGCCTTACAAACTCGTGCAACGCTCTACATTGAGAACTTATGACTGTTACCTTTGTGTTGGACAGTCCTTGCCCTCTAGCCCATATGTTCTTCCCCTTCCCCACCCATATCCACCCTACCCGAGCCCTGCTTTGATAATTCGAGCCTCTCTCAATCTCCCGCCCCCTTACCAACCCCTTCATTATTAATAAACTAACAGCTGGTTCTCTCACAAGAACCAGAACTAAAGGGAGAGCAAGTCTTAGAGTGTCCCGGTTCCCCGCCCCCAAATTTCAAACTGGTGTGCGCTGTAAAACCTAAAAAAACCCATATAAAAGTAATTAAACAGCCACAATCCATCTCAAGGATATCTGGCATTTTGTGTCCTCGGTGCCCTTTAAGATCACTCCATAACCAGTTGCGTGCCAGTGGCCCCTCCAACTCCTACTGGGCCACCTCTGTTGAATAGGTAGATGAAGGATATCTTTGGCGAGCAGCAGCTATTCCACTGAAAAATGGTCTCAGTTATCCAGCGAGAAGTGAAAAGCTGTAGCCCACTCCAGTTGAGCCGATGGTTCACAGCCTGGAAACTGTGAAGTTGGCCTCAGAGGGTTTATTCTGGATCCTCAACAAGGTTAAGACCCACTTAATCCATAACATGTGCATTGACTGCTGTGGAGCTCAGGAAATTCACATTGTCCAGAAGGTTGTCATCCCGCTAGCTTTCCCAGCTAAAGCCCATTAGGGATGTGCAATTGATTTCCCCAAATTAGGCAATGTCAATGAAATTGCCTAATTCAGAATGGTTTGGGAGAACCGAAAAATGATTGAATTTTTTTCCTAATTTCGGAAAAAATTCATTTTTGAGTTAGTGCGCGCTAACTCTCAATAGTGCGCTCTAATCCGAAAATCTGTGCCCCCCCAAAAAAAAACCAAACCCTGAACCACGGGAAAAATGAAATTCACACGGAGGGGCCCCCGAAACAAAGCCCGACAACATTTTTACATGAAGCACATCTCTACAGCCCATGGTACGAGGGGGGGGGGCTCAGCCCACTAGCCTCAACTAGTAATTCGCCACGTGGTTGTATTGGCCCCTAGCCTTCCAGATGGGTATGTCTCCTTGGGGTAGCGGGAATGCTCCCTGGGGGGGGGGGGGGCTCCGATTCAGTTTCCTTAACATCTGAGCTGCAATCCACTCCGGATGAGTCAGGAGTATTTCTTTAAAGAATTCACTCATGATCCAACAAACCCACAACATTGAACTTTCAACGATTTTAACCTCAGCTATTAATCCATGACTCAAGCTGCTGCCTCTCGCGCTTACCCGTTAGCAATCCTTATTTGATATGTTGCTTCTCAAATTCTTGGGCCTCCCACCAAACCTTCAAGGTAGCGGGATATTGCAGAGCGAATTTTACCTGTTTACCAATCAGGTGTGAACAAATTGCAGAAAATTTGCGTCGCAGCTGCGAGACCTGTATGGAGTAGTCCTGGGTGATGCGGACGCGGCTTTCATTATACAGTAACATGCTTTTTGCGATAAGCGAGCCATATTCGGTGTTTGTGCGCGTAATTAAAGAGTTTTGCAATAGCGATTCTTGGGCGTGGGTCTGATGGTTTCCTCACGCCAACTATGGGCGCTTTCTATACAAAGTAGGCCTTTCAGATTTTCTAGGCCCACCGCCCCTGGTAGCCATCCCTCCAAGAACTCTCCCAACTCACTATCGATTGTCTCAGCGAGACCCAAAAAACGTAGATTCACGCGCCTTGACCTGTTTTCCAAGTCATCAAGCTTGTCCTGACATTCTTTGAGAGCTGCATCATGTGCAGCAAGCTTCCCCGCGGTTGCCGTCATATCATCTTCTATGAACGATAACCTCACTTCCACGTGTTCTATTTTCGATCCCAACTCAGACAATAAGTCTCGCACCTCGGTTAGTTGTGAGGCTATACTTGCCAGTTTTTCATAGAGGGCTGCAGCAATAGTGTCCTTCAGGACTGCGACTGTAATCGGACCGGGAAGGGAGGGCTCGGGATTGCTCATGGCAGCCGCCATTTTAGATTCCGCCGTTCTCCCCTTGTCCTTTTCTTTCTCCTTTCTGCTGCCCCGGGAGGCCATCTGCTGTGGAGATTTCTGCATAAAATGCACTATAGACATGTGCCAGTATCTTCAGCAGTAAGCTGATCAAAAAATATCCGCCATTTTTCTTAAATGCCAGTTAAATTGGGAGCGGGGCCACCCAGAGCCGAAGGAAGTCACATCCTCCTCAGCACATCACCCCACGTGATCTCCAACTTTATACATTTCTTTGGCAGCACATGTACAAATAATCATACCAATAAAGTTGATTGAAGCTGAGACAGAGAAGTGGTGATATAGGGGGGAAGGGGAGAAGTTTGAGGATCTTGGGTGGGAAGATGGAGGAGTTGGGGAGCAAGAATCCAGATCAGGAGAGGGAGATACCACATTGGTGGGAATTGAATAGGGAAATGTCTGCCCCTTCCCCAATCACATTCCTGCTACTGCCTCACATCCCTGGGTCCTCTCACAAAGCCATATCTCCTTCCCTCAATACCCTCTCTTCACCCTTCTTCTCTCATATGCGCATATACACCTTCCAAGACAATATCCTCATAATCCTGTCTTACCCTTCCCTCACCAGGTGCCTTTCCCTCCTCCCCCCCCCCCCCGAAGCCTTCTCTTTCATTCCTTACCCCCAAGCCCCTCTAACAACCTAAACTGATTCCTCCTGCCTTTCTACCTGGGCAGGCAGAGTCAGAGAGCAGCAGCACTTCAGGCCATGTTGTCATCTTTTGCCTCCAGGGTCGGACTTGCACAACGAATCATACATGACACTAGCACACAGGCAGAAGTCGTTTGGTGGGCCTTAAACATTACTGTTTGGATCAGCACCAGGTTACTGGTGGTGTGAACAAGGAGTGCGAGAGAGGTGTGTACCCAATCTGATGCTGCCTGCCCCTGTCATGGCCCCTGGTTTCTACAATTCTGGGGGACCTGGCAATTCCTTGGCAAAGGCTAGATTCTGTGGCCCTTACGGCACTGGGTGAGATTAGTGGCCCTATCTGCAGGCTAACTATGCATTATGCAATAGAAGTAGTAGTACTTTGTTTTAAATCAATCTGTCATCGGATGCCCTCTAATTCTTGTACTATGAAACACAAAACAGTCTATTTACTGTCTCTGTACCTTCACCAGCTTGTTTATATACTGTTACACACATGATACACAAGCACAGGTAACTTCAATTTTTTTCAGTCCACATCTAGTCTCTGAATGCTTTTTCCAGTTCAAAAAGTATTTCATATTTTATTTTTATTGGTCTAAATATAAAAAAAATACTGTTATATACTAGGGTGCCTTGCTACATAACATACAGATTTCAGATTGGCTCTGCACTGCCATGTGAAATACCTGGGTTTAATTCACAGACTAGGGTTCTGCTTCCTGAGCTACCCATTCTGCAGAGGAAATGTTCACAATCCCTTGGGGGGGGGGCAGGGGGGGGCAGGGGGGGGCAGGGGGAATGGAAGGCTTAGACATTATATAATAGCAACATATAATCAACAAATTTTGGGGTCATGTTAGCTGGATTTCAAACAGCTGTAGAATGTGGCCCTTAAACAAAGACTGTCGCTGACATATTAGTTTGAGTTGAGAGGGGGCTATAAAAATGATTTAAAAAATCATGGAAATTATTTGAAGGCTTATGGTACCGTGGCCTAACAGAGGCTCAGTGAAACCCAGAACAGGAGGAAACTGCTAGGCCAAAAAAATACAGCTTTTGTAAGTTTGCTTAATTTTGAGCCTCAAGACCCTGAGTTCTATAGAAGCAAACATCCTATCAGGTATTATTCTGCTAACAAATAAAGTGCTTGGGCTTTTGGCTTTACTTTAGAGGGAAGATGTTTCTTAAATTTGGTAGGATGTGTTTATTATGCAGCATAATCTTAAAACACAGAAAATAATTTACATATGTATCAGCCTTAAATCCTGCTTTGCATAGATTTTATCTCGCAGGCAAAACTGCTGCACCGTATCAAAATTTAAAGGGAAACTTTATGTAATCATTACATTGGCTAAATAGAAACAATTGTGAAGATGTGCATATGTCTAGCAGATAAGCAGATAAAATTAATAAAAGCCTGCCACCATTCCAATCTAAGCAGTTCACTGAATCATGCATAACAGCTGAAATACTTTGTACAGAAAATCAGGGTTAATAAAATTAATTTCAAACAAGCAAGCTAAGTGATTGACTTACAGGATCAGCTGGTGCAATGTTAGAATCAAATTGGGTCAGAGTTTGTGAGCTTGAAGAGCGTTCACTAAACGTCTCCCACTGCTGAACAGACAGAGGAGAGACAAGTCAGCATGATGAGAAAGATGGAATAATAGATCACTGTGAAGATTTAGCTTAAGAGTTCAGGGAGTTGCTCTGCAAGACGTTTCTTGTTATGATGAGCATAGACAGATTAAAATAAAACAGAAACAATTATTAAAGAAACAATTTACAAATACAGTTGTAAGATTTTTTTTGAGCAACTAAAATATTAACACTGCATGCATGTCTGATCAAAGAGAGCATATTATCCTGCAAGAGATGCAACATGCAGTACCCCTTTTTTGTAAGGAATTGTGGGTGCACAGAAACATTCAATTTGAATTTATTGGCCTGCTATAAAATGTTACATTATCTTAAACAAATTTACCAGTCACTCCACTGGTGAAATGTAATAGCTTTCTCAGGCTCTCTGTAAAACCAAGTAGCACAAGACCCTGAACTTCTTGCCTTAATAACCAGTTTCATGCTGTCAATCTTAAAACATGCATTTAGGAAATGCTCCACAGCATTAAGGAAAAAAGTTCAACAAATTTATTGGTAGCTTGTTGAAATCAATTAAATTGAGATTGGGTAAATACTGGTTCAATTGCACCTGCTAATATAAAACCTGAAAATGCTTTGTATATCGTTTATGTAAAATTTAATCCATTTTAAGCGACAAAATCCAAGAGTTTTCATATTTCATTCACAAATGTCCAGGTAAATCACAACAACATTTAAATCTTTTTTTTTTTTTTTAAAGTACTGCAAATTTAAAGTATGTGGCAAAATACATAATAAAAGGATGATGTTATATAACTTCCATGGCTCTCATGGTACAAAAGTGTCTATAGCACAGGGATAAGTAAGTGTGCATATATTGGACACTTGGTAAACACAAACATGGGTTGAATTAGCGCTAGTTTGAAACTTGTGAGCAGTAGCACCAAGCCTCGACAACTACCACTACTATTCATAAGTTTAAACCTTGTGCAAATTCAAGCAGAACATATACCCTTTATATGAGCATGGCTGCTACATCTAAGGATTTAAGCTCTTACATATATTTTTGAACCATTATTAAAAGATGAAATGTTTCTACAACACATTCAGCAGTAATATCAGATGGCAGTAGAAAATAGTTGAAACTCTGTTGTGCAATAGGTTTCAAACACTAATCCCAAGTAAATTATGCACTGACTGGACCATGTACTATAAGGATTATAGCCATATCTTGTTGTCTCCTGAGCAGCTCAGGGGTAGATTCTAAATAGGGACCTTCATTTTCAGTTTTAATTTTATTTTCCTGGGAATATGTTGGGAGAAACAAAAATGGGAGAAAAATCAGTTGGAATAATTACTTTTCCACTGATGTTCTGTTCTGCGTTTTGTTATAATTGATAAATTCTCAGGAAAATAAAACTGAAAGCACGGGTTCCTAATGCTGTGGGGCACGGGTTAGAAACATTCAGGGGCAGTAACTGTCACATTTGCATTAATTTACATACACTGTAAATGTCTAAACAAAACAAAATACACTTTTTACTGAAAATCATAATTTTATTTTACACACAGTAAAATTAAGTTGTTTACCTGTAACAGGTGTTTCTCTGTAGACAGCAGGTCAAATCAGCCCCAGAAGTGGGTGACACCATCCAATGGTGCAGACCTAGACATACTCTCTCAGAGTTCAGAACGACCTAGAAGTCTTTACTAAGCATGTGTGGCTGTTTGCGTGTGTCACCCTTGCATGAGTATCCTCAGTTTCCTAGCTAGACTACAACTCTATGGGGAAGAAGGGTAGGATTGTGTGTGACTTGTCCTGCTGTCTACAGAAAACATCTGATTCAGGTAAGCAACTTTGCTTTTTCCATGGACAAGAAGGACTACAGACGACACACAAGTGGGGATTCCTATAGTTTAGGATTGCATTACAACATATTTCCCTTGCTCTAACTTGGAAAAAGGACCCATCTAAGGAAAAAGCACAAGCATTAGCAAGTTAGATGTAAAACATTGATAAGATAGGCTAAAAGAGAATTTGAAAAGATTAGAATAAAAAATTCATAATAAAAACTTAAGCAGGAAGCCTGTGGGGGAGTCTGTTGGACTGTTAGATGATTGAGTTAAAGGGGCACATAGGGAAGATAAGGCCATTGTGAAAGAACTGAATGAATTCTTTGCTTCAGTGTTTACTGACAAGGATGTTGGGAAGATAACTGTGCCAAAAACTGTATTCAATGATTCAGAAGAATGGATACAAATCACTGTGAAGCTGGAAGATGTAATAAGGCACATTGACAACCTAAAGAGTAGCAAATAGTCCAGACCAGATGGAATACACCCCAGACTTCTGAAAGAACTCAGAAATGAAATTGCAAATCTGTTACTGGTCAATTGTAAGTTATCGTTGGGATTGTCCACCATGCCTGAAGTCTGCAGGGTGGCCAATGTAACCCCGATCTTTAAAAAGGGCTCCAAACCAAAACCTCCTATGAGCCACATGTATAGGAATAGAGGTATAAGCTTCCTTTAAATTTATAGAAGTTAGCTAGTGGTTGATTCTCCAGGTGAGGGAGAATTGAGGCTAAAGAATGCATTTTGAATCTTTCCCTATTCAGATGCATTTTTAGGTTCCTAAGGTCCAAGATAGGGCAAACACATCTTGTTCTCTTGGAAACTAGGAAATATTTTGAGCAAAATACTGTGTATTTTTCTAATTGTGGAACAGATTAAATCACTTTTGCTGTTATGAGCAAGAACAGCTCTTTGAAGTATCTGCATCTGCTCAAGTGGAACCTGATGAGAAATAGGAGAGTTTATGAAGGGTGGACTGAAAATTCAGACAATCCTCTGCTGATAATTTTCAGGTGCCATCTGTTTGATGTAATAAGGGTCCACTGGGAACTAAAATATTGATATCTTTCCCTATTGGCAGAGCTTCTGATTTGTAGTGAAAAACTATTAGCTTGTTTTTATATTGGATGTTGATTAGTTGTTTGCTGTATCTGATCCACTGGTGATGAGTCAGATGAACTGAACCAAATCACTGTGAACCTGGAAAATGTAGTAGGCCAGACTGACAAACTAAAGAGCAGCAAATCACCAGGACCAGATGGTATGCATCCCAGGGTTCTGAAGAAACTAAAAAATGAAATTTCAGATCTATTAGTTAAAATTTGTAACCTATTATTAAAATCATCCATTGACCTGAAGACTGGAGGGTGGCCAATGAAACCCCAATATTTAAACAGGACTCAGGGGTAATCCGGGAAACTATAGACCAGTAAGCCTGAATTCAGTGCTGGGAAAAATAGTGGAAACTATTCTAAAGATCAAAATCTCAGCGCGTATAGAAAAACATGATTTAATGGAACACAGTCAACATGGATTTACCCAAGGAAAGTCTTGCCTAACAAATCTGCTTCATTTTTTTGAAGGGGTTAATAAACGTGGATAAAGGTGAACCGGTAGACGTACTGTATTTGGATTTTCAGAAAGCTTCTAAAAAAAACAAAAAAGGCATGGGATGGGAGGCAATGTCCTTTCATGGATTACAAACCGGTTAAAAGACAGGAAACAGAATAGGATTAAATGGTCAATTTTCTCAGTGATCTAGAAAGGAATACGATGAGTGAGGTTATCAAATTTGCGGATGATACAAAATTATTCAGAGTAGTTAAATCACAAGCTGATTGTGATAAATTGCAGGAAGACCTTGCAAGCCTGGAAGATTGGGCATCCAAATGGCAGATGAAATTTAATGTGGACAAGTGCAAGATGTTGCATATAGGGAAAAATAACCCTTGCTGTAGTTACACGATGTTAGGTTCCATATTACGAGCTACCACCCAGGAAAAAGATCTAGGCATCATAGTGGATAATACATTGAAATCAGCGGCTAGGTGTGCTGCAGCAGTCAAAAAAGCAAATAGAATGTTAGGAATTATTAGGAAGGAAATGGTGAATAAGAACATAAGAACATGCCATACTGGGTCAGACCAAGGGTCCATCAAGCCCAGCATCCTGTTTCCATCAGTGGCCAATCCAGGCCACAAGAACCTGGCAAGTACCCAAAAACTAAGTCTATTCCATGTTACCATTGCTAATAGCAGTGGCTATTCTCTAAGTGAACTTAATAGCAGGTAATGGACTTCTCCTCCAAGAACTTATCCAATCCTTTTTTAAACACAGCTATATTAACTGCTCTAACCACATCCTCTGGCAACAAATTCCAGAGTTTAATTGTGCGTTGAGTAAGAAAGAACTTTCTCCGATTAGTTTTAAATGTGCCCCATGCTAACTTCATGGAGTGCCCCCTAGTCTTTCTACTATCCGAAAGAGTAAATAACCGATTCACATCTACCCGTTCTAGACCTCTCATGATTTTAAACACCTCTATCATATCCCCTCTCAGTCGTCTCTTCTCCAAGCTGAAAAGTCCTAACCTCTTTAGTCTTTCCTCATAGGGGAGTTGTTCCATTCCCCTTATCATTTTGGTAGCCCTTCTCTGTACCTTCTCCATCGCAATTATATCTTTTTTGAGATGCGGCGACCAGAATTGTACACAGTATTCAAGGTGCGGCCCCCCCCTTGGAGCGATACAGAGGCATTATGACATTTTCCGTTTTATTCATCATTCCTTTTCTAATAATTCCCAACATTCTGTTTGATTTTTTGACTGCCGCAGCACACTGCACCGACGATTTCAATGTGTTATCCACTATGACACCTAGATCTCTTTCTTGGGTTGTAGCACCTAATATGGAACGCAACATTGTGTAATTATAGCATGGGTTATTTTTCCCTATATGCATCACCTTGCACTTATCCACATTAAATTTCATCTGCCATTTGGATGCCCAATTTTCCAGTCTCACAAGGTCTTCCTGCAATTTATCACAATCTGCTTGTGATTTAACTACTCTGAACAATTTTGTGTCATCTGCAAATTTGATTATCTCACTCGTCGTATTTCTTTCCAGATCATTTATAAATATATTGAACAGTAAGGGTCCCAATACAGATCCCTGAGGCACTCCACTGTCCACTCCCTTCCACTGAGAAAATTGCCCATTTAATCCTACTCTCTGTTTCCTGTCTTTTAGCCAGTTTGCAGTCCACGAAAGGACATCGCCACCTATCCCATGACTTTTTACTTTTCCTAGAAGCCTCTCATGAGGAACTTTGTCAAACGCCTTCTGAAAATCCAAGTATACTATATCTACCAGTTCACCTTTATCCACATGTTTATTAACTCCTTCAAAAAAGTGAAGCAGATTTGTGAGGCAAGACTTGCCCTGGGTAAAGCCATGCTGACTTTGTTTCATTAAACCATGTCTTTCTATATGTTCTGTGATTTTGATGTTTAGAACACTTTCCACTATTTTTCCTGGCACTGAAGTCAGGCTAACCGGTCTGTAGTTTCCTGGATCGCCCCTGGAGCCCTTTTTAAATATTGGGGTTACATTTGCTATCCTCCAGTCTTCAGGTACAATGGATGATTTTAATGATAAGTTACAAATTTTTACTAATAGGTCTGAAATTTCATTTTTTAGTTCCTTCAGAACTCTGGGGTGTATACCATCCGGTCCAGGTGATTTACTACTCTTCAGTTTGTCAATCAGGCCTACCACATCTTCTAGATTCACCGTGATTTGATTCAGTCCATCCGAATCATTACCCATGAAAACCTTCTCCATTACGGGTACCTCCCCAACATCCTCTTCAGTAAACACCGAAGCAAAGAAATAATTTAATCTTTCCGCGATGGCCTTATCTTCTCTAAGTGCCCCTTTAACCCCTCGATCATCTAACGGTCCAACTGACTCCCTCACAGGCTTTCTGCTTCGGATATATTTAAAAAAGTTTTTACTGTGAGTTTTTGCCTCTACAGCCAACTTCTTTTCAAATTCTCTCTTAGCCTGTCTTAACAATGTCTTACATTTAACTTGCCAATGTTTATGCTTTATCCTATTTTCTTCTGTTGGATCCTTCTTCCAATTTTTGAATGAAGATCTTTTGGCTAAAATAGCTTCTTTCACCTCCCCTTTTAACCATGCCGGTAATCGTTTTGCCTTCTTTCCACCTTTCTTAATGTGTGGAATACATCTGCACTGTGCTTCTAGAATGGTATTTTTTAACAATGACCATGCCTCTTGGACATTTTTTACTTTTGTAGCTGCTCCTTTCAGTTTTTTTCTAACAATTTTTCTCATTTTATCAAAGTTTCCCTTTTGAAAGTTTAGCACGAGAGCCTTGGATTTGCACACTGTTCCTTTTCCAGTCATTAAATCAAATTTGATCATATTATGATCACTATTGCTAAGCGGCCCCACCACCGTTACCTCTCTCACCAAGTCCTGTGCTCCACTGAGAATTAGATCTAAAATTGCTCCCTCTCTCGTCGGTTCCTGAACCAATTGCTCCATAAAGCTATCATTTATTCCATCCAGGAACGTTATCTCTCTAGCGTGACCCGATGATACATTTACCCAGTCTATATTGGGGTAATTGAAGTCTCCCATTATTACTGCACTACCAATTTGGTTAGCTTCCCTAATTTCTCTTAGCATTTCACTGTCCATCTCACCATCTTGACGGTAGTATACCCCTATCGTCTTCCCTGACACACAAGGGATTTCTACCCATAAAGATTCAATTTTGTATTTAGTCTCATGCAGGATGTTTATCCTGTTGGACTCTATGCCATCCCTGACAAAGCGCCACACCTCCTCCCGAGTGCTCCTCTCTGTCATTGCGATATAATTTGTACCCCGGTATAGCACTGTCCCATTGGTTGTCCTCTTTCCACCATGTCTCTGAGATACCAATTAAGTCTATGTCATCATTTACTGCTATACATTCTAATTCTCCCATCTTACTACTTAGACTTCTGGCATTAGCATACAAACATTTCAAAGTTTGTTTTTTGTTTGTATTTTTATTCTGCTTTTTAATTGATAGGGATAAGTTAGAATTTTTTAGCTCAGGTGAGTTTTTAGTTACAGGCACTTGGACTACTTTTCTAATTATTGGAACCTCACTGTCGGGATGCCCTAATTCTAATGCATCATTAGTATCCTTTGAAGATACCTCTCTCCGAACCATGCGCTGCTGAGCGACTGTCGGCTTTCCCCTTTGTTATAGTTTAAAAGCTGCTCTCCTTTTTAAAGGTTAGCGCCAGCAGTCTGGTTCCACCCTGGTTAAGGTGGAGCCCATCCCTTCGGAAGAGACTCCCCCTTCCCCAAAAGGTTCCCCAGTTCCTAACAAAACTGAATCCCTCTTCCTTGCACCATCGTCTCTCATCCACGCATTGAGACTCCGGAGCTCTGCCTGCCTCTGGTGACCTGCGCTTGGAACAGGGAGCATTTCAGAGAATGCTACCCTGGAGGTTCTGGATTTAATCTTTCTACCTAAAACAGAAAATGTCATAATGCCTCTATCGCTCCATGGTGAGACTGCACCTTGAGTACTGTGTATAATTCTGGTCACCGCATCTCAAAAAAGATATAGTTGCAGTGGAGAAGGTGCAGAGAAGGGCAACCAAAATGATAAAGGGGATGGAACAGCTTCCCTATGAGGAAAGGCTAAAGAGGTTAGGGCTGTTCTGCTTGGAGAAGAGACTGCTGAGGGGGGATATGTTAGAGGTCTTTAAAATAATGAGAGGACTAGAACGGGTAGATGTGAATCAGTTATTTACTTTTTCGGATATTAGAAGGGAGGACTAGGGGGTACTCCATGAAGTTAGCAAGTAGCACATTTAAAACTAAGTGGAGAAAATTCTTTTTCACTCAACGCACAATTAAGCTCTGGAATTTGCTGCCAGAGGATGTGGTAAGGGCAGTTAGTGTTGCTGTGTTTAAAATAGGTTTGGATAAGTTCTTGGAGGAAAAGTCCATTAACTGTTATTAATCAAGATGATTTAGAGAATAGCCTCTGCTATTACTGGCATCAGTAGCATGGGATCTACTTAGTGTTTGGATATTTGCCAGGTACTTGTAGCCTTGTTTGATCACTGTTGGAAACAGGATGCTGGGCTTGATGGACCCTTGGTCTGACAGAACACCTGTTACAGGTAAGCTACTCTGCTTTCTCCAAGGACACATGGGTGAATCTCTACCTACAAGCTGCTCCCCAACACAAAAGGGGACCAAGAGACACATAACCAGGTGCCAACGGGCACAACACAGGTGCTGTTGGAAACAAAGAGGGAGAAAGCCTGAATCCAAACAACAGGCCCTAGGTTGGGAGAATTGGGTTCTACACCTCAAACAGGTTCCTGAGGACAGACTGGCCGAACCTACTGTCTCGTCGGCCATCCCTATCCAGAGAGTAATGGGATGTGAATGTGTGGAGAGAACTCCACATCACAGCCTTGCAGATTTCCTCCATGGGAACTGCTCGCAAGTGGGCCACCGATGCTGTCATGGCTCTGACAGAATGAGCCTTTACATGACCCTCAAAACACAGTCACACCTGGCCATAACAGAAGGAGATGCAATCTGCTAGCCAACTGGATAGAGTCTGTATGCCAACGGCAACACCCAACCTATTCTTAATAAAAGAAACAAAAAGTTGGGTGGACTGTCTAGGAGCTTCTGTCCACTCCAGATAGAAGGCTAAGGCTCGTTTGTAGTCCAAACCATGCAGTGCTCATTCGCCTTGGTGCGAATAGGGCCTGGGAAAGAATATTGGCAGGATGATCGACTGGTTAAGATGGAAATCCGTCACTACCTTAGGCAGGAACTTAGGGTCCCCTTATGCAAGGCCACCCTGTCATGATAGAATTTTGTATAAGGTGGATAAGTCACTAAGGCCTGGATTTCGCTGACTCTGCATGCTGAAGTGACCACCACCAAAAATTTGACCTTCCAGGTTAGGTATTTCAGGTCACAGGTGCTCAGCTGCTCAAAAGGAGCTTTCGATAGCTGAGCTAAAGCCACACTGAAGTCCCAAGACACAGTGGGAGGTTTTATGGGAGCCTTCAATTGAAGCAGACCCCGCATAAAGCAGAGTTGCTTACCTGTAACAGGTGTTCTCCCAGGACAGCAGGATGTAGTCCTCACATATGGGTGACATAATAAGGCGGAGGCCTATTACGAAACACTTTTGTCAAAGTTTCTAGAAACTTTGACTGGCACACTGAGCATGCCCAGCATGCCATGATCCCTGTGTCCACAGGGATCTCCCTTCAGTCTCGTTTGTAGCAAAAAGCGCGAGCGAAAAAATAAAATAAATGTAAATGGACCCAACTCTGCGGGGTGGCGGGTGGGTTTCGTGAGGACTACATCCTGCTGTCCTGGGAGAACACCTGTTACAGGTAATCAACTCTGCTTTCTCCCAGGACAAGCTGGATGGTAGTCCTCACATATGGATGATTAGCAAGATACAGGCTGACTCATATTACAACAGGCCAATAGCAGACAACTCGTGCAGCAGGCACAATAATTGGGGTGCTATTCGCAATGAGGCAGCCTGAAATCACAGCAGGTGGTTGTGGAAGAAGTTAGGGATTATACTGGAACAAAGTTTTTCAAGACAGATTTGGCCAAAGGCAGAGCCTTGACGGACTTCCTTATCTAAGCAGTAGAGGGCTGCGAATGTGTGAAGAGAGCTCCATGTCACAACCTAGCAAATGTCGGCAATTGAATGATAGTATACTACCGATGTTGCCATGGCCCTTACAAAATATGTCTGCACTCACCCCTGGAGAGGAAGGCCTGCTTTCTCATAGCAGAATTTGATACAGTTTGCTAGTCAGTTGGAGAGAGTTTGTTTGCCTACTGGAACTTGCAGCTTGTTTTTGTCAAAGAAGCAAAGAGTTGGGTGGATTTCCTATGGAGTGCAGTGCAGTCTAGATAGAATGCAAGAGTACACTTACAGTCCAAGGTGTGCAAAACCCTCTCGCCCTGGTGAGAGAGGCCTTGGGAAAGAGTGGGCAGACTAGAGAGTGAGAAAGGTGAGAGGCTGTGTCCATCTTAAGAAGAAATTTAGGGTGAGTACGGAGGACCACTCGGTCATGGAGGAACCTAGTGTCGGGTGAGTATGCAACAAGGGCTTGTAACTTACTGACCCTTTTAGCAGAGGTGATGGCTATGAGGAAAATAATTTTCCATGTTAGAATTTTAATGTTATAGGAATGCAAAGGCTCGAACGGGGAACGCTTGAGCCTTGGAAGAACTACATTTAGGCCCCATTCCGTAACCGGTAGTCGTAGAGGAGGCTTAGGTTGTAGAAAAACCCATAAGCCGACTCATAAGGGGTTGAGCCGTTAACAGGGCATCCCCTACTCCCTGGTGGTATGCTGAGATGGAACTGAGGTGTACCTGTGTGGAGGATGCCTGGAGACCAGAATCCGAAAGGTATCCTAGATGGTCTAATAGAGATGGAGTGGGGCAGGAAAAAGGGGCCAATACCTTTTTGTGCACACCATTTGGTAAATCTTGCCCATTTCGAATGGTAAGATTTACGTGTGGAAGGTTGTCGTGATGAGAATTAGTGAGTCTGTGTTATGAGACTGACCTGTGGGCAGGCGAATTGGTTCCTGGAGTGATAGGTTGGGAAGTATGGGAAAGCATACTTGTCAAGGCCAGTATGGGGTTATGGGAATCATTAAAACCTTGTCCTGCTGTAGTTTCATGAGAGTTTTGGCGGCTATGAGCGGTATCAGAAGAGACGCATCTAGGAGGCCTTTGTTGCAGGGGCGAGCAAAGGCGCCCATGACTAACGCATTTCGATGCCTGTGTAGGGAGCAGAATCTGTCTACTCTGTGGTTCGATTCAGATGCAAGAGGTCGATGGTTGACTGACATCAGCGCTAGAAGACTTTGCTTGCTACACATGGATTCAGAGACCACTTGTGGGGATGGAGACATCAATTGAGATGGTCTGTTAGTATGTTCGTTTTGCCTGTTAGATAAGTGGCCCGGAGATGCATGGAGTGTGCAAGGGCCCAGGCTAAGAACTGTGCGGCTTCCTGGCAGAGCAGATAAGAGCCTGTGCATCCCTTTTTATTAGAGTACCACATTGCCACTATGTTGTCTGTCTGTATCCACAAAGTTTTGTGTGAGAAGAAGTGTTTGAAGGCATAACGCATGGCTCGAAGCTCCAGGAAGTTGATCTGAGACTTTTCATGGAGAGGAGTCGACGTATTTGGGTTTGGAGGGTATTGATATGAGCTCTCCAACCCAAGTTGGATGCGACCGTGGCAAAAATCATCTGAGGATTTGGTACTGGGTTGGTGATATGGATCAGGGATGAAAGCGGTTGAACGGCTTAGAGCCACTGAAATTTTAAAATCCACTGAGTTTTTCCTCATAGCTAGTCTGGCCATACGAGTGATGTGGATCATGGAAACCATGTGGCCCAGCAATGAAAGAATTGATGGGCTGAGGCTATGTTGCATGCGTGCAAAAATGTGGACAATTTGACAGGATGTCTGCACGGTTGTTGGGCAGGTAGGCCATTGTGACTGTAGTGCTCCATATGGGATTTATGGTAATTGATGAGAAATCCCAGCCAAATTTAGTAGATTTATAGTGAATCTTAGAGAATTTAGAGCTCCTTGATAGGATTGACTCATTAGGCAGTCATCCAGGTAAGGAAACACGTGAATGCTGTTCTTTGTAGATGAGCGGCAGTCACTGCTAGGCATTTGGTGAAATACACAAGTTGTTGAAGCTAGTTCGAATGGCAGAACTTGGTATTGAAAATGTTGTAGACTCACTATGAAGCGTATAGAAAGTCCAGAGAATAGAGGCAACCCCCTTGTTGTAGTAAGGGAAGCATGGTGCCAAGAGACACCATTCTGAACTTTTCTTTCTGAAGAAATTTGTTGAGATTTCTGAGGTCCACGATGGGCGGAGGTCGCCTGTTTTCTTTGAAAGTAGGAAATAGCGGGATTAAAATCCTCTGCCTTGTTGCATCCGGGGAATGGTATCCAGAGCCCTGGTCCTCAGTGGGATGGCCGTTCTGTTGTCTGGCAAGGTTGAAAAATCCAGGAGCCTGCCCGACTGGCGGAGCTGGTGTGATCTGGATATCAGTTGGTCTCACGCAGAAGCGTGAGCGGTAAAAGGTCCTTCTACCATCCCTCTTGGCTGTGCAAAAAACGTAGAGAGCTGTTGCAGGGTCTCGCGGTGGTCTTGCATTTGAGCCACTGTCTGCTGGACCTTGTGCACGAAGAGATTATCTGCGGTGCATAGCAAATCAGCTAGTTTATCTTGGACTTTGGGCTGTAAATCAGGGGCCATAAGCCAGGTTATCATCTAGTTCGGATCCGGTTGCTGGCAATGGGAGGACGTTTCAAAGCAATCACATGTTGCTTGAATTTCATGTGGATGGCAGAGAGGTTCCCTTGGTGTTGTGTCAACATAATTGGTAAATAGCAATATGTGACACCAATATGGTTCTTGGAAGATGTTACGACCTAGAACCTCCCGAAAACTTCTGGTCCTTTAGTGACCAGGTCGAAAGGGATGGTTTCAGACACGTCCTTTACTTAGGTCTCAATAGGATCGGTGCAGAAGCGGGATTAGAGTGCCCATCGCTCTTTGAGGATCCCGGGATAGGTATAGCGTTCCGTGGAGGCTAAGAAGGACGAGTCGGCATCGATGACTTAGGCTGTCATTGGTAGGTGCCACAATGAGGCGGTGCCACAACGGTGTGAATATCGATGGCTCTGGTGTTAGTAGATTCCGGAAGGCATCGAGGACAACCTGACGACGGATGAGGACATCTAGCTCCTCCCTGGAAGCTGGTATAGGTAACGCAGCTACAGGGGGAGACAGGCTAGGCGTTACTGGCACTTCCACATGAATCTGTGGTGGCTCAGTACCTGGTACCGGTGGGGAACGCCTTGGTGCCTTGGGAGCAGAGGAGCATGGAGACTCTTGTACCCGGGCCCGCTTCGCAATTGGCTCAATGGACATTGATGCCGGTGCAGTATCAGTGCCGGCACCGAACGCGGAACCACGTCGGTGCCGGCAACAATGTTTCCCTCCGTGCTCGGTCTGGTCATTCTCCAGCACGGAGGAAGCTACCACCGATGTCCAGAATGGCATCGGTGACGGTTACCGTGGCAGTAACGATGTTTCCCTCGGTGCTCAACCCGGTCATTCTCCAGCACCGAGGAAGATGGCCTCGCTGTCCTGGATGGCATTACTGATGGACGGTCACCGTCCTCTATTGTTCCTGGCATTGTTTGTCGCCCAAGGATTACATGGGGCTCTGGTTTAGAAACCAAAGTATGGAGCGTTTTCTTTAGTCGAGGGCATCGATGGAGGCATGGATGGCATCGATGGGGGCCCTGGCGGCAAAAGGAACCGTGCATGTCCCAATTCCTCTAGCCCCGGTGGAAGATCGCAGCAAGGACACTCACGGGCATCGTGGGGCGGACCGAGGGTGATAGACATAGGGAGAAAAGAGGGCCGCAATTCGGTTGGTAACCTGGGGGAACTGATAGTGAGGTGACAGGAACAGACTGGAAAACAGGGCATAGTACTCACCGAGCATTGATGAAATGTATGCAGAGGGAGACCCGTTTAGGAAAATTATTTGTGAAGTAAAACTTCAAGGGTTTCAGTGAGGAAAAGTTGTGAGAAAAATCTCAGAGAGCTCCTAAATGCAAGGCAAATTGCAGCACGGAAAAAAGAGAGACTGAAGAGAGACCCCTGTGGACACAGATCATGGCATACTCAGTGTGCAACTTTGACAAAAGTGTTCCTTAATAGGGCTCCGCCCGATGACATCACCCATATGTGAGGACTACCATCCTGCTTGTCCTGGGAGAAAACATACAACTATAGGCTGTAAAGAGATGGGCGAACCATCTACACCATGATGGTAAGGGCCAATTGTACCAAGATGGACCCTAAAGTAGGCAGTCTTTAAGCCAGCCTCTGATAAGTATCTACCTTATAAATGGGCTCTGACCGACGGCCCGCAAATGCGCAGTAGAGAGCAGCTCTACCGCGCATGTGCGGGCCAGCACGTTGGTCAGAGCCGTGCGTGCCCGGAAAAAAAAATGGCGGTGGGGCCGCAGGAGCGGCGGCCGCGAAGCAGGAGCGGGAGGAGAAGCAGCGGCGCCGCGCGCGCGAGTGACACCCCCCCCCCCCCGAGATCTGCCGGCAGGAGCGGGAGGAGAAGTGGCGGCGCCGCGCGCGGGAGTAACACCCCCCCCCCCCCCCCCCCGAGATCTGCCAGCAAGAGCGGGAGGAAAAGTGGCGGCGCCGCCGCGCGCGGGAGTAACACCGCCCCCCCCCCCCCGAGATCTGCCGGCAAGAGCGAGAGGAGAAGTGGTGGTGGCGCCGCCGCGCGCGCGACCCCCCCCCCCCCCCCCCGAGATCTGCCGGTTGTGGACGATCGTAAAGGGGAGGGGATTGAGAGAGGGAGGGGAAGGTGAGAGAGAGAGAGGGAGGTGAGAGGAGGGAGGGAGGGAAGGTGAGAGAGGTGAGAGAGGGAGAGGGGGGAGGAAGGTGAGAGAGAGGGAGGGGGAAGGTGAGAGAGGGAGGGAAGGTGAGAGAGAGGGAGAGGGAGGAGAGGGAGAGAGGGGGAGGAGAGGGGGGAGGGAGGAGAGGGAGGGGGAAGGTGAGAGAGAGGGAGGGGGAAGTGAGAGGGAGGGGGGGAGAGAGTGAAGGAGGAGGGAGAATGAGGGGGAGGGAGTGGGAAGGAAAAGGACCGAGCCCGTTGTTACGGTCTTAACGGCTAGTTGAAGATAATCAAGAAGTTTTTGTGTGGGGCAGGAGAATGGATCTAGGGCCTTCTGCTCTCACCACGCTGAAAACCTCCTCTTCAGTCCATAGGACTTTCTAGTGCAAGGCTTTTCAGAAGCCACCAGGACCTGGAGACACATCTTCCAAAAGATCACGAAGTAGAATTAACCTCTCAACATCCAGGCTGTAAGTGACAGACCTAGAGGTTGGGATGCTGCAGCCTGCCCTGATCCTGCGTGATGGGATCCAGACTGATCGGTCTCCAGATGGACAACTCCCGAAGGAATGGAAACCAGGCCTGTCTCGACCAATAAGGGGCTATGAAAATCATAGTCCCTCTTTACTCAAGAAGCTTCATGAGAGTCTTTACCACTAAGGAAATCAGAAGATACTCAGAAGTCCTGTGCCCCAACTGTGGGCAAAGGAATCTGAGGCTGGCCTGCCATCTGCCCTGTGCAAGGAGCAGAACTGAGGCGCATTCCTGTTGCAGGGGGATGCAAAACGATCTACATCTGGGCTCCCCCAGAGGCGGAATATCCAATTTGCTACTTCCTTGTCCAGGGACCACTTGTGGGGTCTGAAGGCTTGACTCAGATTGCCTCGCAACCACGTTCTCTGTTCTGCCAGTTACATGCCCCTGAGCACTATCCCGAGGGACAGGGCCTACAAACAAATCTAAACTGCTTCTTGACACAGGAGGTACAATCCCGTGCCTCCCTGCTTGTTGACATATCACATTGCTACTTGGTTGTCTGTCTGGATCAGGACAACTTTGTTGGACAGCCAATCTCTGAAAGCCCATAGTGTGTCCCTTATCGCCCGGAGCTCCTGAAGTTGATTTGACATGATCGTTCCTGGGCAGACCATAAGCACACATGAGCTCCCCACCCTAGGGTAAATGCAGCTGTGGTTAACACAATTTGGTGGGAAGACTGAAAGGATATTCCATGTTCCAGATTGGAAAGAACCTGCCACCAGGACAAGGAGTCCCGGAAGGACAGATGCAATCTTGGAGGCTCTATGTGGCCTGCTGCCACTAAGACCTCGTGTATGTGTAATTGTGCCAAGCAAGTAACATGGACGGTTGCGGTCATTTGGCCCAACAACCTCAACATGTGCCAACCCTCTGGCATGGCAGAAAACCCTTGGCCTGAACTGTGTCTAGCAGGGCTCTGATGAAGTCCAATTGAGGTAACGGATTGAGATGGGTCTTTGGGTAGTTGAGAAGAAACCCTAGTGACTTTAAGACCCGAATGGTCAAGAACAGGGACCTGGCTGACCCTGTCTGAGACGTGCTCTTTACCAGTCAATTGTCCAGATAAGGAAAAACATGCACTCCCATCCTGCAGAAGTGCGCTGCCCCCATGGCCAGGCATTTTGTGAACACCCATGGGGCGGATGTGAGCCCAAAACTGGAAGTGCTGTTCCCCCATTACAAACCGAAGATACATCCTGTGACCATGGAAGATCTTGATGTGAGTGTATGCGTCCTATAGGTCGAGGAAGCATAGCCAGTCCCCTTGTTGCAAAAGGGGAATCCAGGTACCCAGGGAAACCATCTTGAACTTTTCTTTTTTTTTTTTTTTTTTTTAGAAATTTCTTCAAGATCCTCAGGTCTAGGATGGTTCGAAGTCCTCCTGTTCTCTTTGGAATCAGGAAGTACCTGGAGTAAAATCCCCACCCTTTTTACCATGGTGGAATGGGCTAGACCACTCTGGCTGTTAAGAGGGAGGAGAGTTCCGCTAGATGTACGTCCTGATGTACTACTAGCACCCAATACGGGCACACAGGGCAATTTGGTGGGACACCCAATAGATTTAATTGGTATCCCTGACGGACAATCGACAAAACCCATTGGTTCTAAATTATATTGGGCCACTGGTTTGCAACGAACCACAGCCTGCCTCTGACCAGAGGGTGCATCACCCCAGGTGACTGGCTGATACTCTCTGCGGTCCAGTCAAAATCCGTCCCCCGGTTTGACTGAGGAGCCAGCTGGAGCTTGTGAGCTCTCTGCTGCCTGGGATGGCCGTGACAGATCTGATGTTGAGGACGGGATCGAAGAGGCGGAGGATAGTACTTTCTTTGGCAAAAGGATAACTTCCTTGGCACCTGCCTCGACGGCCTCCTGGAAGAGGACAATATGTCCAGAGCGCTGATGGAGAGTTGTTGGAGGGTCTCTTGATAGTCCCGAAGTTAGGATGAGGGACGTTGTGGCCCATCTCCAAAGAGATTCTTCTCCTGTACCTCTCTGTACCTCTGTCAGCAAGTCATTCCTGTATCTCTGGTTGGAGATCAGAGGCCTGCAGCCATGCCATATTGTGGGTGCCGATTCCTGCTGCAGAGACTCTCAATGCTGTCTCGAAAACATCATAAGCCACACAGAACCCTTGTGCACCAGTGACATGAGGGTGGATTTGCTCCTGCTGAGGCAGCTGCTCAGCCACCTCCTGCACCTGCTTCCGGATGGTCCGTGAATACTGGCTCATGTAGAGCTGGTAGGCAGTGATGTGGGCAATAAGCATGGCGCCTTGGAACACCTTCCTCCCAATAGCACCCATCACTCTGTGGTCCTTCCCTGGGGGTACTGAGGAGTGGGACTGAGAGCGCTTGGCCCTCTTGAGGGCGGATTAGACCACCAGCAACTGTTGGGGCAGCTGACACTTATCGAATCTGACAGTCTTCTAGACAAGGTAAACCCTGTTCACCTTCTTGGCAGAAGACACCATGAGGAGGTGTTTCCAAATCCTCAGCAGCAACTCCAAAAGGATCTCATGTATTGGGACTGCCACGATCTCCTTAGGAGCCTCCACAAATTGAAGGATCTCAAGCATCTTGTACCTAGCATCCTCCTCTGTCAACTGGAATGGGATGGCCTCCGCATTCAACTTCACAAAACCTGCAAAAGTTAAGTCCTCAAGAGGAGAAGAGTCTGATGGGAGACCATCCGAGTTCTCAGAAGAAGACTCCGTCTGATCATTCCCGCCCCCCCCCAAGGTCGCAGGGACTCATCTTCACTGTATGTCACAGGGGATGGGGCCCTAGGTGCGTGGAGCTTCCTCGGAAGAGGAATCAGCAAAGACCACCATATCAGTGGGAGGTGGCTCCAGTGCCCCACCGGGCACCGGTGCCGGCCCACTAACCAATGCCAGCTGGGTCGGTAAGGCACCAATGAGCACATTGAGCTCAAGAAGCAATAAGAGAACGGAGGGTACGGGCTCCGGTTCAGTTAGTGCCACAGGACAGTGGCCTTGCAGGGTCCACTCTGTCAGCTGGACTCGACGCTCCACCTTCCAGGTGGCAGCCCTGCAAATGTCAGGAAGCGGCACCGATCGTAGGTGTGCTTCTGAAGTCGCCATGGCCCTCACAGAGTATGCTTTGACACTGTCTTGAAAAGGAATGTCTGCTTGCTGATAGCAAAGAGATATGCAGTCTGCCAACCAGGAGGAGAGAGTCTATTTACCCACAGGTTGCCCTAATTTATTGGGATGGAAAGAAACGAATAACTGAGTACTCTTCCTGTGGGCAACTGTACGGTCTAGGTAGAACACCAGAGCCCATTTACAGTCAAGGGTATGCAGAGCCTGTTCCCCTGGATTGGAATGGGGCCTGGGAAAGAAGGTAGGTAGTATGATGGATTGATTAATGTGAAACTCCGAAACTACCTTGGGCAAAATTTTAAGGTGAGTGCGGAGTACCACCCGGTCCTGCAGGAGTTTAGTGTAAGGTGGATAGGTAACTAGGGCCTGTAACTTACTAACCCTGCGAGCTGAAGTGATAACCAAAAGGAAAATCACTTTCCATGTGAGATATTTTAAGTCACAGGCGTGAAGAGGCTCGAATGGTGGTTTCATGAGCCATCCAAGAACTAGATTAAAGTCCCAAGAAGGGGCCGGAGGACGTAAAGGTGGCTTGATATGGAGCAAGCCCTTTAAAAAGCGTGTTACGAGGGGTTGTACTGATATAGGAACATCCCCGACACCTTTATGGAAGGCAGCTACCGCACTGACATGCATTCTGATTGAAGAAGTCTTTAAACCTGACTGACAAATGCCAGAGATAGTCCAAAAACCTTGGGATTGGACAGGAAAAGGGATCAAGGGACTGCGAAGTGCACCATGATGTGTACCTTTTCCATTTATAGGAATAAGATTTTCTTATGGAAGGTTTTCGCGAAGCAATCAGGACACGAGAAACCGAATCTGAAAGGTTAAGTGGTTGAAGGATTAACCTTTCAACATCCATGCCGTCAGGGACAAGGCCCAAAGATTGGGATGGCGTAGGCATCCGTCGTTTTGAGTGATCAGTTGTGGGTCCATTCCCAAGGGAATGTGCCTGCGGATGGAGAGATCTTGGAGTATAGGAAACCACACTTGGTGTGGCCAGTGAGGTGCTATCAGGATCATGGTTCCCTTGTCCTGACGCAGCTTCACGAGAGTCTTCGAAAGAAGAGGAAGTGGAGGGAATGCATAGAGCAGACCGGCTGCCCACGTGAGGGAGAATGCATCTCTGGGCTGAGAGCACTCGCTCCGAAGCAGTAGTTGTCCACTTTGTGGTTCTGAGGGGACGCAAAGAGGTCGGTCTGGGGGTATCCCCATTGGCGAAAGATTGAAGTCACTACCGAGGGGTTGAGAGACCACTCGTGTGGCTGGAAGACATGACTCAGTTTGTCTGCCAAGACATTGACCACTCCTGACAAGTAGGTGGCCCTGAGGTACATCGAGTGGGAGAGCGCTTCCGACCAAATCTGCGCAGCTTCCTGACACAGAAGGAAGGAGCCTGTGCCTCCTTGCTTGTTGATGAACCACATGGCCACATGGTTGTCTGTCTGAATCAGGATGACATGATTTGACAGGCGTTCCTGAAGAGCGCTGAGAGCATATCGCATTGCTCGAAGTTCTAGGAAGTTTATTTGATGTTTGGCTTCCCCTGGAGACCAAGACCCATGTGTCTGTAGATTCTCCACATGGGCTCCCCACCCGAGGTTGGAAGCGGTGGTAAGAATGAGTTGAGGATCTGGCACTTGAAAGGGCAGACCCTGGAGGAGATTGTTGTGATTTGTCCACCAGGCAAGAGACAGACGGAGTGAGTCGGTGATGTGGCAATGGTCGACAGAGGCTGAACAGCTTGAATCCATTGTGACCTCAGAGTCCAATGCATGAGTCCAATGCATGAGTCTCATGGTGTGACATGGACTGAGGACGCCATGTGTCCTAAAAGGACGAGGAATTGGCGAGCTGTTGCTGTATGCTGAGACTGCAACTGGTGAGCAAGAGACACAAGGGTTAGCGCTCGTTGTTGAGGGAGAAAGGCTTTTGCCTGCAAGGCGTCCAAGTCTGCCCCAAGGAACGACAAGGTTTGAGATGGGACTAAATAGGATTTTTCGTAATTGACGAGAAATCCTAGAGAAATTAGAGTGTGTAGGGTCAAATTGAGGGACGACAGAGTGGCTTGCTGGGTTGGAGCCCTGATTAACCAGTCGTCCAGATAGGGGTAGACATGAACACCTTCTTTCCTGAGAAAAGCTGCGACAACCACGAGACATTTGGTAAAGACTTGTGGTGCCGAAGCTAGGCCGAACGGAAGCACGCGGTATTGATAGTGCTTTGGGCCTACTAAAACCCTGAGGTACTTGCGATGAGCTGGAGTTATCACAATGTGTGTGTATGTGTCCTGAAGGTCCAGAGAGCAGAGCCAGTCTCCTCTTTGCAGAAGAGGTAGAAGCGAGCCCAAGGTTACCATCTTTAACTTTTCTCGCTGTAGGTACTTGTTGAGAGCACGTAGGTCCAGAATTGGACGAACTCCCCCGGATTTTGGGGGGATCAAAAAGTACCGGGAATAGAACCCTACCTAGGCCTTGCTGCGAGAGTGGGACGGGTTCTATTGCTCTTAACTGGAGAAGAAGGGAAACCTCCTGCTCCAGAAGGACAGAATGGTCGGATACTCTCCATGTTTGCAGAGGTGGTGAGTCCGGTGGAAGAGCAAGAAAGTTTAGGTGGTAACCCTGAGCAATGATTGCTAGCACCCATTGGTCGGTTGTGATTGATTGCCACATGCTGTGAAAATGGCACAATCGACCTCTCACTAGTATGCTTGGCAGAGGAATCAGGCTGCTGCTCTCTAAATGAAAGTCAAAAACCTGAAGCAGGCCCCGGCTGGGGAACTGCTTGTGGCTTTTGCTTTCGGGCCTGGCGAGGCCGAGGTTTTTGAGAAGGCCTCGTAGTTCGGGACCTTGCTGGTGGAGGATAGTACTTTCTTGGACGGAAGAATGACTTCTTAGAGTCCTTCCTAAAGGGCTGTCTTGAGGGGAAGTCGGAAGGTATTGATGAGAGCTGTTTAAGAGTCTCATGATGGTCCTTTAATTCAGCCACTATTTGCTGGATCTGTTCACCGAACAGATTGTCTCCTACACATGGTAGGTCAGATAGCCTGTCTTGTACTTCTGGACGAAAGTCAGAAGATTTGAGCCAGGCCCATCGTCTTGCCAAAATGGCAGCTGCAGACATCGTAAGCTGTTCTTATCTCATGCTTTCCTGCTTCAAACCCCTTTATTGACAAGGATTTGAAGCTGTTTGGAATTGTTCAGGCAGGGTTTCACAGAAGTCCTTCATCTGCTTGAAAATGACCCTATTGTATTGGGTCATATACAGCTGGTAAGCAGCAATTCTGGAGATGAGCATGGCCCCTTGGAACACTCGACCAATATTGTCTAGGAACTTGTGTTCCTTAACAGGAGGGGTAGATGAGTGAGGCTTCGTCCTTTTTGCTTTCTTTTGAGCCGATTCTACCACAACTGAATGGTGGTCGAGCTGAGATTTTTGAAAGCCGGGGGCTGACTGTACTAAATAGGTAGTGTCAGCTTTTCTGTGGACTGGGGCTATGGATCCTGGATTGTCCCAATTCTTTTTGAGGAGGTCAAGAAGAACTTGATGAATGGGAATAGAAGTGATCACTTTAGGGGCATCCAGGAATTGGAGGAGCTCCATCATCTGGTGCCTATCATCCTGCTCCGTCTGAAGCTGAAAAGGGACCAACTCAGACATTTCCTTCACAAAATTAATGAAAGAAAGGTCCTCTGGAGGAGAACGCTTTCTACTTTCAGTAGGAGAGGGAGGTGAAGGTAAGTCATCGGTGTCTGTGGAAGTATCATCACCCCAGGTGTCATAAGGATCAGCAGACTGACCTGTAGGACGAGAAGGGGGTTGGATACCCGAAGGCCCCGGCTGAGGCTCCGAGAAAATCGAAGGAATCGCCGGGGGCACCGTGGACGGCCTGGAAGGCATCGGTGCCGGTATCGAAGGCATTGATGGCGCCGATGTGCGTATCGCTCCCGATGAATGAATTGGTGGCAAGAGACGAAATGGCATCGATGGCTGAGGCAATACTCCCGAAGGAGGAATGCGGAACGGTGTTTCTCCTCCCGATGAAGCTGTCAACGGGGAGCGCACCGGAGCCATCGGAGAGCCGGAAATCACCGGTAGAAGGGCGGTCATGAGCGTCTCCATCCGGGATAGCAGCGGTGCCAGCGTTGCTGTCATTGGGTCGGTGACTGGTTCCACTCTCTGTGCCGTCGGTGCCGGAGGAACCTGAAGCCGTTGCATCGCCTTGTTGATGGCCTCCTGGACCAGCTGATCCAGTTCTTCCCGGAGACCTGGAGCAAGCAGCCCCGGCTCTGTGATGGAAGAGGGAGGCGGAGGCACAGTCGAAGGGACCACCTTTACAGGCGGAATCGCGACTCCCAAACCCCGATCGGGTGAGGGTGGCCTCGATGCCCCGGTCGCAGGAATGGTCGATGCCATTTCTGGACGGGGCTTCTTCGATGGTGGCTCGGACGGTGGCTCGGTCGATGATTTTGCTCCCTCGACGGTCCGAGACTTACGATGCAGATGGCGATGTTTCTCCCTACGATCCCCTCGATCTTGAGGGGGAGTAACGGGAGTCGATGGCCGTGAAGACGTCGATGGCAGACGGTCACCGGATGGAGGTCGATGCTGGTGCGACTTCAACAGTGCCGGTTCCGATGACGTCGATGCGATGGAGCACGGAAGAGGAGTCCCATCTTCTCCATTCTGACTTTCCGACCTTTTGGTGTCATGAGGGCACATTTGGTGCAAGTCAGGACATCATGCTCACGGCCTAAACACATTACACAGACTCCATGAGGGCCTGTGATAGACATGGTACGAGTACAGTCTGGGCACCGAAGAAACCCCGACGCCATGGCCATAGAAAAAAATCGAGCCGCGGTACGGTCTACGGCCAGTAGGCCGCGAGGGCCAAACTCGACGGTAATCGACAGAAAATGGGTAAAAACTTACCGGAGTACCGCGGCCTGAGAAAAGTTAGAGAAGGGACCCTTGTGGGGCAATTTACATTTAGTTAACTCCGTGAGGAAAATTCCTGTCAGGAATCTCTTCAGAGCTCCTAAACCGCGAGGCTACTGCTGCGTGGAAAAAAGAAGACTGAAGGGGGACCCCTGCTGGCTGGAGGGCTAGTGCCATGCTGGGCATGCCCAGTAGGGGCCAGTCAAAGTTCTGGAAACTTTGACAGAAGTTTTCCGTGATTGGGCTCTATCCTGATGATGTCACCCATATGTGAGGACTACCATCCTGCTTGTCCTGTGAGAACTTTCTGCACCAAGGCCTTGCTGGTTGATGATACCAAGTGTTTCATTTCAGATAGTGAGTTTTCTGGTTGTTGGTGCCAAAGATTGTAGCATGCCAGAGGGCAACAGTGCTAATATCGTTTGCATGGGAACTCTCATTTGGCGCCTGTGATGCTCTGTGCTGATGCAAAATTTGTCCTTGTATGTTTCAAATGGGACTGCAAGGAGTCCCAGCGCCACCCTCAAGAGGACTCTGACTTGTCTTTTTTTTTGTACTGGTCCCTCGGAAACTTTTCTTCTCCGATGAAGTTGAGCTAAGAATACGTCCAAGATGACATCTGACAGGTCAAGCAGTTAGACACACTGCGCAATGGGCCCAAGACAATAAAGATAGCGGTCATGAAGATCTACATCAGGCACCTTTAAAAATGCATTTAGAGTACCATTTAAAGGGCCTTTTTCCTCAACATTTTGAATTAGAATTCATACCTGGATGAAAAAAAAGAAAAACAAAACAAATCTGCTAATCTCATTTTTTCCCCCAAGACCAAGACCAAAATGAAACAGAAGTAAACTAAAAATATAATAAAGAAAATATGAGAGAAAATACACAAAACAACAAGTGGCAAGACAGAGGAACACATCCTTTCACTTCAGCAGAAGAGAAAAAATTGAGAAGAAATGTGCGGTGGCGGCTGTGAATGTTCAGTAAAGACTTGTGTGGCTGATATAGTCCTGCTTGTCCACAGAGAACATAGTAGATTAAGACAAAAAAGCTTAACTGACCCATCCAGTTTTCCCAGTAGCATTACAATGCAAACATGCATCCCAATTGTCACGTATAAAAGCTTAATCCTTATCTGAATCAGTTTGTTTTCCTCCTCATTGATTTTCCACCATCCTTGGTAGATGAATATACATGATTCTATATTCCAACTTACACCCAGTCCCCATTCCTATTCAAAGTTCTGTAATAACCAAAACAGCTCACAAAAAGGGCAGAGTAAATAGCACACACATATAAAGCACACACATATAAACTTTCTATCTGCTTTCCTCCTCAATGATTTAAAAAAAACCCAAAAAAACTATATATAAATAATTGTTTTCCTTTAAGTCTGTTCGCCTCCTACTCAATATTATATATGTTGTTTCTCGTTTATAGATATATACGGTGTCTGGTCCCCCTGATGCAGCCCTATGTGAAACACGGCCGTGTTGGGGGCCCTATTTTCAAAAACTGTACACTACAAATTCTTTGACTAGTGTACACCATTGTGGGGATTGTATTTACAATAAAAGTTTTTGTTGCCAAGATATATTGATCAGGTATTTATGTTCGCCACGCATAAGTTCAAGTCACATAACGAAAACTGCTACCAGAATTAAATGATGCTGATACCCAAACATCTAGCTTCTTGGTTTCCAATGACTTTTCTTTACAATACCCAGCAACTATCAACCTATCTGCACCAATCCATTTGGTTTCTGGAGAGTTGTAGCCTGTTAGTACCAATCTGGCTACCCCATGGCCAGCAATATCATTAGGTTTTATTTCCTTTATCTACCCTTTGTTTTGTCCTTGTTACCTTTCCCCATTGCCTCTGCCCTGAGGGGAGTGAAGTGTGGGCTGATTGCAATACTGCAATCTCCCAACTCTGTTCCTACTACTGTCATAGGATTCACCACCAGATAAGGATCACTGGGTTCTTTCTGTGAAGAAATATTTTCTGATGTTGCTACTTAATCTCATTACATGACCTCTTGTTCTATAGCAGGGGTAACCACATCTGGCCCTTGAGAGCTGCAAACCAGTCTGTTTTTTTAGGATTTTCATAATGAATATACATGAGATATTTGCATGTGCTGCCCCAATGCATGCAAATATATATCATGTATATTCATTAGGGGTATCCTAAAAAGCAAACTGGCCAGGCATACCCAAAGACCAGGCTGAGAACCACTGTTGTATAGAATTCTTTCCTCTGAAGGATTTGCTTCTGGTGCCTAATTTCTACCTTAGAGGTACTGGAATATCTATCATATTCCCTCTCTCCTCTAGGATTAACATATTTAGGGTTTTAAGTCTCATTTCATATGGTTCTTGGTACAACCACTGCACCATTTTGATTGCCTCTCTCTGGCCCACCTCCAGCCTGTCTAGAGCCTTTTGAGGTACAGCCTCCAACTGGACACAATATTCGATGTGAGGTTTCACTAATGACTTGGTCAGACATTATATTATGTCTTTATTTTATTTTTTGCTAGTTATGCTCCTCCATGGACACCAGCATCCCTCTGACCACTTCCTTATCACATTGTTTTGCTACCTTGAGATCATCCCTAGGGTCTCTCTCCTTGTCCATGCACATCAGATTCTCACTCTCCATGGTATTCTGCTCCCTTGGATTTCTGCACCCTAAGTGCATGACTGCAGTATTTTTGCATTAAATTTTAACTACCAAGCATGTGACCATAAATCAAATTTTCTTACATCACTTCTCATTCTCTGTACTCCCTTCAGTGCTATCCACTCTGCAGCAGAGTCATCTGCACAAAGGCAAACCTTGCATTCTAACCATTTAGTTTTCTCAAAGTACATTTTTGGCTTTTGAAAATATGTTGTATGTGCATTACTACTTTTAACTATTTGTCATTATTTATTTACAAGATTTAATCATTCGCCCTACCACAAGAGCACCTTGGCTGAGGTACAATCTAAACAAATGAAAAACAAGCAATCAAATTATTCAGAATCTAACAATGAACAGCCAAATACATTTTAAAAAAATTACAGCAATAAATTACCTCAGTCATTGAAACAATATATAGGGCAAAACCTATCATTCTTTCATGAAAATGACCTAATAAAAAACTAAAACTATAAATAGAGCCTTCTGTGCCTATTAAATAACTGAAGTTAATAGCTTAAACTCCCTTCCTTCATCCCACCGACCACGCTTCAGGATACAAACATTTCACAGAACATTCTCTCTAAATAAAACGTTTAATTGTGCAGCTAAGGGATCCTATCCTTAATTAGCAGTATTAGTTTCAGGTCTGTCCATAAACCTCTCTAAAAAGCCAAGCTTTTATTAACTAGTGAAAGTGGAATGAATCATACTAGTCTAAGCTCCTTCAGAAGACTGTTCCAAAAGATGGGTGCAAAACAGTAAAAAGTTATATTACGGACTGTAATGTGGCTAGTCTCATGGTTTAAATCACATGGGACACACTAGTTCTCTACAGTATCCTGTATAAATTCCATATGGACAGCATGGGGAAGAGGGAGGAAAATAATGGGATTTTGGGGGAGAAAGAGAGACGTTGCTAGAGAACAAGAGGAGGATTCATATACAAGTGGCTACCCAACCCAGTTCCCTCCTTAGATAACTTATTTCCTGCTATATCTGACAAATCATTTGGCAAGCGCCAGATGTAGTGCCCTTACTACAGAATCACAAGAAACTAGGGGCTGTGATTATAACTTAGGAGCCTAAAACTCAAGAAAGGCTTCTCTATGTTAAGTACTTGATTTCTATGTTAACTAAAGAAACAAAAAAAAAATACGACTATAAAAAGATTGATTTTCTTTGCTATGACAACTTATTTGATTTACAATATAAAATATTTATTGATAATTACATTAAACAGCAGCATTTTCAGGGATGATAGGTCACAATGACCAACAAATCTGGAAACAATGCATTTTCTTATTAAATGAAATTTAAGGAAACTGCCTTCCTAAAATGTAAAGCTTTTAATGGATGACATCCCTATTTATCCTCAAGAGTACATATGAAAATGTGGCTCAAATAATCTAATGCTTTGTCAGTTTCAGAGACGGGTAATACTGGCACCTAGAAGTGAGTTAGTAGGGCTACATTATTTTTATCTTGGAGATCTAATATTCTAATGCTAACCACATCAAAACCTGTTCAGTCAGAACTGCAAATAAAGCTCAAATTAATGGCTTCAATCTATAAGGCCTATTTACTAAGTTGCATTAGAGCTAATGCAATAAAACAATGCACATTAAAAGGACTAATATTTTAGTAAATACATTTTCCAGTTAACACAGCAACTCTGATTTCTGGGCTAAAATGCAAATGAATATGCAAATCACATAAATGAGCTCATTGATATTTTCATTTATTTGCACATTTTGCATATTGTCATTCCAAACAAAGATCACAATGGTTTACAATTTTAACATATATAAAATATATTAAAATACTATTTAAATATTGTGAAAATAAAATAAAAATAAAACATCAAATCAAATGGTCAAATAACATCAAAACATATCAGTAATTATACAGATGGCGCTTCAACACTCACAAAATCATCAACATTCCTCAATCATATAAGTATCTCTCCATACCTCTCTCAAATAATTATAGGCATTCCTAAACAATCAAGTTTTCAATTCACATTTAAATTTCTTGCCATTTTTAATGTTTGTAATACTTCTGGCATGGAATTTCACAACTTAGGGCCTGCTACAGAAAAGGCACGCTTCTCTAACTTCACTTAGATGAGTACTCCAAGTCAAGGTAATAGTTAGTAGACATTTTGAGATCTAAGAGATTGTAGCGGATTTAAAAAAATGCAAAGCCACTCCAATCCAACCAGAATCTTTATAGAATGAATTATTTTAAACATTAATGTTAAATTTAGAATTCAGTATAAAATTCTGACAACCAATGTAAAGAAATTAAAAAGGGTGATATGATCACATTTTTTTTTTTTATTACAACCAGTTAAAAGTCTAGCTGAGGCATTCTGTAGCATTGGCAGAGATCTCAAAGTACAAACAGGGAGACCAAACAGTAATGAATTACAACAGTACAATGTAACACCATGTGAAAATCAAAGGTTAGTAAAGGTTTCAGTCAATGTAAGAGCCAACTTCCCATAACCAGATTTAATTAACATTCTAACATGTTTGTTCATAGAGAGGCTCTCATCTAATTGAACTCCCAAATCACGTACCTGATTTTAAGAGCATCCAAATTAAGATGTAAAGGTTTGTCCAAAGAGATATTTCCATTCAGCCAAATTATTTCATTCTTGATGGAATTTAAAGCCAATTTAATATGAGATAGAACTTGCTGAATAACAACCATATAGATGTTCAATAATTTGATAGTATGCTCAAAAGATTGAGTAACAAATATAAAATTGCACATCAGCATATAGATAAAAATAAAGACCAAGACCTGCTAACAGTTTACAAAATGGAAGCATATAAATATTGAAAAGGGAGGCCGAAAGGGAAGAATCTTGTCTCAACATGAAACAAATCAGAAAAATGATTACCAAGCTTAACCTGAAAAGATCTATCTAAAAGAAAAGATGAAATCCATTTGAGAAGAGTATCACCAATCCCAATTAATTAATCTTTGAAGCAATACTGAATGATCCATGGTATCAAATGCCACAGCAAATCAATTAAAAAGTAAATACAAATCCCCAGAATCAAACCCACACAAAACAATCTGCCAGTTTCAGTATTCAGCAGAATGGTATTTTCTAAATCCAAATTGATTTTGAAAAAAAAATGTTCTGATCATTTAATAACTAAGAATGTACTGCTTTCTCTATGATTTTTGATAGAAACGGCAGATTGGAAAAAGGCCTATAATTATTCCAATCATTCTACTTCAACAGATTTAAGATTGGGTTTAATCACTGCTTGTTTTAAAGCTAGCAGGAACAAATCCTTTAGAAAGAGAAAGATTAACCAATTTAGCAATACTAGGAATAATGAGATCCTGACCTACCTTCAAGGATTTCACTTGAATTGGATCTAAAGGATAGAGCACTGGCTTAATCTTAGGTACAATTTGACCAATTTCTAAAGAGGACATAGGTTCAAAAGAATTCCAGACCAAAGAATCATACAAATGCTCTGGAGATTTTAAGGAAGCCGACTGAGGAAAATTTCTAATCAAAAGGTTAATTTTGTTCACAAAGAAAGTGGCACATTCATTACATTTCGTCAAAGATAACAAAGAGCCATCTAAAAAGGCAAAGACTGATTTCTACTTAAATGTTTAACCGTGATGTACAGTAATTTAGGATTAAACTTATGAATTGTTTTTGCATAATATTCTTTTTTTGTATTATTAATTAGGGATCTATATTTACAATAAAGAGATCTATATTGCCCTAAAGAATGAGATGAATGTTTACTCCAAAGCTTTTCAAATTTCTTAAGAGTCCTCAGTTTGTCTCAAATTCTCATTAAACCAAGGGGCATTATTTTTTAAATTGCCCTGAATATAAAATACAGTCAGTTATTATCGAGCTGATGTCATTGGCTACAGATGCAAATCTGATCCCAGGAAGAACAAGCAGCAGAGATGTTTTCAACATTCAAAGCTTCAAGTTCAACCTTAAGTTTCTCAGAAAGTACCTTAATATTCATAAATTTCCGAAAAGTAAAAAGATTTCTGTGAAATGACCCTAGCAGAAATATGAGAAAATGTAATATCAGAACTAATCAAATTATGATCAGAACAAGATATAGCTGTAATCAAAGTTTTAACAGAGCAGGCATCTTTATTAGCAAAGATTAAATCTAAAGTTTGCCCAGGTTTATGAGTAGCTTCCAAAACATGTTAATCCCACCCAAGCTTCACAAGCAATAGTTCTGGGCTCTTTATCCACATGTAAATTAAAATAATCAACAATAATTGAATACTGGAAAAGGCAAACAATTAGTAAAAAGCTAAATCAGTGGAGAACTATCATGCTCTAAATTTTGCCTTTGCATTCCTTATCTATGCTTTGCATCTAGCTTGTCAGTGCTTATGCCGTTTCCTGGTTTGTTTGTTTTTCCCCATTCGGATCCCTTTCCTATTTTTTGAAAGATATTCTTCTGGCTAGAAGAGCCTCTCTCATCTCACCTTTTAACCAAGCCAGCAGTCGTAAGGCCTTCTTTTCCACCTTTTTTTAATGTGTAGAAAACATTTGACCTGGGCTTTCAAGATGGTATTTTTAAACAATGGCTTCCAACAAACCAATCTGATACTGATGCTCAAGGGGGTCATACATTATTGTTCCAAAAAATTAACCCTCACCGTGGCAAATTCTTCCCTTAACTGCTTATTCCTGGTCACAAATAGCCAAAGACATTTATTTATTTAAAAACTTTTCTATACCGTCGTTTAGTAATACACCATCACAATGGTTTACAATTAGGCACGTATATAAATTTGGTTTGTACATTTATCTAGGGGGTGCCAATCAATTTTTCGGTTACATGTTTCAATAATCTATTCTATATGGACAGTGAATTGGAATTTCCATTTATATGATTCATTGGATAATCATATATGTTTTATACTGTCTCTCTTAAATTAATACTTAATTATGATAAAAATAGTCAAGAAAGCAGTTACGCTTTTAGGTGACTTTCAGCTGTGAATAGGTGTTCTTACTCATTGACCTAATTGTGAAAAGCTTTTTTGAAGAGCTAAGTTTTCAAACTTTTTTTAAGAGTTTTAAATCTTTCATCAATCTTATTTCGAGTGGCATTGTATTCCATAATATTGGACCTGCTAAAGATAGTGCTCTCTCTCTAACTTGGGTCAGTTTTGCCAGAGGGAATGGCTAGTAGAGCTTTACTGGCTGATCTGAGATTTCTCTGGGGGACATGCAATTGCAGTGCGGTGTTTAGCATTTTCATCATTGATTAGTTTATGAATTGTGCACAGCGTTTTAAATTGCACTCTTTGTTCTATTGGCAGCCAGTGTAATTCGGCAAGTGTTTGAGTGATATGATCCCTTCTGCTTTTACCAGTAAGTATTCTGGCAGCCGAGTTCTGTAGTATTTGGAGTGGTCTGAGTGTTGTATATGGTAATCCTAGGAAAAGTGTGTTACAATAGTCCGTGCTAGCAAAAATTAGTGCTTGTAGAACTGTTCGAAAGTGTGCTTGAGTTAATAAAGGTTTTAGTCTCCTAAGGACCATTAATTTGGCATAGCCTTCTCTAACTTTTAGTGATATGTGTTGCTTAAGGCAGAGTTCCGTGTCAATTATTACTCCTAGGTTACAAGCTCTCATTTAATTCCACTGTCTTGTCATTTTTAAGTTTGATGGGATTCTGAATTATTTCAACGTTTTTTCGTTCAAGGTGTATAAATTCTGTTTTTTCAAAATTAATTACTAGTTCTATTTGGTTTAGTAGTTGTCTTATTATATCTAGGTATAGCACTGCCAAGTTTAATGTCTTTTCAATTGTTTCTTCTGCTATAATTGGCTATTAGAAGATATAAAAATATTAGATGACCATCATATAATCATCATTAGTCATCATATAATCATCATTAGTATTAGCTTGCACTTGTTAACATGTCCGGTTATTTGTGACCAAGAATAAGCAGTTAAAGGAAGAATTTGCAGTGGTAAGGATAATTTTTTTTTTAAAACAACTTCCATGACTCATGTAAACTCAACCTTTGCATTTGCTCCTTTCAGTTTTTTTCTAATCATTTTTCTCATTTTCTCATAGTTTCCCCTTTTGAAAGTTAAATGTTATTCGCAGATGTCACTGGTATACAAATTTTTAGAAATGGTCTGCTTCAGCGATAAAAATAATATATTATTTATATGCTGAATTCAAATATGATAATTAAACCAGCTGTTTGGTTACTGTTCCATATTAAGTTTTTACATCTATGGCAATTAAGTAGAGTTTTAATCATAAATTGTAAACTTAGGTCTTTTTGTGTATTTATGGCTGCATAATATTTCACCCATCCTGTTTAAAAAAATCAGCAAAAGGATTACAGAAATAAAATTTACTATGAAACAAAAGGCCAAAACCTATTATGTACATTGTTTAGTCCATATTCAGTGGCTACTTGGCTCCTCTTGGCTTGTCTCTTGTATTCATTAAATGGAACCTCTCTCATTATTGTCCACCAATAGTCTGCAAGCATTGATGGGCTCCATTTGCCTTGATACTGTTTTTCCATTGCTACAATATCCTGGTGAAATCATTCACCATGCTTAATCACTCACTGCTCCACAGTTTGCTGGAAAGAAATCTAGAGTGCACAAAAAAATGTTATCTTTAGTGACATGTTGTAGCCAAGGCTTCTGTATGACTTGAGGAGGTTTTCCACCAATTCCTTGTAGTTGTCTGCCTTACTGTTTCCAAGAAAATTTGTTACCACTAACTGACATGTTTTCCAGGTTGTTTTTTCCTTGTCACGCAATACATGGTTAAATGCATCTCGAAGAAGTTCACGAATCTTAGGGCCAACAAAGACACCTTCCTTTATCTTAGTTTCACTTAATCTTGGAAATTTACCACTGAGATACTTGAAGGCTGCTTTAGTTTTGCCATGGCCTTGACAAAGTTCTTCATCAGACTCAGCTTGATGTGCAAGGGTGGTGGAAAAATCTTCCTTGATTCAACAAGTGCTGAATGCTGAACATTTTTGCTCCCTTGACTGTTGGGAGTGGTCAGTCTCTCTTGATGCAGTGGGAATCTCTTGTGCGACTATCCCATTTGAAGAGGAAACAGTACTTTGTGTATGACAAAAAACACTATGAATGATTTCTAGAGCTGATCTAGGGCATTTTGTTCAGCAAAGTGATGTAAACAGTTATGATTGCATCATCCATGACTTCTAGGAATAACAATAGAATTCATATCACGTATGATGCAATACGAACTTCAGACTGCATCATTCATTACTATACCCAAAAAGCAAGTCATAGATTGAATCAAAGATATTCATTAGTCATTTCTGGTTTAATTTGAGATCCTTTCCCTTAACTCACTTATACACAATTCCCAAGTCAAAGATCATATATACTGACCCAGTAGCAGATCTTGAAAACGAAAGCCAATCAAGTTTAAGTATCATTTTAGTTCTCAGTGACACAGATTTAGTAAAGTTTGGACTCATTCATTTTGAAAGCATTTTGGATGTAGATCATTGTTTCCTTAGTGTCACTATTGCCAAGTGGCCCCAACAGTTATCTCTCGTACCAAATCACGTGTTTCACTAAGGATTAAGTCCAGAATAGTTCCCAGTCTTGTTCGTTCTTGTACCAGCTGCTCCTTGAAGCAGTCATTTATTTCATCTAGAACTTTAACTCCTTAGCATGTCCTGATGTGACATTTATCCATTCAATATTGGGGTAATTTATATGACCCATTATTGCTGTGCTGCAAATTTTGTTAGCATCCCTAATTTCTGTTAGCATTTCATCATATGCCTGTTCATTCTGGACAGGTAAACAGTAGTACATCTCCACTACTATTCTATTGCCCTTCTCACACAATTTCTACCCATAAAAGTTGTACAGTGTATTTTGTTTACTGAGGAACTTTTATCCTGTTTTACTCTAAACCTTCTTTAACATATAGCACCACCCCTCCACCAATTTGATCCATCCTATCATTGTGATATAATTTGTACACAGGCATCACGATATCCCATTGGTTATCCTCTTTCCACCAGGTCTCTGAGATGCCAATTTTATCTACCTCTTCATTCAGTGCTAAACATTCTAACTCTCCCATCTAATTTTTTAGACTTTCCAGCATTTGTATACAGACATTTTAAAGTATGTTTTTAGTTTGTATTAACAACTTGCTTATTAGTTAGAACATAAGAACATAAATGCCATACTGGGTTAGACCAAGAGTCCATTAAGCCCAGTATCCTGTTTCCAACAGTGGTCATTCCAAGTCATATGTACCTGGCAAGACAGATCACAAGCTACTATTGCTTATTACTTACCGTAATAGTTTATGGATTTAACCTCTAGGAACTTATCCAAATCTTTTTTAAACCCAGCAACACTAACTGCTGAAACCACACCCCCTGGCAATGAATTCCAGAATTTAAGTATGCGCTGAGTGAAAAAGAAGTTTCTTCAATTTGTTTTTAATGAGCTACTTGCTAACTTCATGAAGTGCCCCCTAGCCCTTTTATTATCTGAAAGAGTAAATAACCAATTTACATTAACTTGTTCAAGTCCTTTCATGATTTTGTAGACTAACATATCCCCCCTCAGTCGTCTCTTCTCCAAACTGAACAGCTCTAGCTTCTTTAGCCTTTCCTCAGAGCAGCCATTTCATGCCCCATATCATTTTGGTCACCCTTCTCTGCACTTTCTCCAGTGCAGCTATATCCTTTTTGAGATGCGGTGACCAGAACTGCACACAGTATTCAAGGTGCGGTCTCACCATGGAGGAATACAAAGGCATGATGACATCCTCTGTTTTATTTTCCAAACTGTTTGCTTTTTTGATCGCCACAGCACACTGGATCGACGATTTCAATGTATTATCCACTATGATGCCTAGATCTCTTTCCTGGGTGGTAACTCCTAAGATAGAACCTAGCATTGTGTAACTACAACAAGGGTTATTGTTCCCTATATGCATCACTTTGCACTTGTCACATTAAACTTCATCTATTTGGAAGTCAAATCTTCCAATCTCACAAGGTCCTCCTGCAATTCATCACAATCTGCTTGAGATTAAAACTACTCTGCATAATTTAGTGTCGTCCACAAATTTGATCACCTCACTCATCGTACCCCTTTCCAGATCATTTATAAATATATTAAAAAGCACAGGTCCAAGTACAGATCCCTTGGGTAAATCTATAAGAATATAAGAACATAAGAAAATGCCATACTGGGTCAGACCAAGGGTCCATCAAGCCCAGCATCCTGTTTCCAACAGTGGCCAAACCAGGCCATAAGAACCTGGCAAGTACCCCAAAACTAAGTCTATTCCATGTTACCATTCCTAATGGCAGTGGCTATTCTCTAAGTGAACTTAATAGCAGGTAATGGACTTCTCCTCCAAGAACTTGTCCAATCCTTTTTTAAACACAGATATACTAACTGCACTAACCACATCCTCTGGCAACAAATTCCAGAGTTTAATTGTGCGTTGAGTGAAAAAGAACTTTCTCCGATTAGTTTTAAATGTGCCCCATGCTAACTTCATGGAGTGCCCCCTAGTCTTTCTATTATCCGAAAGAGTAAATAACCGATTCACATCTACCCGTTCTAGACCTCTCATGATTTTAAACATCTCTATCATATCCCCCCTCAGCCGTCTCTTCTCCAAGCTGGAAAGTCCTAACCTCATTAGTTTTTCCTCATAGGGGAGCTGTTCCATTCCCCTTATTTTGGTAGCCCTTCTCTGTACCTTCTCCATCGCAATTATATCTTTTTTGAGATGCAGCGACCAGAATTGTACACAGTATTCAAGGTGCGGTCTCAGCATGGAGCGATACAGATGCATTATGACATTTTCCGTTTTATTCACCATTCCCTTTCTAATAATTCCCAACATTCTGTTTGCTTTTTTGACTGCCGCAGCACACTGAATCGACGATTTCAATGTGTTATCCACTATGACGCCTAGATCTCTTTCTTGGGTTGTAGCACCTAATATGGAACCCAACATTGTGTAAATATAGCATGGGTTATTTTTCCCTATATTCATCAACTTGCACTTATCCACATTAAATTTCATCTGCCATTTGGATGCCCAATTTTCCAGTCTCACAAGGTCTTCCTGCAATTTATCACAATCTGCTTGTGATTTAACTACTCTGAACAATTTTGTGTCATCTGCAAATTTGATTATCTCACTCGTATTTCTTTCCAGATCATTTATAAATTTATTGAAAAGTAAGGGTCACTATATAGATCCCTGAGGCACTCCACTGTCCACTCCCTTCCACTGAGAAAATTGTCCATTTAATCCTACTCTGTTTCCTGTCTTTTAGCCAGTTTGCAATCCACGAAAGGACATCGCCACCTATCCCATGACTTTTTACTTTTCCTAGAAACCTCTCTTGAGGAACTTTGTCAAACGCCTTCTGAAAATCCAAGTATACTACATCTACCTTTATCCACATGTTTATTAACTCCTTCAAAAACGTGAAGCAAATTTGTGAGGCAAGACTTGCCTTGGGTAAAGCCATGCTGACTTTGTTTCATTAAACCATGTCTTTCTATATGTTCTGTGATTTTGATGTTTAGAACACTTTCCACTATTTTTCCTGGCACTGAAGTCAGGCTAACCAGTCTGTACTTTCCTGGATCGCCCCTGGAGCCCTTTTTAAATATTGGGGTTACATTTGCTATCCTCCAGTCTTCAGGTACAATGGATGATTTTAATGATAGGTTACAAATTTTTACTAATAGGTCTGAAATTTCATTTTTTAGTTCCTTCAGAACTCTGGGGTGCATACTATCCGGTCCAGGTGATTTACTACTCTTCAGTTTGTCAATCAGGTCTACCACATCTTCTAGGTTTCACCGTGATTTGATTCAGTCCATCTGAATCATTACCCATGAAAACCTTCTCCATTACGGGTACCTCCCCAACATCCTCTTCAGTAAACACCGAAGCAAAGAAATCATTTAATCTTTCTGTGATGGCCTTATCTCTCTAAGTGCCCCTTTAACTCCTCGATCATCTAGTGGTCCAACTGACTCCCTCACAGACTTTCTGCTTCGGATATATTTTAAAAAGTTTTTCCTGTGAGTTTTTGCCTCTACAGCCAACTTCTTTTCAAATTCTCTCTTAGCCTGTCTTATCAATGTCTTACATTTAACTTGCCAACGTTTATGCTTTATCCTATTTTCTTCTGTTGGATCCTTCTTCCAATTTTTGAATGAAGATCTTTTGGCTAAAATAGCTTCTTTCACCTCCCCTTTTAACAATGCCGGTAATCGTTTTGCATTCTTTCCACCTTTCTTAATGTGTGGAATACATCTGGAATGTGCTTCTAGAATGGTATTTTTTAACAATGACCACGCCTCTTGGACATTTTTTTTTTTTTACTTTTGTAGCTGCTCCTTTCAGTTTTTTTCTAACAACTTTTCTCATTTTATCAAAGTTTCCCTTTTGAAAGTTTAGAACGAGAGCCATGGATTTGCACACTGTTCCTCTTCCAGTCATTAAATCAAATTTGATCATATTATGATCACTATAGACAAGCGGCCCCACCACCGTTACCTCTCTCACCAAGTCCTGTGTTCCACTGAGAATTAGATCTAAAATTGCTCCCTCTCTCGTCGGTTCCTGAACCAATTGCTCCATAAAGCTATCATTTATTTCATCCAGGAATGTTATCTCTCTAGCGTGTCCCGATGATACATTTACCCAGTCAATATTGGGGTAATTGAAGTATCCCATTATTACCGCACTACCAATTTGGTTAGCTTCCCTAACTTCTCTTAGCATTTCACTGTCCGTCTCACCATCTTGACCAGGTGGATGGTAGTATACTTCTATCACTATAGTCTTCCCCGACATACAAGGGATTTCTACCCATAAAAATTCAATTTTGTATTTAGTCTTATGCAAGATGTTTATCCTGTTGGACTCTATGCCATCCCAGACAAAGCGCCACACCTCCTCCCGGGTGCTCCTCTCTGTCATTGCGATATACTTTGTACCCCGGTACAGCACTGTCCCATTGGTTATCCTCTTTCCACCATGTCTCTGAGATGCCAATTAAGTCTATGTCATCATTCTTACTGCTATACATTCTAATTCTCCCATCTTACTTCTTAGACTTCTGGCATTAGCATACAAACATTTCAAAGTTTGTTTTTTGTTTGTATTTTCATTCTGCTTTTTAATTGATAGGGATAAGTTAGAATTTTTTAGCTCAGGTGAGTTTTTAGTTACAGGCACTTGGACTATTTTTTTAATTATTGGAACCTCACTGTCGGGATGCCCTAATTCTAATGCATCATTAGTATCCTTTGAAGATACCTCTCTCCGAACTATGTTGGCTGTGTCCATTCAAACCATGTCACTCGAAATGTTTTGTGATTTTATTCTTTATAACAGTTTCCACAATTTTTCCTGGCACTGAAGTCAGGCTCACTGGTCTATAGTTTCCCGGATCACCTCTGTATCCCTTTTTAAATATAGGGGTTACATTGGCTATCTTCCAATCTTCAGGTACATCAAATAATTTTAATGGTTACAAATTCTTACTAATAGTTCTGAAATTTCATTTTTTAGTTGTTTCAGAACTCTGGGGTGCATACCATTCCGTCCAGGTGATTTACTACTCTTCAGTTGTCAATCGGCCTACCACATCTTCCAGGTTCACCGTGATTTGGTTCAGTTGATCAGAATCACCACCCATGAAAATCATCCCCAGACTGAGTATCTCTCCAACATCCTCTTCAGTAAACACTGAAGCAAAGAAATAGTTTATTATTTCCACGATAGCCTTATCTTCTCTAAGTGCCCCTTTAACCCCTTTGATCATTCATTGGTCCAACCAACTTCCTTGCAGGCTTTCTGCTTCGGATATATTTTAAAAAGTTTTTATTGTGAGATTTTGCCTCTATGGCCAACTTCTTTTCAAATTTTCTCTTAGCCTGTCTTATGTCTTACATTTAACTTGTCAATGCTTATGCTTATGCTTTATCCTATTTTCTTCTGAAGGATCCTTCTTCCAATTTTTGAATGAAGATCTTTTGGCTAAAATAGCTTCTTTCATCTCACCTTTTAACCATGCTGGTAATCCTTTTGCCCTACTTCCACTTTTCTTAATGCATGGAATACAGGGGTAGTTTGGAATCATTTTGCTCTATCTGCTTTTTATTTAAAGGTACTTGAGCTACTCTAGCATTTGTTACAACCTCTATTTTGGAATGCCTTAACTTCCCCGTTTTGTTGGTATCCTTCAAAGATTCATCATTCCAAACCATGTGCTTCTGAGCGACTGGACGCTAAGAAAGGTGGCAATAAGCTTCAGTTGCATTGAGGTGAATCCTAACAGAGTCAGTCTTGAGACCAGACTAAGATGTAAAAATACATTGAAGCAGTTTTTGTGCAGAGCAGGAGAATGGATCTAGTTTCTTTCCTTAACATCAGAAAGCAAACTTCCTCCACTTGAAGCCATATGACCACCTAGTGGAATCTTTCCTAGAAATCAGAAGAACATTAGTCATAGGCAGCTTCAGGAAATCTAATATTATCCTCTTAACATTCATGCTGTGAGGGCTACAGGCCTGATTTAAGATGGAGTAATGTTTCCTGGTTTTGCATGATGAGTGCTGGGGGATTTCCCCACCCGGACTGGTTTCCTGATAGATAACGCCTGTAGGAACCAAACCTGTCTTTGCCAATAGAGACCTATGAAAATCATAGTCCCCCTGATCTCTTCCAAGTTTTATTTATCAAGTTTTCTATACTGTCATTAAGACAAGCCATCACAATGGTTTACAAATTATAAAATACATAGAATACATAGAATAAAACATACAGTAGTAATAAACAGTAGGCATTTAAACTAATTTCTAGTTTTCACCCTCTCCTCAAAACAAAACTGAGGAATCTTCTTGTTCAGAGGAAATGCAGACAGATCCATCAAAGGTGAACAACATGAAATTATCTGGTTTGCAACCCATTTTGAAGGACCACGCACATGGTTCTAGGTACTGCCTCATTTTGTTTGCTAGAACATTCTCCTTGCCTGGTAGATGTGCTCTGAAGGTCATCTGACGCCTCCCAACACATGGCTACCTGACTAGATTAGGCCAACTGATCTCTGAAAGACTCCTAGTTCCAGAAAACGTATTTTGTGAAGGTTTTCCCTGAACAGACCATATGCCTTGGGTGTGCAGCCCCTCTACATAAGCTCCCTATTACAGGTTTGAAGCATCCATGATTCCTTTCTTCCTTGAATCATTTTCCCCTTCCCTTATTCTTGGAGACAATCTCCATGCCAATAACCCTTCTAAACTCCTATACCTCAAAACTCCTTGTCTTGACCTCCAGCTCTCTTCTCTACTGCCCCTACTCCCTAGCACGGCCAGTGCCCTGATCTAGTCTTTTCTTCATAATTACTGTTTCTCAGACTTCTCCACCTCAGTTCTTCTCCTCTTGGACCATCATCTGATAACTTCCACACTAAACCATCTTCCTCCCACAGCCTCATCCAGTCCCTACCAACACAATTAGGAATCTCCAGGCTATTGACCCTTGTATCCTCTCCACTACTGTCTCATCTCTCCTCTCCTCCACTACACTGAGTCAGTTCACAGGGTAGTTTCTTCTTGTAACACTTTTCTCACCTCTGCTTTAGACTTTTCTTGCCGTAGCTGTTAAGACAATTGGTGCTGAATTCACCTGTGCAGAAAACAGGAGCTACTGGAATGGGAGTTACTGAAACCTCTGGAACTGGATCGTCCTAAATTGGAGGGGCTAAAATTGCTGGAACTGGAAACCACGTGATCTGATGAGTGGGTGAGATGCATCTTTGTCCTGCTCCCAGTCCCTACCTCCGTACCTTGACCTGCTTCGGCGGATTGTGAGACTTCATGGCAGCCAAATCCAACTTGGGAACCTCACAACAGTGCCTGGACCATTTTTTCATTTGGGGAGGCTCTGAAATGTCTGTGAAACCGGAGCGCAGGGAGAAACGACTTGCAGCAGTGGACTGCGAGCATGGAATTAGATACATAAAGCTTTGCTACAGGCAAAGGAGGAGCTCGCTAAACAAATCATAGTACTGGAATCTATTGTAGATAATCTAGAAAACAGATCATGTAGAAATAACCTCAGGTTTGTGGGATTCCCAGAATTCTTATCTGAGCACACATATGGAGCGCATATGGAGAAAGAGTGAGTTTTTCATGGATGAAATATGCCAAACTTGACCACTGTTCAGTTAAATTGGCAAAATAGGCCATTGCATTTTCAAAAGGTCTGGGAAGGTGTACACACTAGTCCCCTTCATAAGGTGCCAGGTCCCGAAGGGCTCAGTGCAGACTTTTATAGGATTCTGTGTTATGATCTGTGGGTTGGTGGACCCTTGGCCCGACGCGCAAGTTGTTACAGCCTGTGGGGAGGAGCCCCATAGGTCCGCGCTGTCAGGAGGCGGGATACCGGCATGGCGGCAAGCTCTTGGCACAGCGATGGAGAGGGCCCCAAGGACCAGTAGCTAATCCCCGCAAGGTGGTAGGCTGTAGGAGGTTCTCTGGAAGGTCAGCCCCAAGGGGCACAGCTGCAGCGTGATGGATGTAGCTAGGAACGTAGACCACCCACGGTGTGGGGTAGTCCAGTCCTGACCTAAGCAGCTGATGAAGGTAGAAACATAGAAGTGACGGCAGAAGACGACCAAATGGCCCATCCAGTCTGCCCAGCAAGCTTTCACACCTATTTGTTTTGATACATATCTGTTACTCTTGGCCCTTATAAGTAACATTTTGGTTCCAATTCCCTTCCACCCCCACCATCGATGCAGACAGCAGTGCTGGGGCTGCATCTAAGTGAAGTATCTAGCTAATTGGTTTGGGGTAGTAACTGCCATAATAAGCAAGCTACTCCCACGCTTGTTTACCCTGCCTGTGCAATTCAGTCCTTGTTGGTTGTCTGAATATAAATCCTCTTTACTTCATTCCTCCCTGCCATTGAAGCAGTGAGCTGCACTGGATATGTATTCCAAGTGAAGTATCAGGCTTAATTGATTCGGGGTAGTAATCGCCGTAACAAGGAAGCTACACCCATGCTTATTTGTTTACCCAGACTATGTAATTCGTTTCTTGTTGGTTGTTGTCTGAATATAAATCATCTTTTCTTCATTCTCCCTGCCGTTGAAGCAGAGAGCTATGCTGGATATGCATTGAAATGAAGTATCAGGCTTATTTGGTTTGGGGTAGTAACCGCCGTAACAAGCAAGCTACTCCCCTGCTTTTTTGTGGATGCAAATCCTTTTTCCACATTTCCTCTTGCCGTTGAAGCATAGAACAATGTTGGAGTCGCATTAATTGTGTGTATGTTTATTGAATAAGGATATTAATCTCCAGGTAGTAGCCGTCATTCCCGCAAGCAAGCCACCCACGTGCCTCGTCTCTTCATTCACATCCTCTAGACTTTATGGATCCACAGTGTTTATCCCACGCCCCTTTGAAATCCTTCACAGTTTTGGTTTCACCACTTCCTCCGGAAGGGTGTTCCAGGCATCCACCACCCTCTCCCATGAAGAAACTTCCTGACATTGGTTCTGAGTCTTCCTCCCTGGAGTTTTAAATCATGACCCCTGGTTCTGCTTATTCTTTTGCAACGGAACAGGTTTGTCGTCTTTGGATCATTAAAACCTTTCAAGTATCTGAAGGTTTGAATCACATCACCCCTACTCCTCCTTTCCTCCAGGGTGTACATATTAAGATTCTTCAATCTCTCCTCATAAGTCATTCGATGAAGACCCTCCACCTTTTTGGTCGCCCTCCTCTGGACCGCCTCCATCCTGTCTCTGTCCCTTCGGAGATACGGTCTCCAGAACTGAAAACAGTACTCCAGGTGAGGCCTCACCAAGGACCTGTAATAAGGGGATTATCACTTCCCTTTTCTTACTCAATATTCCTCTCTCTATGCAGCCCAGCATTCTTCTGGCTTTAGCTATCGCCTTGTCACATTGTTTCGCCGACTTCAGATCATTAAAGACTATCACCCCAAGGTCTCTCTCCTGCTCTGTACATATCAGCCCTTCTCCCTCCATCGAATACAGTTCTTTCGGATTTCCACACCCCATATGCATGACTCTGCACTTCTTGGCATTGAATCTCAGCTGCCATATCTTTGACCACTCTTCCAGCTTCCTTAAATCCTGTCTCATTCTCTCTATTCCTTCCGGCGTGTCCACTCTGTTGCAGATCTTAGTGTCATCCGCAAAAAGACAAACCTTACGTTCTATCCCATCTGCAATGTCGCGCGGAGGTGTTGCCAGAGACGAAGCAGGAGCTGGACCGAGCAACAGAACAGGTGACAGACAGGAACAAGCTGGGATCCAGACCCAAGGAGCGGGACAGGACTAGGTTGATCTCTAGTATAAGCGCAGCCCGAGGAGCGGGCATGCGCTGCCAGTCTATAGATGCGGATGCAGGCACAGCCACGAGGAGGCCCGACGAGGAACTCACGGGTACTGCGAGTCTGGAGGAGATTCAATAGCTGGAGCCAGCAGGATTTAACCAAGAGGTGCAAGGCCAACCCGAGGAGCGGGGTAGGCCAGGGAACATGTCCTCAAGGAAGCGCACACTGACCCCCGAGGAGTGGGTGCCAGACAGGGTCCAAGAAGGCAGCAGCAGACGTCTCAGGGATCTGCAGGAGATGAGTTCAAAAATGGAACTTGTTGCCAAGTCGGTATGCTGGGGGCGCCGGTGGAGCTTAAATATGAGAAGCTGATGTCATCACAGCGGGACGCCCCCGAGGTTCTCGAAGAAGCTTCAAAGGCGGGGTCTGTGATGCGTGCGTGAGCCTAGGAAGGCCAGTCGGAGCAGGGAGCGTCGGCGTCCATGCCGCCGAGTAAAGTCCCACGGAACACGGCAATACAGACAGACCTATGCAACGAGCAGCCCCGGGGAGGGCAGGAGAGCAGTGCAGGATGTAAGTACTTGCGGTCGCAGCCATCTGCGACCGACAGGCATAACATTTTGAAAGGGGAAATACGTAATACGTTGTGAAATTTCTTTGCTGAGGCTCTTTGTACAGGTGCATTTCCAAAAGAAGACAAGAAGCTTATATTACGGTTCTTCTCAAGGGTGGCAAGGACTCCTCCTCTCCAGTCTCATATAGACCCATATCACACTAGAACTTTGATCTCAAACGTTTTGCAAAAATTCTAGCTAACAGACTCAATGCAGTGCTTCCCACCTTAATCTCTCATAATCAAGCAGGGATTGTGAAGGGGAGAACAGCAGGTAAACATATTGTGAGACTGTGGGTAGCTCTGCTACAAAGTAGATTTTAACAGACTCAGGCCTTACTGGTGGGATTTGATGCCAAAAAGGCATCTGACCGGGTGTCATGGGATTATTTGTTTTCTGTATTGTGCAGGTAAGGATTTATGGGCGATATAATGCACAATATCTCATTGCTTTACCAAGAGCCTTGGTTCCATCGTTTTAGCAAATGGATTTGTCCCAAGAATTTGAATTAAAGCGGGGCATGAGGCAAGGGTGCCTGCTATCCCCACTTTTATACATACTTACCTAGACCCTCTCTTACGAAAAGTTGATGAGTGCGTATTTACTGGGGTTTCAATTAGGTAAAGAACACTTTAAAATGGCAGCATTTGCAGATGTTTTGTTTTTTTTGACTGAACCTATTAGCTCATTACAAAGGGTGCTGGATTTGCAAGTTCATTATGTCAGGATCTCAAGGTTAAAAATAAATCTCGACAAATCAGAAACTTTTGATGCACTGGGAACTTTAAAGTCAATCTGGCAGGATTAGTTCCCCTCCGCTGGGTTGATACTAAGATGAAGTATCTAGGGGTAAAGGTCCCGGTGGACATTCAGAACATATACAATAGTAATATTCTTCCACTGTTAGCGAAAACCAAACAAAAACTGTCTGATTGGGCTCTCTTCCCCTTCCTATATCGGGCAAGATCCAGTTGTTTAAGATGATGGAACTGCCTAGGTGGGTCTACGTTCTACAAATGTTACTGGTGTGGATTTAAAAGAAGCATATTGTGGATCTGCATAGGGTATTGGTGAAATTTTTGTGGGGGAATAAACGAGCTCGATTAAGCTTGCACAAGATGATGTTGCCACTGCATATGGGGAGGTTGGGTTGTCCTAACCTGCACATTTACAATCTAGCATGTTTATTAAGGCATGTAAAAGACTGGCTTTTTGGGACTGCTGTCTACTCTCCCACCAGCTTCCTGAAAGTGGAGTAAACTGTTTCAACTGGGTAACCAGTTGCATGCTCGGACACCTGATTTGCTTGAGTTTGCTCACAGTAATTTAATTCTTATCGCTTGTCGCCTTGCATGGAGGCTGCTTTGTACCAAGCTAAAGACATCCTGGGAGATCTCCCCTTTTCTCTCCATAATCGGACACCCAAGGTTCACGTCAGGCATGGAGAATTCGATATTTTCTCACTGGATCCTTAAAGGTTTCGCAACTGGTACATGTGGAGAGTGGCCTTTTCCGATCCTTCGCAGACTCGCAAACAGAATTTGTTTTACCACACAAAGAATTCTAAGCTATTTGCAAGTGATATATTTCATCAAGTATGACCTTTCTAAGTGTATGAACTTGAGCTGTGATCAAAGGTTGGAACACTTCCTTCTCCGTGGGTCAACAACGGATCAAGTGTGCCTCTTTGCTGAAGACAATTATGGACATTGACACTTGATAATTTGCAAGATTTAGTATCTCTTTGGAACCAAGAACTGGATGCCCCAGTCTTGTCAAGTGCTGAAAGCTTGTTTTGAAAATTCAATCCTAGTTTCTGAGAATGCCATACTGATAGAGCAACTTTGTTCCACTGTTTCTGGGCTTGTGCAGTAGTTCACTTATTTTGGATGGACATTTTATGTTATCTAAAGAGGCAGCTTGGTCGGTCTATTCCGAAGTCTTCTTTCATCTGCTTGTACGACTATGGCCTTCCCAGGATTATCAAATCACAGTGGATGTTGCTACGAAAGGTGTTCTTACTGGCCAAGAAAACAATCCTAATGCAATGGCTAACAGGAGAGAAGCCCTCGTTTTTATAATGGAAATTAAAGCTACATAATTTAGTGGTGGTTGAGCAAATATCTGCCAGGAACTTTTCTTCTCACAGTAAATATGATTTCTTTTTGGAGACATGAAAGCCTTTTATATCATGTCTTTGAATCTTAAAGCTCATAGTGTGTTATTCTCTTTGTCCTAATGGAGAATAGTTGGGCCCTTTGGGCAACAGGAATACTGCAGGGCAGCTGGTTTGTCTGTTTAGAAGTTTTTCCCTCAAACATGAATATTGGATCTGTGCATTAATAAATGTGTATAGAGAGATAGGTAGATAATAGGTGTCTGCTGTCCAGTAAGGAATATGGATAATAGCTAAGAAGGGAAGGGGAAGGGAGGGATAGAAAAGGGGGAATATATGCCTATGTTTCTGTAAGAAATATTTTTTTTTTGTAATTGTCATGATGGAAAATTCTAAATAAAGGTTTGGAAAAAAATGGCTAGAGCTGGAGTTATCTATGCAGGAACTGAAGCTGCTAGAACCAGAGTAGCTAGAAATAGAGATAGAATCTCTGGAACAGCTGGGGTTGGAACAGCTTGAAATCGAGCTGCTGAAGCCAAAGTCAGATGTGGTAGAACTGAACACACTGATACAGTGACTAGAGCTGAAGTGTGACAAAAACCACAATCTTCTGCAGTTTCCATATTAGTCAGAAAACATACAGTTCCAAACCAGTCCAACAAATCCAGATGGATGAAACAGCTTTTACAGAACTATTTGTGCTTGGACAAGAGGGCTGTTAAACCATACAAACAGCAGCGTTGCTCATGAAGCAGAAACCCTAGATCCACTCTCCTGGTTTCTTCATAAATTAAATCCAAAATCAAGGCTCCCAGTAGCAGAGGAATTATTACTATACTGACAAGATTCTTTCAACACTGCAAAACTCTAACATGACAAATCTTGGACAGATATGGGTTGAAATCATGAAATATCAGACCATGCTGTGGAGTCCATTTGACCAGAGCTTGATTTGATAGCATAGTCGGCTAAAGGTGTGACTTCAAAACCAAGAGTGGGCAGTCACACCTGATGGATTTTGACTGGAGCAAGGGCAAGTCTTCTTCTGTCTGTGAGGGATGCCTTCCACTTCGATTGAGCCCTAAGGTACTGGTAGCTGGTGAGAAGTATGCCTGAACAGAAAACCAACATGGAGAAGGAAATCCCCAGAAGCCTCTGCTTTTCTTTAGCCTGCCTAGGCTGAATGGACTGAGTGACTTTCTGAGCATGACTTACAGAATGTCCCAGGATATCTGTAGGGGCAGGCAAGCTGGCACCAGACATGTGATGCCTATTTTTAGGGTCACAAAGGAGAAACCAAAGGGGAGCTTCAGGCACTATTCTCAGGAGTTTGTAATCAACACAGCTACAGACGTGTTGATTATCTTGACCAGTAAAGATTTTAACAGAACAAAGAACTATCGACAGCCATGGTAAATGGGCTACAAGTCCTGGATAAACTAATCAGGGATAGTTAGGGATGATCTAATCATGCATTTGACATCACAACTTATGTAAATGATTCTTTGGGCAGTCACGCAATTCTAGAAGCTTCCACAATATTATATGTTATCTATAAAAGAAGGATCACTTCCTGTATATGATGAGATGCTGGTCAGTTTGTCAGTCAAAGGGCATTCAGTACCCAGCATCTCCCGAGAACACTTATACTGATTAATAAAAAGAAATTATACTTTCTACTGAGTCTAAGCGTTCTTGTATCCCTGGCTATAAGCATAGAGTGTGCTTTACACTGGCAAGACTTGAACAGGAACAGAAAACACAAAGCACAATTAAGGCAATGTAGAACCCAAACCCAGAGACATGAAGACGCCCCCCGAAAAGGGTAAGGCCATTGCAGGGGAAATAGATACACAAAGCAAGCAAAGACCAAACAGGAACACAGGATACACAAAGCATCTAGAACCAAACAAATGCTGGATACACAAAGCAATCTAGGAGTAAACAGGAACATGAAACATAGGTCAAAATATAGGACCATCTCTAGGACCAAGCTCTGGGAAAATGCAGACTGTGAGCTAGGCAGGAACAAGATGGCCACTAACAGAAAGGTGTGGGCTACACAGCTGTGAGGACTAACCAGATAGCCTAAGGGGCACACCAAGACCCTCTGCTGGTGGGAGGCAGAACTGCCCAATAGGGACTCATATCACATCTGCTAAACCTCTGTCCAGGCACCATTTATGAAGTTCTAGGACTTAACTCAGTTTGTCCACTAGGATGTTGTCTTTGTAGGCCAGATATACGGCTCTTAGAATCATTCCTTGAGAAATGGGCCCAGGTCCATATTCTAACAATCTCCCAACACAAGAGGTAAGATCTTTTTCCCTCCCTGTTTATTTATGCAGAGTATGGCCACTTGAATGTCAATGTAAATTAGTACAATTCTGCTGGCCAACTGATCTTGGAAAATATTTAGAATGTTTCAGATTGCTCTTAACTCTAAGATATAAGTGATAACATTTCTCCTGAGCAGACCAATAGAACTGGGTGTGGAACCCCTGTATATCAGCTTCCTAGCCCAGGTTGGACACATTTATTAGGGTAATTTGGATTGATACCCGAAGCCAGATTCTTGACAACACAGCAAATACCTGAACTGTTGAGTAATTTAGATATAGTAACAAAGATCTTGAGTGGCTTATGTCCACTGGGCTTGTGTCATACAGAGATATATCAAGGGAGTGATGTGAACTGTTGATGCAGTTATGTTTAACATATCCAATACAATGTCTGCTTATTCCATCCACTATAGCCACCACATTGATGACCCTTTCTTGTGGAAACAAAGCTTTTGTCAGAGTTGTGTCAGCAGAGCTCCTATAAATTCCAAACGGCAGGCTCAAGTGGGATTCTGGGTATTTTATGATTAACTCCCAACACCCAGATAGTTTGTTTCATTGAGTAAATGGCACCTCCTTCTGAATTGTCCAAATAAGAAAAACACATGCACTCCCAATTTACAAAACTGCACACACAGATAAACATGTTGTGAATATATGTTCTGCCAATGCTAGGCTGAATGGCAGTATGCAATATTGGAAGCGGTGTTCCATATTACAATTCTGAGATATTTCCTGTAGGCTGGAAATACCCCCTATGTGGGAAACAAGCATCCTTTAAATCCAGAGAATACAGTCAGTCTCATTTTTCAAGCATAGGTGCCCAGGAAAACCTTCCTCTACTTTTCTCTGACGAAAAACTTGTTCATGTTTAACAAAATGGTGTCTGTTTTATTTGTGATCAGCAAATACATGGAATAAAATCCTTGCCTTATTTCCACTGATCAATGTAGAGATTACTTACCTGATAATCTCGTTTTCCTTAGTGTATGCAGATGGACTCAGAACAAATGGGTATAGCGTGCTCGTGCTAGCAGTTGGAGACGGATCTGACGTCAGCACGGGTACATATACCCCGCATGAAGTGCAGCAACTCAGTAATCTTCCTTGCAAAAGCTTTATGGATATATGTGTGACTGACCGATCGATTAAAGAACATGATTACCCTGACCGATTGATAGTAGCTGGAGACCGCCAGTGTTCTCAACCGGAGGGTGTCGACACCCGGCAGGGTGGATGCCCTATATAAGAAAACATGGCTTACCATGAGTCGGTGAATTCCCATATATACCGGCAGCCGGGCGGGATGCTGAGTCCATCTGCATACACTAAGGAAAACGAGATTATCAGGTAAGTAATCTCTACATTTCCTAGCGTGTAGCAGATGGACTCAGAACAAATGGGATGTACAAAAGCTACTCCCGGACTGGGTGGGAGGCTGCCCGAAGTCCATTTAGGATTGCCCTCGCAAATGCTGTGTCCTCCCTAGCCTGGACGTCCAGACGGTAGAATCTGGAGAAAGTATGGAGGGAGGACCACGTTGCCGCTTTACATATCTCTGCCGGCGACAGCATCCTAGTTTCTGCCCAGGAGGCCGCCTGCGCTCTGGTAGAGTGAGCCTTGACCCGTAGAGGTGGTGGTTTTCCTGCTTCTACGTAGGCTGCCTTAATAACTTCTTTGATCCAGCGGGCGATGGTTGCCCGTGAGGCTGCTTCCCCTTGCTTCTTCCCGCTGTGAAGGACGAACAGGTGGTCCGTCTTTCGTACTGCTTCTGACATTTCCAGGTATCTGAACAGCAGCCTGCCAATGTTGAGATGGCGCAGTCTTCGACCTTCTTCGGACTTCTTCAAACCTTCCGTGGTTGGCAAGGATATGGTTTGGTTGAGGTGGAAGTGTGAGACTACTTTGGGTAAGAAGGAAGGAACCGTGCGAAGATGGATAGCCCCTGGAGTGATTCTGAGAAACGGATCGCGGCAGGACAGGGCTTGTAGCTCGGAGATGCGGCGTGCTGAGCATACGGCCAGCATGAACACCATCTTCAAGGTTAACAAACGGAGGGACAGGCCTCGGAGGGGTCTGAAGGCAGGTCCCGCTAGGAATTCCAAGACTAGATTGAGGTTCCACAGGGGCACTGGCCACTTCAGTGGCGGGCGAATGTGTTTGACTCCTTTCAGGAAACGTGAAACGTCTGGGTGTGTGGCAATGCTATTGCCGGAACTCCTGGGGCCGTAGCAGGATAGCGCTGCCACCTGAACCTTGATTGAACTGAGGGACAGACCCTTCTGAAGTCCATCTTGCAGGAAATCCAGAATGATGGGGATTTTAGTGGCATGCGGATTGGTGCTGCGAGTTTCGCACCAGGCTTCAAATACTCTCCAGATCCTTATATAAGTTAGTGATGTGGAGAACTTGCGTGCTCGGAGGAGTGTGTTTATTACCGGCCCCGAGTATCCCCTTTTCTTCAGTCGAGCCCTTTCAATGGCCAGACCGTAAGAGAGAATTGAGCTGGATTCTCGTGGAGGATGGGACCTTGTCTCAGCAGGTCCCTGTGTGGAGGCAGGGGTAGTGGATTCCCTGCCAGCAGTCTTCTCATGTCTGCGTATCAGGATCTTCTTGGCCAGTCCGTGGCCACTAGAAGAACTAGGCCTCTGTGCCGCTGAATCTTGTGTATAATGGCGCCCAGCAGGGGCCATGGAGGAAAAGCATATAGCAGAATCCCCTGAGGCCATGGCTGTACTAGAGCGTCGATCCCGTGGGAGAGAGGATCTCGTCTGCGACTGAAGTATCTGGGTACTTGAGCATTGGACCTGTCCGCTAGTAGGTCCATGCCCGGAGTCCCCCACTGATCCACAATCATCTGGAAAGCTATGGGCAACAGCTGCCATTCCCCCAGGTTTAGGCTTTCTCTGCTGAGGAAGTCTGCCATGGTGTTGTCCATCCCGGCAATGTGGACGGCGGAGATGTCCTGAAGATTCGCTTCCGCCCAAGCCATCAGGGGGGCTATTTCTAAGGATACCTGTCGGCTTCTGGTTCCGCCCTGTCGGTTGATGTATGCCACCGTGGTGGCGTTGTCCGACCACTCTGACTGCTCTGTTTTGAAGTCTGTGGGCAAATCGCAGGCATGCTAACCTGACTGCCCGTGCCTCTAGTCGGTTGATGTTCCACCCCGACTCTTCTCTGTTCCACCACCCCTGGGTGGTTAGCTCTTCGCAGTGGGCTCCCCAGCCGCTCAGGCTGGCATCTGTAGTGAGCAAGGTCCAGGTTGGGGAGGACATCCTTGACCCCCGGCTCATGTGGCCGGGCTGCAGCCATCACCGTAACTGATTCCGTACTCTGGCCGGTAGAGGTAGATGCACGGTGTAGTTCTGTAATCGTGGGTGCCACCGAGATAGGAGGGCGCGCTGTAATGGTCTCATATGGGCCCGTGCCCATGGTATTACTTCCAGAGTGGAGGCCATTAGGCCGAGGACCTGTAGGTAATCCCAAGCTGTGGGCCGAGCAGTGCTTAGCAGATTCTGCAAGCGATCCCGGAGTTTCGATTTCCTCTTGGAGGTCAGGCTGATCTTGTCTTCCTGGGTGTCGAATCGGACACCTAGGTATTCCAGCGACTGAGAAGGCTGTAAGGAACTCTTGTGTATGTTGACTACCCATCCTAGGCTTTCCGGAAGAGATAACTCGGTTGGTTGCCTGGTGGCTCTCCTCCGGTGACTTTGCCCTGATCAGCCAATCGTCTAGGTAGGGATGGACGAGAATGCCTTCCTTCCTGAGTGACATCGCCACCACTACTATTACCTTGGTAAAGGTCCGTGGTGCGGTGGCTAACCCGAAGGGTAGAGCCCGGAACTGAAAGTGCTGACCCAGGACTTTGAAGCGTAAGTAACGCTGGTGATCCCAATGAATTGGGATATGCAAATAGGCCTCTGACAGATCCAGGGATGTGAGATACTCCCCTGGCTGTATTGCACTTCGGACTGACCGTAGAGTTTCCATGCGAAATCCTGGGACCCGTAAGTGCCGGTTGACTGACGAGGTCCAGGACGGGTCTGAAGGTGCCCCCCTTCTTGGGGACAATGAAATAAATGGAGTAATGCCCAGAATTTATGTCCCATGCAGGCACTGGAATTATGGCTTTTAGGGACAGGAGTCTCTCCAAGGTAGCTGCCAGCACCGCCCTCTTGAGGGGTGGACAAGGCGATTCCACAAACTTGTCCGGAGGGAGATGAAGGAAGTCCAGGTAATACCCTTCCCGGACAATGGCGAGGACCCACTGGTCCGAAGTAATCTCGACCCACCTGTGGTAAAATAGGGTTAGCCTGCCCCCTATGGCCTCTTCCCCCAGATGGGTTGGCTGATTCTCATTGTGGGGTGCGGCCGGGACCCGACCCCGAGCCGGTTCCCCTCTTGTTGTGTCTGGTCCGAAAGGACTGGTTCCTGGTCTGAGAACAAGGTGCTTGGTAGCGAGCCCTGTAAGGATTGAAGCGTTGAGAGCTTCTACCTCTGGATGGTCTAGGAAAAGGGCGCTGGGTCCTCCTTGACCTGTCTTCGGGTAGACGGGGTAATGGAGATGCGCCCCATTTATTAGCCAGTTTCTCGAGGTCGCTGCCGAACAGGAGGGATCCCTTAAAGGGCATTCTTGTAAGGCGAGTCTTGGAGGAGGAGTCGGCTGACCAATTTCGTAGCCAGAGGTGTCTTCTGGCTGCCACTGAGGATGACACTCCTTTGGCTGCCGTACGAACTAGGTCGGAGGCAGCGTCAGTGAAGAACGAGAGGGCTGATTCCATTTCTTCTCCCGGGGTGTTGTTCCTGGCTTGTGATAAGCAGGAGCACGTCACCACGGTGCAGCAGGTCGCAATTCGTAGGGACATGGCTGCCACCTCAAAGGCTTGTTTCAGAATGGCGTCCATGCGCCAGTCATGTGCATCCTTGAGGGCCGCCCCTCCCTCCACCGGAATGGTGGTGCGCTTCACAATTGTGCTATGGTGTCTACCATAGGGCACGCCAGCAGCTCTTTGGTTGCCAGGTCTAGGGGGTACATGCTAGACAAAGCCCGACCCCCTTTGAATGAAGCCTCCGGCGCATTCCACTCCAGATCGATTAACTGTTGTACCACTTGTAAAAGGGGAAAATGGGGAGCCGTTTGGCGCAGGCCCTCTAGCAGGGGGTTCATCCTAGGTTCCCCTGGGGTGCCCTGGCCCGGGATAGCCAGCACCGACAGGCATTGAGAGACCAGGTCTGGAAGATCCTCCTTAGGAAAGAAGCGTCTCGTGGTTCAATACGGTTCTATCCCCGAGGGGAGTTCTCCCTCCTCGGGGGATTCGCCATCTTCCTCAGAGTAATCCGAGTCCCCATAAGTGGGGCTTCCGGGTGGCGGGTGGCCGTGCCTAGGTCTTGAGGGTCCCGGGGCAGGGTCATCTGGTACGTATGGGTCCGGTCGGGGATCAGACTGCATCTTGATGAAGGCATGAATCCCCTTAAATAATTCCACCCAGGAGAGTGAAGCAGGTTCTAGCCATAGGGGCCCCAGGTCCATGGGGGTTCCCTGGCTGCTCACCACGGCCTGCTAGGTTCGGGGTGTTCCCTGAGGAACTGGCAGTCAAACTGGGCTGTGACCGGCCCTGGCCTGGAACTCCCAGGGCCTCCTCACAATGGGCACATAGGGAGTCTGCTTCCTTGCTCTGTGTGGCTCTGAGGTGGCATGCTGAGCAGAGGCCTAGAGCTCTTATGCCTGAGTCTGGAGGTGCCGGCTCTGCGGCTGCAGGGGCTCTCATACGCTCCATAGCGTCTGATCCCCTATCAAAGTGCGCCGATCAATGTGCGCCTATGACGCGCGCCTATAAACGTGCTTAGCGTGCGCCTAGTAACGTGCGCCTATCAGCATGCACTTACAATGCGCGTAGCAATGTGCACCTATCATATGCGCCCGTCGCCCCGCGTAGCTCGAGGTGGCGAACCAGGGCGGATGGCGACGGCGAGTAGGCAGGCAAAATGGCGACCTCCTTGGCGGGCTGCCACATAGGCAGACCCTGCTAATCCTTGCTCTTCGGAGACCAGTAAAGATGTACGCCTTACCTGATCTTCGGCGCTTCCCGGCTGCGACCCGGGCGGGTTCCGGCTGCGGGCGGAGAGGGTAAGTACCGTCACCGCCGCGGTCGAGGAAGTGCACCTGCTGCCTCTATGCCACGCCCGAACTCATCTCGCTCGGGGGCTAAGTCCTCACCGGGACCGAGGCTGCCTCTATGCCGCGCCCGAGCCCTTCTCACTCGGGGGCTAGGTCCCTGCCGCGATCCGGCCACCGGACCGAGGCGCTTACCTCCGAGGGACCACGGAAATCACCTCGGGAAACTCAACTGAGGGAGGGACGCTAGGGTATCCTGCAGGAGTGCAGGGCTAGTCTTCAGGTAGGATTTCTGCAAAGAATTTAGTCGATATAATTTGGAAAAACACTCAGCGAGCGTAAGGTAGCTCCAAACTGCTTTGGAGACGGAAATTCCTGAGTTGCTGCACTTCCTGCGGGGTATATGTACCCGTGCTGACGTCAGATCCGTCTCCAACTGCTAGCACGAGCACGCTATACCCATTTGTTCTGAGTCCATCTGCTACACGCTAGGAAAACAGGCTTTACTGCTTTGGCCTCTAAGAGGGAGGAGAGTTCCTTGAGCAGCAGTTGGATACCGAGAAATAGACCAAACTCTTCTTCGTGTGCAATCTGGTCCAATGGAAAAAGTCTGTAGCTGTTCCAAATTATACTGAGAATCCAGCTGTTTAAGGTTACTCTGGACCAACAGTTTATATAACATCTTCACCTTTCTCCTACAGGTAGATTTTCCATAATGGATAATGAAACACTTCTTGAATCCAATCAAAATCCTGTCCCAGGTTTTGACTTGAAAGCAGACTGTGGATTAGGCATCTGCTCTTTGGTACGAGAGCGAATGTCTCTCCTTTGTGCCCCATTTGAACACCCCAAATCAGGGCTTCCCAAACCTGTCCTGGGGATCCCACAGCCAATCGGGATTTCAGGATATCTACAATGAATATACACAAGATAAATTTGCATATACTGAGACTCCATAATATGCAAATTTCTCTGTATGGCCATCCGTCCAATTAATTTAGCATTATAATTCTCATCACTTCCTTAGCGATACCCTGTATTTAGCCATCCTTTCTTGAATTCAGATACAATTTTTATCTCCACCATTTCCACTGAGAGGTTGTTTCACACATCCACCACCCTTCTCAATCTCATCTCATGACCCCTCGTTCTAGAGCCTCCTTTCCATTGAAAAATGCTCACTTCCTGTGCATGGAAACCTTGATATTTGAATGTCTCTTATCATATCTCCCCTTTCCTCTAGGATGTACATGTTTAGATCTTTAAGTCTATCCCCATATGTTTAGAACGAAGACCACTGATCATTTTAGTAGCCACCCTCTAGTCCAACTCCATCCTGTTTATATCCTTTTGAAGGTACGATCTCCAGAACTGTACACAATATTCCACGTGAGATCGCACCAGGGACCAATTCAGGGGCAATAACATCTCTCTTTTTCTGCTGACCATTCCTCTCCCTATACAGCCAAGCATCTTTCTGGCTTTTATCGTAGCTTTATCCATCTGTTTGGCCACCTTAAGATCATCAGATACAATAATCCTCAGATCCTGCTCTTACTTTATGCTTAGAAAAATTTCACCTCCAATACTGTATCTTTCCCTTGGGTTTTTGCATCCTAAATACATTACTCTGCATTTTTTAGAATGAAATCTTATCTGCCAGAACTTAGACCATTCTTTGAGCTTTGCTAAATTCCTCCTCATGTTTTCTACTCCTTTCTGGCTGTCCAACCTGTTATAGATTTTGGTTTCATCAGCAAAAAGACAAACCTTTCCCAACAACCCTTTTGTTATGTTGCTCACAAAAAGGACTGATCCCTGAAGCACACCGCTATTAACAATCCCCTCCTCAGAGAAAATTCCATTTACTATTACCCTATGTCACCTCCCACTCAGCCAGTTTCTAACCCAGTCAGTCACTCTAGGATCCACACTAAGGGCACACAATTTATTTATAAGTCTTCTGTGCGGAACTGTGTCAAAGACCTTGCTGAAGTCCAAGTACACTACATCTAGCACTCTCCCTTGATCCCAACACTCTGATCACCCAATCAAATAAATTTATCATATTTGTCTGACAAGATTTACCTTTGGAAAAACCATGCTCCCTCGGATCTTACAATCCACTGGATTCCAAAGATAGCACTATCCTCTGTTTTAGCAGAGATTCCATTAGTTTGCTCACCACAGAGGTCAGACTAACTGGCCTATAGTTCCCAATCTCCTCCTTGCTTCCTCTTTTATGAATAGGAACCACATCCACCCTTTTCAAGTCCTATGGAACTACTCCAGACTCTAAAGATCCATTGAAAAGGTCAGCCAGTGGAGTTGCCAGGACATCTTTAAGTTCCCTTAGTACCCTCAGATGTATCCCATCCAGCCCCATTGCCTTATCTACCTTTAGTTAGCTTTTCACAAACACACTGTTCTGAAAATTGACTGAGGTATGGTGTGCTCTCTGCTGAGTTGTCTATCCACAGGGCAGCTACTACATTGGTCAATAGTCTTAGTCATAAATCATATGGGGATAGACAAGATCTAAACATGCAAATTCTAGAGGAAAGGGAATGTATAAAAGGGACAATAAAATACCTCGAAGAAATAAATGCACAGGAGGCAGACTCAATGGAAAGGAGGCTCTGATGAGTGTGAAAAGATATAGACTCAGAAGTAATCTAGGGAAATATTTCTTTACAGAAAGGGTGGTGGATGCATGGAACAACCTATATGTAGAGAGAAGGACTGTATCAGAAAACATGAAGACACAGGACAAGAACAGAAGATCTCTGAAAGATAAGAAAGCAGAGTGGCTTACCTGTAACAGATGTTCTCCCAGGACAGCCAGATGTTAGTCCTCACATATGGGTGACATCAGGATGGAGCCCAATCACAGAACACTTTTGTCAAAGTTTCTAGAACTTTGACTGGCACACTGAGCATGCCCAGCATGCCACCAACCCTGCATCCAGCAGGGGTCCCCCTTCAGTCTCGTTTGTAGCAAAAAGTATAAGCGAAAAATAAAATAAAACGTAAGCGAACCCAACTCCGCAGGGTGGCAGGCAGGTTTCGTGAGGACTAACATCCTGCGTCCTGGGAGAACACCTGTTACAGGTAAGCCACTCTGCTTTCTTTCAGGACAAGCAAGATGGTAGTCCTCACATATGGGTGAATAGCGAGCTACAGGATGCCCGAGTAAAGTGAACCAAAAGCACCCGACGTGCAACAGGCACAACAGGGGTGGTTTGGGGTATGAAGGCAGCCTGAGTTTCACAGTGGGACACAGGAAGGAAGTTGGGTTATTAAGCTGGAAACAAATTACGCAGGACAGACTGGCCAAAGATGGAATCCTGCCTGCCAGCCTTGTCGAGACAGTAATGAGCTGCAAATGTGTGGAGAGAGCTCCATGTGGCAGCTCTGCAGATGTCTGCAAGAGGTACAGAATGGAGGCGTGCTACTGACGTTGCCATGGCTCTTACTGAATGCGCTTTCCCACGTCCTTGTAATGGAAGGCCTGCTTGTTGGTAGCAGAAGGTAATACAGTCCCGCCAGCCAGGTGGACAGGGTCTGCTTGCTCATCGGAACTCCCAGTTTGGTTTTATCGAAGGAGACAAACAGTTGGGTGGACTTCCTATGGGCTGCAGTGCGATTCAAATAAAAAGCAGGCGCAAGTTTAGAGTCCAAGGAATGCAGAGCCTGCTCACCTGGGTGTGAGTGGGGTTTCGGAAAAAATGTGGGTAGTATTATGGATTGATTTAAGTGGAAATCAGATACTACCTTTGGGAAAAATTTAGGGTGAGTGCGTAGTACTACACGATCGTGGAGAAGTTTTGTGTAAGGTGGGTATGTTACAAGTGCCTGAAGCTCACTGACTCTGTGAGCTGATGTCAAAGCAAGTAGAAAGAGCACTTTCCAATTGAGATGACGTAGCTCACAGGAGTGCAGGGGCTCGAACGGAGGTCGCATGAGCCGTGCTAGCACAACATTGAGGTACCATGCCGAAACCAGAGGATGCAGTGGAGGCTTCAGTTGTAGCAAGCTTCTCATAAAGTGCCCCACAAGGGGTTGCACCGAGATTGGGGCATCTCCTATGCCTTTGTGGTAAATGGCTATGGCAATGACATGCACTCGGAAGGAGGAAGTTTGTAGACCAGACTCCGAAAGCTACCAGAGGTAGTCCAGGAACTTTGTTGTGGGGCAGGAAAAGGGGTCTATTTCCTTTGTCGTGCACCACAAGGAAAATCTTTTCCATTTGGAACGATACGATTTCAGAGTAGAAGGCTTTCGTGAAGCTACGAGGACCTGGGACACATTGTCGGAAAGGTTGAGGGATTGCAGTATCAACCTTTTACATCAATGCTGTCAAAGACAGGGAGTGGAGGTTCAGATGAAGCAATAGTCAGTATTTCTGCATTATCAGAGTTGGGTCGGTGCCCAGGCAAATTGGTCGCTGGAATGAGAGGTCGCGCAGGATGGGAAACCAAACCTGACGTGGCCAATAAGGGGCTATGAGGATCATTGAGCCCTGGTCGTGTCGTAACTTCACGAGAGTCTTGCTGATGAGTGGAAGTGGAGGGTAGGCATACAGAAGACCCTCTGTCCACGAGTGGGAGAAGGCATCCCTCAGTGGTGTCTTGCGGCTGCGATGTAGAGTAGAAGTTGTCCACTTTGCGGTTGTGAATTGACGCAAAGAGGTCTATGTGCGGGTGGCCCCACTGGTGGAAAATTTTGTTCACTACAGTTGGATCCAGGGACCATTTGTGGGGATAAAAGGTCCGGCTGAGACTGTCTGCCACCACATTGTCCACGCCTGCCAGATAGGTTGCTCTCAGTAGCATGGAATGGGAGAGAGTCCAGGCCCAGATCTGCGCCGCCTCCTGGAATATTAGGTAAGATCCTGTGTCCCCTTGCTTGTTGAAGTACCACATTGCTACCTGGTTGTTTCAATTAGGATTACCTTGTTGGAAAGGCAATCCTGGAAAGCAAATAGAGCGTATCATATTGCTCTGAGTTCCAGAAAATTTATCTGGTGCTTTGATTCTGCTGTAGTCCAGGTTCCCTGGGTTTGCAGGTTGTTGACATGGGCTCCCCAACCGAGGTTGGAGGCATCTGAGGTTCTGGAGATTGAAAGGGTAGTCCTATCAGAAGATTGGACTCCTGTATCCACCAAGCTAGTGAGAGACGAAGCTGGCTGGTGACGTGGACCAGGTGGGACATAGATTGAGATGATTGGGACCATTGGGACTTTAAAGTCCATTGTGTTACTCTCATGGCTAGACGAGTCATTGGGGTAATGTAGACCATCTTCAGCATGTTACTTAGTAAGGTTAGTAGATGGCGAGCTGTCGTGATTCGGCGAGACTTTACTGCTTTGGCCAAGGATGATAATGTGCGCGCTCGGTCCCTTGGGAGGAATGTTTTGGCTTGTATGGTGTTTAAAGCTGCTCCGATGAAGGAGAGGGCATGTGATGGAGTCAGATTTGACTTGGGATAGTTTATGAGAAACCCCAAGGACTGTAGTAGCTGTAGGGTGAGATGGAGGGAGTGAAGTACTACCTCCTTGGATGGACCTCCAAGTAGCCAATCGTCTAGATACAGATAGACGTGGATGCTTTGTCTTATGTAAGCCGCTACTACTGCTAGGTATTTCATGAACACACGAGGTGATGACACTAGGCCGAACGGTAGCACTTGGTATTGGAAATGCCAGTGACAGACTAAGAATCTGAGGTATTTTCGAAGTGGAGGGGTTATTGCTATATGGGCATATGCTTCTTGAAGATCTAGAGAGCAAAGCCAATCTCCCCTTTGGAGGAGAGGGAGCATGGAGCCCAAGGTTACCATCCTGAACTTTTCCTTGCGTAGATATTTGTTCAGGGCATGAAGATCCAATATAGGACGAATGCTGCCTGACTTTTTCGGAATTAGAAAATATCGGGAGAAGAATCCTTTCCCATGCTGCAGACTGGGAACTGGTTCTATGGCACTGGATTGGAGGTGGTTTGAAAGTTCCTCCTCGAGAAGTGGAGAATGATCGGATAAACTCCACAGTGGACGAGGTGGAGAGTCTGATGGTAGTGAGAGGAAATTTAGATGGTAACCTTGGGCAATCACAGAAAGGACCAATTGGTCCGTTGTGATTGTGTGCCATATGTTTGCAAAGAGGCACAAGCGGCCTCCTATTAAGAAATGTTGCTGGAGGCAGAGGTTGACTGTTGCTCTCTAGAAGGGAGCCAAAACCCCGATGCAGGACCAGTCTGCGGAGCTGGTTAGGTTTTTGGAGCCCTGTGCTGACGAGGTTGACCTTTTTGATAGGGCCTGGTTGGACGAGTCCGGGATGGAGGAGGGTAATACCTACGGGTTTTATAGGTTAGCCTCCTGGGATCCCTTCTGAACTGCCATTTGATAGTGGATGAAAAGTCAGAGGGAACAGCAGATAGTTGGCGTAATGTCTCATGATGGTCTTTGAGTTGCACAACTGTTTCTTGGATTTTCTCTCCAAATTAGTTGTCCCCTGTGCTGGGAAGGTCTGCCAACCTGTCTTGGACTTCTTGATGCAAGTCTGAAGATTTTAGCCATGCCCATCTTCTGGCTCTTATGCCTGCTGCTGACACTCTGGAGGCAGCCTCAAATATGTCATAGGCAGCTCTGACCTCGTGTTTTCCAGCATCAAGGCCCTTCTGGAGGATGGAATTCAGACCTTCTTGAAACTCCTCTGGTAGGGATTCGGAGAAATCTTGCACCTGCTTCCAAAGGTTTCTGGAGTACTATGTCATGTATAGCTGGTAGGATGCTATACGTGCCATCAACATAGACCCCTGGAACACTGTGTCTAAAGGCATCCAAAGATTTCTGTTCCTTGCCAGGAGGGCAGAAGAATGAGGGCGGAGTCTCTTTGCTTTCTTCTGAGAGGATTCAACCACACTACAGAGTGGTGAGGGAGCTGGGTTTTCTGGAATCCTGGAGCTGATTGAACCAGATAGGTAGCATCAGTTCCTGTTCACCGGTGGAACTGTATCTGGGTGCTCCCAGGTACGATGCAACAGGTCAAGTAGAACCTCGTGGACTGGAATTGCCATCACTTCCTTGGGAGCATCCATGAACTGCAGATCTTCCAGCATCCTGTGTCTGGCATCCTCTTCAGTTTGCAGCTTGAAAGGGATGGTTTCAGACATTTCCTTTATAAAGCCTGCAAACGAGAGGTCCTCTGGAGGGGAGCATAGTCTTTCCTCTGGAGGTGAAGGCTCTGATGGGATGTCCTCAGAATCCTGGGAGTCAGAGGAATCATCAGTCCAGGGATTGTATGGCTGGTCTCCACCACCCTGTGTTTCTTCCGATGGAGGGAGAAGTCCTAATCCAGCTGGATCAGGAGGTGGCACCGATGGAATCAATGTTTTTGATGGGCATCGGGGTGGTAATATACCCAAGGGCCCTGGAATCAGGTCCGGCATCGACAGATCACGAGCTTCATCATCAGATGATAGAGGAATCTGGGTCGATGCTGGTAGAGGAACCGATGGTCTTGGAGGTATCGTCGGTCCATAAGGCATGGGCACCGATGGAAGTGCGCTGATACGGGTGTCTAGCCTTTCAAGTAGCGGAGCGAGCATCGTCTGCACGGGTCAGGCCTTGGGATAGGAATCTGTGCTGGTGACGACTGAAATCCTCGAAGCGCTTGGAGAACTGCCCCTTGGACCATCCGGTCCAATTCCTCCCGGAAGGCTGGTGTTGGTAACACAGCTTCTGAGGTTGGAGGCTCCATGGGCATTGCTGGAGGGTCCACAGGAATATGTGGAGTCTCAGCTCCCGACACCGTTGCAGCTGGGGAATGCCTTGGTGTTCCAGGTCCAGAGGAGGATGGGGGCTTTCCATGGGACTTCTTAGTCGGTGGTTCCATCGATGTCGATGGTTTTTCGGTGCCTGTTCCAGAAGATGGGTTTCGATGTCGATGACAATGCTTCTCTTGGTGCTCAGCCCAGCCCTTCTCCAGCGCAGAGGACGATGATGTGGAGGCTTTTGAATGAGACGACCATTCACCAGTGTCTCGATGCTGAGATGTCGACGGAAGTGGAGTCTATGTCTATGGCTTCCAGCTCGGTGCACTTTCAGCTGGCGTAGAGTGGGACAAGCGCTTAGTTTTGAAAAGGTGTTCCATTTTCTCTAAGCAGGCTCGGTGGCTTTTCGGTGTCATTTGGGTGCAACTGGTACACAGTTGGACGTCGTGGGAAGGCCCTAAACACAAGATGCAGACGTCATGAAGGTCCGTTATTGACATAGTCCTCGGACACTCAGGGCACTTCCGAAAACTGGTCGCCATTTTGTTGAAAAAATAAATGCGGCATACGGTCGGTGGACACAGATAGGTGCTCCGTCGGGAACCTACCGCAAAGAATGAAGTTAAAAAAAAAAACTTACCGGCATTAACGATGGGGGACACTGGGATGGGGAGAAATTTTTGAAGAAAAGTTCTGTGAGGAAAAATTGTGAGAAATTCTCACAGAGCTCCTGAGAACTGCAAGGCAACTGCTGCGCAGAAAAAAAAGAGAGTAAGGGGACCCCTGCTGGATGCAGGGTTAGTGGCATGCTGGGCATGCTCAGTGTGCCTAAGTTCTAGAAACTTTGACAAAAGTGTTCCGTGACTGGGCTCCATCCTGATGATGTCACCCATATGTGAGGACTACCATCCTGCTTGTCCTGGGAGAAAAGGCTATAAAGCTAAGAGATGTGAATGAGCCATATGGTCTTTATCTGCCATCAAGCATTTTACCCACAGAAATATCCTTTTATAAAACTGCTCTCCTAAAATGTGGCAGAAAGTGCATGCATCAGACCCATATGCTCACACTTTCACTCGCATTCAGGATAGGCATTCTGGAAGAGTGAGGACAGGCTTTTCATTTAAGTGCATATTTTGATTTAAAAATGTATGCACATACATTTTAACATCAAACTACCTGCACCAAATAACAAGTGCAACTGTGTGCAGGTAGTTTTGCTAGGGTAATTTTCAAAGCAAACTTACACACAAGTTCACCTTGAAAACTGTTGTAAACTTGTGTAGGCAGTTATAAAGTTACCCCCTAGGGATTAGAGATTTTTCCTTTAGTGATATCAGAGCTCAATGTTTGTAAAATCAGAGTCCTTTCCATGGTAGCCAACTGTTACTAAAGATATTGGAATACAACATCACAAGGTAAAGCCTTAAGACAAATTATAAAGCACTAAAACTCAGTAATTAACAATGAAAGTAAACAATTCTTTTATAAGAAAAAACTAGTTTGGACACAATGTATTTAGAAGGTACCCAAATAAAAGTGGCTTTAAATTTTGGATACTGCTAAAGCTACTGCCATATTAAAATAGTAAGGAATTTTCCACTAACCTCACTGCTTTGATTCATTTCTGGCCAGGTCTGGTTTAGCGATGGCATTGATGGTGACTTGCTTGGAGGTGCTTCTGCAGGGGAGTTTGAGTAACCTACCTCACCAGACTGATCCCCAGTTTCTGAAATAAAAGAATCAACACTATAAACCGAAAATGTGACACAATCAAAAGCCTTCTGATTATAAATTTCTCGGTTCTAATACTGACCTATGCAAATCCATATTCCTCTTACTACAGATCAAATAATGCATTTTTAAGGCATGCTGTCAAACAAAAAATAAAGCAATAATTCACACATACTCAACATGGACTTTTAATCAAACTAATACTGTTTTGTGATTGAAGTACCTAGTGAATAAAAGTAAAGTTTACCTGTATCAGATGTTCTTAAAAGACAGCAGTTTCATTCATACAAGTGGTCATATGACTGTACCACAACACAGAATGAAGGAAAAGCCCATAGCTCTTCAAAAAAGGTAAGTCTTTCTAATATAGTTCTGAATAGGGTGGGGGAGAGGTAGGATGATTTGTAAGACTGATAAATCTGTCATCTTCAAAGAATACCCATTACAGTTAAGCAACTTTGTTTTCTCTAAAGGGAGTAAACAGGGTGAGCTGGTGTCGCAGGTTACGATAGCCCGCTGGATTAAGGACATAGTCACGGCAGCATATGTGAATGCTAAACAGCCATTGCCTAGTTAGGTTAGTGCTCATTCCTCTAGGGCTCAGACAGTGTCATGGGCAGAGATTAGTTTGTCTCCCATTGAGATTTGCCGTGCTGCGACATGGTCCTCCTTACACACCTTTTCCAGGCATTACCACCTGGATGTGCAGGCCCGGGAGGATGCAGCCTTTGCGGTGTTGATCAGACCACAGGAAGCCTCCCCATCCAGTTCGAGAGTAGCTTTGGTACATCTATCTGAATGCTAAGAAAGAAGAAATTACTACTTAATGATAATTTCTTTTTCTTTAATGAGGACAGGCTAAGCCACCTTCCCACCCTTGGCTGCCAGATGGTAATGATATTGTCCTCCTGAGTGCTGCGTTTCTGGGGATTACTGGTGTCAGAGTCAGTCCCTAGGTTAGTGATATTACTCTCCTTGACTGAGCTCAGTGTTTTCCTGTTAACTGAGTACTTGAAAGGTTGTATGTTAATAGTTATGTTATTGTTGAGATTACTTACCTGATAATCTCCTTTTCCTTAGTGTATGCAGATGGACTCAGAACAAGTGGGTATAGTGTGCTCGTGCTAGCAGTTGGAGATGAATCCGACGTCAGCATGGGTACATATACCCCCACAGGAAGTGAAGCAACTCAGTAATCTTCCTTGCAAAAGCTGTTATGGATATATGTGTACTGACTGATCAATGAATTAGTGAAACAGGATTCCCCTGACCGATTGATAGTAGCTGGAGACCGCCAGCGCTCCCAACCGGAAGGCGTTGACACCTGGTAGAGTGGACGCTCTCGTGTAAGAAATGACATGTCTTACCTTGAAGTGGCGAAAACCCATGTATACTGGCAGCCGGGCGGGATGGTGAGTCCATCTGCATACACTAAGGAAAAGGAGATTATCAGGTAAGTAATCTCAACATTTCCTAGCGTGTAGCAGATGGACTCAGAACAAGTGGGATGTACAAAAGCTACTCCCGAACTGGGCGGGAGGCTGCCTGAGGACCGTGTAGGACTGCCTCGCAAATGCTGTGTCCTCCCTGGCCTGGACATCCAGACGGTAAAATCTGGAAAAGGTATGGAGGGAGGACCATGTCGCCGCCTTACATATCTCCACGGGCGACAGCATCCAAGATTCTGCCCAAGAGGCCGCCTGCGCTCTGGTGGAATGAGCCTTGACCTGCAGAGGTGGTGACTTCCCGGCCTCTACGTAGGCCGCTCTGATAACTTCTTTGATCCAGCGGGCGATGGTGGGCCGAGAGGCCGCTTCCCCTTGCTTCTTCCCGCTGTGAAGAACGAACAGATGGTCCGTCTTTCGTACTGCTTCTGTCTTTTCCAGGTATCTGGGCAGCAATCTGCCGATGTCGAGATGGCGTAGCAAACGCCTTTCTTCTGATTTCTTCAAACCCGCCGTGGTTGGCAAGGATATGGTTTGGTTGAGGTGAAATTGTGAGACTACTTTAGGTAAGAAAGAGGGAACCGTGCGAAGATGGATAGCCTCTGGAGTGATTCTGAGAAAGGGATCACGGCAGGACAGCGCTTGCAGCTCTGAGATGCGGCGTGCAGAACACATTGCCAGCAAGAACACCATCTTCAAAGTTAGCGAACGGAGAGACAGGCCCCGAAAGGGTCTGAAGGTGGATCCCGCGAGGAAATCCAAAACTATGTTGAGGTTCCACAGGGGCACTGGCCACTTCAGTGGCGGGCGAATGTGCTTGATTCCTTTCAGGAAGCGGGAAACATCCGGGTGTGTGGCAATGGTCTTGCCATCCCTCCTGGGACAGTAGCAAGACAGCGCAGCCACCTGAACCTTGATGGAGCTTAGGGAGAGACCCTTCTGAAGCCTATCCTGCAGGAAATCCAGAACAATAGGGATTGTGGTCGCATGTGGATTGGTGCCATGAGTGTCGCACCAGGCTTCAAATACTCTCCAGATCCCTATGTAGGTGAGGGATGTGGAAAACTTGCAAGCTCGGAGGAGTGTATCTATCACCGGCTCCGAGTAACCTCTTTTCTTCAGTCTAGCCCTCTCAATGGCCAGACCGAAAGAGAGAATTGAGCCGGATCCTCGTGGAGGATGGGACCTTGACGTAGCAGGTCCCTGAGAGGAAGCAGGGGAAGGGGCTCCCTTGTCAGTAGTCTTCTCATGTCCGCGTACCAGGGTCTACTTGGCCAGTCTGGTGCCACTAGAAGAACTAGGCCTCTGTGCCTCTGAATCTTGTGTATAAAGGCGCCCAGCAGGGGCCACGGAGGAAAGGCGTATAGCAGGGTCCCTCGAGGCCATGGCTGAACCAGGGCGTCGATCCCGTGAGAGAACTGATCTCGCTTGCGGCTGAAGTATCTGGGTACTTGAGCATTGGACCTGTCCGCTAGTAGGTCCATGTCCGGAGTCCCCCACTGATCCACAATCATCTGGAAGGCTGTGGGGGACAGCTGCCATTCTCCCAGATTTAGGCTTTCCCTGCTGAGGAAGTCTGCCGTGGTGTTGTCCCTTCCGGCAATGTGGACGGCGGAGATGTCCTGGAGATTCGCCTCTGCCCAAGCCATCAGCGGGGCTATCTCTAGGGACACCTGTTGGCTTCTGGTTCCGCCCTGTCGGTTGATGTATGCCACCGTGGTGGCGTTGTCGGACATCACTCTGACTGCTCTGTTCCACAGTCTGTGAGCAAATTGCAGGCAGGCTAACCAGACTGCCCGTGCCTCTAGGCGGTTGATGTTCCACCCTGACTCTTCTCTGTTCCACCGCCCTTGGGCGGTGAGCTCTTCGCAGTGTGCTCCCCATCCGCTCAGGCTGGCATCTGTGGTGAGCAGAGTCCACGTGGGGGAGTACATCTTCAACCCCCTGCTCGTGTGGTCTGACTGCAACCACCACCGTAGCTGGGTCCGCACCCTGGCGGGTAGAGGTAGATGCACGGTGTAGTTCTGTAAACGTGGGCTCCACCGAGAGAGGAGGGAGTGTTGTAACGGTATCATATGGGCCCTTGCCCATGGTACCACTTCCAGGGTGGATGCCATGAGACCGAGAACCTGTAGGTAATCCCAAGCTATGGGCCAGCTGGCTCCCATCAAGGAACGTAGACGCGTCTGGAGCTTTGACCTTCTCTTGGTGGTTAGGCTGACTTTGTCTGCCTGGGTGTCGAACCGGACTCCCAGGTATTCCAGTGATTGGGAAGGCTGTAGGCAACTCTTGCTTAGGTTGACTACCCATCCCAGGCTTTCCAGAAGGGCGATCACTCTGATGGTTGCCCGATGGCTCTCCTCTCGTGATTTCGCCCTGATCAGCCAATCGTCTAGGTAGGGATGGACAAGGATTCCTTCCCGTCTGAGCGCCGCTGCTACCGCTACGATCACCTTGGTGAAGGTCCGCTGTGCCGTGGCTAACCCGAAGGGCAAAGCCCGGAATTGGAAGTGTCGTCCCAGAACCTTGAAGCGTAGGTAGTGCTGATGATCCCGATGGATCGGGATATGCAGGTAGGCTTCTGACAAGTCTATCATTAAAACCCAGCCTCTAGCCTATATTAGGCACCGCTCATGTTAATTATGTTATTACCCCCATATATCTTAATCCAAGTTAATTCGACCTGTTCATTGTAAGACATTTACTTGTCATTGTTATTGTTTAAAATGTAAACCGAATTGATCAATAATTTTGTTATTGGAAAGTCGGTATAGAAAAATGCTAAATAAAATAAAATAAGTCTAAGGCCGTGAGGAATTCCCCTGGCTGTACTGCGGTCTTGACTGAGCGCAGAGTTTCCATGCGAAACCTCGGGACCCTTAAGTATCGGTTGACTGACTTGAGGTTCAATACGGGCCGGAAAGTGTACCATGAAATAAATGGAATAGTGCCCAGAATCCATTTCCCTTGCAGGTACTGGGATTATGGCTTTCAAGGACAGGAGCCTCGCCAGGGTAGCTTCCAATGCTGCCTTCTTGTGGATTGGACACGGAGATTCCACAAACCTGTCCGGAGGGATGTGATGGAAGTCCAGATAATACCCCTCTCGGATGATGGCGAGGACCCACTGGTCTGACGTAATCTCGACCCATCTGGGGTAGAAGAGGGTTAACCTGCCCCCTATGGCTTCGTCCCCAGATGGATCGGCTGATTCTCATTGTGGGGTGCGGCCGGGACCCGAACCCGAGCTGGCTCCCCTCTTGTGCTGCTTGGTCCGAAAGGACTGGTTCCTGGCCTGAGGACGAGGTGCCTGGTAGCGACTCCTATAGGGAGTGAAGCGTTGGGAGCTTCTACCTCTGGAGGGCTTCGGAAAGGTGCGCTGGTTCTTCTTGGACCTGTCTTCCGGCAGTCGAGGTACTGGAGAGGCACCCCATGTGCTGGCCAGTTTATCTAGGTCGCTGCCAAACAGAAGAGAACCCTTGAACAGCATTCTAGTGAGACGTGTCTTAGAAGGAGCATCGGCTGACCAGTTCCGTATCCAGAGCTGCCTCCTGGCTGCTACTGAGGATGAAACCCCCTTGGCTGTCGTACAGACTAGGTGGGAGGCGGCATCCGTAAGGAATGAGAGAGCTGACTCCATGTCTGCTGCCGGAGCATTGCTCCTGACCTGTGACAAACAGGAACGCGTTACCGCTGTGCAGCAGGTTGCGATTCGCAGAGACAGAGCTGCCACCTCAAAGGTTTGTTTCAGGATGGCGTCCAGGCGGTCATGAGCCTCCTTGAGGGCCGCCCCCCCCCTTCACTAGAATGGTAGTGCGCTTGACCACAGCGCTAACCAAGGCGTCCACCTTAGGGCACACCAGCATATCCTTGGTTGCCGGGTCCAGGGGGTACATGCTGGACAGGGCCCGACCCCCTTTGAATGAGGCCTCCGGCGCATTCCACTCCAAATCGATCAGCTGTTGCGCCGCTTGCAGGAAGGGGAAATGGCGGGCTGTGGGACGAAGACCCTCCAGCAGGGGGTTCTGCGTAGATGCCTCCATGGTGCTGGGGCCTGGAATAGCCAACTCCGTCAGGCACTGAGAGACCAGGTCGGAGAGATCCTCCTTGGGAAAGAACCGCCTCATAGTTCGATATGGCTCTATCCCCGAGGGAAGTTCTCCCTCCTCGGGGGGTCCGGACTCGTCCTCTGAGACATCAGGGTCCGCATGAGCCAGACTGCCCGGAGGCGGGTGCCCGCGGTAAGGGCGAGAGGGTCCGGGGGCAGGGTCAGCCGGGGCAGCAGGGTCTGGACGGGAAGCCGACTGCATCTGGACGAAGGTGTGGATCCCCTTAAATAAGTCCACCCAGGAAATGGAAGTGGTCTCCAGCCATCGGGGTACCAGGTCCCCCGGGATTCCTGGCTGTTCGAGAAGGCCCGCTAGATCCGGGGTGGCCCCTGGGGAACTGTCGGTAAACCTCGGCTGAGACTGGTCCTGGCTCGAGGCTCCCACGGCCTCCTCACATTGGGCACAAAGGGAGTCTGGCTCCTCGCTCTGCGTGGCTCTAAGCTGGCACGCTGAGCACAGGCCAAGAGCTTTCACGCCGGAATCAGGAGGTGCCGCCTCTGGAGACGCCGGGGCATTTAGGTGTTCCATCGCGTCTTGCGAATGCAGGGCGCCGGCGCTTATGCTGTCAGCGATATGCGCTCAATAATAATATGAGCCCAATAATAATATGCGCTCAATATGCGTTCAGCAATATGCGTTCAGCAATATGCGCTCAATAATATGCGTTCAGCAATATGCGCTCAATAATATGCGTTCAGCAATTTATATGCTGCGTTGTGCGCCTATCAACAGGCGCCTATCCGAGTGCGCCTATCCATGGGCGCTCAATACCTGAACAAGGCAGACAAAATGGTGACCTCCACGGCGTGCCGCATGCAGGCAACGCCACCGATCCTCGTACCTCGGAAACCAAAAGTAAGAGATGTACGCCTTACCTGATCCTCGGCGCTTCCTGGCTGTAACCCGGGCGGTCTCCGGCTGCGGGGGGAGAGGGGAAATACCTTCACCGCCGTGCTTGAGGAAGTGCACCCGCTGCCTCTAAGCCGCCGAACTCGTCTCGCTCGAGGCTAAGTCCTCGCCGGGACAGAGGCGCCTCTCAGCCAGGCCCGAGCCCTTCTCGCTCGGGGGCTAGATCCCTGCCGCGGTTCGGCCACCGGACCGAGGCGTAGACCTCCGAGGGGTCGCGGAAACCACCTTGGGAAACTCAACTGGGGGAGGGACCCGAGGGTATCACCGCAGGAGTGCGGGGCTCGTCTTCTGAGAAATTTGGAAAGTAGATAGTATTGGAAAACACGCTCAGCGAGCGTGCAGGCGCTCCAAACTGCTTTGGAGATGGAAATTACTGAGTTGCTTCACTTCCTGTGGGGGTATATGTACCCGTGCTGACGTCAGATCCGTTTCCAATTGCTAGCACGAGCACACTATACCCACTTGTTCTGAGTCCATCTGCTACATGCTAGGAAATTTTAAGTTTAAAGGGGCATGCACTCAAGCATGCCACCCTAGATCTAGAAGTACGTTTGTGTTTCCTTCACTTTAGGTAGGGCAAAGAAGTGATCCTGTAAAGATTACTGGAATTGGAAGCAGTGGTTCAATCACACCCCCAGGGAGGGGCTGAAGTGTATGTTTTCTTTAACAAAAAGGGTGAAGGGCAGAGTTGCTTGGCCAGACTAAGTTCAAGAAGAGGGAGCAGAAACTTAAGGGTACCTGGGACATCTATAAACTAGTGCCCTCCTTTCTCCCGAAGGTGGTATCCCTCCTTCCATCTGAATTGAGCAGTGTTGCTGACAGCTCTCAGGAAGAAGGAATGCAAAGGTGAGGAGAATGGTCTGCATCTACTGGATGTATGCTGAGTGGTGGCAAGGTACTTGAAATTGACAAACTCCTTCAGAAAAACCGTTAGGCTGTTTGTGCTGTTCAGTGGGCCATGATAGAAGCAGCCTCTAAGTCCACAAAAGCAAGATGGATCAAAGAGGCCACTTCCTTTGCATACATACTTAAGGCCAGGCAGATACTTGTGGCACTAGACACACACTACAAGAATGCAGGCGTCTTCTTGGGCAGAAACTTCGTCAGTCTTCCCACAGAAGATCTGCAGGGCTGCCATCTGATTATCCTTGCATTTGTTTTCCTAATGCTACAGGCTGGATGTAAAGGAAAGGAAGACACAGCTTTTGAGTTTGGGGTTCTCAGGGCAACCCTGTCTTCCTCCTGTCCTACCCTAGGGGCTAGCTTTTCTATCTCTCAAGAGTAATGGACTGGTCTTGCAGGCAAAAAGGAAGGTAAAATGTATTATTTGATAATTTTCTTTCCTTGAGTCCTGCTAGACCAGTCTAGGCCCCACCCAGGAATACAGGCGCCATAAGCAGAGCTGGGCCAATATCTAGGCTCTCTCTCTCTTTGCTCCCTCTTTGGCCTCCCCTAAGGACATGGCCTCTAGGAATCAAAATATAAATATAATACAGAGATATGAGTAGGAAGAGGAGTATACTGAGGTGCTTGTCTGGTGGCTTTGTCTGGTGATGAGGGCCTCCGACCACTTCCCCCTTTATGCTAAAGAGTGAAGTCATTAAGGGGGTGTGACCTCTGTCTCCTGCAGCTGAGGAATGGGAAAATCCCAATAGCAATAGACTGGTCTAGTAGGATTCAAGAAAAGGCAATTATCGGGTAAGAATAACCTTTTAAGTCCTATATTCCTGGCTTTATGGCCAGGTCTGTTAGATTAGATGGACAGGTCTGTTAGAATCGGCAGGCCTCAGGCTGAAGATATCCTACGTTTATAGTAGCTTGCTTACATTATTTTGAAGATAAACATGCTATTCATAGTAGTATTTGGGGAAAAGATGCTTGGATTTATCTCAGTACATCCTTGAAAGAAAACAGAGTTGCTTACTTGTAACAGATGTTCTCCCAGGACAGCAGGATGTTAGTCCTCACAGGTGGGTGACATCATCAGATGGAGCTCGGCATGGAATACCAGATTGCCACTATCCCTGCAGCCACGCGGGGTCCTTCTTCGGTCTCGTATCAAAGCATAAAAGACGAGTGAAAAATAAAATAAAACACAGACAAACCCAACTCCGCGGGGTGACGAGTGGATATCCTGAGGACTAACATCCTGCTGTCATGGGAAAACACCTGTTCTGTTACAGGTAAGCAACTCTGCTTTCTCCCAGGACAAGCAGGATGGTAGTCCTCACAGATGGGTGACTACCTAGCTGCAGGCTGCCCCCGGAACATACTAGGTCAACAGACACCCAATAACGTGCAACAGGCACAAACAACAGGTGTGCTGTTGGCAACAACGGGAGGTAGTCTGAACCACATATTGGGTCCTAGCGCAGGGAGAGTTGGGTTTTCATACTTGGAACAGGTTTCGGAGAACAGACTGGCCGAAGACGCTACCTGTCGACCATCCTTGTCCAGATAGTAGTGGGCTGCGAACGTGTGCAGATTTCAGCAATGGGGATTGCTAGTTTACCTATTAATGATTGTTCATTGTTCTCTGTAAAGCTCGTTAGCTGCATTTTGTTTACTGTGAACCGATGAGATGTTCCCAACGTTCGTCGGTATATAAAAGATTATAAATAAATAAATAAATAAGTGGGCCACTGATGCTGCCATGGCCCTCACTGAGTGCGCTGTTACGCAGCCTCTGAGCAGAAGGCCCGCTTTTTCATAGCAGAAAGTGATACAGTCCGCCAACCAATTGGACAGAGTCTGCTTGCCCACCGCAACCCCAAGTCTATTTTTGTCAAAGGAGACGAAGGGTTGGGTGGACCGCCTGTGGGCTGCAGTGCGCTCCAGGTAAAAAGCGAGAGCACGCTTGCAGTCCAAAGTGTGCAGAGCCCGCTCACCTTGGTGGGAGTGTGGCCTTGGAAAGATGATGGGTAGTACAATGGACTGATTCAGATGGAAGTCAGTTACCACCTTAGGCAGGAATTTAGGGTGAATGGAAATTGTCATGCTGGGTCAGACCAAGGGACATCTGTTTCCAACAGAGGCCAAACCAGAACACAAGAATCTGGCAAGTACCCAAACAATAAAAAGATCCCATGCTAACCTCGTATAAGGCAGGTAGGTCACCAGGGCCTGTAGCTCACTGACCCTGTGGGCAGAAGTAATTGTTACCAGGAAGGCAACCATCCAGGTGAAGTGTTTAAACTCGCAACAGCACATAGGCATGAGTCACGCTAATACCACGTTGAGGTCCCAGGCCACAACAGGAGGACACAGTGGAGGCTTCAATTGAAGTAAGCCTATCAAAGTGCCCCACCAGCAGCTGCACCAAAATCAGCATGTCACCCACCCCTCAGGGGTAGGTGCTGATGGCACTCAGGTGGACTCGAAGTAGTTTGCAACCCTGACTGAGAGATGCCACAGATAATCCAGGAGTCAAGGTGTGGGACAGGGGAAAGTGTCAAGACCCTGCTCCGCATACCAGACTGAGAACTTCCTCCACTTCAACTGGTAGGACTTCCGTGTGGAAGGCTTATGAGAAGCTACAAGGACTTGTGAGATGTTGTCTGAAAGGTCGAGGGGCTAACACTAGCCTTTCAACATCCAGGCCATGAGGGCCAACGACCAGAGGATCGGGTGGAACAGCCTGCTCTGATTATGTGTGATGAGGTTGGCAGAGGTGCCCAGGTGTTTGGGCTTCTGGACTGACAGGCTGTGCAGAATCAGAAACCAGACCTGTTGCAGCCAGTGTGGGGCTATCATGATCATGGAACCTCCGTCCTGTTGGAGCTTCACAGGGTCTTGCCTATGAGTAGAATCGGAAGGTATGCGTAAAGGAGACCCACGCTCCAGGACTGGGCGAAGGCATCCACGGCTAGTTCTTTGTCTGCCCTGTACAGGGAGCAGAAACGACTCACTTTGTGTTTCTGAGGGGACGCGAAGAGATCCACCTCCGGTCGACCCCACCTGTGGAAGATCTTGTCCGCCACAGAGGGGTTGAGGGACCACTCGTGGGGATGGAATGTCCGACTGAGGCAGTCCGCTACCACATTCTCCGTCCCTGCCAGGTATACTGCTCACAGGAGATTGGCCTGGGACAGGGCCCAGGCCCAAATTTGCGCTGCTTCCTGACAGAGCAGGTAAGAGTCTGTGCCTTGTGGGAAAGGTGGTCCTGGAACGCTTAGAAGGCATACCGCATCGCTGGAGTTCCAGGAAATTTATTTGGCACCTCGCCTCAGCCCTCGACCACATAAGTTTTCTAGACAGTCGTTTAATAAAAAACTTTCACAACAGTTTACAATTTTAAGAAAATAAATCTCTGAGTAAAATTCTTACGGATATACATAGAAGTACAATAAAACAAATTTTTAAAACAAGCAACTAAAAATCAGTAAAATAGATAAGAGCAGTATAATAGAGTAAACTTAGTAAAATCATTCAGTTATGCTGTAAGCTCTTTTAAACAGCCAAGTTTTCAGCTTCCATTTAAAATTTTTTGTCCGACTGCGTTGTCAGCTCCAGAGGCATTTTGTTCCAATGTTTTGGGCCTGCGAGTGAAATAGCTCTATCACTTATGTTAGTCTGGCTGTATTGATGGAGGGTAGGGTCAGCAAACTCTTATTTGCAGATCTCAAGTTCCTTTGTGGCGTATATAGCCTAATTGCAGCTTTCGTTTTGGTCGCCAAAGATTGCTTTATGTAAAGTACATAATGTTTTAAAAAGAATACATGACTCAATTGACAGCCAGTGCAACGCTGTTAAGACTGGAGTTGTGTGCTCATTTTCTTTTTTATCTATCAGTATTCTAGCAGCGGCATTCTGTAAAAGTTGTAACAGCCTGACTGTTGATGCTGGAGAAGACCTAGGAATAGGGTGTTGCAATAATCTGTACTGGCGAAAATTAATGCTTGCATAATTGTTCTAAAATCATCCCACATCTGGGATGCCACATGTTGGAGGCATCGGTGGTAAGGATCACCTGAGCAGGAGGGGGCTGAAATGGAAGCCCCTTGCTCAGGTTGGTTTCCTGTGCCCACCAGGCAAGGGAGTCCTGGAGCTGCTCAGTGATCCGGACCAGCACGGAGAGGTCCTGAGAGGCTTGGCACCACTGGGAACACAAGGTCCACTGAGTCATCGGGGTGAGCCATCGGGGTGACGTGCAGCTGAGCAGCCGTCCTTTGGCGACAAATGGACCAGGCCAGCCCCGCCAGGGTTGCCATCCGATCGCTGGGGAGGAATTCCCTAGCCACTATGGTGTCCAGGTATGCTCCAATGAAGCTGAAATGCTGGGTCGGCGTCAGCTGAGATTTTGGATAATTGATGAGAAACTCCAGCGACTGGAGCACTCGACTGTCGAGTGCAGAGCCCAGAGGGCTCCCCCTCACTTGAGGAACTCCTGATGAGCCAGTCGTCCAGATATAAGAACACATGCACTCCCTTGCAGCACAGATGGTGAAGACCCGGGGTGCAGAGGCAAGACCAAAATGCTGCTGGCCTACCACAAAGCGTAGGAATTTCCGATGACGATGTGCATAGGCGGCCTGCAAATCGAGAGAGCAGAGCCAATCCTCCTGATAAAGAAGTGTGATTAAAGTGTCCAATGAGACCATCTTGAATAGCTCTCGCCTCAAACTTATTTAAGGCTCGGAGATCAAGGATGGGACGGAGGCCGCCTGTTCTCTTTGGAATGAGAAAGTACCTGGAGAACCAGCCCCGGTCTTGTTGGGCGCAGGGAACCGGTTCGACAGCTTTTGACCGCATCAGGGCCGAGAGTTTCAACTCGAGGGTCATCGCATGCTCCATGAGGCCCCACCCCGGTGAGGGAGGGAAGTCTGGAATTTGTTGCCGGAGGTTGTGGTTAGTGCAGTTAGTGTAGCTGGGTTCAAAAAAGGTTTGTATAAGTTCTTGGAGGAGAAGTCCATTAACTGCTATTAATCAAGCTGACTTAGGGAATGGCCTCTACTATTACTGGCATCAGTAGAATGGGATCTTCTTGGTGTTTGGGTACTTGCCAGGTTCTTGTGGCCTGGTTTGGCCTCTGTTGGAAACAGGATGCTGGGCTTGATGTACCCTTGGTCTGACCCAGCATGGCAATTTCTTATGTTCTTGTGATGCTGAAGATTTAGGCGATACCCCCGTTTCACGATGGTTAACACCATCGGTCGGTGGTGATGGGGGTCCCGCAGTTTGTGAACAGGGAGAGCCGGCCCCCAACCGGTGGGACAGGACCTGCGCCAGTCAAAATCCTGCCGCAGGGCCGGGCTGGGCCCGAGGCACCCACTGCTGGCGTGGATGGCCCTGTTGGGATAGCCCAAGCCATACGAGCTTGTGAGGCCGGAGGATAGTATCTCCGTTGCCTATAAAAAGGTTTCTTGGGGTCTCGATGCGGCGCCCAATGGGTCGCCGAGGAGGGGTCCAATGTGCTGGCGGACAGTTGTTGCAGGATTTCGTGGTGATTCTTTAGCTGGGCCACCATGTTCCGGACCTTATCTCGAACAGGTTTTCCCCTGAGCCAGGTCAGCCAGCTTTTCCTGGACTACAGGGTGGAGGCCTTAAGCCAGGCCCAGTGCAGAGCACTAATACCAGCTGCCGACACCCTTGCCACCATCTCAAATACGTCGTAGGCCGCTCGCACTTCGTGCTTGCTAGCCTCAAACCCCTTCTGCACGATGAATTCCAAGCCTTCTTGGAACTGCTGCGGTAGAGCTTCAGCAAGCTCCTGGACTTGCTTCCAGTGGTTACGGTTGTACTAATTCATGTACAACTGATACGCCGCTATTTGGGCAATGAGCATCACCCCCTGGAAGACTTTGTGGCCTAGGGCAACCAAGGCCTTTTAATCCTTCTCCGGAGTGGCAGAGAAGTGAGTGTGGGCCCTTTTGGCTTTCTTCAAAGCAGACTCCACTACCACAGACTAGTGTGGGAGCTGGCTCTTCTGGAAGCCCAGGGCTTGTTGCACTATTTATTTATTTTAAAAGTTTTGTATACCGTCGTTCGAAATACATCACAACGGTTCACAAATAGTCTATAAAACACAGAAATTTTACGGCACACAATCAATACATAGTTAGTTCATTCTCAAAGCAAACAAAATAAAACACAGCTAGAAGATAAAGTCCTTGGCTCTCAACAAGTTATTTCTCAAGGTTGTCTGAGTATGCTTTTTCGAACAGCCAGGTCTTTAAGGCTTTTTTAAATTTTTTAAACTCTGTTTCAAGTCTCAGTTCCGCAGGTATTGTATTCCAAACACTGGGACCTGCAATGGAGATGATCCTCTCGTGAACTAACATGAGGTGGGCTGTATTTACTGAAGGGATTTGGAGAAGGCCTTTGTGGGCTGATCGTAAATTCTTATGTGGGGTATGAAGGCGAATTGAAAAGTTCAAGCCAATCTGTTTCTTGCCCATAAGAACATAAGAGCATAAGAAAATGTCATACTGCGTCAGACCAAGGGTCCATCAAGCCCAGCATCCTGTTTCCAACAGTGGCCAATCCAGGCCATAAGAACCTGGCAATTACCCAAAAACTAAGTCTATTCCATGTTACCATTGCTAATGGCAGTGGCTATTCTCTAAGTGAACTTAATAGCAGGTAATGGACTTCTCCTCCAAGAACTTATCCAATCCTTAGATAGATAGATAGCCTTATGTATTTTGTAAAGTATTCTTTGGGCTATTGGAAGCCAGTGTAAGTTCATCAAAACAGGTGTGATGTGATCACGCTTTTTGCAGTTTATTAATACGGGCCTGTCAGCCTTTGGGGGTTATCCAGGCGTAACTGGGGCACCGAACATCATGGGAGGGCACCGAACATCATGGGAAGGCCCCAGGCAGAGGACGCAAACGTCGTGTGGGTCCGTAATGGACATAGTCTGGGGGCACTTCTGGAAGCTGGTTGCTATAAAAAAAAAAGACAATGCGCAGTCAGTGGCCAGCTGCCACCAAGGGGGGGGGGGGGGGGGCGCAAGATGCTTGGGGACAGACTGCATCTACTTGAAAAAAATTTACCTACTGAACGTCTGAGGAACCAACTCACGAAGGGGGACCCCGGAGCGGGAAGAACCCGCTGAAAAACGAATAATTTCTACCATAGAAAAAAAAAAAAAAAAAAAGTTGAAGAGCTCCGAAAACCCATGAGGCAACAGCACCGTATAAAAAAGGAGACTGAAGGGCAACCCCGCAAGGCTGCGGGGATAGTGGCATGCTGGGCATGCTCAGTGTGCCACAAAATTATTCCGTGCCGGGCTCCATCTGATGATGTCACCCATCAGTGAGGACTACTATCCTGCTTGTCCTGGGAGAAGGAAGAGCTTTGGCTCCCTAGCCACATTGTTTTTTGACAAAGGGATAAGATATTGGGACTTTTCATTTTTATTACAATTGTCTTATTAGGGCAAGGAGTATGGTATCGCTGATTTGAAAGACTGAAAGGATGTTGCTGATTGTATTGCCTGAAGTATCAAAAATAGCATCTCATCTCCTACTGTCTTCGAGTGGTCAGAAGTCTCACTTAAGAGAAGACAAATACAGGAAGAAAATGAAACTCTTCAGCTAAGCCCTTCACAAAGAGAAATGGAGCATTCTCTGTTTGGCTAAACTATGCATTAACTGAATTGGTTTTGTACTCTTATTCCCTTTTGTTGGGATATTGGCTGGGATTTGGTATGCTGTTACCTACCATCTTTTGTATTTTGCTGACTTGATTTATTGGTTTGCTTGTTTACTTGTGCTACTATATTTATATACTTTGGGGCTCCTGATGTTCCTGGGGGTTGGCTCTTTACCCTTATATATGTCGAGGAGCGTGATTTTCAGTTTGTTGGTGGTTGGGGAATGGTGTTTGTAAATTACTTTTTTTTTTTTTTTGTTTCCCACATCTGTAGAATGAATAGTAAATGTCACTTTACTGGGTTTCTTTATTTTCATCCTGTTCAAGTACCTGTTCTTTGGGGACTTCATGGGAGCAAGAAGAGTTTGGAATTTTTTTTTCTTTCTTGTTGTGCCGTTTTCTCTTTTATTCTTTGCTGGTTTCTCTATATCCAAAATAGTCGTCCAGGTCAATCAATTTTAACTTGTTTCTTTCTATCATTCATTTTACTAAGTTCTTATTATTGTATTTATGGTTTTCCATCTTTTATATCAGACGTTTTAATATTTTTTTTTACGATTTGTTATTGTTTTTTTCCTTTTATTTTATCTTGTAAATCATTGTGATGTAATGTTTTCTAAATGACTGTATATAAAACCTGACAAATAAGTAAATAAAACCCCATTCTATAAACTCTCACCTTTACAAATTAGGATTTGTTTTGTTTCTTTTCCTTTGGTGGGAACTGTTGTAAGTCGGGGGGGGGGGGGGGAAGGGGGTTGTTTTCTTGTCCATGGCTTTGAGCCATGGACAAGAATCTGGTATTGCATGGTTGGAACTGCATACCAGACTAGTTTCCCTGGGTAATTGGGTTGGGGCGGTGGTGTTTTTTTGGGATTCCTAGTGTTTGATTCTATGTTCAGATGTGATTTTGTTTTGCCTATTTTTGTTTACTGAATAGTTTCTGAGCCATATCTTGGCTGATACAATTGTTTTATTACCGTCATGTCAACGTTTGAGTTTCCTTATTGCTAGTTGAATGTAAAGGGACTTAATGTGCCAGATAAAAAGGACTTGCTCCTTAGTGAAACATTGCATCATAAGGCCCTGGTGTAATATTTAAAATTTCTTATTAAAAAAAATAAATTAACATAGGAGTTTGCACTTAAAAGCAACTACCTTGCTGCTTATTTTGCTTAGGTAAAGAAGTGGGGAGGTGAGAATCTTGTTGCATTTTGTAGTAAAATCTGTAAAGATCCCTATGGACGAATCATTTTTGTTAAGGTTGCAGATTGTTTTATTATTTTAGCCTCTGTTTATTCTCCAAATGTTTATCAAACAGTTTACTGCTACCTGTTTTTCTGATCTTTTTTTCTTTTTCTGAAGTTAAGCTATTTGTAGGGTGAGACTAATATGGTCCTTTCTCCTCTGCTTAATAAAACTGGTCCAGTTTCTAAAACTTCAGGAGCAATTGTTTGCATGATGGTGGGCTAGTGGATCCATGGAGATATTTATACCTGAATAAAATTTTTTCTTTTCATTTTCCTCCACACAACACTTATTCAAGAATAGAATTATTTTTATACATGCTTTAGAATTGGGGACTGTGCATTCCTTTGTGGTAGGTCTTATTGAATGGTCTGCCCATGCTCCGACTGTGTTAGTGTTCTTTAGATATTCATGGTCAAGGGTCTAGAGGTTGGAGGTTAGATGATTGCTTATTAAGAAATGTTAAAATGTTTAACAATTGCGGAGACTATAGAGGAAATTTCTGAATATAATTATACCAGTGAGGTATCAGATGATGTATCGTGGGATATGACAAAGGTATCTTGGAGGGGGAAATGGTTGTGGTTTAACCAAAATAAACACTTCATAATGGCAGCTTAAGATTGATCTTTCATTTTAGATAAAGCATTGGTATATTCCAGAAGAGTGTGAGATTGCTAGCAAGGCAGTCTCTAATTGTTTATACAATAGGTTAAATCCAATCTACATACCAACGATCTACTTTGTTTTCATAACATTTTCCTATTTGGTTGACATTAATTAATATATAAATTTATCTCATATATATTAATGAGCTAGGATTCTTGTAAATCATGTGATTTCTTGTAAATTGAGCCCAGAAGGCAGGAACAAAACTTAAGGGTGAATCTGACATACTTTTTGACTTTTGGCCTACATTCTAGCATTTCCTCTATTCTGTCTTATCAGCAACCTTTTATTAATTTTTACAAGCCTGGCCAGTATGATTGTCACAGTGCAGAGATGACAGCTTCAAGGGAAAACTTTTTCAAAGCACTCTAACAGAACTGATAGCTTTAAGAACCAACAAGAGGGGAAACTATTTTAGACTCAGTCCTTAGTGGTAACACTGGATTTGGTGCCAACGGTAACAGTGTTGAAGCAACTTGGAAATAGTGATCACAGCATGATCAAATTTGACTTAACTGGAGGGAGGACAGGTGAGATGAGAGAGGCTATAATAGCTTAAAAAAATCTTTCAAGAAATGGGATCTGAATAAAGAAAAGTTAGATACAAAGCATTGATAAGGAAGGCAAAGAGAGAATTTGAAAAGTAGCTTGCCATGAAAACACATAATAAAAACTTTCAGATATATTTAAAGTAAAAAGCCTGTGAGGGAGTCAGTTGGACCCATAGATGATCAAGGTGTAAAAGGGCACATAAGGATGACAAAGACAGAGACTAAATGCATTATTTGCTTATCTTCACTGAGGAAGATGTAAGAGAAATGATATTCAAAGTTGATGATTTAGCAAACAAACAAATCTGTGTGCCTGGAAGATGTAATAGGAAAACTGACAAACTAAAAAGAGTAGCAAATCACCTGGACAACATGGTATACGTCCTACAGTGTGGAAAGAACTGAAAAATGAAACTGCGGACCTATTAGTAATACGTAAACTATCATTAAAATCAACTATGGTACCTAAAAACTGAAGGATTGCCAATGTAATGTCAATTTTAAAAAAAATGACCCAGGAAACTACAGAGTCTGACGTTTGTGCCAGGCAAAATGGTGGAAACTATAAAGTACAAAATTGCTGAACATAGAAACAGTTTAATGGGTCAAAGCCAACATGGATTTAGCCAAGGGATGTCTTGCCTCACAAATCTGCTACATTTTTTGAGAGCATAAATAAACATGTGGATAAAGGTGAGCCAGTTGATTTAGTGTACCTGGATTTCCAGAAAACATTTCACAAAGAACCTCATGAGAGACTTCTTAGGAAATTAAAAAGTCATGGGCTAAGGAGCAGTGTTTTATTGTGGATTGGGAATTGGTTAAAAGATAGAAAACAGAGACTAGGGCTAAATAGTACATTTTCCCAATGGAGAAAAGTGAATAGTGGAGTGCCTCAGCGATTTGTTCTGTATTCCAGTCATTTATAAATGAGTGAGGTGATCAGATTTTCTGATATCACAAAATTATTCAAAGTTGTTAAATCACAAGAGGATTATGAGAAATTACAAGAGGATGTTGTAAAACTGGTAGAATGGGCATGTAAATGGCAAATAAAATTTAATGAAGACACGTGCAAGGTGATGCACTTGGGACAGAGAACCCAAACTATTGCTACACAATGCATGGTTCCAAATTAGGAGTCACCATTCAGTAAAAGGATCTAGGCATCATTGATAATAAGTTGCAGTCTTCTGCTCCATGTGCAGCAGTAGCCAAGAAAGTAAATAGAATGTTAAGAATTATTAGGAAAGGAAAGCAAATGTTGCTTACCTGTAACAGGTGTTCTCATAGGACAGCAGGCTGTTAGTCCTCACATATGGGTGACATCACAGGATGGAGCCCAATCATGGAAACTTTTGTCAAAGTTTCCAGAAATTTGACTGGCCCCTACTGGGCATGCTCAGCATGGCACTAACCCTGCAGCCAGCAGGGGTCCCCCTTCACTCTTATTTAAAAGCTACAGGTAGTGCCGAAAAATAAAATAAGAAAACGTTATGAACCCAACACCGTGGGGCGGCGGGCGGGTGGGTTTCGTGAGGACTAACAAACTGCTGTCCTGTGAGAACACCTGTTACAGGTAAGCAACATTTGCTTTCTCACAGGACAAGCAGGATGGCTGTCCTCACAAATGGGTGAGTACCGAGCTGAGGATGTCCTAACGTGCACCAAATGTACGCAGGCGTGCAAGGCACTAGGCCTGGGATGAAATTTGGCCGAGGGCATCCTGAATCCTAACAGGCAGGCGGAAGGGTGTTGGTACGTCACATTGTAAATAGGTTACGAAGGATAGACTGGCCAAAGATGGAATCTTGTCTTCCGGCCTTGTCCAAGCAATAGTGGGCTGCAAAGGTGTGGAGAGAACTCCAGGTGGCAGCCCTGCAAATTTCAGGAAGCAGCAACGATCGTAGGTATGCTACTAAAGTCGCCATGGCCCTCACAGAGAGTGCTTTAACACGGTCTTGAAATGGAATGCCTGGTTGCTGATAGCAAAAGGATATGCAGTCTGCCAACCAGGAGGAGAGTCTGTTTACCCACAGGCTGCCCTAACTTATTAGGATGAAAAGAGACAAACAGTTGAGTGCTTTCCCTGTGGGCAGCTGTACGGTCTAGGTAGAATGCTAGAGCCCGTTTACAGTCAAGTGTATGCAGAGCCTGTTCTCCTGGATTGGAATGGGGCCTGGGAAAAAAGGTAGGTAGTATAATGGATTGATTGAGATGAAAGTCCGAAACTACCTTAGGCAATAATTTAGGGTGAGTGCAGAATACTGTCCGGTCCTGCCGAGGTTTAGTGTAAGGCGGATAGGTAACTAGAGCCTGTAATTCACTAACTCTGCAAGCGGAAGTGATTGCCAGAAGGAAAATCACTTTCCATGTGAGATAGCGAAGCTCACAGGATTGAAGAGGCTCGAATGGTGGTTTCATGAGCCGACCCAAAACCAAATTGAGGTCCCAAGAAGGGACCGGTGGACGCAGTGGAGGCTTGAGGTGAAGCAAGCCCTTCAGAAAACGTGTTACAAGGGGTAGTACTGATATGGGTACATCCCCAACACCTTTATGGAAGGCAGCTACTGCACTGACATGCATTCTGATGGAAGAAGTTTTTAGACCTGACTCTGATAAGTGCCAGAGATAGCCCCAAAACTTCATGATTGGATAGGTAAAGGGGTCAAGGGACTGAGAAGAGCACCATGACGTAAATCTGTTCCACTTGTAAGAGTAAGATTTTCTCGTGGAAGGCTTCCATGAAGCAATCAGGACACGGGAAATTGGTTCAGAAAGATTAAGTGGATGAAAGATTAACCTTTCAACATCCATGCCGTCAGGGACAAGGCTTGAAGATTGGGGTGGCGGAGGCACCCGTCGTTTTGATTGATCAGAAGCGGGTCCTTTCCTAAGGGAATGTGCCTGTGAATGGAGAGACCCTGAAGTATTGGAAACCACACTGGCATGGCCACTGAGGTGCTATTAGGATCATGGTTCCCTTGTCCTGACGAATCTTCACGAGAGTCTTCGAGAGAAGAGGGAGTGGAGGGAATGCATAAAGTAAACCAGTTGCCCACGAGAGGGAGAATGCATCTCTGGGCTGAGAGTGGTTGCTGCGAATGAGAGAGCAGAAGTTGTCTAATTTGCGGTTTAGAGGAGTCGCACAGAGGTCTATCTGAGGATATCCCCATTGTTGGAAGATGGGCGTTTGCTACTGAGGGGTTGAGAGACCACTCGTGCGTTTTAAAGATGCGACTCAACTTGTCTGCCAACACATTGTACACTCCCGGCAAGTAGGTGGCCCTGAGGTACTTCGAATGGGAGAGAGCTTCCGCCCATATCTGTGCAGCTTCCTGACATAGAAGGAAGGAGCCCGTGCCTCCCTGTTTGTTGATGTACCACAAGGCCACCTGGTTATCCGTCTGGATCAGGATAACTTGATTTGAGAGGCAATGCTGAAATGCCCTGAGAGCATATCTGATTGCTCGAAGCTCCAGGAAATTTATTTGGTGTTTAGCTTCCTCTGGAGACCAAGATCCTTGTGACTGCAGATTGGCCACATGGGCTCCCCAGCCGAGGTTGAACGCATTGGTGGTGAGAGTTAATTGAGGGTCTGGAGCCTGAAAGGGCAAGCCTTGGAGGAGATTGATCTGATTTTTCCACCAGGCAAGAGACTGATGGAGTGAGTCAGTTACTTGGACAATGGTCGACAGGGGCTGAATGCTTTGAGTCCATTGAGGCCTTAGAGTCCCATTGCATGTCTCATGGCCAAACGGGCCATTGGTGTGACCTGAACTGAGGATGCCATGTGTCCCAGGAGGATGAGAAAGTGGCGTGCAGTCGCGGAGTGCTGAGACTACAGCTGGTGTGCAAGAGACACGAGAGTGAGAGCTCGCTGTCGAGGCAGAAAAGCCTTTGCCTGCAAGGTGTCCAAGTCTGTCTCAATGAACGGACAAGGTTTGAGATGGGACTAAGTAGGATTTGTCGTAGTTGACTAGAAATCCTAATGAAATTAGAGTGTGTAAGGTTAGATAGAGGGACGACAGAGCAGCTTGCTGAGTGGGAGCCCTGATTAACAAATCGTCTAGATAGGGGTAGACATGAACACCTTGAGTCCTGAGGAAGACTGCAACTACTACGAGGCATTTTGTGAAGACTCATGGCGCAGACACTAGGCCGAATGGAAGCACTCGGTACTGATAGTGCTTGGGGCCTACTAGAAACCTCAGGTATTTGCAATGAGATGGAGTTATCGCAATATGAGTGTATGCATCCTGGAGGTCTAGAGAGCAGAGCCAGTCTCCTCTTTGTAGAAGAGGAAGAAGCGAGCCTAAGGTTACTATCTTGAATTTCTCTCGATGGAGGTACTTGTTGAGGGCCTGTAGGTCCAGAATAGGACGAATGCCTCCCGATTTTTTGGGGATTAGAAAGTACCGGGAATAGAATCCTAGGCTGTGCTGAGAGTAGGGTACGGGTTCTATTGCCTTGGACTGGAGGAGGAGGGAAACGACCTGATCCAGAAGGATGGAGTGATCGGATGTTCTCCACGTCTGTAGAGGTGGGGAGTCCGGTGGCATGGAGAGAAGGTTCAGATGGTAACCCTGAGCAATTATCTCCAGTACCCATTGGTCTGAGGTGATTGAGTGCCATATGTTGTTGAAGTGGCACAGTCAACCTCCCACTGGTATGTGAGGCAATGGAAGCTGGCTCCTGCTCTCTAGGTAGAAGTAAAAAACCTGAAGCAGGACTTTGTTGAGGAGCTGCTTGCGGTTTTTGTTTCCATGTCTGATGAGACTGGGCTTTTTGAAAAGGTCTCGTGGAGTGGGATCTGGTTGGTGGCGGGTAGGACTTCTTCGGGCGGAAGAATGACTTCTTAGATTCCTTTCGGAAGGGCTGTTTTGAAGAGTAGTCAAAAGGCATCAGAGAGAGCTGTCTTAGGGTCTCATGATGGTCCTTAAGTTCCACCACCGTCCGTTGAATCTGTTCTCCAAACAGATTATCTTCCACACAGGGTAGGTCAGATAACCTATCTTGTACCTCAGGGCGAAGGTTGGAAGACTTGAGCCAGGCCCATCTCCTTGCCGAAATAGCTGCTGCAGATACTCTAGTAGCAGTATCAAAGATATAGTAGGATGATCTGATCTAATGCTTGCCTGCCTCAAACCCCTTGTTTACTAGGGTTTGGAATTGCTCTTGAAATTGCTGAGGCAGGGAGTCTGTTAAATCTTGCAGCTGCTTGAAAATGACCCTATTATATTGGGTCATATAGAGCTGATAAGCGACAATTCGTGAGATGAGCATTGATCCCTGGAAGACATGGCAACCAATGGCATCTAGAACCTTCTGTTCCTTGCCAGGGGGAAAAGAAGTGTGAGGCTTTGATCTCTTTGCTCTTTTCTGTGCAGATTCTACCACTACAGATTGGTGATCCAATTGAGGTTTCTGAAAACCCGGAGCTGACTGCACCAAATAGGTAGTGTCAGCTTTTCTGTGGACTGGAGCAATAGAGCGATGTTCCCAGTTCTTCTTGAGGAGATCCAGAAGAACCTAGTGGTTAGGGATGGAGGTTATTTCCTTGGGAGCATCCAGGAATTGTAGCAACTCCATCATCTGATGTCAGTCATCCTGTTCAGTCTGTAATTGGAAGGGAACCAATTCAGACATTTCCTTCACAAAATTTATAAAGGAAAAGTCCTCTGGAGGAGAACGCTTTCTACTTTCAGTGGGAGAAGGTGGTGAAGGCAAATCATCGGTGTCTGGGGAGGAATCATCAGTCCAGGTATCATAGGGATCAGCACCTGCCCCTCTAGGAACTAGAGGAGGACGGGGTGGTGGGATACCCGAGGGACCTGGTCTAGGCTCTGAAGGAATCGAAGGAATAATTGGAGGTACCGATGAAGTCATCGAAGGCACCGGCGCAGGCATCGATGAATGGCCTGGTGGCACAGACGGGCGTATCGGCACCGATGGCGGAGGTAGAACTCCCGATGGAGGGATGCGGAATGGTGTTTCTCCTCCCGATGACAGAGTAAGCGGGGAGGGCACCGGAGCCATCGGCCATCAGTGGAAAAGCAGCAATGAATACTTCCATCCTGGAGATCAGCAGTGCCAACGCTGCCGGAATCGGGTCGGTGGTCGCTTCCACAAACTGTACCGGTGTCGGAGGAACCTGGAGTCGTTGCATCGCCTTGTTGATGGCCTCCTGAACCTTCCGGTCCAGTTGTTCTTAGAGGCCTGCAGCAAGCAGCCCTGGCTCCAGAACAGAAGAAGGAGGCAGAAGCATAGCCGGAGGGACCACCGTTAAAGGTCGCTGCCTTTTCTGGCGGGGTTTTTTAGACGGCGGCTCGGACGATGGTGAGGTCGATGATTTCGCTCCCTCGATGGTCCGAGACTTTCGATGGCGATGACGATGTTTGTCCCTGCGATCCCCTCGGTCCTGAGGGGGAGTAGAGGGTGTCGAAGGCCGAGATGTTGTCGATACTGGACAGTCACCGGCCGGTGGTCGCTGGCGCGAAGTTGACAAGCCGGTTCTGACGACGTCGATGCAATGGACGGAGTCGGGGTTTGAGCACGGAAGAGAAGTTCCATCTTCTCCATTCTGACCTTGCGACCTTTTGATGTCATTAGGGCACATTTGGTGCAGGTCAAGCATCTTGCTCTCGTCCAAGATGGACATGGTGCAATTACAGTCCGGGCACCGACGGAACCCTGACGCCATGGCAAAAATTGAGCCGCGGTACGGTCGCCGGCCAGTAGGCCGCGAGGGCTAAACTGTAATCAACGGAGAACGGGTAAACACTTACCGGAGTACCGAGGCTTGAAAAAGTTAAAGGAGAGACCCCTGTGGGGCAAATTAACTTTTAGTAATTCTGTGAAGAAAATTCCTGTCAGGAATCTCTGCTCCTTAACCGCGAGGCTACTGCTGAGCTCCTTAACCGCGAGGCTACTGCTGAGCGGAAAAAAGACGACTGATGGGGGGACCCCTGCTAGCTGCAGGGATAGTGCCATGCTGGGCATGCCCAGTAGGGGCCAGTTCTGGAAACTTTGACAAAAGTGTTCCGTGATTGGGCTCCATCCTGTGATGTCACCCATATGTGAGGACTACCATCCTGCTTGTCCTGTGAGAATGCATAATAAAACAGAGAATATCTAATGCTCTGTCTTGCTTCATGGTATCTCATCTTGAGTATTATGTGCAGTTCTGGTAACCACATCTCAAAAAAGATATAGAATTAGAAAAGGTAAAGTGAAGGACAACCAAAACGATAAAGGGGATGGAACAATTCCCCTATGAGGAAAGGTTAAAGAGGTTAGGATTCTTCAGCTTAGAGAAGAGACGGCTGAGGGGTGATATGATAGAGATCAATAAAATGAGTGGAGTGGAACGAGTAAATGTTAATCGGTTGTTTATTCTTTCAAAGACTAGGTGACACAATGAAGTTAATAGGTGATACATTTAGAACTAAAAATATTTTTTTTACTCAATACAAGCTTTGGAATTCATTGCCAGAGGATGTGATGAAAGCTATTATAGCTGTGTTTAAAAAAAAAAAAAGTTAGGGCTTGAACAAGTTCCTAGAGGAAAAGTCCATAAATCATTAATGTGGAGTTGCAGAAATCCACTTTTTATCCCTAGGATAAGCCGAATGGATTCTATCTACCCTTTGTGATCCTGCCAGGTACTTGTGACTTGGATTGGCTACTGTTGGAAACAGGATACTGGGCTTGAAGGACCTTTGGTCTGACCCAGTATGGCAAATCTTTCTCTCTTATTCTGAAAGAGTATCTCCACATAAAATTCTAAAGTCCTTGCCTCATGCCCTGGGGGCACTAACAAATGAACTTTAAACCTCAAATGTTTTCAGGATGAATTCAACAACCACAGACTAGTATGAAATCAGGATTTTGCTGAAACCAGGATCTTTCTGGACATGGTAGGATTCTCAAGGACTGGTTCTATTTGCACCAGTCGATGCCAATGTGCTTGGTGCTGATATTTGCCTGCTTGAGGTGCTGAAAGACAGCATCAAGGATCCTTCTATCCAGCTTCTGCTCAAAGGTTGTCAATACCAAAACTGGACAGCTCACAGTAGATAAGATGACATTCTCATGAGTAACTAAGTGGTATGTACTGATGATTTTAGTATGGACCTTTGGAGACTGTTGTGCCTATGTAATTGAGAAGCAGAGCTCACATCTAGATGAAGCTGCTTGGGAGTGGGCTAAGACACTACTATTATTGCCTTCCTCTAGGACTCTTATTACCATCAAGGAACATCTGAACTCTGCCTTCATACAGTGCTTGGTGCCATGCCTCCTCACGCCCACAGTCAATGTCAAGGAATCCCTCTAGGTCAGGGGTGAGCAACCTTTCACCAATTGAGATCCATACAACAGAATTCACAGAGGTGGAGAACTACCATGCTTCACAAACAGGGGGTTGGGAAGGAGGATTTCTTCCACCTGAAAGAAAAGGCTAACTCTCTATTCCCCAGACAAGAGACAGTCACACACTTCTCAGACACAGAGACACATACACACATTCAGATGAAAATACAAAGACATACACACACGCACACTGAGACATACAAAAAAATTCTGTTTTGCTACTCATGTGCTCACTCTGTGAGTGTCCCTCACCCCATCACTGCTGCATCATTAAGGTCTTGTTAGCTGACAGCCCTTCTATGGCCTGTAACAGCTCCCTCGCTTTCCCATTACACCCCTTCTCGGCACCCCCACTCTTCAGGAGAATCATTGGTTCCACACCCAGTGCATATAGCTTATGAGACATGCACTGGCTAGCAGCATTCCTCACACATGCAGAACAGACAAACCTCACCAAATACATAATAAAGAGACCAAAAATATAAACAGAAACATGCAGACAAATGGAATTGTGAACCGCAACAAATCAGAAACTGTTAGGCAGTGCAATAACGGAAGACAGAAATATTACCACTCTCACAGGACAAGCAGGATGGTAGCGATCACATATGGGTGACGTCAGTGGATGGAGCCCTGTCATGGAAAACGTTTCTGTCAAAGTTTCTATAAAGCTTTGACTGACACTGGCACACTGAGTACACTGAGCATGCACAACCTGCAATTATCCCTGTGACCACAGGTGTCTCCCCCCTCAGTCTTCTTTTTTCCGCTCTGTGGTTAGCATCGCAGTCAGGAGCTCTGTGAGAAATTCTCACAACTTTTCCTCACTTCACAAATACTTTTTCCCTGCATGGGTCTCCCTCCATGTACATTTAATCGATGTTCGGTGAGTTCTATGCCCTGTTTTTCGGTCGGTTCCTGTCACCTCACTAACGGTTTCCCAGGCCTACCAACTGAATTGCGGCCTTCCCTCTCCCTGTCTTTTCATCCTTAGTTAGCCCCACAAAGCCTGCAATTATCCTTTTGCGACCCTCCATCTGGTTATTAGGGCTAGTGAGATAGGGACATCCACGGTTACCGTTGCGGTCAGGACCGCTGTCGAATCCATGCCTCCATTGATTCCCTCGGTACCTTCGTGCGGTCGATGCTCCCATCGATACCGTCGGTACCTCCATCCATGCCGTCCTGCCTCCATCCATGCCACTGATGCCATTGATCCCCGCATCAAATTTGTCAGTGCCATCGATGTTTACATCCACGACACTGATCTCTCCATGAATTTCATCGATGCCCGGGTCGACTCCATCGGTGCCGTCTATGTACATGCCGTTTCCATCGGTGCCACATAGATTCCATCGTACCTACACCGATGCAGTCGTGGCTTCCGTCAATGTTATCGTCGCTCTGCCCGGCCATTGACGTTTACATCGATGTTTTCAACAATACTCGAGGCCGCTTTCAATGCCGCCATCGATACAGTCAGTACTGACTTAGCATATAAGCGCAATGTCCTCGACTAAACACAATGCTCCATACTTCAGGTTCTTAACTAAAGCCCCGTATCATCCTACCGCACTACATAGTGCCAGGAGCAGTGCAGGCATGCTGACAGTCCGTCACCACTCGCCATCCAAGACAGCGAGGGCATCTACCTCGGTGCTGGGGAAAGACCGGGCTGAGCACCGTGGCAATCGTCGTCACCGGCACAGTGACCATCCACCACTGACGCAATCCAGTACATCAGTGCTATCCTACTCGGTTCTGGGGAATGACCTGGCCCGAGCAACATCGCTACTGCCACCGCCTCTGCTCCACGCAGCGGTGGCAGTCCTTGGTGCTGGAGAATGACCAGCCCGAGCTCTGAGGGATTCTGCACTGGCGTCAGGGTACATTAAGCCAGTTGCGAAGCGGGCCCGGGTTCATGAGTCATGGGCTCCTCTGCTCCCGAGGCGTTCCCCACTGACATCGGTGCGGGGTTCTGAGCCACCACAAAATAATGTGGAAGCACCAGACACACCTAGCCTGTCTCCTCTGTAGCTGCGCTACCATACCAGATTACAGAGTTGAGTCTGATGTTACGTCCTTCAGGCTGTCCTCAATGCCTCCCGAAATCCACGGAGCCATCGAGATTCACCGACTCGTCCTTCTGCGATCCACCACGAAGTTCAGTAAGTTCTCTAATCCCGCTTCAGCTACAATCCCATCAAGACCTGGTCACTAAATCGGACCACATTGTTTCGTAAGGTTCTAGGTCGTGTTATCTTCCAAGAACCGTGTTAGTGTCACATATCGCTATTGCTGGCTATGACTGACAACACCGAGAGAATCTCTCTATCAGTAATTGGTATTACATCGATACATCCTCCCATTTTCAGCAACGGGACTCTGCTCTCGATAATACTCTGGCTTCTGATCCTGATTACGGTTTGAAGTCCCAGATACACCAGCTGGTCTGCTAGGCACAAAATCCAGCAGACAGCCTCATTTGCAAGCCCACCTCGAGACCTGGCGACAGCTCTCGACGTTTTCTTGCACTGCAGACATGCGGGTAAGATATTTACCGCTCACGCTCCTGCGGGAGACTAGCTGATATCCAGATTACATCAGCTCCACCAGTTGAACACTTCCTGGTCTCACAACTTGCCGGATATCAGAGCGGCCACCCCACCTAGTACCAGGGTTCAGGGTATTGTCCCCCAGCAGTCACAAAGCACGGGGGTGGGTGGGGGGGGGGGAGTTCATCTCGCTATTCTCAGAAATGTCAACTTTCTTCAGAAGGGACAGGTAAAATGGTATCTCTCGTCACCATACTTGCCTTACCGCGGTAAGTGGGTTGCCTCTCTTCTCTAGTCTATGTGTTTCATAGTGAGTCAACAACATTCCAATCCCAAGTTGCCAGGTGCACTTGGGATTGGAATACCACATGTATTTTACCAAACTCACTACCAGTGCCTGTTTCTCTACGGAGTAAAACATCATTCACGCTTTCCTTGCATGTATAACTGTCTAAAAGCAGTCGATCCAAGCAAGGAGCTCTATCTTCTCCATGACTCGCTATAAATCTTTTACCTGGGATTACGGTTTAACTACCATAAATCCCATATGGAAAACTTCTGGGCACTACAGTCGCAACGAACTTCCTGCCCACCAACCGCACAGACATACTGAATTTTCCTCCACATCTCTGCGCGCATGCAACATAACCTCAGCCCCTCATTCTTTCAGGGATGGGCCACGAGGAGTTTTCACTATCCACTTACTCATCTGCCCAGAATGGCTATGAGTCAGATTCAGTGTAATTTTCAATGATCAGTGGCTTTAAGCTGTTCAACCGCTTTTGTCCCTGATCCATATTACCGATCTAGAACCAAGTCTTCAGATGGTTCTGGTCATGGTCTCATTTACTTAGGATTGAAGAGTTCGAATTCACATCGTCCCAACCCAATATGCGTCTATTCCGCTCCATACAGATTTTCACATCAACTTCTTGGGGCTTCCAGCCATGCATTATGCCTTTTATGCTTAAAATTCTGCCTCTGCAACAAACCTTTGTGCATACAGCAGCATAGTGGCAAGGCGGTATTCCAATACACAACCATGTATAACCTCTTAGCTGCTCTACCAGGAAACTGCGCTTTAGCCTTTGGCCCTTGCTCAGTCCATGCATTCCCGGGCCACTTATCTAACAGACTTGCCGAACACACTAGCATACCTTATTCATAGATGTTTCCATCCTCTCTCGAATGGTCTCAGACTACAGGTGTAGCGAGCAAAATCTTTTAACGCTAAGGTCAACTAACCTTGCCCTCTGTGTCCAAACCGAACCTTACAGGGGACAGATTCTACTCCCTACACGTCTCACAACGTGTTCCCATGGACACCTTTGCTCGTTCTACAGCAAAGGCCTCTTATATGTGTCTCTTTCAATGCCTCTCATAGCCAAAACTATCATTAGGCTGCACCAGGACGGGGGTTCACTGTTTCTCAGACCCACGTCCTGACCGAGACCAGTATGTTTCCCATACTTCTCAATCTATCACACCAGTAACCAATTTGCCTTCTCACAGGTCAGTCTCATATCACGGACTCACTGATGTTCTCAGGTACTGGTAGCGTCACAACAGCCTTCCTCACATAAATCTTACCATTCAAAATGGCATGATTTACCACATGGCACATGCAAAAGGGTATTACCCCCTTTTTTCTATACCACTCTTACTCCCTTGGATTCTGCTCCCCAGACATCCTCCACATAGGTACTCCTCGATTCCAATTTGGCGTACCACTTGGGAGTGGGGATACCCGACTAATGGTTCAACCCCTTCTGAGTCAGCTTACAATGGTTCATCCACTGATTAAGCTGCCTCTTATTTTCACTGGTTACGGAAAGGGGCCTACATTTAGTGCTTACAAGACTCATACGTTCCCCGTTCGAGCCTTTACATTCCTATCACTTAACAGTCTGGCATGGGAACTTCTTTCCCTCATAGTCATTACTTCTGCCAAAAGGGTCAGTGAGTTACACACCTTACATAGAAACATAGAAATGACGGCAGAAGAAGACCAAACGGCCCATCCAGTCTGCCCAGCAAGCTACGCACTTTATCCATTTTTATTTCCCTTTTTCTCTCTCCCACCTGTTACTATTGGCTTCCAGTACCCTCCAGCCCTAATTCCCCACCACCCCACCACCAATTTAGAGAGCAGCGCCAAATCTGCATCCAAGTGACATCCAGCTCAATTAGGGGTAGCAACTGCTGTAACAACCAGGCCACACCCTTGTCCCATACTCTTACCCACCCGTTATTTTTTGTTTGTTTTTTTAATTTTTTTTTGGAGATAGCAGCCCTCCATCCTTCCGCTCCGTGAAGGTGGAACAATAACTACTGGCCACTGGCATCCCGCTCCGTGAATGCCTCTGTGGCTACTGCCGCTCCGTGCAGTGTTTTGCTGCCTCCACTTTATTCACGCCCTCTAGACTTGATGGATCCACAGTGTTTATCCCACACCCCTTTGAAGTCCTTCACAGTTTTGGACTTCACCACTTCCTCCGGAAGGGCGTTCCAAGCATCCACCACCCTTTCCGTGAAGAAATACTTCCTGACATTGGTTCTTAGTCTTCCTCCCTGGAGCCTCAGCTCGTGAACCCTGGTTCTGCTGATTTTTTTCTGGCGGAAAAGGTTTGTCGTCTTTGGATCGTTAAAGTTTTTCAAGTATCTGAAGGTCTGAATCATATCACCCCTGCTCCTCCTTTCCTCCAGGGTGTACATATTCAGATTCTTCAATCTCTCCTCGTATGACATCCGATGAAGACCCTCCACCTTTCTGGTCGCCCTTCTCTGTACCGCTTCCATCTTGTCTCTGTCTCTTTGTAGATACGGTCTCCAGAACTGAACACAGTACTCCAGGTGAGGCATCACCAAGGACCTGTACAAGGGGGATAATCACTTCCCTTTTCTTATTCGATATTCCTCTCTCTATGCAGCCCAGCATTCTTCTGGCTTTTGCTATCGCCTTGTCGCATTGTTTCGCAGACTTCATATCATTAGACACTATAACCCCTAGGTCTCTCTCCTGCTCCGTGCACATCAGCCTTTCCCCCCCCCCCCCCCCCCCCCCCCCCCCCCCCCCAATCGAATACAGTTCATTCGGATTTCCATTCCCCATATGCATTACTTTGCACTTCTTGGCATTGAATCTCAGCTGCATATCTTCGACCACTCTTCCAGTTTCCTTAAATCCCGTCTCATTCTCTCCACTCCTTCCGGCGTGTCCACTCTGTTGCAGATCTTAGTGTCATCCGCAAAAAGACAAATCTTACCTTCTATCCCTTCCGCAATGTCGCTCACAAAGATATTGAACAGGACCGGTCCCAACACCGATCCTTGCAGTACACCACTTAACACCGCTCTCTCTTCAGAGAAAGTTCCATTTACCATCACACATTGTCTTCTGTCCGTCAACCAGTTTGCAATCCAGGTCACCAACTTAGCACTCACTCCTAAGCTTCTCGTTAGGAGTGTTACATACTCACCCGACCCTGTGTTCCTCCGTGACCGAGTGGCCCTATGTACGCAGCCTCATATTCTGCTTAAGGTAGACGCATCTCACCTTACTCAGATTACACTCTGCCCACTTTTTCACAACTCCTCTCTCTCACCAGGGCGAGGGGGTTTTCCACTCCTTGGACTGTAAAAATGCTCTTGCATTCTATCTAGACCGCACTACACTCCATAGGAATTACACCTAACTCTTTCCTTCTTTGGCAAAAGCCAAGCTGCGAGTTCTAGTGGGCAAACAGACCTTTTTCCTCCTGATTGGCAGTCTGTATCTCCTTTTGCTACCAACAAGCAGACATTCTGCTACACACTGTGTGAACGCACACTCTGTTAAGGCCGTGCCAACTTCAGTAGCTCATCTACTGTCGGTGCCGCTTGTTGATATTTCTAAGGCTGCAACCTGGAGCTCTCGCCATACCTTCGCAGTCCATTATTGCTTGGGTAAGACTGGCCGGCAAGCTTCCCGTTTTACTCAACTTTTTATTTTAGCTACCCAACATCCTTCCACCAACCCGTTAAGGGTGTCGGGATGCCCTCCTTACTGAATTCCACCCCTGTCGTTGCACCTCTTGCACGTCTTTGGTTGCATTTGGTGCACTGCTCGGGCATCCTCAGCTCAGTACTCACCCATAAGTGAGGACTACCATCCTGCTTGTCCTGTGAGAAAGCAAATGTTGCTTACCTGTAACAGGTGTTCTCACAGGACAGCAGGATGTTAGTCCTCACGTAACCCACCCGCCCGCCACCCCGCAGTTAGGTCTACATACGTTTTATTATTTTATTTTTCGTTTGTGCTTTTTGCTATACACGAGACTGAGGGGAGACACCTGTGGTCACAGGGATAACTGCAGGCTGAGCATGCTCAGTGCACTCAGTGTGCCAGTGTCAGTCAAAGCTTTATAGAAACTTTGACAGAAAGGTTTTCAGTGACAGGGCTCCATCCACTGATGTCACCCATATGTGAGGACTAACATCCTGCTGTCCTGTGAGAACACCTGTTATAGGTAAGCAACATTTGCTTTCCTTATAAAACAATCAAGAAATATAAACCATGGTAGTAAACCATACTAATGAGATATTTCAAAATAGCTGACAAATACAACATCCAGTAATTAAAAGTTCATAAAATATTTTAATAATTTCTTAAACAATTAATATTTGAAAATGTGGGAGACAAATACCACTCAATAATTAAAATAAGGATTTAAAAGAAAAAAAATCCCTCCAGTTCTCAAAACCTAGGAACTTTGATTTCCAGTCACCTGGAGAATGTCATGTATAGGTGAGGGAGAGAGCATGCAAAAACTTTCTCCTCTCCTATATATACACACATTCATTCTCATTTGCTCACTTCACACACACACACACTTACTTTCTCACTTACATACTCGCTCACTGACTAACATACTTGGACCCCTTTCCTACCACTGCAATCCTGCATATCAGTGTGCCAAGCATGCCCAGAATGCTTGGGACTGAGCAGGGAAGTGGATCAGTAGTAGTTAGAGCAGTAGGCTGATATCCAGGGAAGTCAGGGGTCAAATCCTGCTTTTTCCACTAGCTCTGTCACGTTGAGCAAGTCACTTAATATTCCATTGCCTCAGATACTAAATTAGATTTGTAAGCCCACTTGGGCAGGGACCTACTCACTGTATTTGAATTTTAACATCTTGAGCACAGATCTATAAAGGCAAGTACATCCAAAATTCAAATCTACAGTCTCCACCTCCATTTCAGGCCTTGTCATGTTCTTATAATTATAATAAAATTCTTACAAGTCCAACATCAAATCCAACACTTGATCCTTTCAAGAACTTATTGCTAAGCTTTCTAATAATCCATGCAGATACCAAACAAATTTTTCTGCTGTCATTTACAATGGCAAAAGGCAACATCTGACATCACAGGTCCTGTTCCCCTTACCCTATTTTCTAGTCCTTGAGCCTCTCAAAGGACTTCACACTTTTTGAGCTCCCTCCTCTCCATGGCCCCTTTTCTCAGTCAGCTCCCTTCCTCCTATCTCACCCTTCCTGGGTCCTTTCTCTCCCTCTTACCTGACTCCTTCCCAGATTCTCTTCCTCCCTCCTACCCACCATGGTCTCTTTTCAGGTCCCCCCTCTTTCTCCTATGCTCCCTCCCCCACCTTCTTCCAGAGCATTCTCCAGTCTTCCCATCCCATCATCTATTCCGAGTGGATCTGATTCCAGCAAGATTTTCAAGTACATCTATAACACAGGCCCTGCAGTGGCTGGATTTCCTTGGTAAAAGGACACCAATGCAGTAAAAGGGAATGGAACTGCAGCAGGGCTTATGAGTTAATGACACAGCATCAATACTGATTTTCTGTGCTATAGCTGAACCTGGTCTCCATCTCTGGCACCAAGCTCAAGACCAGGCTCCCCCTGTGTGGAATGGGGAATTGCCATGGTTCCTTCCTAACACCAGCCCTGACTCTCCCTCTCCCCCGTCCTTTTTTTCCCAGTGTTGCTTTCCTTCTCTCCCCTGGACTTTCACCTCCCACCTGCCCTATTTCTCCCGATTTTCTTCTCTATTATTATAACTCTATTATTTAACATTTCCATAGCTCTATTTGATATATGTAGAGCTGTAAAAACATACAAGAGACAGTCCCTCCTCAATAGAGCTTACAATCTAATCAAGACAAACATACAGGTCAAGAGACTTGCAGGAGTTATATATATTAACTCCTCCACTTCCCCCAATTTTCTTCTTCTATCCTCATCTGACTGGCTAGACGTGCCACGAGAACTGGGTTGAGATGGGGTGACCAGAATGACACAAAATTCAAGGTGTGATAGCACCATGGATCAATAAGAGGGATGACATGCTTTGTTTTATTCTACATACCTCTCCAAATAATTTTTAACATTCTAACTGCTTTTTTGACCACCACCCACTAAGCTGATGATTTCAAAGTATTGTACACAAGGACTCAGAGGTTCTTTTTCTAGATGATGATTTATAATATGGAATCCAGCATGGTGCAGCTGTAGTCTGGATTATATTTCCCTATGCACATCACTTTGCACTTGTCCGTGTGCAATTTCATCTGCAAAGCATCCTGATCTTGCAATATCCTTCTGCATTCTTCACAATCAGCTTCAGTTCAGCAACTTTGAATATTTATTTTAAAGTGTTTATATTCCACACACATACATATTTGCTCTGGGTGGATTCAAAAGTTAAAATAATAATTTAGTGTCACCTACAAATTTGATCTCATCACTTTTTGCTCTTTTTTCTTTTTAAATTTTCTTTTTATTCAATTTTCAAAATTTTGTATATTATAAATTGAACACAGGTAATTAAAGCAAAAACAAACTTCGAAGTATAATACATTCCTAATATGATAATACTACCTGTCATTATAAGAAATACACGAGATAATAAAAAGAAAATTAAGCGGTTAAACCAAAAGGTATAGAAAACTATACCCCTAATTCAAATTGCAAACAGAGTTACACTGAGTAATACCACAATACTTGCTTCTAACCATTATTCTGTGCTACTTGGGGTATGCGAGCTCAAGAACTTCTGGAGCTGAGTCACTTCATAAAAAACATACCGTATTTTTCGCTCCATAAGATGCACTTTTTCCCCCCCGAAAGTGGGGGGGAAATGTAGGTGCGTCTTATGGAGCGAATATAAAAAAAAAATCTAACAAAGCCCCCCCACTCTCCTGACTCCCCCAAGACCTGCCAACTTAATTTACAACCCCCCACCCTCTTGACCCCCCCCAAGACCTGCCAAAAGTCCCTGGTGGTCCAGCAGGGGTCCGGGAGCGAACTCCTGGGCTTGGGCCATTGGCTGCCAGTAATCAAAATGGCGCCGACGGCCCTTTGCCCTTACTATGTCACTGGGGCCGACCAATGGCAGCAGTAGCCCCTGTGACATAATAGGGGCAAAGGGCCGTCGGCACCATTTTGATTACTGGCAGCTGACGTCCCTTTGCCCTTACTATGTCACAGGGACTACCGCTGCCATTGGTCGGCCCCAGTGACATAAGGGCAAAGGGCCGGCGGCGCCATTTTGATTACTGGCAGCCGACAGCCCAAGAGATCGCTCCCAGACCCCCGCTGGACCACCAGGGACTTTTGCCAGATCTTGGGGGGGGGGGGGGGGTCAGGAGGGTGGTCGGTTGTTAATTTAAAGGGTTGAAATGTGTTGGGTTTTTTTTTGGGGGGGGGGGGTTCCCAGAGAAAGAAAAGTTTTCTGATCTGGGGAGTGGACCGAAATGGCCCTCCCCAGACCCGAAAACAAAATGGGGAGAAAAAAAAAAGTTATGCACTCCCCTAATTTGCTCCATAAGACGCACAGACACCCGGGTACAGAGCCGGTTTAGCACAAAATTTTTTTTTTTTTTTATTTTCCCCCTCTGAATCCTAGGTGCATCTTATGGAGCGAAAAATACGGTATTTATGATTTAAAAAGGAGATCTCACATCGACATGGGAATTTCACAATCATTCTTGCAGCAATTGCTTCTACATCGGGTCTAAGATTCAAAAAACCTTTTCCTTCTGGCCTGAGCTGACCTAGACAGATCTGGATATATCCAAATCTTTTGGCCTAAAAATAATTGTAATCGTTGTTTCAAGAACAATCTTAGAACTGCATTCCAATCAGTTGTAAAAACAAAGGACACAAAGTGTGGCCCTTGTTTTAATTTCAGTGTCAAGTGATATCTCTAAAACTTCAAAGACAATTAGGTCATTTATTTTTCCTTGCTCAGCAACATTACCCGATGCCGTTTTTGCAGATAAATAATAAATGTTTGACGTTACTGGCAAATTTTGTTCTTGCATCTTCAAAACATTAATTAGATATCTATTAAACATTTCCTTAGCAAACGTTAACCTAATCGTTGGAAAATTCAGAACCCTAAGATTCAAGTATTTTATTGAGTTTTCCAAATATTCAATTTTATTTTTTTTTAATCATTTATCAATTCTGTTTTAACAAATTTTTGTTGAAATGCCTCAACTTGTTCTAAATATTTTTCAGTTTTTGCTATACTTGTTTTATTCAGGGTAACTGAATTCTCTAGATTAGAGAAACTCTGCTGTGTTATAGTAATGTTCTGGGATAAATTCACAATCACTTTCTCAAGAGACTTTATTGCTGTCCATAATGACCCCATGGTAATCTCAGGCATTTCAGAAGGAAGAATTATATTCAGCTCCTGCTTGGACTCTTCCCCCCCCCCCACCCCACCCCACAGATTGCTCTCCACTCATTCCTACAACCAATTCTGATGGTAATGATTTTTCGGGACTATCAGCCCCCTTTGGCCACTTTGGTGCGCGCGGCTTAGGCACCGCGCCGGTGGCGGCTGCGCACCGCTGGAGGGGCCGATTTAAAGCCCTTCCTGCTCCTCCCTGATGACGTCAGAGGTGCGCGACAGCTCCAACAGGGCGGGGAATCCTCCCCCGGGAGCCCCAGCTGTGCCGAGAGAGCAATGACAAGGAAACTGGATCTCAAAGTCCTTCGCAGGTAAGAAGGAAATCCTCCGAGTCCTTTGCTCTCTTTTCCAGAATATGTTAAACAGTACAGATCCTAGTAAATATACCTGAGACACTCCATTATTGACCTTTTGCCATTTGGAAAACTGGCCATTTAGTGCAACCCTCTAATTTCCTGTCTTTTAACCAATTACCAGTCCACAATAGGACACTGCCTTCTATCCCATGACTTAACATTCCTAAGGAGTCTCATAGAAACATAGAAACATAGAAATGACGGCAGAAGAAGACCAAACGGCCCATCCAGTCTGCCCAGCAAGCTACGCAGTTTATCCATTTTTTTTTTATCTTCCCCCCCACCCCTTTTTTTCTCCCCCTCCCCCGTCACTATTGGCTTCCAGCACCCTCCGGCCCCAATTCCCTTCCACCCCTCCACCAATGCAGAGAGCAGTGCCGTATCCGCATCCCAATGAACATCCAGTTCAATCAGGGGTAGCAACTGCCACAATAATGAATCATAATAATGAATCATGAATCATGAATAATAATAATGAATAATAATAATAATAAATAATGAATAATGAATCATGAAGAACTTTGTCAAAAATCTTCTGAAGATCAAAATATATCAACCAACTCATCTGTCAAGAGGCCGCCAATGAAGAGTGGGTGACTCGCCAGAATGACGGCTACTGCCTGGAGACAATACCCTTATTCAATAAACATACACATGCTTACTGTGACTCCAACATCGCTCTAAGCTTCAACAGCAAGAGGAAATGTGGAAAAATGGATTTACACTCACAAAGAGGGGAGTAGCTGGCTTGTTACGGCGGTTACTACCCCAAACCAAATAAGCCTGATGCTTCACCTTCAATGCATATACAGCATAGTTCTCTGCTTCAACGGCAGGGGAGAAGAAAAAAGGGTTCGCACTCACAAAGTGGGGAGTAGCTGGCTTGTTACGGCGGTTACTACCCCAAACCAATTGTGTCCGATACTTCACTTTCGATGCATATCCAGCATGGCTCTCTGCTTCAACAGCATGGGAGAAGACTGATACATCACGCATTTCCAGCATAGCTCCCTGCTTCAACAGCAGGGGAGAAGAAAAACAACCAATAAGGACTGTATAACATAGTCTGGGTAAAACAAATAAGCATGGGTGTAGCTTGCTTATTGCGGCGGTTACTACCCCTACTACCCCTAACTAATCAAGCTAGATATTTCAATGGTGGGGGTGGAAGGGAAATAGAACCAAGAGCTAAGAGAAACAGATAAGTATGAGAGAAAAAAACGTGTGAAGCTTGCTGGGCAGACTGGATGGGCCGTTTGGTCTTCTTCTGCCGTCATTTCTATGTTTCTATGTTTCTATCTTCAAAAATATTTAACAGGTAAGGCAAGACTTCTCTCTGCTAAAACCATGTCTATTCATATGGCCAATAATTTTTAAGAATAACTTCTACAATTTTTCCTGGCATCGATGTCAGACTCACTAATCTATGGTTAAAAGGGGAGGTGAAAGAAGCTATTTTAGCCAAAAGATCTTCATTCAAAAATTGGAAGAAGGATCCAACAGAAGAAAATAGGATAAAGCATAAACATTGGCAAGTTAAATGTAAGACATTGATAAGACAGGCTAAGAGAGAATTTGAAAAGAAGTTGGCTGTAGAGGCAAAAACTCACAGTAAAAACTTTTTTAAATATATCCGAAGCAGAAAGCCTGTGAGGGAGTCAGTTGGACCTTTAGATGATCGAGGGGTTAAAGGGGCACTTAGAGAAGATAAGGCCATCGCAGAAAGATTAAATGATTTCTTTGCTTCGGTGTTTACTGAAGAGGATGTTGGGGAGGTACCCGTAATGGAGAAGGTTTTCATGGGTAATGATTCAGATGGACTGAATCAAATCACGGTGAACCTAGAAGATGTGGTAGGCCTGATTGACAAACTGAAGAGTAGTAAATCACCTGGACCGGATGGTATACACCCCAGAGTTCTGAAGGAACTAAAAAATGAAATTTCAGACCTATTAGTAAAAATTTGTAACTTATCATTAAAATCATCCATTGTACCTGAAGACTGGAGGATAGCAAATGTAACCCCAATATTTAAAAAGGGCTCCAGGGGCGATCCGGGAAACTACAGACCGGTTAGCCTGACTTCAGTGCCAGGAAAAATAGTGGAAAGTGTTCTAAACATCAAAATCACAGAACATATAGAAAGACATGGTTTAATGGAACAAAGTCAGCATGGCTTTACCCAGGGCAAGTCTTGCCTCACAAATCTGCTTCACTTTTTTGAAGGAGTTAATAAACATGTGGATAAAGGTGAACCGGTAGATATAGTATACTTGGATTTTCAGAAGGCGTTTGACAAAGTTCCTCATGAGAGGCTTCTAGGAAAAGTAAAAAGTCATGGGATAGGTGGCGATGTCCTTTCGTGGATTGCAAACTGGCTAAAAGACAGGAAACAGAGAGTAGGATTAAATGGGCAATTTTCTCAGTGGAAGGGAGTGGACAGTGGAGTGCCTCAGGGATCTGTATTGGGACCCTTACTGTTCAATATATTTATAAATGATCTGGAAAGAAATACGACGAGTGAGATAATCAAATTTGCAGATGACACAAAATTGTGCAGAGTAGTTAAATCACAAGCAGATTGTGATAAATTGCAGGAAGACCTTGTGAGACTGGAAAATTGGGCATCCAAATGGCAGATGAAATTTAATGTGGAAAAGTGCAAGGTGATGCATATAGGGAAAAATAACCCATGCTATAATTACACGATGTTGGGTTCCATATTAGGTGCTACAACCCAAGAAAGAGATCTAGGTGTCATAGTGGATAACACATTGAAATCGTCGGTTCAGTGTGCTGCGGCAGTCAAAAAAGCAAACAGAATGTTGGGAATTATTAGAAAAGGAATGATGAATAAAACGGAAAATGTCATAATGCCTCTGTATCGCTCCATGGTGAGACCGCACCTTGAATACTGTGTACAATTCTGGTCGCCGCATCTCAAAAAAGATATAATTGCGATGGAGAAGGTACAGAGAAGGGCTACCAAAATGATAAGGGGAATGGAACAACTCCCCTATGAGGAAAGACTAAAGAGATTAGGACTTTTCAGCTTGGAGAAGAGACGACTGAGGGGGGATATGATAGAGGTGTTTAAAATCATGAGAGGTCTAGAACGGGTAGATGTGAATCGGTTATTTACTCTTTCAGATAGTAGAAGGACTAGGGGACACTCCATGAAGTTAGCATGGGGCACATTTAAAACTAATCGGAGAAAGTTCTTTTTTACTCAACGCACAATTAAACTCTGGAATTTGTTGCCAGAGAATGTGGTTCGTGCAGGTAGTATAGCTGTGTTTAAAAAAGGATTGGATAAGTTCTTGGAGGAGAAGTCCATTACCTGCTATTAGGTTCACTTAGAGAATAGCCACTGCCATTAGCAATGGTTACATGGAATAGACTTAGTTTTTGGGTACTTGCCAGGTTCTTATGGCCTGGATTGGCCACTGTTGGAAACAGGATGCTGGGCTTGATGGACCCTTGGTCTGACCCAGTATGGCATTTTCTTATGTTCTTATGTTCTTATGTTTCCCCAGATGACCCTTGGAGCCCTTTTTAAAAATCAGCATCACATTGGCTATCCTCCAAGTCTTCAAGTACTGTGGCTGTTTTAAATGACAGGTTACACATAAAACATGCTTCCACAGATGACAGAAGTGCTTCTCATTGGTCTACTCAGAAACTGGTAAAAAAAAAAAAAAAGAAGTAGTGAATCAGAAGTGGCTGCAAAAGGTATGCGAGGCGTGGAACAGTTGTCTTTAATTTATTTTATTTGTACATTCTTATATTTCACAGTCTTCCAATACAGTTGCTCAGTGCAGATTACACAGTAACATACATAATAATGTAGAAACATACAAACACTAAACAAAATACATTTCAAAACAACCCTGATTATTAAAACTCACTTTTCACTAAAAGACTTATAGTCACTGCTTACTTGACCTTATACCCAAACAGTTTATTTCCACTACAGGGCACATGCTAGGTAGAGTGATACAAAAACTTCACAGGAGATTTTAGTTACAGTTCACAGATATCACCCATTCATTGCAACTGATATGCTGCTTGCCCTTTAAAAACATCTTGGCTTATTTTAGGGCAGACTTAACCACAGACTGTTGTGGCAGTTGGGACATCAAATCTCTCTATCTAGACATGATTCTTTGTGCCCTCCAGGTAGGTGGCTCGCAGTAGCATGGAATGCGATAGAACCCAGGCCCAGATCAGCGCTGCCTCCAGGCAGAGCAGGTGCCCCCTTGTTTTTTGAGATACCACATCGCTACCTGGTTGTCTGTTTGAATCAGGATTACTTTGTTGGATAGGCAATCCTGGAATGTGAATAGGGCATACCGTATCACCCAGAGCTCCAGAAAATTGATCTGGTGGTCCGCTTCTGCTCTGGTCCAGACTCCTTGTGTTTGCAGTCCACTGACGTGGGCTCCCCAGCCTAGGTTGGAGGCATCCATGGTCAACGTCATTTGCGGTTCTGGTGGCTGGAAGGGTAGTCCTTTGTGTAAATTGGACTCCTGCGTACACCAAGCCAGGGATTGACGAAGCTGGCTGGTTACCTGGAGGACCTGTGAAAGGTGTTGAGTGGCTTGAGACCAGTGGGATTTTAAGGTTCATTACATCATCCTCATGGCAAGACGAGCCATTGGGGTAACGTGGTCTGTGGATGCCATGTGTCCTAGCAAGGTTAGGAGCAGACGAGCTGATGATGTCTGACAACGCTGGATTGTCTTGGCCATGTTGGAAAGTGTCTTCAAGCGGTCCTCGGGGAGGGCCGCTCTGGCCATGCTGGTGTTTAGGTCTGCTCCGATGAAAGAGAGCTGGTGTGATGGAGTCAGATGGGATTTGGGATAATTTATCAGAAATCCCAATGACTGGAGCAGCTGTAGGGAAAGATGGAAGTGAAGTGCTCCTTCCCTGGATGGACTTCTGAGGAGCCAATTGTCCAGATATGGGTAGAAGTGGACACACTCACGTCTTAATTGTGCTGCCACAACTGACAGACACTTTGGAACACTCGGTGTGCTGAGGCAAGGCCGAATGGTAGTACTCTGTACTGAAAGTGTTTGTGTCCCACTACGAATCGCAGGTATTTGCGATGAGAAGGGAATATTGCTATATGGGCATAAGCATCCTGAAGATCTAGAGAGCAAAGCCAATCTCCTTGCTGCAGAAGTGGAAGCATGGTGCCCAAGAAAACCATCCTGAACTGCTCCTTGCGAAGGTATTTGTTTAGGGCACGGAGGTCCATGATAGGACGTATGCCGCCGTTTTCTTTTCGGGATTAGAACGTATAGAGTAGAACCCTCTTCCTCGCTGCGTCCGGGGAACTGGTTCTACAGCTCTGGACTGCAGTAGGACAGAGTTCTGCCTCAAGGAGCACTGTGTGATTGCTCAGGCTCCACATACGCACAGGCGTGGAGTCTGGGGGCACAGTAAGGAAATTGAGATGGTAACCATGGGTTACTATAGACAGCACCCATCAGTAGGTGGTGACTGAGTGCCATTTGGTGGCAAAGTGGCACAGGCAGCCTCCCATCCATAAATTGGTTGGGAGGGGGTGCAAGGGAGGGTGACTTCTGCTCTCTAGATAGTCAAAACCCTGCTGCAGGACCAGACTAGGGGGCTGGCTGTATTCTAGGTGTCCTGTGCTGACGAGGTTGGCCTCTATGAGAGGGCCGGGCTGTCCAAGCACGGGACGGAGAAGGGCAATACCTGCGTAGCCTATAGGTTAGCTTCCTTGTATCCCTTCTCATGCCTCTTCGGGCTGTAGCAGGGGGATCTGAAGTGACAGTGGACAGTTGGCACAGGGTTTCATGATGATCCTTGAGCTGCGCTACTGCCCCCTGAATCTTGTCACCAAATAAATTGTCCCCTGTGCAGGGAAGGTCAGCCAATTTGTCCTACACCTCTGGGCGAAGGTCAGAGGCTTTAAGCCAAGCCCAGCGCCTGGCACTAATTCCGGCTGCTGAGACTCTGGATGCAGTTTCAAAAACATCGTAGGCTGCTCTGACCTCATGCTTCCCAGCCTCCACTCCTTTTTGCAGGATGGAGGTCAAGCCCTCTTAAAATTGTTCAGGCAGGGTCTCCGAGAAATCCTGGACTTGCTTCCAGAGATTTCTATTATACTGGGTCATGTAAAGCTGGTAGGCCACTTTATGAGCCGTTAGCATTGACCCTTGGAAAACTCTGTGGCCTAAGGCATCTAATGCCTTTTGCTCTTTCCCAGGTGGGGCAGAAGAGTGAGGGCGGGACCTTTTGGCTTTCTTTTATGCCGACTCTACCACCACAGATTGGTGGGGTAATTGGCTCTTTTGAAAACCTGGGGCTTGTTATACCAGGTACGTAGCATCAATCTTCTTCTTGACTGGAGGCACAGTTTCTGGGTGCTCCCAGAGGCGGTGCAAGATGTCTAAAAACATCGTGCACAGGAATCACCATTATCTCTTTTGGAGCATCTACAAATTGTAGTACCTCCAACATTCTGTGCCTAGCGTCCTCCTCCGTTACCAGTTGAAATGGAATAGACAGATATCTCCTTGACAAAGCTGGCAAAGGAGAGGTCTTCCGGAGGGGAGCAGCGCCTTTCCTCCGGGGGTGAGGGCTCCTCAGAAGCTTGTGAGTAGTGGTGAGAGGAAGCATCATCCCATGGGTCATAGGGAGACTGCCCTTCACCACCGGGCCTTCAGATGGAGGAACAAACCCAAATACAAGAGGGTGGGAAGGCAGCACCGATGGACGGGAAGGTGGCACCGAGATAGACGGTACCGGCACAGAGGGCATCGGGGCCATCGATGGGCGTCGATGCACAGATAGACTTGATGGCCCTGGGACTGGCTCCGGCATCGGTGGTTCCCAGACAGGGGATGAGCCATGGGCTGCATCTTCCTCCTCCAAAGAACCCGGAATCTGTATTGAGACTGGGGATGGATCAGTGGTTGGCTGGGTGCCAACGAACCCAATGGAACAAGTACCGATGGCAGGGCACAAATAAGGGTATCAAAATGCTCGAGGGCGCTGGTTCCGGCTGCGGTATGAGAGCCGGTGCCAACTGGAAGCCCCGAAGGGCACTCAGTACTGCCTATTGGACAATGTGGTCCAATTCCTCCCGAAAGGCTGGCGAGGCTAACACAGTGCCTGGGGTAGGAGGCAGGCTAGGTGTTACAGGAGCATCCACGGGAATCCGTGGAGGCTCTGTGTCCGGCACCGATATCGGTGGGCAATGCCTCAGGGTCCCGGGTTGGATGAGGTTCTTCTTCCCGGGCCTTTTGGAGGCGGCTCGGCAGAGGTTGATGCCGCTCCCGTGTCGGTGCCGGCACCGGACGGGGACGTACGACTGTGCCAGTGCCGATGCTTCTCACAATGCTTGGCCCGTCCTTCTCCGGCGGAGGACGAAGCAGAAGTCTTGGAATGGGATGGCGTCAGTGGACGGCCACCCACTCCTCAGTCCTTTTGATGGAATGTCGGAGAGGGGTCCGAGGAAGATGGGACCCCTCGACTCTGCATGCCTTTACTTGGGGTCGATGAAGACGAACGCTTGGAGGCAAACAAGTGCTCCATCTTTTGCAGTCGGACACGGCAGCCTTTGGGGGTCATCTGTGCACAACTTGAACACCGACGGACATCTTGAGAAGGCCCGAGGCACAATACGGAGACATTATGCGAGTCCATTATGGACATAGTCCATGGACACTCGGGACACTTCCGAAAACCAGTCACCATGTTGAAAAAAGGGGCACGCGATCGGTGGCTGTCGGGCACCGAGAAATACACCGCCGGGAGCAGACTGCAAAATGTGGTAATGACTTACCGAAGCGTTTGAAGAGGTCGGTGTGCGATGGAGGACTCCGGGATGGGGAAAAATGAAGAAAAACTTCAAAAAATTCAGTGAGGAAAAATGTGAGAAATTCTCTCAGAGCTCCTAAAAACCGCGAGGCAACTGCTGCGTGGGAAAAAAAAAAAAAAAGAGACTGAAGGGGGACCCCGTGTGGCCACAGGGTTAGTGGCATGCTGGGCATGCTCAATGTGCCAGTCAAAGTTCTAGAAACTTTGACAAAAGTGTTCCATGACAGGGCTCCATGTGATGGCGTCACCCCATCTGTAAGGACTACCATCCTGCTTGTCCTGGGAGAAAAATAATTTAATGCATGTGAAGACTTTCTTTCTCCAGAAACTCAACATATTAAATTACAGTTCTCAGTTTCAGAACTGTAATTCAATATGTTGAGTTCTGGAGCAGTTGCTTTATTTTGAAAAAATAATAAATGACAACTTGGGAAAAGATTAACTTTATTCCTTGTTTGGCCATTACTTCTTTTACATCTCCCTCATGTTGTGTGGATAATTTTTTGGAGTGCAAATCTCTTCTCCTTGTTTTGTGTTGGATTATATCCGCAGCATTTTATTTGAACATAAAACCTCTTACATTCAAATAGTGTCTGGGGGTTTTTAAAAAATAAAACACTCTTAAAAAGTCTAGTCAAAAAAGGTTTAAAATATTTTACTCAAAATAAAAATGGTACATATCAAATAGAATACTGATATAAAGGGTACTCTTACAGCAAGGACTGTCACATATAAGCTGCTAAGTGACATCTACCCTAATTTTTTTAAATCACAGATCCCCATAAAGATTTTTTTTGCTAAATATATTTTGGCCTCTGTCATATACATGGTTATCTGTCCATGTGGGCTCCTATTCATGTTTAATTGAACACTGGAGTTGTCTGAGGAATAACATTTAGCAACCCTGATGGTAGAAAATATTGCTTTGGGCCATAATTTTGGGGAGCTTCAGGTTTGGCAATCAATCATGTGCAATTTGTTTGGCATGAAGATGATTAGGAGAAACTGCTTGCCAAATCTGAACAATGTTGGATCTATTTTCTGTCTACAGTCCAGTTGTTGAGCCTCCTTAACTTTGAAAGACCAAGGTTCATGGGGTTTGAATCTGCCATTAAGTTTCAATCCACAGTTTTCTGTGATTTTTGTATATATAGATTTTTTTAGTCATTTTTGCTTCTAGTTTTTTCAGGGCCAAGGGTAGTTTGAATTCTATGTTGCCATGACATACATTCCACATACATTGGGAGTAGGGGTTTCAAAGCTCCCTCTGATTTCCCTGTTTGACTAAATATGCCAATCAGAAAGGATGTTTTTGAATCTCATATAGTATTTATTTATTTATTTATTTAAAACTTTTATATACCGGCATTAGTAAGCATACATCATACCGGTTCACATTGTAACTAGTAGGCTGCAATTACAATCAACGGGGAGGGGAAACCGGGAGGAGTATACATAGAGCAGGAAGGTAGGAATTAAAGCAATTAACAAGAGGGGCAGGCTATTTACAGGTATATACAAGAGGCTTAAGCAGGTTACTTACAGGGGTCTATATACAAAGGTACAGGTTGGGTGAAGGATGGTAAGGAGGGAGGGGGGGGGTGGAGAAGATTAGTCTGGGTAGGCTTGTTGGAAGAGCCATGTCAAGTTTTTTTCTGAATTTGGAGTAGCATGGCTCAAGCCTGAGCGAGGTGGGGAGGGCGTTCCAATGTTTGGGTCCTGCAATGGATAGTGCACGAACCCTTGTAGTGGAGAGGTGGGCTTTTTTTAATGGGGGAATAGAGAGAGTACCTTTATTGATAGATCGAATGGGTCGATCAGAGCGTATGGGACAGAAGGGTTCGTCAAGCCAGTTAGAGTTGTGCGAGTGGATGGATTTGTGTACTATAGTAAGGATTTTAAAGAGGATGCGGGATGCGATAGGGAGCCAGTGGAGTTCTTTAAGTATAGGGGTGATGTGATCGGCTTTCTGTGAGTTGGTGATAACCCTGGCAATGGCATTTTGGAACATCTGTAAGGGGTTTGATAGTGGATGAGGGTAGGCCGAGGAGGAGGGCCGAGGAGTATATGAGGAGGCCGAGGAGGGTAGGCCGAGGAGTATATGAATGGCTGAGAAAAACATTGTTTGACATTCCTGCCAGTTGCTCTGGGTCATAAACCAATGAGGAAGTGGGTGTGTGGCTCATTTCTTTGGGGGGGTTTTGACTGGGTACATTTTATTTTGTACATTAATTCACTCTTTAGTCTTTTGAAAGGTTATAGGTTGGTAGATGACTTCGATTTGACTTCGATTTGACTTAGATTTGACTTAGATTTGACTTAGATTTGACTTAGATTTGACTTAGATTTGACTTAGATTTGACTTAGATTTGACTTAGATTTGACTTAGATTTGACTTAGATTTTAAGCACCCCATACAGGACCATATTTTGGCCCCATAATACCAGTAAAAAAAAAAATAAATAAAAAGCTGTCTTTTCCCATAAGTATAAAAATATATAAGTAAAAAACTATATATGTTAAATTGTTTATTATCCTTTGCACCAATTCATCCTTGGATATAGCACGTTTGCTTAGCTAAAACAGGTGTTCTCCATGGACAGCAAAACAAACAACCACACAAGTGGGTGACATCATTCAGCAATGTCCATAGAGTTCAAATACAAGGTTTTTATTATATTGTGTACAAACAAGCAGAGTTCAATTTTCAGCATCAAGCCAAAAAAGGTTGTGTCAATAGATTCACGGTCCCCTGACACGGGCCGTGTTTCGAAGAGACTGCATTGGAAGAGAACCTAGAGAAAGCAATAAAAGATTTTAAAATAAAATATTCAAATATTTGTCAGGAAACCGTGAATCTATTGACATAACCTTTTTTGGCTTGATACTGACAACTGAACTCTCTACTTGCTTGTAAACAATATAATAAAAATCTTGTATTTGAACTCTACGGAAACTGCTGAAATTTTGTGCCCTTCCTCCTTGCATTGATCCCTTATCTTTGATGGTTGGACTTTTTGCCTATTTTGCTCTTTGCTTATTGACATCATTCAGCACCATGATGAAGCATACTCTTTCTCAAAGCAAGACGACAAAATGTCATTCTGAACAAGCACAAGAATTATCATGAGTCCCTCAGTTATTTCCCAAGGCAGCTTCAACTAATGGGTGGGGGGTGGGGAGATTGGAGTATTGTATGACTGCTTATTTGCTGCCCATGGAGAACACAGATTACAGGTTAGAAACCTTGCTTTCTCTCTTGTATAAGCAGGAACAATATCAGCCAAACAAGTGGGGACTCACGAACTGAGGGTTGCGATATAAGCGTAACATTTTTCTTATTTAGAATTTCACAACCTGAAGAGACTAGGAGGAGGGTAGTTAAGAACATAAGATATGCCATACTGGGTCAGACCAAGGATCCATCAAGCCCAGCATCCTGTTTCTAACAGTGGCCAATCTATATCACAAGTACATTAAATAGATCTCAAGCTACTATTCTTTAATAATTAATAGTTTATGGATTTTTCCTCTAGGAACTTATCCAAACCTTTTTTAAACCCAGTTACACTAACTGCTGTAACCACATCCTCTGGCAATGAATTTCAGAGCTTAACTATGCACTGAGTGAAAAATAATTTTCTTCAATTTGTTTTAAATGAGCTAATTGCTAACTTCATGGAATACCCCCTATTCCTTATGTTATCTGAGAGTAAAAACCAATTTACATTAACTTGATCAAGTCCTTTCATGATTTTGTAGACCTCTAACATATCCCCCCTCAATCATCTTCTCCAAATTGAACAGCCCTAACTTCTTTAGCCTTTCCTCATAAGGGAGCCTGTCCATGCCCCTTATTTAGATCACCCTTCTCTGCACTTTCTCCAGTACAACTATATCTTTTTTGAGACGTGGAGACCGGAACTGGACACAGTATTCAAGGTGCGGTCTCACCATGGAGCAATACAGAGGGCATTATGGTATCCATTTTATTTTCCTATCCCTTCCTAATAATTCCTAATATTTTCTTTGGGTTTTTTTGACCACCACAGCACACTGAGCCAACAATTTCAATATATTATCCACTATGACGCCTAGATCTGTTTCTTGGGTGGTAACTCCTAAGATTGAACCTGTGTAACTACAGCATGGGTTATTTTCCCTAAATTCATCACCTTGAACTTGTCCATATTAAACTTCATCTATTTGGAAGCCCAATTTTGTCTCACAAGTTTGTCCTACAATTTATCACAATCCACTTGAGATTTAACTATTCTGCATAATTGTGTGTCATCCACAAATCTGATCGCCTCACTCGTCGCACCCCTTTCCAGATCATTTATAAATATATTAAAAAACACTGGTCCATGAGGCACTCCACTGTTTGCCTTTTTACAACTATGAAAACAGACCATTTAATCCTACCCTGTTTCCTGTCTTTTAACCAGTTTGCAAGCCACAAAAGAATATTGCCTCCTCTCCCATGACTTTTTAGTTTTCTTAGAAGTCTCTCATGAGGAACTGTAGGACATGTAAAAGGATTCTTATGAGTAGCATATCAGAAGGAAAATCTTTTCCATTTAAAATTATTCGAATATCTGGTAGCTGGTCTTCTAGCTGGAAAAAGCACTTGTTTAACTTCAAGTGGAAAGGGTATGACGTGCATTTCTCCACTCTCAATATCCATGCTGAGAGACTAGATATTGAAGATTGGAGCGAAGTAGAGAACTCTTGAATTGATTTAGATTTGGAAATATTCGTAGGTGTATGGGGGGCTACAGCTAGTCTTTGTAATCACGGAAATCAGATTTGTCAGCACTAAGAAAAGACTATGAAAATCATTAATTTTGTGACTTTCCTTAAATTCAGTAGTGCTTTTGAAATGAAAGGAACTGGAAAGAATGTGTATATTAACCATTTGTTCCAAAGAAAATCTGATGCCATAGTCTTGGTTTGATGGTCTTTTGGAACAATAGAGAGGAAGCTTGTGGTTGAGAGGATAGGCAAAAAGTAGTCCCTAGGATTCATAGTAAACTCAGTTCCCATTGACAGAACAGAAACTGTACTGTGTTGGGCTGGAGTGACTATTCATGAGGCTTAAGAAGTCAACTCAATGCATCTGCTATAATGTTTTTCCCTGGAAGATAAACTGCAGAAAGATGCATGTTTCTCAGCTTCACCCACTTCCAAATCTTGAGTGCCTCCTTGCAAAGTTTGAAAGAACCTGTTCCTCCTTGCTTATGTAGAACATTGTTACCTGATTGTTTAGATCTGTAGTACTGACTACATTATCCATGGTTTGAAGACCTAAAAAGCGCTCTGAGCACAGCCTGAGAGTGGATCTGTAAGGGGACCGCATAGCTTGAAAGCAAAGTGCATTGAAATGGGCTTCCCCAAACTTGTGGAGACATGTCCATGGTTAGCAGCTGTTGAATCAGTGGAGGATGAAAACTGTAGCCTTGAAGAAGGTTCAATGATTTATCCACCACTTCAAAATTGGATGAGTCATCCTGTGATTTATATCCTCTGGGACAATGGATATAGATGCTGATTCCAGCATAATCTGATATGCCACTGGGCTAGTCTCATGTGTAGACAAGCAAGGTGCACTGTAGTGGACATATGACTTAACATAACATACTATAGGCTATATTTTTTCAGTTTTTAGGTTTGTGACATCTTGTATGTTTGTGATTTTATTGTAATGTTTTTATCTTTCTTTTGAAATGTTTCATATAAAATTAATATGTATTTGAAATTGTGATTCATGTTGAATGAAATTGATTTGTGGAATATAAAGTGTTTTAAATAAAATCCTCATGAAGAATTTAGCCATGACCGATTAATGACTGGAGAGTATGCAAACAATTGTCATCAATGCATTCACTCTTTATGCTGGTGACAGTCTCTCTTTTGCCAAGTACTGAGGCGCACTCCAATAAAGTCCAATTGATGTTAGAGTCAGGTGAGACTTGTCAAAGTTTATGATGAATCCTAAGGACTACAACGTCCGGAACACAAACACAATGTTTGTTTTGAAGTTTTTGTAAGATGTGCTCGATATTAATCACCTAAATAAGAAAAGACCATAATTTTTTTTCTGAGATGCGCCCCTCAACTGCCAGATATTTGGTGACTACACTGGGGGTTGTTGATGTCCAAATGGAAGGAACGTGTACTGACAATGTTGATTTTCTAGACTAAACCTTAAGTTACTTTGGGTAATTTGCGGATTGGAATGTGGGTGTAGGCATCCTTGGAATCCAAGGTGGTAAGCCAACACAGAAGTGGGAGGATAGTGTCCACAGAGTTCATTTTGAACCTTTCCTTTTTCAGAAATGTATTTAACTTTCTGAGAATTAGAATTGGATAAAATTCTCCTGATTATTTTGCAATGAGGAAATGAAGTAACGACACCAGTGGGCACCCAAAAAATGAAGCCACCACTTCCTTGACTGGAAAGCTTGGAAAGGAGTGAATACATTTTATATGCTAGTAGTCAAAAGATCATGCCTGGTTTTTCAGGAGATTGCTTAGAGAGGCTTTGCTGTGCTCTGTCTCTAACTCGAGACCTCTGTTTTGTTGCTGAAGTTGCTGTGGCTGATGAGGTACTGTACAATGTCTGTAGTATGAATAGAAATTATATCTTCTTGTTGGTTAATAGTAATATGGTTTCCTAAATGGTTATCTCCTTTGAGAGGCTTGATCAGCTGTAGCTGTTGTCAAAATCTGTTGTGCAGTACAATTCTTTATGACATTTACACCCTTTTTCAATTTGTCACAAAAGAGATGGTCATCTGAGCCTGGTGCATCTGCCAGCTTGTTGTGAACATCTTTCCTTAGCCCAGATACTCTTAAGCCAGGCTAGCCTTCTAGTTCCTGTGGCAATCACCGATGATCTAAAGGCTGTTTAGAAAATCGTATATAGATCTGGTCTAGTGCTTTGTACATTTCCCAGCTTCTGCCAAAAACAGGTTAAATTTTTTTAATCTAAAGATCCGACTAATGAGATGTCCATCTTTTGCAAGGTGTTACACATGTATTTCACCATTTGCAGCTGATAAGCTGCAATTTTGGATTGCAAAGTGGCTAACTGGATCATTTTTTCCTGTATGGTCTATTAATTTTGACTTTTCCTGGGGGAGTGCTGAAGATTTCTTTTCTTCATAGCCGACTTTACCAAGGAATCGTGGTTAGCTGGATCTTAATGAGGCCTGGATATTGCTGCACTCTTTTTTTTTTTTTTTTAATTCTTTATTTATTCAAATTTTTCATTATATAATAGAAATAAATCCAATCCATAACATACACTGTTATACATATCATTTCAACAGATAAAGAAAATTTACTTCGCATAGCCCTACAAAGTATACTAGGATTGATTTTTATATAATTCTCAATAAGAGCATTAAAGAAACACTTATAGATAAGGCAAGTGCAAACTATAGAGAGAATTTAAAGAAAAGAACCTTATTATTAATATTAAACAGGGCAATTACATAGCATTTCTCCAGGTACTATTTTTAGTTAACCCTTATACATTGGTCGGAATTGGGGAAGAAGTAGTTGGAACCCTTGCCTCTACAAATTTTTTAAGCTGATCAAACTGAAAGAAAACATAGACTTCGTTGCTTTTTCTTAACATACATTTACATGGATATCGTAATGTGTAGGAAAACCCCAAATCGATAACTTTTTGTCTTAAAGAAATTGCCTTCTCCTTATTTGAGTAGCCTGAGCTACATCTGGAAATAATTTCACAGGTTGACTATAGAAGTTAACAGGGAATTTCCTAAAATAAGATTTCATGACTGAGTTAACATCTTGTTTATAGATAAAAGATACTAAAAAAGTACCCCTCTCTATAATATCCAGACTTGAGCTCTCAAGAAAACTAGTCAGGTTAGCGGGAATATTTAACTGATTAGTTTCTACAGCCGAGGTTCTCTTGTTAATAAAGTAACATGAATTTACAGACGGTAATTGGTCAGGTGAAAAAGAGAGAACCTCGTTTAGAAACTTTTTCAAAGTAGTAAAAGGGATTTCTCCCGCTATCTTTGGGAAATTTAAAATCCTGATATTTAAGTGTTTTGCGCTATTTTCTATTGCTTCCAGTCTCCTTGTACAAGATATCTGTTCTCTTATTATAGTCCCATTTAATTCCTGCATAGTTTTAATCTTGTCTTCAGTCACTCCAATTCTAGTGGACATCTGTGCAATCTGTTCTTTGACTTCTTGTGCTTTCTCTTGGGTGTTCTGTGCAACGAAGTCCATTTTTTTCTCAAGCCTGTCCATAGAGGTTCCGAGTCCCACCATAACCTCCCAAAGACTTTCCAAGGTAATGGTCTGCGGTCGTAGAAAACTGACCGCGGACTCACCTCCAGAGGCTGTTGTAGTCTGGGCTCGATCCTCCGGAGACTGCCTCTCCTTCTCCAGCCCTCCGGCCATCTGACACCCAGATTTTCCCCCTCTCACGCCGAACTCCGCTTCTTCTTCCACGGCGTTTTGGGAGGTTTCCGCGAGTTCTTCAGCCGGAGCTTCTCCCCCCTCCTGCCGTGACGCTTCCACCGCGTCATCAGCCGGCGCCGGGGTTGATTCAGCTTCGGCTTCGCGCTGCGCTGGAGGTTGACGCTGTTCGGGGCTCAAGGACACCTCCTCCAGGAGAGCCCCGTGTTCTCCCTCACACTGACTCTCAACGGCTTCCTCGGTTCCTTGCACAACTGAAGCGGACAGGAAGCGGTCTATCTCCAGCTGGGTCATGGGTGGCAAGGACTCAACCGGGTAAATCCTCACCTTACCCTTACGCTTGGCAGGCATATTAATTTTAGAAGAAAAAAAGTTTCCAGCTAGGAGCACCAAGCGTTCCTGCCTCCTGCTATGCCGCCATCTTGCCTCTCTCATTGCTGCACTCTTTAAATCTATGTTCTTTGCAACTAGCAGTATAGAGAGGGGTTTTCTATGGGAACAGCTTTGTTTTGGGGGTTGGATACACCAACACCACTTGGAATTATTTTGCCTGATTGGAACCTTTATCCAGTTTAAAAGGTATCACTTCAGACATTTTTTGTACAAAAGCTGGATATGACAAATATAGTGGTAGTGCTTTTTGAAGGCTCTAGAGATGGCTCTGAGGGCAGCTCTGAAGAAGGTAGCAAAGAATAAAATGAGTAAGAAGTGCATTAATCCAGTATGTCCTTTGAATCCAAGAGGATCACTGGAGCTTCCACTGGTGAATATTTCTCCTTTAAGAAAATGGACTGTAGAGATTTCAGATCTGGTTTAATTTCATAATAAGGTGGAATCCTTGCTTGAGATTGAAGTTTTTGTGAAAATCTTTCTAAAATAGGCTCCGATACCTGTAGATGGTATTTTGTTTGCATAAGAACGTACAAAGTCCAACCATAATTTCCATACAGATGAAGGAAGTGGCAATAGAGGACGATAAATTCAGGATGAGTAATCTAACACTGGTACTTAAATTGAAGGAGATTCCTATAATTTAGCAGATGAGTAAAATCTTCTGCAAAAGATCTTGTGGGCCTCAGTAAAACATCTACACAGAGAACAGTGGTCACGGCCATCCAGCTTAGGTGCTATGATCCTCGATGGTGAAAGAGACAATTTTGACTTTAATAATGTTGACAGCACTGATTTTTCCTATACTGGTTTTAAAAGTGCAATGCTGAGCCCTGGCATAACTTTGGCACTGTTCTTAGAGCTTGGCTCCAATGAAATGGGAAATCCTTGCCTCTAATGAAGTAGGAAAGGGAAGTTCTATCTCTATCCTTTCTGGACTTGGACCTTTCAGATAGCAGCCCCTTATATCTAGGTTTTTCTTTTTCATAGAGAAAAAAAAAAAGCTTGTATTTGAGCTTTTTTTCATTGTAATTTTGGGTGCTCTGTGACATTTTCCTTCATGGGCCGCACTGGCTGCATCATGGTCCAGACAAACATCTTAAACAAAGAAAAGAAATAAAATAAAATGAACTAAACTGAAGGAAAGAATGTAAACTTGCAGTCAAAATCCCAAAAAATCATGGCAAGAAAGCAGAGTTGCTTACATGTAACAGGTGTTTTCCCAGGACAAGCAGGATGTTAGTCCTCACATGTGGGTGACATCATCAGGATGGAGCCCAATCACGGAACAGCATGCCCCTAACCCTGCATCCAGCAGGGGTCCCCCTTCTATCTCGTTTGTTGTAAAAAGTACAAGCGAAAAATAAAATAAGAAAACGTAAGCGAACCCAACTCCGCGGGGTGGCAGGTGGGTTTCGTAAGGACTAACATCCTGCTGTCCTGGCAGAACACCTGTTACAGGTAAGCAACTCTGCTTTCTCCCAGGATAAGCAGGATGGTAGTCCTCACATGTGGGTGAGAGGCGAGCTACAGGATGCCCGAATAGAATAGGCCAAAAACACCCAACGACGTGCAATAGGCACAACAACTGGGGTGGTTTTGGTTAGTAGGGCAGCCTGAATTTTACAGTGGGTTGCTGGAAGGAAGTTGGGTTATTAAACGGGAAACAAATTACGCAAGACAGACCGAAGATGGAATCTTGCCTGCCAGTCTTGTCTAGACAGCAATGAGCTGCAAAAGTATGAAGAGAACTCCATGTTGTAGCTTTGCAGATGTCAGCAAGAGATACAGAATGTAGGTGTGCTACTGACATTGCCATAGTTCTTACTGAATGCGCTCTCACGCATTCTTGTAGCGGAAGGCCTGCTTGTTGGAAGCAGAAGGAGATACAGTCTGCCAGCCATGTGGACAGGGTCTGCTGGCACACCCAAGCTCCCAATTTGTTTATATCAAAGGAGACAAACAGTTGGGGGGGACTTCCTATGGGCTGCAGTGCGGTCCAAATAAAAAGCAAGAGCACGTTTACAGTCCAAGTAATGTAGAGCCCGCTCACCTGGTGTGTGTGAGGCTTTGGAAAAAAGGTTGGAAGAATTAGAACATAAGAAAATGCCGTACTGGGTCAGACCAAGGGTCCATCAAGCCCAGCATCCTGTTTCCAACAGTGGCCAATCCAGGCCATAAGAACCTGGCAAGTACCCAAAAGCTAAGTCTATTCCATGTTACCATTGCTAATGGCAGTGGCTATTCTCTAAGTGAACTTAATAGCAGGTAATGGACTTCTCCTCCAAGAACTTATCCAATCCTTTTTTAAACACAGCTATTCTAACTGCACTAACCACATCCTCTGGCAACAAATTCCAGAGTTTTTTTGTGCGTTGAGTAAAAAAGAACTCTCTCAGATTAGTTTTAAATGTGCCCCATGCTAACTTCATGGAGTGCCCCCTAGTCTATTATCCGAAAGAGTAAATAACCGATTCACATCTACACGTTCTAGACCTCTCATAATTTTAAACATCTCTATCATATCCCCCCCTCAGCCGTCTCTTCTCCAAGCTGAAAAGTCCTAACCTCTTTAGTCTTTCCTCATAGGGGAGCTGTTCCATTCCCCTTATCATTTTGGTAGCCCTTCTCTGTACCTTCTCCATCGCAATAATATCTTTTTTGAGATACGGCGACCAGAATTGTACACAGTATTCAAGGTGCGGTCTCACCATGGAGCGATACAGAGGCATTATGACATTTTCCGTTTTATTCACCATTCCCTTTCTAATAATTCCCAACATTCTGTTTGACTGATTCAAGTGGAAATCTGACACTACTTTCCGCAAGAAATTAGGATGCGTGTGCAGTACCACATGATCTTGAAGGAATCTGGTATACGGTGGGTATGTTACCAGTGTCTGTAGTTCACGGACTCTGCGAGCCGATGTTATAGCAACTAGAAAGATCACTTTCCAAGTGAGGTGTCGAAGCTCGCAGGAATGCAGAGGCTCGAATGGTGGTCGCATGAGCCGTGCTAGAACAACATTAAGGTCCCACATTGGAACTGGAGGACACAATGGAAGCTTTAGTTGTAGTAATCCCTCTCATAAAGCACCCAACCAGGGGTTGCACCAAGATCAGAGTATCTCCTATACCTTTGTGGTAAGCTGAAATGGCACTGATATGTACACGGATTAAGGAAGGATGGGGAACCAAACCTGATGTGGCCAGTGAGGGGCTATGAGGATCATTGTGCCCCTGTCCTGCCGTAACTTCACGAGAGTCTTGCTGATGTGTGGAAGTGGAGGGTACGCATACAGAAGACTCGTTGCCCACGAGTGGACGAAGGCATCTCGTGGTGTTTTGTTGTGGCTGCGGTGTAGAGAGCAGAAGTTGTCCACTTTGTGGTTGTGAACCTATGCAAAGAGGTCTATGTGTGGGCTGCCCTACTGGTGGAAAATTTTGTTTGTTACAGTAGGGTCCAGGGACCATTCGTAGGGATGAAAGGTCCGGCTGAGATTGTGCACGCCTGCCAGGTATGTCGCTCTTAGTAGCATGGAGTGGGAGACAGCCCAGGCCCAAATCTGTGCCGCCTCCTGGCATAGAAGAAAGGAGCCTGTATTTCCTTGCTGGTTGAGGTACCACATTGCTACCTGGTTGTCAGTCTGAATTAAGACTACCGTGTTGGAGAGGCAATCGAGAAAAGCTAGTAGGGCATATCGAATTGCTTGAAGCTCCAGAAATGTATCTGGTGCTTCGCTTCTTGTTTGGACCAGGTTCCCTGGGTTTGGAAGCTGTTGAAATGTGCTCTCCAACCCAGATTGGATGCATCTGTTAGAGTAATTTGAGGTTCTGGTGACTGGAAGAGAAGTCCTGTCTGAAGATTGGACTCCCTTGTCCACCAAGCTAGTGAGAGACATAACTGGCTGGTGACTTGGACAATGTTTGACATGGGTTGACTTGACTGGGACATTGGGACTTTAAAGTCCACTGTGTTATCCTCATGGCCAGTCAAGCCATTGGAGTGACATGAACTGTAGATGCCATGTGACCCAAGAGGATTAGCAGATGACGAGCTGTGGTTGTTTGATGAGTCTACAGCTTTGGCCAAGGTTGACAATGAGTGTGCTCTGTCGTTTGGGAGAAATGCTTTGGACTGGATAGTGTTTAGATCTGCTCCTATGAACGAAAGGGCACGTGAAGGAGACATATGTGATTTTGGGTAACTGATTAGGAATCCTAATCTAGTTCTAGGTTGATGGTGAAATGGAGGGAGTGGAGCACTTCCTGTCGGGATGGGCCTCTGATGAGCCAATCGTCTAGATATGGATAAACGTGAATGTTGTTCTGTCTGAGATGAGCTGCGATGACAGCGAGGCATGTCGTAAAGACCCGGGGTGCTAACACTAGTCCGAATGGGAGCACCCGGTACTGGTAATGATGTTACCTACTACAAACCTTAGATATTTCGATGAGGAGGGTATATGGCAATGTGGGCATAGGCCTCCTGGAGATCTAGAGAGCAGAGCCAATCTCCCTGTTGTAGGAGAGGAAGCATGGTGCCCAAGGTTACCATTCTGAACTTTTCTCTGCAGAGGTACTTGTTTAGGGCACGCAGGTCTAGAATAGGACGAATGCCTCCTGATTTTTCCTTATTAGAAAATACTGAGAGTAGAACCCCTGACCCCACTGCAGTCGAGGTACCGGTTCCACGGCGTTGGAGTGCAGAAGAGTCAAGAGCTCTGTCTCGAGAAGCTGAGAGTGATTGATAGAAGCTACTGCCGGACAAGGAGAGGTGTTGGGTGGTAGGATGAGGAAATTTAGATGGTAACCCTGGTTGACCACAGAACGGACCCATTGGTCTGTAGTAATTGTGCGCCATATGTTGTGGAAAAGGCACAAGCGGCCTCCTACAGGAATGGTGAAAATTGAAGGTTGGCTTCTGCTCTGTAGAAAGAGTCAAAACCCTGATGCTGGACCCGCCTGCAAAGCTGGTTGGGCTTTTGGAGACCTGGGTTGTCTAGGCTGCCCTCTCTGGGAAGGTCTGGTTTGCCGAGCACGGGATGGAGGAGGATAGTACCAACGTGGTTTATAAGAAAGTTTTCTAGGGTCACGTCTGAAAGACCTCTTGGCCGTAGCTGGAAATTCTGAAGGAAGAGAGGAGAGTTGACGCAAGGTATCATGTTGGTATTTTAATTGTGTAACCCTCTCCTGGATTTTGTCGCCAAACAAATTACCTCCGGTACACGGAAGGTCTGATAGCCTCTCTTGGACCTCCTGGCGTAGGTCAGATGATTTGAGCCATGCCGAGCGCCCGGCACTTATACCTGCTGCTGACCCTCTTGAGACAAATGTCAAAAACATCATAAGCTGCCCTTACTTCATGTTTTCCAGCGTCTAATCCTTTTTGAAGGATGGCGTTAAGGCCGTCTTGATACTCATCCGGTGGGCGACCCCAGGATGGGGTAAAAGTTTTAGATTTTTAAAATTAGTTTCCGAGAGGAAAAATTGTGAGAAATTCTCACAGAGCTCCAAAGATCTGTGAGGCTACTGCTGCATGGGGGAAAAAAAGACCAAAGGGGGACCCCCCTGTTGGATGCAGGGTTAGGGGGGGCATGCTGGGCATGCTCAGTGTGCCAGTCAAAGTTTCTTGAAACTTTGACAAAAAAGTGTTCCATGATTGGGCTCCATCCTGATGATGTCACCCACATGTGACTACCACCATCCTGCTTGCCTGGGAGAAAGATGAAAAATTGACCGCTAAGCGAATGAGAAGAGACTGAGGGACTTGTGGCAATGACAATTTGCGAATTCTTGCACATACTCAGTATCTTGTGAGCTTGAGAGAGACTATATGCTCAGACATGGCACCATAGCATGATCATCATACTTGTGCAGCTGATTTTGCTCTTGCTTGTCCATGGAGAAATTTTCTTACCAGTAACTTCTCAATAAAAGTGTTTAACTACAATGCTTTTGAGAAAAGATGCTTGCTTCTCTGCAGGTTAACAAAACCATTAGTATCTAGAAAGGGAACCTTCAACCAAGTAGTCAAGAAATGGATTGAAGAATGGGACAGAGAAAGTCATCACATACAGTTGTATGTGATGACTTTTGCTGGTCCGCATTTTTTTTTTTTGCTGGTCCGCATCACTGGAACTCCATCCCGCCAGATCTCCGCCAGGAACATTGCCATATCACGTTCAGAAAAAAATTAAAAACTTGGCTGTTCGCCCAAGCTTACCCCTGAAAAAGCCTCAGGGTCACCCACACAGTCTCTTACCCCACGGATGTGTCCATTTCTGCAACTCAAAGGAACTGTTGTCCGACCAATTGCACTATCTTGTAATTTGCTTAACTTCATATACACTATGTAAATTTGTACATAATTCTTATCCTGTAAGCACCCTCTCCTCCTTTTGCCCTTCTCTCCAGTTAGAATTTGTTTAACCTATCTTTTCTCTAACAGCCTAGTTCCACATTCCCTGTTATAATGTAACTTTTTGTTTTTGTTCGCTCTGTTAACTGGTTCCCTCTAGTTTACTGTAAACCGGTACGATAAGACCTGGTCAGTATATTAAAAGAATTTAAATAAATAATAAAATTAAGTTGTTTCTGACAATACTAGAGCAGTCTTATGACTGCTCAACAATGGAGTAATTAAGAAAACCCATGCAGATGAAAAAAAGCATTAATATTTCAGTTTTGTATTTAATTGCATAAGTCTGTACTGTTCCTAAGGGTATAACCAATAAGTGTATATATACCTCATTTCTATTTATTCATTTGTCTCGCTTTTTCATAATTACAGCAAATTGAGTTATAATTAAACCCATCATTTTAAAATTTCAGTCATATATGAGCATAAATACCATCACATATTTTATAACTATACCTGCTGAATCATCCAAGTCTATTAGTTTGGGCATTAGGCTTTCAGGCAGTGTTTCAGGTAAATCATAACCATTCTTCCTAGCAACCACCAAGTGAAAAGCAGCACAAAACTCATCCAATGTCAGCGCACCATCTTTATCAAAATCAGACAATTCCCTACAAAAACAAAAATTAATTTCTGCATCATCAACTTTCATATTAATTGGAAAGTACAACCTAAATTTTAAACCTTTAGCATTGTATAAAATGCAAAATTATACAAACCGCACATTATAACCATTTAAAAGGCATGAAAACATGTATCAGAATCAGCCCCATGACCTACTAGAAGTGCTGTGTTCTATTCTACTGCACTTTAATCCTGTTTTCATTCTCAAGTTGGTTTCTGTACCACAGGCTGCTACTCATGAGCTTTCTGAGAAAAAGTAAACTGCTTACCTATAACAAGTGTCCCAAGAACAGCAGGAGACTAGTCCACACAAGTGGGTGATGTCATCAAACAGAGCCCAGGACAGATCTCTTCTTAAGAAGCTTCCAGAGCTTTTCCTCATGCTCCATTAGCATGTGCAGAATGTCACATGTCATTGTCATTGTGTGAAGTTCTGTTCAATTCTACAAACAGGCTTTAGGTAGAACAACTCGTTGGGGAGGTGGGTGGGTTTGTGTGGACTAGTATCTACTGTGCTCAGGGAGCACCCATCACAGGTAAGAAACTTTGCTTTTTCTGAGGGCAAGCAGGATAGAAATTCCCACAGGAAAGAATCCATAGCTACAGGAAGCCCTTCAACAAAAAAAAAAAAAAAAAAGGGAAACACACCAAGTGAAGAACTGTTTTTGTTGGAGTATCCCAATTTGTATTTGGGGATGGTCGTGAGAAGAAACCCGATTCAATAAAAAACAGAAGCAAGGGAGCAAAAGTTGGGTTCTACCCTCCAAAGATTTCTTGCAGGAAAGATTGACCAAACTTACTGTTTCATTGGGAGTCAGCAACCAGATAAAAATGTATGCACTGAACTCCATGTTGCAGCCTTGCACATCTCCATCTCAGGTGGCCCGCCAATGCACCCATGGCTTTAAAATGATGTGTCTCAACATGCCCTTCCAGAGTTAGGATTGCCTGGGCATAACAAAAAGGAGATGCCATCTGCTACCCAATTACAGTGTGTGGTTGACGACAGCAATCCCAGGCCTATTTGGAACAAACAAAAACCTAACCCAAGTGGAATTTTTATGGGCTTTAATATGATCCAGAGAAAAGGTTAAGGCTCTACATAAGTATATAAGATGTGCCATACTAGATCAGGAAAGGTCCATAAAGCCCTGTATCCTGTTTCCAATAGTGGCCAATCCAGGCAGGATCCCAAGGAGTAGAATGGATTTCTGCAATGCCCCCATAATAAAAGTTTATTGGACGACTTCTCCAGGAACTTCTCTAAACCTTTTTTTTTTTTTTTTTTAAGTGCAGCTACACTAATAGGTTTCACCACAATCCTCTTGCAGTCCAGGCTATATAAGGTTGATTCACCTTTGTAGACATGAAGCCTGGGGGAAAATGTTGGAAGGATGACTGACTGGTTAAGGTGGAAATCCAACACCACCTTAGGCAGGAACTTAAAAGACAAGCGCAAAACCACATTATAATGAAACTTTGTATAAAGTGAGTAAGACACTACAACCGGGAGCAAATGGACTCTGTGCGCTGAAGTGAATGACAACAAATACAATTTTTCTGGTCAGGTATTTCAGTGCACAAGGGTTCAGAGACTCAAAGGGAGGTTTTGTCAACTAGGTTAGCATCATGCTGAGATCCCAAGACATTGCAGGTGACCTGATAGGAGACATCACAAAAAAACCTGCATGAATCAAGCAATTAAAGAGTGTAGAGAGATGTACTTACCTTCTATATGATATAAGCAGCACCAATTGCACTTATGTGAACTTTGTCTTCCAACCTCAGAAACATGACAGCAGCAAAAGAACATACATCCTATTTTATCTGCCTATCCACAACTATTCATCTCTACAATCCTACTACTCCTTCAGTGATTCCCTAGTGCTTTCTTCCATGCTTTCTTGAATTCTGATAATGTTCTTGTATCCATTGGGAAAGTCTTCCATGCATCCACTACCCTCTCTGTAAAAAATTATTTAGATTACTCCTCAATTTATCCCCTTTTCAACTCATTTCATGATCCCATCAGTTCCAGATCCTCTTTTTCATTTGAAAAGGCCTGCCTCCTATGCATTAATATCTTAGAGACATTGAAATATATCCATCGGATCTCTCCTATTCCCCCGTTTCTTCTACAGTATATGTTTAGATCTTTAAGCCGGTCCCATATGGTTTAGAATGAAGACCACTGACCATTTTAGTAGTACCCTCTGGACCAACTCCAGTTTATATCCTTTTGAAAATACAGCCTCCAGAATCATACACAATATTCCTAATGAAGTCTCACCAGGGACTTATAGAGGAACAATGTCATCTTTTTTTCTGCTGACTATTTCTCTCTATATGCACTCAAGCACCCTTCTGGCTTTTGTCAGTACCTTATCCATCAGATATGATCACCTCCACAATCCTGCTCTTTTCAGCTTAGAAGAATTTAATGCTGAGATATTAAGAATGCATTCAAGCAGATTTTGTGTAGAACAGGAGAAAAGATTTAGGGCCTTTAAGTCAAACCAAATGGCAAACTTCCTCCATGCAAAAATACAAAATCTCCTCGTGGAGTCTTTCCTAGTAGCCAGTAGAACCGTCACATCATTTGCAAAAGGAGCATGTTAGTTTCAGTTCAACATCCAGGATACAATGGCTAGGGAACATATGTTGAAATAAAGTAATGTTTCCCTATTCTGTGTTATGAGGGCTGGAGAAATCCCCAAGTTGGCTCTCTGAGGGACATCATCCAAAGGACTGGGAGCCCAATTTGCTGTGGCCTTATGTTTCTGAATTTTAGTAAAAAGTCTTTGTAATTAAACGAACCGGAGATTACGGGTATATAAGAATGCCCCCAATTTAGGGAAAATTGCTCCATAGCGGTTGATCCTGCTGTATATCTTATGACAGCATTTGATACTGTTGATCACATAACTGTCTCGGTTGTGTGAAATCTGTGTCAGAGGTAGTGTGATGCAGTGGTTTTAATAATTTTTAAGCCATGGGTCTCAGCCAGTGTTATCAGAGAGTAAACTGCTCCAACTTCCCTCAAACTGGGGGTTCCACAGGGTGAAAATTCTCACCATCCTTTTTAATACATATGTGTCCTTTGTTGGACTCATTTAGGTCTTTTGGGCTTAGAAAACAAATACTTTGCAGATAATCTTCGTTTACTGTCCATTGCAAGAGGACCCATCTGTCTCAATCAGTCTTGTAAATGAGCATTTGGCACTGTTATAGCGTGGATAAAGGAAAACAATTTTCTCTTATTCCCAAGACGGAGGTTTTGTATAGTGGCAATGAGAAGAAAATTTTATCCGATGACAAACTGAAGAATCTTCATTTGCTGCCCTGTGATGTTCCATTGAAAATTCAAGGTCCTCTGATGCATTAACACTTTGAAAGGATTAGGTATAAAATATTTAAATAAAAAGATTTAAAAATTGTGTTCCTGGTCACCACCTTAAGTCAGTGATCTACTACTTGCCATCCCTTCAATAAAAGAATGTAGACTTGGCAGGGCCAGGAATCGGGCCTTACTTGTAATGCTTCAACAATTTGGAACTCTCTCCCTAGGTCGCTCAGAATGGAGGGAGACTTAGATTCAAGAAATTGTTAAAAGCCCACTTTTTTGGACTAGACTAGCCAGCTTGGACCCAAGTATTGTTATATTTTGCTTTTATAGGTTGTTTTAGATATAATTTTAATGATAATTTTACTCAATGTATGAGTGTTTGTACATTGCTATGGGTGTTAGGATTAGGTAATAAATGAAAAAGGTTCAGATGGATTTTAGGAAATTTAAAAATGAGCCCTAGAATCTTCAACACCAGATGGTTTTGCACATTGTTTTGCTCCTTCCAGAGATGAGCTTTTGATTAACCAAATGCCCAAACTGGAAAACATATGCACCCCTAAGTCTGAGAAGGTGTGCAGCTACCACGACTTGATATTTGGTACCTACTTGTGGTGCAGAAACAAGGCCAAACAGCAATAAAGGATATTGTACGTGGTGTTTCCCTTTTATAAATCCAAGATACTTCCTGTGACTACGTGTCCTTGAGATTCAGAAAGTATAGCCAAAACCCTTTTAAAAGAAATGGGGTTAAGGTGCTAAGGGAAATTATCTTGAATGTTTTTTTCATAAGAAATTTAATCAAGACCATTAACTAGCATGGGGAGGAATCCTGTCTCTTTGCTGAATCAGGAAATAGTTTGAGTAAAATCCACACCTCCTCCCTTCTACGGTAGAAAAGGTTTGACCATGCTAGCCTGCAAAAGGGAAGAGAGATACAGCTGCAGCCTATCCTGAGGAAACAAAAAAACTCTTGGAGGGCAATTTGGAAGGATTCGCAATGAACATAGTATGTATTTATTCTAGGTTACTCTGAGCCCACTGTTTATGAAATATCTCCTCCCCCACCAGGAGGTCTACGGAATACATTCTGGGATACTGGCTATGCATTTTGGATCCAGTCAAAACGCCACTCCAAGTTTCTGCTTGGAGCTTTCAGGTTCTGCATTACCTGGAACAAGGACAAATTTATTTATTTATTTATTTTTAACTTTTATATACCGACATTCTTGCATTAAATGCAAATCATGCCGGTTTATAGTGAAACAGAAAAATGTGATCAAAGAAAACAAGTGAATGCCTCTTTGGAGGTCAGAAGTCTCTCTTCAGGAGCCCACTGGAAACCTCCTGTTGGGTTGACATCAGATTGGAAGTGGCTGCACAGGGAGTCTGAAACATTGAACAATGATACTTAATCTGAGCCATTACTTTCTTGACCTTGACTCTGAAGAGACTGTCTTCACCCCAGGGCACATCAGCAAGCCTATCTTGCAAATCTGCTCTAGGGCCATAAAGGTCCACGAGCACTAATAACCACAGCAAAGGCTCTCAAAGCCATATTAAAAGCATTGGTCAACTTGAACAGATGTGCTCTGCACTTCTGTCCCAAAACTAATTACAAGAAACAATTTTGTTTCTCTTGAGGGAGAAACTCAGACAGTCTTTGCCTTTTCCGTATATTAGACCCTAAAGATCTGGTAAGAATCTATGTGGAAGTTGTGCAATCTGTTCTGATAAAAAAAAGTTTTTTTCACAAACAGATCAAGTGGTTTACACTTTCAAAAAGTATTAGAAAAGGGGAAAACCCCATGAAACTAACAAACAGATTTAAAACAAATCATATATAAGATTTGCCATACTAGGTCAGATCAAAGGGCCATCAAGCCCAGTGATCTAGTTTGCAACAGTGGCCAATCCAGGCCACAAGTACCTGGTAGAATCCCAAAAGGTCAACAGATTCCATGCTGCTTATCCCAAGGATGAGCAATGGATTTCCCTAAGTCCACTTTAATAATGGTTTATGGACTTTTCTTCCAGGAACTTATCTAATCCTTTTTTAAATCCAGCTACACTAACAGGTTTCACCACACCCTCCTGAAAAAAATACCAGAGTTTAATTATTCAGTGAGTAAAAAATATAGTTTCTTGTCTTAAATGTATCATCTAGTAACTTCATTGAATGTCCCCTAGTTGTACTTTTTGAAAGAGTAAACAACCGATTCGCATTTACCCGTTCCACTCCACTCATTATAGACCTCTATCATATCTCCTCTCAGCCATTTCTTCTCCAAACTGAAGAGCCCTAACCTCTTTAGCATTTCCTTGTAGGAGAATCATTCCATCCCCTTTATCATTTTGGTCACCCTTCTCTGTACCTTTTCTAATACTGCTGTCTCTCTTTGAGATGCGGTGAGTAGAACTGCACACAATACTCAAAGTGCAGTCGCACCATGGAGCAATACAGAGGCATGATGATATTCTGTTTTATTCTCCATTCCTTTCCTAATAATTCCTACCATTCTATTTGCTTTCTTGGCCACCGCTGCACAGAGCAGAGGATTTCAACATATTATCCAAAATGATACCTAGATCCTTTTCCTGGGTGGTGACTCCCAATGTGGAATCTTGCATTGTGTAGCTATAATTTGGATTGCTCTTCCCTACATGCATCACTTTGCATTTATCCACATTAAATATTAACTGCCATTTGGATGCTCAGTCTTCCAGTGTCGCGAGGTCTTCTTGCAAATTTTCACAATCCTCTTGTGATTTAACAACTTTGAATCAGCAAATTTTATCACCTCACCTGCTGTTCATCTCTATGTCATTTATGACTCAGCACTTCACTAGTCACCTTTCTCCATTGAGAAAACTGACCATTTAGCCCTACTCTACAACTTCTATTTTTTAACCAGCTTTCAATCCACAACAGAACATTCTTTCCTATCCCATGACTTTTTAATTTCCTCAACAGTCTGTCATGAGGTACTTTGACAAACACTTTCTGAAAATCCAGATACACTATATCAATTGGCTCACCTTTAGCAAATTGGTGAGGCAAGACTTCCCTTGGCTAAATCCATGTTGACTTTGTCCCATTAAACTATGTCTGTATCTATATGTTCAGTAATTTTGTTCTTTAGAATAGTTTCAACCATTTTTCCCAGTACTGATGTCAAGGTCACCAATCTGTAGTTTCCTGGATCACCCCTTGAACCCTTTTTAAAAACCTAGGTTATTTATTCTGATCACCCTCCAATCTTCAGGTACCGTAGCTGATTTTAATTATAGTTTACAGATTACCAACAGTAGTTCTGAAATTTCATTTTTCAGAAGAAAATACTTTTTCACACAGTGCACCATCAAGTTGTGGAATCTGTTGCCAGAGTACATGTTCAAGGTAAGTAGCACAGTAGGATTTAAAAGATCTGGATAAATTCTGGAAGAAAAGTTCAAAATACAGAGTTGATGTAATTCCTGGGCGGTAAACTAAAGTAAGCTATTGCTATCCTTAGGAGTAAGAGGAAATAGATCTACTTTATGGGATCTGCTAGTTACTTGCAACCAGTGTCAGACAAAATGCTGTGTTCAATGGACTTTGGTCTGACCCTTCATGGTATTTCTTATATTCTGAAGTGTCTGGTAGTCTTGCTCAGGGGCAGAGAGGAATGATTCTTAGATCTCAACCTTTTGAGAACAGATTCAGCTTCAACCAATTGGGGTAGAAGCTGAGGTTTCCCAAATCCAGAATCCATCTATTTGTTGACTTGTGGTTCAGAGAGGTAAAGAGACCTAGTAGATAGGTACTACCACAAGTTCCTTAGAGGCACTGAGGTACTTCAAGAGGCCAAACATTGAAGTCCTGTGCTCTCCCTACCTCTAAATCAAATATAATTTTTTTTTGCCATTACCTGTACAAAACCTGAAGGATAGATCTCCTGGAGGGGATGAATCTGAAGGGGGGCTTCTAGATATCGCCTGATCAGAGGCATTTCCAAACCCATACAAATAGTCCCAAGACTCAATCTGCAAATCACTATTTGGTGGGGGGAGTGGGTGGATGAGGCATGGCCTATGCTCTTATGTACTACAGAGCACAAGTGAAGCTACTTCCACTAATGCATCTTTATATGCAGTCAGTGAAGCTTATGTAATTGCCTATATCCTGCAGGACATAGTAAACAATTCAACAATATCCAGTGCACTAAAGGCTTCAAGGACTGGTTCCATTGGTATTGCTGCCAATGCACCAGAGCAAGACAGATGGCAATCAATTGCTTCAAACCCTTCTAATTCCTCATGAGTTGCCTATGACAAAACTGATCATCCTGGGTCACTGAGGTGTATCAGTGTCTATGGTATGGACCCCTGGAGACTGATACAGTCCAGTATTTTCTGGAGGGTGTGCAACCCTCTCAACGAGGTTGCTTGGGAGGATGAATGGCAACTATTATCTCCCTAATCCTTGCATTGTGCATTAGTGGGGAACGATGCCATGCTTCTTGGCTTTCACCTGATGAATAACATTAGTATTCTGTTGATGCCAGAACTGATGCAGCGGAATCCTTTGAATGCATTGTGTGGGAGGAGCAGAAAAGTCCCCATTTGCATGCCTCCTATTAGTACTGGACATGAAAAATAAGCGATGCTCCCCCAATGCTGAAGAACCACCAGCAGATATTGCAGCTCTTGGGTCTACCAGTATCTATGCGGAAGGGTCATAGGCAGGCCAAAAACAAGATCCTGCTATTCTCTTCACAGTCTTAACGTCCTGAGTGACATCTTCTGAAAGGTTCAATAAACCAGGACATTGATATTCAATCTCAGATAACCAATGCAATTGACATGGTCAGTAATAGACTTGTGGCTGCAGTGCGCGCACAGTTCTTTAAGGAATTGGCAATCTTCTCTAACACAATCAGAAAAAATATACAATATGAAATCAAACTGTTCTCAAAACCTCAACTGATATCACGATGCACATAGAAGTTTAAAAAACATTGCTTGGGCTGATGGCTGCAAAAAATAAAGAAAACTTCAAAACGTCAAATACCCTAACAGGGATAGAAGCAATTAGAAGAGGCTCACGATGAAGAAAATGCTGAAAGCAGAAAGATTTGTTAAGACGAGTAACATATCTGTGATGAACAATGGACGAAAATTGAAGGGCGCCTCAACAACGACAAAGACATGTATATCCCACACATGCTCAGTACAGCATGAAGAAAAGCTCTGGAAGCTTAAGACATCCATTCCAGGTTCCTTCAAATGTCAACCACAAGAAGTTCATGAACACCACCACTAAGGAGTGCTTCTTCAAACTCCAAGTCCTCAGAAACCTAAAACCACTCCTTCACTTCCAAGATTTCAGACTGGTACTTCAATCAATCATCCTGTCGAAACTGGACTATTGCAATTCCCTTCTACTCGGTCTCCCTGCCAACTCCTTAAAATCCCTTCAGATGGTTCAGAACTCTTCAGCCAGGCTTCTCACCAACACCAAAAAAAGGGAACACATAACCCCTACTCTTCAGAACCTACACTGGCTGCCCAAATACAGAATCCTCTTCAAGGTACTCACGATCATTCATAAAGCTATACACAACCTCACTACCCTCCACACATCTACTCAACTAAAACCACATACCTCGTCTAGACCAATCAGGAGTGCCTACAAAGACACCTTGTATGCTCCCCAAGCCAAAACATCCCTTAGAAAACGCGCCATATCGACAGCAGGACCTCATCATTGGAATGCGTTTACCCACTGACCTCAGACAAGAATATTGCCCTGCTGTATTCAAAAAGAGACTGAAAACATGGCTATTTAGCCAAGCCTTTCAGGACACTTAATCTCCCTGCGCCTGTAACCTCACTCTCCCCAGCGAATATTCCAATCTGACACCTTAGTCCACTTCTCAGTTCTTCTGTTTGCTCTAGTTATCTCTTCTGTTTCCGAGATGATATGAGAGGATTTTATTTTATGATATGTTAAATATGAGTTATATTATATGTTAAGATAAGTTTCTGACCTGTTTTCCTCTTAACTGTCACCAGTGTTCCTTGTACCGCCCCTGAGTGAATGTTGAAGTTACATTGTAAACGATATGATTTGTATATTTTTACAGGAATGTCGGCATAGAAAAAAAATAAAACATAAATAAATAAATATGGGGACTGCTACCCTGCTTGTCCTCATACTATACCAGGTATTGCTCAACTAAGAAATATCTCCAGAAGATCTCAATCATAATGCCTTCTTTCAGAAAGCAGAGGGAGACTAAAATAGTCTCTAGGCACATGCATGCAGAACAGAGTGAAAAATGTAGAAACACACGGACTATTCATACATCTAAGCACAGAGCTGCTAAACAGCTATTTAACAGGCCGATACAGTACAGTGCACTCCGACGGAGCGCACTGTTAACCTGCCCTTGGACGCACGTTTTCCCTTACCCCTTATTCAGTAAGGGGCGGAAAACGCGCGTCCAACCCGCGGCACCTAATAGCGCCCTCAACATGCAAATGCATGTTGATGGCCCTATTAGGTATGCGCGCGGGATACAGTAAGTAAAATGTGCAGCCAGGCCGCACATTTTACTTTAAGAAATTAGTGCCTAACCAAAGGTATGTGCTAGTTTCTGCCGGCACTGGGAAACTGCTTTTCTGTGCACCCTCCGACTTAATATCATAGCGATATTAAGTCGGAGGGTACACAGAAAAGCAGTTTTAAATGAAGTCGGACCTCCGACAATACCACAGCGATATTAAGTCGGAGGTTCCGAAGGATGTAAAAAGTAAAAAAAAAAGAAAAAAGATTTAAATTGGGCCGGCGGTTGTAGGGCCGAAAACCGGATGCTCAATTTTGCCGGCGTCCGGTTTCCGAGCCCGTGGCTGTCAGCGGGCTCGAGAACCGATGCCGGCAAAATTGAGCATCAGCTGTCAAACCCGTGACAGCCACCACTCCGGGTCAAAAGGAGGCACTAGAGACGTGCTAGTGTCCCTAGCGCCTCCTTTTGCCCGTTTCTACCGCACCACCTAATTTACATGCTGGTGCGCGCGCCGGGAGAGCGGGCATTCATCCGCTCTCCCGCGTTTTTACTGAATCGGCCCGTCAGTTAATTATTAGCTGGCATCTACAGAATTCAGACCTGGGTCTAACCACAAGGCTACCAGTATTAAGCCTAGAGATTCAAGTATATTAGGTTTTCTAGAAATCCCAAATTATTTTTATCTGGCTGTTTCTGTAGATCTATAGAAACATAACTTATGACTAACGTCAGTCTCCAACAGCCAGAAAAAAGTCTGGTTTTCAAGAAAATATACTTAAGTTGCTTACCTGAATAACGTGTTCTCTGAAGACAGAAATTCAGTCTTACATAAGGATGACATCCTATCCCGCCATGACCACATTTTCTAGAGATTTCCATGAAATGCTTAGAGATCCCTCTGTATTTGTGAAGAAACTCCCATACTCTCAAAGAATGCCTCCACGGTGTTAAGCTAATTAGGTCAGTTGCAGAAGAGAAGGATGGATGGTCTGTATGACTGATGAATGTCTGTCTTTAGAGAACACCTGTTACAGGTAAGGAACATTGGTTTCTCTGTAGACAAGCAGTTCACCTTAGTCACATATGGGATACACTAGCTAAAGGTTAACAAAAAAAAAAGGCCAGCAATCACCAATGACAAAAAACACAAGTCTTATCGGTGTGTTAAAAAAAAATTAAAAGGAAGACAATCCTAAATAAAAGACTGGGCTTTCAGAGGGCTGGAGGTGGGCTCTAAGCCTCAATTGTCATAATAGGAGTCAGTATCTAAAATAAAAATGTGATGGGAATGTGTGGCCTGAACTCCACATCACAACTATCTCTCTCTTCAATAGAAGTTAAACCTTAGATGAGCTACTGATGCAAACATGACCTAGACATTAAGGCCTTGACATGCCCTTCTAAAGTTAAACTCGCCTGAGAATAAGTAAAGGATATTCAATCTACTATCCAATTAGACAGTGTTCTCTGACAGTAATCCCAAGCTTGTAAGGGCATACACAAAAAGTTGGATGGACTCCATAATTTATTTTTATTTTATGGGATTGTATATATCGCCTTTCAGCACACAAAGCATTTCCCAGATGCTGCATAATAATTAATAAAAGGAATAAAATCACAAAAAGTAAACAAAAAAATTGGAAACAATAACCAACAATACATAACTAAAATAATTCATTCTAAATTAAAAGTTGCAGTAATCACCCTCTCACCCAATGCATCCATAAAACATCTGCAATAACTAACTCCCTCGCCACACATCCATAAGACATCTAAGATAACAAAAGAGTCAAAATTCTTAATGAACTCATCTTACAAATGGGTATCTCCAAATAGCGAGCAAAATAGTCAAGTTGGGGTATAAGTGCCCAATTTAGCTCCCAGATATTTTGGACTCATTGTGCACCATTTATAAATCAAGGTCAAAGCTATAAAGATGATTATTTTTGCAGCCAATGCAAATTGGTCAAGACTAGAAAGAAATGATCTTTCTAGTTGTGGCAAGTCAGCAGAATTTTGTATAACCTGTACCTTCTTTAGGGTTTTCTTAGGTAACCCCAAATACAAAAAATGCCATAGATGAAAATAAGAGTTTTCAACTAAGGCAATCTGAGTTTCTATAGTAAGCTTGCTGTCATTTTTAACCCCAAACTTATAACATAATCTCATAACTCCAACAAGCAATCCCCTATATACGAAAGCGCTTTAGAGAACTCCATATTGTGTCTACAAACCCACAAAAACAGAAAGCTTATTTCCCTTTGATGACATGATGCCTCGGGAAAAACATTGGAAAGATGGTGGACTGTTTGAGGAGGAGACAGCACAGCTTTATGCAGAAACTTGGAATTTGTATGCAACACCTATTAAGGTAAAACTTAATACAAAGTGGGTAAGTTACTAGGGTCTGAAGATCTCAGCTTTAAGACCAGACCTGAAATATGTACAGGATATTCAAGTAGTTTTTCTGTGGGACATGAGAAAGGGTCCAAGGCCATGTTCACATTAGATCGCAAACCTTCATTTAAAATTAAGACTTTCTAGTGGATTCCTTTCTAGAAGTCAAAAGTATCTGACATACAGGTATGTAAAGACTGTAGGAAAATATTTTGCTCAACATCCAAGCTATGAAGATAAGATTTGAAACTAGGGTGGAGTAATGGTCTTTGGTCCTTCAATATGAGGGATGGAAACATTTTTTCAGCCTGATTTGTTTCCAAAAGATAAACCATGAAGCTCTGAGTTTCAGCCAAGGGGCAACTGTGAGAAATCTAAGCCCCAGATATCTTGAGTTTTATTAATATTTTTGCCATTATAGAATTTGTGTACTGAAGATTTGTAGCTCAACAAAGGGAGAAGGCATCTGAGGCTAATCTGCTTTATATCCTTCCAGATCAGAATGTTGGCAAGATCTGAGGCAGCATGATTTTACCAGAAGCAGATCATGTCAAACAAATGTGATTTCTTTGAATGACTAGAGCATTAGATCAAATGTGCATGCTGGATGTAGTTAACTTTAATTTCAACAAATCTTTTGATACTCTTCCTCTTAAGAGGCTCATTAATAAACAGCCATCTGAGTGTAGGTCTCCAGATGGATTAGATTAGAAACGGATTGGATAACAGACAGAGGACAGAAGAAAATGCAATTTACTTTAAGAAAAGAAAAGTGATTAGTGGAATACCTTAGGGATAAGTCCTGGGGCTGGTTCTGTTCGATATCTTTGCAAGCAATTATAATGGAGCAGTTAGAAGAAAACATTTGCCTGTTTGCAGACGACAGATTGGCAACAGAAGGGAGCAGACAGATGAGAAATGTCTAAGAAGTTTGATCCTTTCATTTTCTGTTTTTTCTTGCTTTTCCTTCCTGGTAAGGCACTGAAAGAAATTCCTAAAGGAACTTCTGCTTTTAACAGTTCAGGAGAGTAGAAAAACTTAACAGCATCTTTCTGTGATGCATTTTACAAGTCATCCACTTTTGGCGGGAGGTTTTTTCCCTTGCTTATTTTGCTTTCTTTTTTGGAGGAAGGGACAAGGGGTACTGGAAAGGTGGGATACAAGGCAGACTATCCAAGATACTTTTCTATTGCTATAAACTAGCTTGGATTTAGACTCCAGAGATAGTGGCATAACAAATTATTTATTTATTCATTTATAGCTTTTTTATACCGACTTTGATACAAATCAAATCAACTTGATTTACAGAGAACAGAGATCTTAACAATAACGTTAACAATTAACAAGAGAAAAGTTACAATTAGAAGAAGAGAAAAGTTACAATAAAACAAGGGAGTACAACTGGGAATCGGAAATGAAAAGGGGGTATAAAACAATAATACGCACTAATACCTAAAGATATCTGGGGATGCTTGTATAGTCTATCTCTATACTATGACATATCATGAGAATTTAGCGCTTGTTTAGGAGTTGCAAATGAAGTGCTGGATTAGATTCTGAGTGGTAATGCTGAATTTAAGCACAGGAGAAGGCTTGACCGAACAGCCAAGTCTTGAGTTTCTTTTTAAAAGATAGGAGACAGGTTTCCTGCCAGAGGTCTGGAGGAATGGCGTTCCAGATGGAGGGACCTGCTGTTGAGAATGCCTGATTTCTGATGGTTGATCGGTGCACTGTTTTGGTTGAGGGGGGGAGGGGGGGGGGCGTGTAGGGATCCCTTGTAAGCTTCCCTTATTGGCCTAGCCGTAGAGTGTAGTTTTAGCGGATATAGAAGGTCGAGGGGGGTCTGATGGTGGATGTTTTTGTGAATGATAGTAAGTGATTTGTGAAGTATTCTAAAGTTAACTGGGAGCCAATGTAGATCCTTTAGTATGGGTGTAATGTGCTCTCTCAGATTCGTATTTGTTAGTTGAATTACATGAAGGTAAGAGGAATGTCATTTATTTTTCACAGGTTCATAAAACATACTCACTGATTTCTGGTTTTTAATTAACGACTTGGTTATTGAGGTTATATGTAGTGGCTCCCACTTTACTTTCAGAGCATGCTTCCGTTAAGATTACATTTGAGGGTCTGCAGGAGGATGCTCCGCAAAGTTACTAGTCAATGAACAGGTTATTGCTCATTGATCCACAGATAAGCTTGTTTTGGCCTGGCAAAATATTTAACATGCAACTGTAATGAAATTGAGTTATTTACTGTTTGAGATGCTGCCCAAGCCTTTTTCGAAGCACACTCTTCCTTGGCATCACTTAGGAAGAAACAGATAATAGTTAAATCAGAGGCTCTGAAAGCTGAGCTGATAAAGATTTGGAAGCAGTACTAAAAAAACCAAAGATGTTGGTCAAAAATAAGAATGCGAAATAAGCTTGATTTGTTGTAAACATCAGGAATGGTAGCTGACAGACAGCATTTTTATGAGCACACCAACAAAACAAGTAAATTGTTGCTGAGGCAATTAAAGAGAATTAAAGTTAAAAGGAGGATCAACAAAATTAAAACAGCTTGTGGAAACAGAATTTATAACTCCAGTGAAATTGCAGAATTCTTTATGACTTAAGTCGTTATATATCTCTATTCCATACCTCTCCAGAAGCAATTACTGTTTGGCATGGGGATCTAAATTGAATGATCTTACAGAAAGCATTAATAAACTTTTTACATTACATGAGGCTTTGAAATTGAGTAAATGTTTGAAAAATAATAACATTGTTTACAAGCATAATTCTATAAATGCTCAACATAGACAAGTGTGTATGAATCAGCCATAACACATGGGTGACATCAGCAGATGCTAACCCAGAAAAAACTCAGAGCTCAGTAAAAGTCTTACTGAGCATGTGTGGGAGTTCCCACACACACTCTCTCAGGAGTCCTTCAATCCTTCTTCATTCAAGCTACTGCACAAATGTGTTCCCAGTTTCTCTCTATTTAGTTTTGGTCTTGCTAGGGGGCCTCTTTTTCTGCCTCATTGCATTTTTCATTTGCTGCTGCCTTGGCAGCCCCTCAGAGTTTTTTCATTTCTTTATTTAAAAACAAAAAAAAAGAAAAAGAAAAAGAAAAATCCAAAGCCAAGACAACTGCGGTCAGTGGTTTTAAGGTCTGTGTTTGTGGGTATCAGATATCCATTACTGCTACCTATTCTGTTGGCTATTGCTGCCTGGGCCTGGATCACATTTCTAACAGCTACAGCTGCAGTCAGATACCCCTAAGGGCACAGCAGTATAAGCACTGGAAAGATGCTCTGCTGAAGGTGACATCAGGTAAGATTCCAAAGCCTCAGTGTGAGGTAGGGCAGCAGATGGCTTCTATTTTTGGAGCGAGACGTTGTTGGATTCTTGGAAGGATTCCTCTCCTCCTCTCTCTCGCAAGTCAGGGAAGATTCCGACTGTGGCACTGTCTCACTATTCTGCCAGAAGTTAGGGATTAAGCGTGGCGCAGAAGACTATGGTGCCAGATGAGATGTTGAGAAGAGTGCTTAAAGTCAAGGAATCCCTCTAGGGTCATCTCCCTTGACACTGAAGGAGCAGCCAGCACTGTTGGCATGGGCTCAGACTGAGCAGACCCATCCTTGACTCAGACAGGAGATAGCTTTCTTGGCACAGGTGCATTTATCCATCATGGCACAGATGATCCCCCATGGTACCAAGCCATCTCTTCTATCCAGAGCCTATGCCAACCAAGGTACATATCCCATCTCATCAGCACAGAGTTCTCATTCCAGGACACAGTTCCCAATGTACAAGGGGCTAGGGCACCTTCAATGCCATTGGAACAGAGCAACTTATCATGCAAAGTCAATCAATCATCTTCTGTAGAGGGTAGAGCTTTAGTGCAAAGGCTGGCCCTGCCAGCACCAGACAGTAGGATGCTTTGATGCTGTTACGATTGCCACCTACCTTCCAACGCCCTCCAGTATCAGCAACAGGTCCTGGCTCTCTGGCAGCTGCGGGGAGCTTCTCCCAACACAGGCCGCCTCACTCCCACACCGCTGGGGCCTCCCTTTGCACCATCGGCACAGGACTCTCCTTAGGCATGCCAGGGGTGCCCCAGTCGGGATTTAAAGGGCCGGCGGCAGAAAAATGCTGCCGGCTCCTTCGGATGACATCATCAACCCCAGCCTATTTAAGGCTGCATCGTGCTCCCAGCAGGCGGCTTGGCAACAGGTCTCCTCGCTGTCATCTCCAGCATTCCTGGATCCAGCCCTCCTTTTCCTGTCCTGGATTTATTTATTTAATACATTTATAAACCGTTTCACCAAATGCTAGAGATGACCGAAGCGGTTTACAATATATTCAAAGAAAACTTTAAAAAAGTAATTTTATAGAAATAAAATAAAATAAAACGTAAGTAAAAAAAACCAAACAAAAAGCAAAAATTACATTAAACATCATGATCAATATCCAACAAAAGTAAAAAATTTGCATAACTTTAACTTTCCCTCGGACTGATCTTGGCTCTTGACCTGGCGTGCCTCTTGTCTTCGTCTTCTGCTGCCTGCCTCTGACCTCTGGACCAGATCTCTCCTTGTCTTCTGCCGCCTGCCTCTGACCTCTGGACCGGTCCTCACCTTTTGTCTACTTCATCCCTCGTGACCCTCCGCCTTGCCCAGCCATGCCATTGGGATCATCCATGCAGGGGCCCACCTAAGACCAGCCGGCCCCAGTACCTAAGGGCTCAACCTGTGGGGAACGTGGGCTGGTAGTGGCGAAGCTCCATTCTGGCCTCTGCTTCACATCCAGTCTCGCCTCCTGATGGTGGGGACTTGTGGAGGTCTTCCCCCACAGGTAGCACCAACACTGCTTCGGGCCAAGGGTTCACATGTCTGGTAACAGATTCATAACAGATGCATTTGGTGTGGAGTGCACCACTTCCTACTGCTTCAATACTTGCAACTACTGCTGCTCCAAATTCTCTTACAGTGCAGCCTGTGTTGACAGTTCTCAGGGAAAATGAGTCTATATGGGTGTCTGAAAAGCATGTCTCTCCTCCAACTCCAGTGTAAAGAGATCCACAACCACTAGGAGCCCAGCTGTCAATTTCTTGCCTCCTTACGTCCTGAAATACAGAGTAAAGTTGGAGCGTGTCCTGTCCAGGATGAAGGGAGCTTTTCCTTCATAGTGGGGCTCCATAGTCTGCGAGAGGCTCATTCTTCGCTTTAGGGTTTGCCAACAGTAGTAATTATAGATTCCCCTTCTCAAAGGAAACCCCCTTCAGCCCATCCTACATTTCTACTGGATATTTGCCTCTCAGACCAGTAGAGGTCTCCTACAAGGTCACCTCTCTCATCATCGGTGTCTTGGTTAAGCATTCCTTCATGGACAAGCTAAGCGGATTCCACAGGAATTTCTTCAGATCCCCCACCTGACCTCTCAGCATACGTCACCTTCAGAAGACCTCAACTATTCTTGCTTTTTGGATAAGTTAAATATTTTGTCTATCAACTTGAAGAAGCAGGATTTGAGAACATATTTTTGGATTGTTGACATTTCTTCAACCTCTGGTGGACTCTGCATTCATCCCAATCCATAGCCTCCTCAAAGATGCAAAAACGAGAAAGTAGAAGGCTTCTGGTAACCCAAAAGAATAATTTGAAATAGAGTTCAAGCCTTCCCTGGGTCTCTTGCATCCAACCCTTGTTGTATCTTTGCCACACTGAATTCCCTCTTCAAACTTCCTTCATCTCCATCCCCCCTTCACTCTCTGCCCAGACTATTGCTCACTACTTCCATAACAAGATTCACTAAATTAGTATTCAATTCTCAGCCAAGTCACCTCTATCTCCTTCTTCCTACTTCTTTCCTCTATCTTTCCCCTGCCTCCACCACGCTCTCCTCCTTTTCAGAAGTCACAGTACAGGAACAGTCTTCTTCTCCAAACTTGTTCCTTTGATCCCATTCCAACTCACTACCTCAACTCTAATTCCCTTGCAATCACTTCCATGTCATATCCTCAATCTATCATGCTTTGCTCTTCCTGTTCGTTTTCAAACATGCTAAGAATTCACTACTCCTCAAAAATCCCTCAGTGGACCCTATCTGCCCTGTGAACTATCATTCCATCTCCCTTCTGCTTCCAAACTAACTGAATGTGTTCACTGCTACTGTCTTGACTTTCTTTAATATCAAACCATCCACTCATCTGATTTTTGCCCTCTACATTCCACAGAAACAGTTCTTACCACAGTCTCTAATGATCTGTTTATGCCTAAAACCAAACGCCTCTACTCAGTCCTTATCCTTCTTGACTTATCTGCAGCATTTGACACTTAATCACAATCCACTCCTTGACAGCCTGTCCTCACTTGGATTTTGTCCTGTCTTGGCTCTCTTCTTACCTCTCCTACTGAACTTTTAGTGTTTCCTTTGGTGGATCCTTTTCCACTGCTATCCCTCTATCAATTGGTGTGCCTCAGGGTTCTGTCTGGGGCCCATTTCTCCTCTCTCTATATATTGAGTCTCTTGGGGGGGGGGGGGGGGTTTGGGAGTAAAAGGAAATTGGATACAGATGACACATGTGCCCTGACTTTTATGGTTTGGGGTACTGACATGCAGTCAACGGAAAAAGCACAGGACAGCTTCTAAGGCAGAGTCACAAAGCAAAGAATGTCAAGCAGCATTGTCTGAATTATCAAGAAAGCCCCTCACCCAGTAAAAATTTTGCTAGCAGTACTTTTTTATGTGTTTGACAGTTGGTTTTGATTGTAAATATCACTACCCTTATCATAAGGCTTGGGGTTAACTGCACAGAGCAGCAGCTACTACTCTTAAGAGAAACGGTGTATCCTGGAGGGGCAGATACTCCCAAAAGAAGCTTCCTGAGCAGACTAGATGGACCATCTGGTCCTTTTCTGCCGTCATTACTGTTACTAATTATTTGTTTTATTTAACGGTTTTATGTACAGACATTCAATAGAGATATCACATCGGTTTCCAGAGAATAATAACTACGCTTATAGTGCGCTTGACATGTAACAAGAGAACTTACACATACAAAGTAGTAAACAAAAGTATGAAGATATGTATGTGTATATATATGGGTACATATGAGGGTAAATAGAGGTAAGTAATTATATACAAGGGTTATTTACACATCATTAAATCAATACAAATTTGCATGAACAATGTTGATAATTGTCTTAAGTATATATACATCAAGGGGTTAGAGGCGGTACATGAGTGATTGTGTGATAGGGGAAGGTAGGATTAGGAGTACGCTTGAGTGAACAACCACGTTTTTAGTTTTTGTTTAAAAGTTTTTTGACAGTCCTCCTGGCGTAGGTCAACTGGCATTGTGTTCCACAAGGCTGGGCTGGCTATGGAAAGCGCACGTGCTCTTGTGGATGCCAAGTTGGTGGATTTGGTGGATGGCGTACGTATAATTTAGTTATTTATTTTTAATTTTTATATACCGATGTTCCTGTATAATATACATATCACACTGGTTTACAAGGAAATAAAACTGTTGCCTCGGGGGCAGCTTACATTGAAACACATAACAGTAAAGGATTAATAGAAAACAAATAAAGGCCTGATTAAACTGCAGTATAGAACTATCAAGAAACATATGTACAGAAGGAGAAGGGGATTGGGGTCAATAATGTCATCGTATTTCTCGGGGTATTGGTTTTCCGGGAATGTTTAGGTGAAAAGCTAAGTCTTTTAAGTTACTTTTGAAAGTCCTACGGCAGGGATCTAGGCGAGGGGGATCGGGGTCTATGGTGACATCGAATTTCTCGGGTCTTAGTTCTCCAGGAAGGCTTGGGTGAAAAGCCAGGTCTTTATCTTCTTTTTGAATGTCCTATGGCAGGGTTCTAGGCGAAGGTCCAGAGGGAGCGAATTCCAGAGTAGGGGACCCGCCGTAGAAAGAGCGCGTTTCCTCAGGGAAGATTTTGCCGGCTGGGTGAGTAGCAAGTTCTTGTATGCATTTCTAGTTGGTCTCTCGGTGATGTGCTGTTGGAGTTGAAAAGTTAGGTTGAGAGGGGAGATGTTGTGTAGGGCCTTGTGTATCATCATTAGGGTTTTGAATTGTATCCTGTATTTAATCGGCAGCCAGGGAAGGTGCTGGAGGATGGGGGAGATATGATCCCTTTTGTTGGTGTTTGTGAGAATTCTGGCCATGGCGTTCAGGACCATCTGGAGTGGTTTGATGGTGCTAGCGGGAAGGCCCAGAAGGAGTGAGTTACAATAATCCAGTTTCGGGAGGATGATGGATTGTAGTACCAGGCGGAAGTCTCGGTGGAGTAAAAGTGGTTTTAATTTTTTTTAATACTTGCAATTTAAAGAAGCATTCTTTTGTAGTGTTGTTTACGAACTTGCTGAGGCTGAGTCGGTTATCTAGTAGCTCACCAGGTCTCTTACTTGAGAAGAGAAGTCAATTGAGGTGATAGGACTTTGGCTGGCAGCTGTAGGGATGAGAGGGAAGTAATTTTCTGGAGCTATAAGAAGGATTTCTGTTTTGTTGGTGTTTAGTACCAGGTTGAGGCTGGAGAGTAGGTTGTTGATTGCTGAGAGGCAGTTGGTCCAGTAAGAAAGTTTTTTGGAGAGATTCCACTATAGGGATGAGTATTTATATGTCATCCACATATAGGAAGTGTGTTAGCTTGAGGTTGGATAGCAGGTGACAGAGTGGGAGGAGATAAATATTGAATAGTGTGGGTGAAAGGGATGATCCTTGAGGTACCCCCAACTTTGAATCAATAGGGTGAGTCTTTGCTATTTATCTTGACCTTGTAAAACCTGTTTTCCAGAAACAATTTGAACCAATCAAACGCTGATCCTGTGATGCCAATGTCGGCTAGACGCTGAAGGAGGCACGAGTGATTCACGGTGTCAAACGCTGAGGAGAGATCCAGTAGTGCGAGAAGGAACGGTTGACCTTTTTCCAGGTTAAGGAGAATGGTGTCTGATAGTGAGGCTAATAGCGATTCGCTGTTCCGGGACTTACGGAATCCGAATTGGTTTAAGGTAAGAATGTCGTTTTTGTCTAAGAATTCGGAGAGTTGTCTGTTTACAACTTTCTCCATGATTTTGGCGATCAATGGAAGGTTGGCTATGGGTCTGAAGTTGACTGGGTCTGTGGGAGTATAATGGCAAGGTATTGATTTCTAGTAGGTTTGGATGAGTTGTGTGAAGATAAAGAATCATTAAACCATTTCATTTCAGGACTGTGAAGAGCCTTATGTTTGATGGAGAGGGTCTTATATTGGAATCGGTTTGCAATAAGGAGCCAGTGTAGTTCCTTTAGTACGGGAGAGATGTGTTCATTTCTGCATGTGTTAGTGAGAATCCAGGCAGTTGCGTTTTGAAGAATTTGGAGGGGGTGTATGCATTTTTGGGTAAGCCTAGGAGGAGAGTTACAGTAATCGATTTTGGAAGATATTGTAGCTTGTAGAACTGTGCAAAAGTCAGATAGGTGGAGCAGTGGTTTTAATTTCTTTAGAGTGTGAATTTTGAAGAAACACTCTTTCAATGTAGAATTAATGAATTTCTTGAGGTTGAATTGGCTGTCTAGAGTGACACCTAGATCTCGTACCTGTTGGGTGAATGCTATAGGCGAAGATAGGGTGTGGGGCAGAGGAAATGTATTAGGGTGGTTTTGTGGAGAGAAGCATGATTTCAGTTTTTACCGTATTAAGGGCAAGGTGAATGTTAGATAAGAGCTTGCTGATTGCAAGTAACGTGGATTCCCAAATTTTCATGGCTTTGGGTAGGGTGTCAGAAGTTGGTATAAGTATCTGTACATCGTCTGCATAAATATAGTGAGGAAGATTAAGATTGGATAGGAGGTGACAGAGCAGAAGGATGTAAATGTTAAAGAGGGTGGAGGACAGTGAGGAACCTTGAGGGACTCCTTGTTCTAGAGGTATTGCTTTGGACTCATGGTTTCCAATTTTGACTTTGAAGTTTCGATTGCTGAGATATGATTTGAACCAGTTGTGTGCAGTGCGCCTATTATTCCAATTTCTTTCAGTCGCAGGAGGAGAATATTGTGGCTGACAGTATCAAAGGCTGAGGATATGTCTAAAAAGGCTAGGATATATGCTTGTCCTTTATCTATTCCTTTAAGGAATTGGTCTGACAAGGTAAGGAGGAAGGTTTCTGTGCTATGGAATTTCCAAAATCCGTACTGAGAGGGAGAGAGGAGACTGTGGTCATCCAGGTATTCAGTGAGTTGTTTGTTAATCGTTTTTTCAAGAATTTTTGCAATGAACGGGAGATTTGAGATGGGGCGGTAGTTAGAGTGGTCATTGGGGTCGAGCTTAGGGGTTTTTTTTAGTATTGGCTTGTCTATTGCTTGTTTGAGGGGGTAGGGTACTGTGCATGTGGTGGTGGAAGCATTTATAATATTGGCTATGGGTTGGGCTATAATGTTAGGGATGGAGAGGAGGTGTTTTGTAGAGATTGTGTGATGGATGAGAGGAAGGTCTGGCTTTCTTGAGTATAGATTCGATTTCCAAAGCAGTATCACTCACTTTAATCCACAAAGCCATCTACAATCACTTGCATCTGGACCTCGAATTCCCCCTCAATCTCCACCTCACCAACAGACCGACTAGAGAAATATATAAAGGAACCCTACAGACCCCACCTACAAAAGCCACACGTCTCACCTCAACTAAAGACTGTTCCTTTTCAACAGCAGGCCCAACTATCTGGAACAACATCCCAGCAGACCTCAGAATGGAACCCTGCCTACTAACATTTAAGAAAAAACTTAAGACCTGGCTTTTCCGCCAAGCCTTCTCAGATACCCATGACACACAATAGTCGACGGAACTTCCTTCAGGAGCAATGGTTCTCCATACTACCCCTAAGTCCAGAATAAGAGCCCCCTGACTCAGCTTTGTTTATACTAATAATTGTTCTTCTGTCTCAAGCCTTTCCTTCCTTCCAGCAGTCTATGCTTCCAAGTTTAATTTCCCTGTTAAATGTAACTTTGTCTTTCATGTTCAACCTATTGTTTAGTTACTGTTCTTGGTTCAGTTCCCCAATTCGATGTAAACCGATCTGATATGGTCACCACCATGAAGGTCGGTATAGAAAAGTGTTAAATAAATAAATAAATTCTAAGGAGTTCAGAACTTTAGTGGGGTTTTTTTTGGAGAAGTTGGGAGGTCTTTTTGCGAGGTTTGATTTGGTGAGGGGGAGGTAGGGAAACATGTAAGCAATTTGTTGATTTTGTTTTGGAAGAATATTTGCTAGTTCTTCACATTTTGATTTGGCTACTTCATCTGGGATAATTGAGGGCGATGATTTAGTTAGCGAGGCAACATATTCATATAGGGCATATGGGTTGTATTGAAATTGGTGAATTTTGGTGGAGTAGTAATCCCTTTTGACAGTATTTAACCTTTCCCTGTAGCAGCGTATTGTGGATTTGAAACGGGCAAGGAGTGTGGGTGTGGGGGTCTTTATGCCAGGTCTTTTCTACTTCTCTGACGGTGTGTTTCATGTCTTTTAGTTCTTGCGTGTACCAGGGTTTTTGTTTTTTTTTATGTTGAGTATTTGTCTTGATCGCATAGGGCAGATCTTGTTGGCCACCGTATCGGTAATGTTGTGCCATGATGTTAGAGCAGCATTTGCATTTAATAGATCTAGATTGTCTAGATTGTTAGAAAGAGCCAAGATGAGGTCGTCTCTTTTGCATGCTTTCCTGAAGTGTATGGTATTGTTAAAGTTAGAGTTGCTGGGGGGCTTCATAATGGTATAGGAGGTTCTTATAAGGTAGTGGTCTGACCAAGGGATGGGTATGCAAGTTGGAGTGGCCGCCTGTATCTGTGAGTTGGTGAAAATGAGGTCAAGGGTATGACCCACTTTGTGTGTTGGGAAGTTTATGTTCTGCTTAAAGCCTAGTGCATTCAAAGATTCAATTATGATGTTGCATGAGGGAGTTTGAGTCGTGCTATCCACGTGTAGATTTAGATCACCTAGAATGATTGCTGGGGTGTCTATGGATATGTTTTTGGCAATGTATTCAATGAGGGAGGATGGGTTATTATCTAGGGTTCCTGGGGGGGCATAGATTAAACAGATTTGCAAAGATGGGGATTTAAAGAGGCCAATTTCAAATTTAGGCGGTGAGGAGACAGCTTGGTGTATCATATTTAGTTCATTTTTCACGATTAGTAGGATTCTTCCTCCTTTTCTTTTGGGTCTTGGGATGGAGAAAATATTGTATGAGTTGGAGGGGAGTTGATTTAGCAGGATGGTGTCAAGTTTCCTTAAACCACGTTTCTGTGATAGCACAGATGTCCGGGTTTTCATCAAGGAGTAGGTCGTTCAGAATGGGAGTTTTTTTGCTTAAAGACTGTGCATTACATCAGATGTGTGAGAGGGCAGTAATACCAAGGATTTAGGAGAGGGGTGGGGAGATCATAGTGGGGAGAATAGGTTTAAGGAAAGAACGGTGCCTTGGAGTGTTGCTGGCGGTCTGTGTTTGTTGTGTTTGTATGTATGCTGTGGCCTTGCATCTTGTAGATGGGGTGCTAAATGTTGGTACAGGATAGGAGAAGGGTATTAACAGCTGTAAGTGTATGTTGGGTATTGTATTGTAGAGATTGGCATTTGGAGATTGAGAGAAATTTCAGAGAGGTATGAGGAAGTGGATAGAGAGGATGTAGGTGCAAAGGGGGTTGAAAGACGTGTGAGAGGCAGTGGAAGAGGATTCAAGAGCAGGAGGCAGGCTGGGTAGTATAAACATGTTGCAGAGATAGAGTTGAGCGGACAATAGAGGGGCAGCACAAAGGGGCACACTAAGGGGCAGGCCCCTTAGGTGCGTTCCTTTGGCGCGAGACGCCAAAGAACGGCTCTTTAATTTAAAAGGTCCTCCCAGACAGGATGTGATGTGCGCCGTAGGGGGCGGTCCTCGGCTGGTCTCAGGGCTGGGTGCACGGAGGTAGGCCGCGGCTCGAACCCTGATAGGTGCCCGGCAAATGCACGAGCCGGACGCGTGGGGCCAAGGGCGGGTCGGTTCAGTGGCAGCTGGAAGAATTATGTTTGTGCTCGGATGGCTTTCAATACTACTTTATGCTGAGTCACTGATTTACCTCTATATAAAAAAAAATGTAATCAGAAATCCAGTATCAAATCTCAGGCTGCTTGTCTGACAATCCTGTCTAGATATCCTACCACCACCTTAAACTCAACATGGCCAGGACAGAGTTCTCATCTTCCCCCCAGCCTATATCACACCTCTTCCTTCTCTCTACAGTCCTTCAGTCTGTAACCTTGAAGTTATGTTTGACTCCTCTCTCCCCTTTTCAACCTATATCCAAAACACTGCTAAAGTGTATTGTTTCTTTCTCCATATCACTACCAAAATCTATCCCTTCCTTTCTAAAAACACTATCTGAATCCTTATATACTCTCAACACGTTCTGCTTAAGACTATTGCAACCCGCTCCTCACAGATCTCAGTGAGATCTCTCTCTCCACTACAAACCATATAAAATTCAGCTGTGTGACTTATTTTTCACCTAAATCGCTACACCTATAACCCCTCTTCTCAAGTTATTACATTGGCTCCATATCAATTCCCACATACAGATCAAGCTCCACTTACTGACTTACAAGAGCCCTTACTCCTCACTACATCTCCACTCTTCTCTCTAGACCCTTCCTTGTGCAATACATTTACCAGGCAAGTCACTCCTTTCTATTCCTTTCTCCTCTACCGCTAATTCCTGACACTGTACTTTCCACCCAACTGCATGATACTTCCTGAGTTGGTGTGTCATGCTCCGTCTTTTACCTTATTTAAAACCAGTCTAAAAAAAACAACACCTTTTTGAGGCTACTTTTAAATCTTAACCCCTGACTGTCCCCACTTACAGCCTTAATTTTTAACCGTTTTAATAAAATTCCCAGAGTTTCTTTTGCCCTTATGCTTATTGTTTGTCTTAATTAGAAGTAAGCTCGACTGAGAAGGGACTGTCCCTCAATATGTTTATGTACAGTATTGTGTACATTATCATGACAGAAGTGTAAAGAAGTAGAAGTAGTAGTAGTTTGGCGTGGTCCTGCTGCCACACCACATAAAAGTGGAGATGGCATTGAAGAGAGTTAAGCACACAGGGGACTACTAACACATTTCCTAGTAAAGATCCAAAGGTGTTGAATGTATTTGGAAAGAAAGTCTTCTATGGTTCCATGCTTAGTGCTCAAATTGCAGCACACCACTTGTTTAAGGTGCAGTATCTCCATGAATGTGTCCAAAAACTGAAGCTTTTAACTGAGCCCTCAGACCTGTAGCATACAGATTTTGCCATGCTGTAGAACACACTGAAGGGTAATAATTATCTCACACTCCACATATGAGGCCTTTGAAACTGTAGCCAGGACCTTGTCTGTGTCTATCGGTACCCAGAGACTTGCGTAGTTTAGAGCAAGCGAGTTTTGCAAAGATGTACACATCTTTCTGGTAGATGTGCCTTCTACAGGATAAAGCTTATTTGGGGACAATGAGCCTAAGATGGTGCCTCAATCAACTCTCCAACTGCTATCAACCGACTCCTAAGACACCAGTACTTAATCTACATGTTGCCATTTTTCCAGACATACCTGTTCTGTCTTTTTCAATTTAACTACACACAGTTCCTTTATGTTCTAAGCAGACCCTAGGATCGTGATACATATACTGGTGACTCTTTTGAAAACAGTCCGCATACTCTGGAGACTCCTGAACCCCTCTGAAACAGAGATTTGAACAGCATTACCTATTCTCAAGGTCCTCCAGTCTTTCATCCAGCTCCTGCACTGTTTTTGCCATACCAGCCACCTCCATATGACACGTGTTCAGATCAGCAGCCTGAACATCCAAATGCATCTCCATTTCTTCTAATCTCCTGCCAAGATATATGTCATCTCCCCATATCTCTACCACCATAGCTCCAAATTTGGATTTAATCATGGCCATATCCTGGTGCACTTCAGAAAACTGCCGAAAATCCACAAGTAGGCAAACTCATCTTCCTCTCTACTTGTGGCCCTGGTAGGAACGTGGCCTACCTCTGGCACCACGCTCTCTGTATCTCCTGCCTCCAGGCCCACTGCTCTCAAAACATCACGGTTTGTGAAGAAACACTGCTTAAAATGAAGTTTTTTCTTTTGTGCCATCGCCCAAGTCTACGTGTCTCATCACTGTTAGCAGCTGCTAACTGGGGTCTTTAAACGTTGCGATTGAAAAAGATTGAAAATGAGGCTAGAGCTCTAGAATTAAGCTGCCACCAACCAGGATGATGTCATTTCCTCTCCTCTTCCGTTCTTTTCAACCATATCATGCCCCTCCTAGGCTGCATTGTCAGTTGCTCACTAGAGATCAGCAGAAGGAGAGGCATCAGCGAAAGGCCCATCAGCAGTTGTAGCCTAAGCATGGGACCAGTTTTTAACAGCCTTGAGACCCATCTCCCTGCCTCTCCCACTGGGGGAGGAAGGATCCAGACATTCCTTCCATGATGGAGTCACATCAAGGACAGATGGGTCCTGAAAATTGATTACCCCGTGCATTTCTCTCGCCCTCTTAATCCCAATGGAAATCAGTCTTCAATTCCGACCCCTCTCAATTTGCTCAGTTGCAGTTTACATAATGATGGCGACAAAAAAAGCCCAAATGGACCATTCAGTCTGCCCAGCAAGTCTTCCAAGGCAGCAACTGCCGCTCCGTATAGGTTACCCCCAAGCCTTTTATTTATTTATTTTATTTAACATTTTCTATACCGACCTTCATGAAAAAAAATTTCATATCAGATCGGTTTACATGTAACAAAGGGTATAACTTAAACAAGAACAATTCACTAGAAGCAGAAGTTACATATAACAAGGGTAGATAACTTGGGGCTAGGCTAGTCAGAGGTACAGGACAGTGTAACTGAGGAGAACTAGAAAAGGCAGTGAAACAAAAGAAACGGCGGCTTAATTATAATGTCTAAACATGGCGGGGCATTAGCTGGTAAAATTAATGGCTTAGAAAGTTAGGGGAAGGCCTGGAGGAGGAGCCAGGTCTTCAGTTTTTTTCGGAAAGTTCGAAATATATTAAGAGTAATATTAATAATCAAATACTCTTATATTAAGAGTAATATTAATAATCAAAACCAAGCACTGTGAAACCCATAACAAAATTACTGCAAGCATTTTTTACAAGGTGAGCAGCCTTAACAATTCAGACAATGCCGCTTGAATAAGCTTTGCTTTTGGACTTGGCCGTAGAAGTGGTCCTGTGCTTTTTCCCTAATGTCTACAATATTCGTACCCCATAGTCTCATCATTGTTACCCCTTATATACCATTTTATCTCAAAACTGAGGGGAAAATTTTTTTAAACCTTTTTATGTATGAATCTAAAATGCTCATTCATTTTTTGTGTATATACTTAAAAACTGGGTACTGCTGGATAACCTTGAGGCTTGTTGGAACATTAATTGAAAGTAACAAGGACACTGCCAATATGGATATCAACTAGTAATGCCATTACCAGTCCAGTTTGGATTACTGCGATTGAATCACCATGACAGAACAAGAGGATAACACCACAAACTTCTTAGAAAGATAAGTTTTTAAATATATACAGAAATGAAAAATGAATAAGAGAACATTTTAGATGCATAGATAAAAAGGTTTAAAAAAAATGTTTCCTCAGCATGATATATAAGGGGTAACAATGATGAGACTATGGCTTACCATTTAAGAAAATTGTTCGTGCTGGTAGTCAAAATTTGAACGTTCCCCTGCCATGTGACATTTATTATGTAGCTCTAGGAGAGAGAAAAAGGAGCTAGAGAATGTATCCTTTCATTCTCATTGTGCACAAAGTATCAGACGAAAGTTTTAGTATACTTAAAAAAAATCTTCTGTATCTACCCCCTATACTCCAATTCATAGTACCAGAATTCAATAAGGATATGGGCAGGGAGATTTGTGCAGTCCCATGAGAAAGACACAAATATGCGTTTCTTCCAGTGTTTTGAAGATGACAATTTTGTCACATGTCACTTTTTTCAGCTTAGATATTCTAACTCAAGTTCTGCTTCTTCAGTGCATTTGGCCCTGTTACCTTTTGAATTTGAGCAGATTCTTTTTGAGTCAGGGCAAAAGGTTTTGATTTCATGGTTCCAAGAAATCTTAGCCAAGGATTTATTTGCTCTTACTCATCAATATATGAAAGGCCGAGAAGCAGTTTTAGCTTTATAAGACTATCAAGATTTTTGGCATCAGATTTGGAAATATAATTTCTGGAGCTCTATTTCTCTAAGTTTGCTGAGTACTCAGTTGAAGATTTTAGAGGACCATATCTAACTCCTGACAGGATTAGTAAACGGGATATCTTTCTTCATTTTACTGGTGCAACTGTGGAACAGTCGATTCCATTTTTCATACATAATGGGAATATCCCTTTATTAAGAATTTTGGTACAAAAATAAGTAACTCCTTTATTAAGATTTCAGGCCTAAATATGCCTTAACACTGTCAATATTCTTGTTAGGGGAAGATATACCAAACAATGTCCTGAAAAGATTAAAGTGATTGCTTCAACATCTATTCATCTATTGCTAGTGGCAATAATTGTCTAGAAAACTGGAAAAGTGGCTACCATCTTTGGTAAGACTGGATACAGAAATTTGGGAGTATTGCTGTTATGGAAAAACTCACTTGGGTTATGAGATGGCAGCCAACCGTTTGAAACTGTATGGCCCCTTTATTTCATCATGTGAAGGACTGACAGTCATGTCTGATGTCAAACCGGCTGGTATCTCCTGGCTGAATGTCTGCTTTTTGATATTTTGTTTTTTCTCAGTGTCTTGGGATTTGCTCTGCAAAGGGGGGGGGGGGGTAGGTTTTAAGTGTTTCTTTTGATTGGGATTCATTTATTTTTTTTTATTTATTTAGAAACTTTTATATACCGGTATTAGTGGGGACATCATACCGGTTCACATAATAACTGCAAGCTTGGAAAGTACATTTCAACAGGGAGAGTAACTGGGCGCGGGGATAACCAATAGGCAGTATGAAGGATAGAAAAACAAGGAAGTCATAACCAGAGAATAACAATTAATAATTTACAATTTACATTGAATATCTCCTTAATATAAGGAGAGGGCGGTCACCTGGTTATATGGCTATTTGGCTAAATAGCTATGGCTATTTGGTCATATGGTTATATGGCTATTTTTTTTTCTGTTTTGATCAGTATTTATATTGCATCATACATGGTTGTTTTTCTTCCTATGACATGGCTATATATAATATGTAGCTCTCTCCATATGATTGTGTGCTATATTTGTTTTGTTCTCTCTTTTTCTATGTTCTGCATGGAAATTTTCACCTTTTTCGATAAAATATTTTGACAAAAAATATGTATGTCTTAGAGAAGAGATGAGCGGGATTACATGCGGCATGCGCAAAAATCCTGTTTAACATGACGGGAGCCTGAGGTCCCCCCTTCCCCCACCATCTTTCAGTAGCTTGGTGCTGCCATGGTGTGTGGGGGGGGGGGGGGGACTTGTGATGTCTGTGGGGGGAGGAGTCGAGACCCGACAGCCTGATCTCTTGCATTGCAAGACCCCTGGCCCCATTGTTAAACCACTGGTGCACGGCATTTGCTATATTGTTGGTCAGTGCCCGCATCAGTGGTGATCGTGCATCGGGTTTGCTAGTGCCAGAGTCTGTGGCAATCATGCATCGGGTGGTGAGGTGGTTGGGGCCTGCAGATTCGACAGCTGATTTCCTTGTCATGACGTTGGTAGGACCAGGGCTCACTTGGGGGCGGCGGGCATAGCCAGGCCTGATCGCATGGCTGGAAGCAGAGGGCGAGTCAGTCGTGGTGCTGCCAGTGGTAATAGCCTGTAAGATGGCTGGCGAGGGCCTCCAACATGTGCCGCAGGGGAAGCCAGGCTCGAGACAAGGTTGGTCGAGTAGAGGACTGGATGGCAGCATGGATATGTGGGCGAGATGGAGTGCGGTCAGCCTGTAGCACATAGTGGGGGAGCGGGCAAGCATGCGCTGGAGGCGGAACAGGAGATCATGCAGCCATCAGGGAGAGAAGTCATGGCAACTCTGGCTCGACAGGATGATGATCTCATGGGCGCGGCCGCACTGAACAGTAGCAACCTCGGAGGATGTCGGGGTGAGACCAAGCACCACAGGCTTGGGCCAGTGCGTGCAGGGGAGGCATTCGGCCTGCCTCAATGGCCATTCAGGCCAGTGTGGCCAGCATGGCGTCTATCATAGTAGGGGCAGATTCTGGCCCTCTCATCCACACACCACGGAGCAACCACTGGGGCAGGGAATAGGGCACTCTAGCCCCCACTGACATTCCCGCCTCATCCAGTTTTCCTCAACGATACCCTCAGATGTGACCCACATGGTGGGGGTCAATGCAGACTTGGCATGGCGACACGAGACGTCAAGCAGCGGTAATGGACACTGCAACAAAATCGGGACACTGAACAGGGGAGAGCGGGTCCGCCATTTTTTGAAGAGGAGCATGGAGTGAGCAGCGCTGAGGCGAGCTCTTTATGGATTTGGAACATTAAATGAGATTAAATTGTCTGGGACAAAGTCGGAGTGGCTTCCCCTGATGAAGAGTATTCGAAACTGGGCCTTGTTGGGGCAAGTGCCGCTGAAAGATCGTTTTTGAGGTCTTTAAGTGCAAGATAAGTAATGCTCCAGTCCTGAGTGATTGGTGACCTATAATCTCTTGTTCTACATCTAGTGTTTTACACTTTTTAAACTTGGTTTTTCAAACATAAAAAGAAGCATTTTAAGAAAATAACAAAAAAAGTTTTTGAATAATTAATTAAAGGATCATGTGGTGGATGGTGGTGCTTATGATTAAACAATAAAAACCGAGCAGGACACCAGTGTCAGGTGCTCTTGAAGTTTTATGAAGCATCACCACACACCCATCAAATATTTAAAACATATATAAAAAAAAATTTTCTTTGATATCAAACAGCAGGTTTAAATTATGTGTGAGGCACGTAGGTGAATTATAATCTTAAAAAGAAAAAGTAGAAATACATTTAAAATAAAAGGAAATATGTTTTGTGTGCAGGTTTTTGGATAAGTTTAATACAGGAGTTACCGCCACGTTTGTGGTTAGATATTGATAGATACCATTTTAGAAGCATACAGGGAGTACCAGGGATGGGCCTGATTAAACTATGACGAGAAGTTCAGGGATAAAATGGAAGAAAATAGTTTTATGTCTTGGGGGACCACAGGATGTGGGATTGTGGTTAAGACAGATGACTGACAAGGCCACTGATGCAGGAGCAGCAAATAAGTCGGGGCGCTCAAATAGCAACTTTGGAGCATTGGGTGGCAGCCCAAACAGGACAAAGAATGGAAACAGCAAAGTATGTTGGTGCTTTAGCAAATCTGTTTGACTTCCCAGGATTATAAATCTAAACATGCCTGTTCCTTATGTGCAACCCCACACCCTGCATCAAAGTGTTTGAAGAAAGGAGCAGGAAGCATAGGGGGGAGTTTTGGAAAAAGTAAATACCACCAGGTTTTGCATAGAGACGCCCAGAGATTAGCGGCAGGTTTTCAGTGGGGTTTCGTGATACCTTTTCAGGGCAAGATCAGGAACAGCTCTTCTGCCAATGGCCTTTTCCCAGCCGAACATGCTGATAGCGCAGCAGAAGCTGGAGGCAGAGATTGAAATGGGTAGGATGGCAGGCCCCTTTTATGGACCCCCCATTTGAGGTGCTGATGCTTTCGCCTTTGGCTGTGGTGCCCAAGAAGGAAGCAGATGAGTTTCAACTAATTCAAAACTTATCCTACCCTCCCCAGGGAATGGGTGAACAATCACCTGCTGGAGGAGTGGTGCTCGGTTCAATATGCCTCATGATTCTGCAATTAGCTTGTTGAGATGGTGTGGTAAAGGGGCACTAATGGCAAAGTCTGATATCAAATCTGCGTTTAGACTCCTGCCAGTCCACTCCAATAGTTTCCCTACTCTGGGCTTTCGATTTTGGGGTTTATACTACTTTGATAAGTGTATGCTATGGGGTGTTCTGTCTCTTGTGCATATTTCGAGTTATTCAGCACTTCTCTCCATTGGGTACTAGAAAGAAAGGTACAGATCGACAACATAGTACACTACCTCGATGACTCTCTCCTGGTGGGCCTCTCCGGGGTAGATACTTGCGCTCACATGTTGCAGGCATTCCAGACCATGGCTAAAGAGTTTGGTGTGCCGTTAGCTCATAAGAAGACAGAGGGCCCAGCAACAGTGATCTCCTTTCTGGGTATCAAACTGAATACTGATGCAATAGTTTCAAGACTGCCCCCGGATAAATTGCACAAGTTACAGAATATGCTTCAGCAGGCTTTATCAACTAAAGTGGTCTCCCTGGTTGCCTTGAAATCCATAATTGGTAATTTAAATTTTGCATGCTACAATAAGGGTATTTGGACCCTATCACCGCATATGAATTTCTGGGCCTATGAACATAAGAACATGCCATACTGGGTCAGACCAAGGGTCCATCATGCAAAGCATCCTGTTTCCAACAGTGGCCAATCCAGGCCATAAGAACCTGGCAAGTACCCAAAAACTAAGTCTAATACATGCTACTGTTGCTAATAATAGCAGTGGCAGTTAGGACTTTTCAGCTTGGAGAAGAGACGACTGAGGGGGGATATGTTAGAGGTGTTTAAAATCATGAGAGGTCTAGAATGGGTAGATGTGAATCGTTTATTTACTCTTTCGGATAGTAGAAAGACTAGGGGGCACTCCATGAAGTTAGCATGAGGCACATTTAAAACTAATCGGAGAAAGTTCTTTTTTACTCAACGCAGAATTAAACTCTGGAATTTGTTGCCAGAGGATGTGGTTAGTGCAGTTAGTATAGCTGTGTTTAAAAAAGGATTAGACTTAGTTTTTGGGTACTTGCCAGGTTCTTATGGCCTGGATTGGCCACTGTTGGAAACAGGATGCTGGGCTTGATGGACCCTTGGTCTCACCCAGTATGGCATTTTCTTATGGTCTTATAAGTCAACTTAATTAATAGCAGGTAATGGACTTCTCCAAGAACTTATCCAATCCTTTTTTAAACACAGCTACACTAACTGTACCAAACTCATCCTCTGGCAACAAATTCCAGAGTTTAATTATGCATTGAAAAAGAACTTTCTCCGATTAGTTTTAAATATGCCACATGCTAACTTCAAGGAGTGCCCCCTAGTCTGTCTATTATCCAAAAGAGTAAATAACTGATTCACATTAATCCATTCTAGACCTCTCATGATTTTAAACACCTCTATCAATCCCCCCTCAGCCATCTTCTCCAAGCTGAAAAGTCCTAACCTCTTTAGTCTTTCTTCATAGGGGAGCTGTTCCATTCCCTTTATCATTTTGGTCACCCTTCTCTGTACTTTCTCCATCGCAACTATATCTTTTTCGAAGTGTGGCGACCAGAATTGTATACAGTATTAAAGGTGCAGTCTCACCATGGAGCAATACAGAGGCATTATGACATTTTCCATTTTATTCACCATTCCTTTTCTAATAATTCCCAACATTTTGTTTGCTTTTTTGACTGCCGCAACACACGGACAGACGATTTCAATGTGTTATCCACTATGACGACTAGATCTTTCTTGGGTGGTAGCTCCTAATATGGAATCTAAAGTCGTGTAACTATAGAATGGGTTATTTTTCCCTATATGCATCACCTTGCACTTATCCACATTAAACTTAATCTGCCATTTGGATGCCCAATTTTCCAGTCTCAGAAAGTCTTCCTGCAATTTATCACAATCTGCTTATGATTTAACTACTCTGAACAATTTTGTATCATCTGCAAATTTGATTACCTCACTTGTATTTCTTTCCAGATCATTTATAAATATACTGAAAAGTACAGGTCCCAATACAGATCCCTGAGACACTCCACTGCCCACTCCCTTCCACTGAGAAAATTGTCCAATTAATCCTACTCTTTGTTAACTGTCTTTTAGCCAGTTTGTAAGCCACGAAAGGACATCACCACCTATCCCATGACATTTTACTTTTCCTAGAAGCCTCTCATGAGGAACTTTGTCAAACGCCTTCTGAAAATCCAAGTACACTACATCTACCGGTTCACCTTAATCTACATGTTTATTAACGCCATCAAAAAAGTAAAGCAGATTTGGGAGGCAAGACTTGCCTTGGGTAAAGCCATGCTGACTTTGTTCCATTAAACCATGTCTTTCTATATGTTCTGTGATTTTGATGTTTAGAACACTTTCCACTATTTTTCCTGACACTGAAGTCAGGCTAACCGGTGTGTAGTTTCCCAGATCACCTCTGGAGCCCTTTTTAAATATTGGGGTTATATTAGCCACCATCCAGTCTTCAGGTACAATGGATGATTTTAATGATAGGTTACAAATTTTTACTAATAGGTCTGAATTTTCATTTTTTAGTTCCTTCAGAACCCTGGGGTGTATAACAACCGGTCCAGGTGATTTACTACTCTTCAGTTTGTCAATCAGGCCTACCACATCTTTTGGTTCACAGTGATTTGGTTCAGTCCATCTGAATCATCACCCATGAAAACCTTCTCCGATACAGGTATCTCTCCAACATCCTCTTCAGTAAACACCGAAGCAAAAAAATCATTTAATCTTTCCATGATGGCCTTATCTTCTCTAATTGCCTCTTTAACCCCTCGATCATTTAACGGTCCAACTGACTCCCTTCACAGGCTTTTCTGCTTCGGATATATTTTAAAAGTTTTTACTGTGAGTTTTTGACTATGACCAACTATTTTTCAAATTCTCTCTTAGCCTGTCTTTTCAATGTCTTACATTTAACTTGCCAATGCTTATGCATTATCCTATTTTCTTCTGTTGGATCCTTCTTCCAATTTTTGAATGAAGATCTTTTGGCTAAAATAGCTTCTTTCACCTCCCCTTTTAACCATGCCGGTGATCGTTTTGCCTTCTTTCCACCTTTCTTAATGTGTGGAATACATCTGGACTGTGCTTCTAGTATGGTTTTTTTTTTTGGGTTTTTTTTTTTTTTAACAATGACCACGCCTCTTGCTCACTTTTTACCTTTGTAGCAGCTCCTTTCAGTTTTTTTTCTAACTATTTTTCTCATTTTATGAAAGTTTCCCTTTTGAAAGTTTAGCACGAGAGCTGTGGATATGCTTACTATCCCTCTTCCAGTCATTAATTCAAATTTAATCATATTATGATCACTATTGCCAAGTGGCCCACCACAGTTACCTCTCTCACCAAATCCTGTGCTCCACCGAGAATTAGATCTAAAATTGCTCCCTCTTTCGTCGGTTCCTGAACCAATTGCTCCATAAAGCTGTCATTTATTCCATCCAGGAACTTTATCTCTCTAGCATGTCCCGATGATACATTTACCCAGTCAATATTGGGGTAACTGAAGTCTCCCATTATTACTGCACTACCAATTTGGTTAGCTTCCCTAATTTCTCTTAGCATTTCATTGTCCATCTCACCATCTTGACCAGGTAGATGGTAGTATACTCTTATCACTATAGTCTTCTCCAACACACAAGGAATTTCAACCCATAAAGATTCGATTGTGCATTTAGTCTCATGCAGGATGTTAATCTTGTTGGACTCTGCCATCCTGGATATAAAGCACCACACCGCCTCCTGGGTGCTCTTCTCTGCCATTGCGATATAATTTGTACCCCAGTATAGCACTGTCCCATTGGTTATCTTCCTTCCACCATGTCTCTGAGATGCCAATTAAGTCTATGTCATCATTCACTGCTGTACATTCTAATTCTCCCATCTTGCTTCTTCGATTTCTGGCATTAGCATACAAGCATTTTAAAGTTTGTTTTTTGTTTGTATTTTCATTCAGTCTAACTTCAGTTAGCCAGAGTGAAGGAGGGCATGTAATGTGGCTTACCTTCCTGAAGGAATCTATCTCCATTTGGCAAGAGGCCTCATGTAGAGCTAGGACCTCAACATACATACCGACGCTTCGGGTGATTGGGGGTTTGGAGCCTATTGCGCCACACCATGGCCAGGCAGCTAGGTTGAGAATGGTTTTGTAAGGAATGGAGAAATTACTTACCTGATAATTTCATTTTCCTTAGTGTAGACAGATGAACTCAGGACCAATGGGTATAGTGTACTCCTCATAGCAGTTGGAGAGGGATCAGATTTCAATCTGACGTCAGCCCCTAGTACATATACCCCTGCAGGAAGTGCAGCTCTTCAGTATTCTCCTCGAAAAGCATTGTGGATATATGTGTGACTGACTAATTTGATTAACTTGATAACTTTGATCTGGTTGAATTGGCTATAGCTGGAGACCGCCAGGATACTCAACCGGAAAGCGTTGCCACCCGGATGGATGGGTGTCCTAGGTGAATGAAAACATGGCTTACCCTTGAATCATTCGAAGATCCATGCGTAACGGCAGCCAAGGGTGGGATGCTGAGTCCATCTGTCTACACTAAGGAAAACGAAATTATCAGGTAAGTAATTTCTCCATTTCCTAGAGTGTAGCAGATGTAGTATAAAAGCTACTCCCGAAGCGGGTGGGAGGCTGCCCATGACCCACTTAGTACTGCCCTTGCAAATGCAGTGTCCTCCCGAACCTGAACATCCAGGCGGTAGAATCTGGAGAAGGTGTGGATGGAGGACCATGTCGCCGCCCTGCAAATCTCGGCGGGCGACAGCATTCTGGTCACTGCTTTTTGGCGCCAACTTCTGCTCTTTAAAAGTGTATTCCACTGGGGGCGCTTTGCGCTCCCGGATTGGTTTGAAAGGTATGTACTATATTTAATTATGTCATAAGTTATGTAGCCTTCTATTCTGTTGCGATCCACCAAATTTTACACTTTTTATATTGTAGATTTAAATATATACTTGTGGTCCCTCCCGATGCAGCGGCAAAGCGAAACACGGACCCGTGTCGGGGGACTCATATAAACATTTCTCGCAAGCTTTGTGGAGTTGCCGATTACATTAAGTGAAAGACTTTTCATTAAAGAGTATTTGTATTTAAAATACGGTGGATTGCCTAAGTGTATTCTTGCACCTTCTTCGGTTGAGATTTCAATTACCCCAATATTGACTGGGTAAATGTAACATCAGGACTTGCTAGACACAAAGTTCCTGGATGAAATAAATGATTGCTTCATGGAGCAATTGGTTCAGGAACCAACAAGAGAGGGAGCTATTTTAGATTTAATTCTTAGTGGAACGCAGGATTTGGTGAGAGAGGTAACGTGGTGAGCCCACTTGGCAACAGTGATCATAACATGATCAAATTTAAACTAATAACTGGAAGGGGAACAATAAGTAAATCTGCAGCTCTAACACTAAACTTTCAAAATAGAAACTTTGATGAAATGAGGAAAATAGAAAAAACTGAAAGGTGCAGCTGCAAAGGTTAAAAATGTTCAACAGGCTTGGAAACTGTTTAAAAATACAATCCCAGAGGCGCAGTCCATATGTATTCCACACATTAAGAAAGGTGGAAAGAAGGCAAAACGATTACAGTCATGGTTAAAAGGTGAGGTGAAAGAGGCTATTTTAGCCAAAAAAATATCCTTCAAAAATTGGAAGGATCCCTCTGAAGAAAATAGTATAAAACATAAGCATTGTCAAGTTAAGTGTAAAACATTGATAAGACAGGTGAAGAGAAAAATTGAAATGAAGTTGGCCATAGAGGCAAAAACTCATAAAAAACTTTTTAAATATATCCAAAACAAGAAACCTGTGAGGGAGTCGGTTGGACCATTAGATGACCAAGGGGTTAAAGGGGCTCTTAGGGAAGATAAGGCCATTGCAGAAAGACTAAATGAATTCTTTGCTTCCGTGTTTACTAATGAGGATGTTGGGGAGATACCAGTTCCGGAGATGGTTTTCAGGGGTGATGAGTCAGACGAAATGAACAAAATCACTGTGAACCTGGAAGATGTAGTAGGCCAGATTGACAAACTAAAGAGTAGCAAATCACCTGGTCTGGATGGTATGCATCCTAGGGTACTGAAGGAACTAAAAAATGAAATTTCTGATCTATTAGTTAAAATTTGTAACCTATCATTAAAATCATCCATTGTACCTGAAGACTGGCCAATGTAACCTCAATATTTAAAAAAGGCTACAGGGGTGATCTGGGTAACTATAGACCAGTGAGCCTGACTTCAGTGCCGGGAAAAATAGTGGAAACTATTCTCAAGATCAAAATCGTAGAGCATATAGAAAGACATGATTTAATGGAACACAGTCAACATGGATTTACTCAAGGGAAGTCTTGTCTAACAAATCTGCTTCATTTTTTTAAAGGGGTTAATAAACATGTGGATAAAGGTGAACTGGTAGATGTAGTGTAGTTGGATTTTCAGAAGGCGTTTGACAAAGTCCCTCATGAGTGGCTTCTACGAAACCTAAAAAGTCATGGGATAGGAGGCGATGTCCTTTCATGGATTACAAACTAGTTGAAAGACAGAAAATAGAGAGTAGGATTAAATGGTCAATTTTCTCAGTGGAAAAGGGTAAACTGTAGAGTGCCTCAGGGATCTGTACTTGGACCGGTGCTTTTCAATATATATATATATAAATGATCTGGAAAGGAATACGACGAGTGAGGTTATCAAATTTGCGGATGATACAAAATTATTCAGAGTAGTTAAATCACAAGCGGACTGTGACACATTACAGGAGGACCTTGCAAGACTGGAAGATTGGGCATCCAAATGGCAGATGAAATTTAATGTGGACAAGTGCAAGGTGTTGCATATAGGGAAAAATAACCCTTGCTGTAGTTACATGATGTTAGGTTCCATATTAGGAGCTACCACCCAGGAAAAAGATCTACGGTAGGCATCATAGTGGATAATACTTTAAAATCGTCGGCTCAGTGTGTTGCAGCAGTCAAAAAAGCAAACAGAATGTTAGGAATTATTAGAAAGGGAATGGTTAATAAAACGGAAAATATAATGCCTCTATATCGCTCCATGGTGAGATCCCACCTTGAATACTGTGTACAATTCTGGTCACCGCATCTCAAAAAAGATATAGTTGTGAAGTATAAGGTACATAGAAGGGCAACCAAAATGATAAAGGGGATGGAACAGCTCCCCTATGAGGAAAGGCTGAAGAGTTTAGGGCTGTTCAGCTTGGAGAAGAGACGGCTGAGGGGGGATATGATAGAGGTCTTTAAGATTATGAGAGGTATTGAACGAGTAGATGTGACTCGGTTATTTAAACTTTCGAATAATAGAAGGACTAGGGGGCATTCCATGAAGTTAGCAAGTAGCACATTTAAGACTAATCGGAGAAAGTTCTTTTTCACTCAATGCACAGTAGAGCTCTGGAATTTGTTGCCAGAGGATGTGGTTGGTGCAGTTAGTGTAGCTGGGTTCAAAAAAGGTTTGGATAAGTTCTTGGAGAAGTCCATTAACGGCTATTAATCAAGTTTACTTAGGGAATAGTCACTGCTATTAATTGCATCAGTAGCATGGGGCCTTCTTAGTGTTTGGGTAATTGCCAGGCTCTTGTGGCCTGGTTTGTTGGAAACAGGATGCTGGGGCTTGATGGACCCTTGGTCTGACCCAGCATGGCAATTTCTTATGTTCTTACAGTTCTTTTACTTGAGTGGTCGAAAAGATGATTAAATAAATAAAAGCATCATACATTGACTTGACCAAATGTTTGGTACATTCCTATGTGGAGTGAAAGTCGCTTGAAAATCCCAAAGCATAGCCATCGTTTCTTTTACCTTCTGTAGAATGTTGTACAAGTATTGGACCATTTGGAATTGGTGTGCTGGCAACCTTGATTGCAGAATTGCTGACTAGATCATTATCTTCCCTGCTGTATCCAGCATCTTTGCATCCTTCCCGGGAGATGTGTTAGAATGTGTTTTAGAGATTTTTTTTTTTTTTTTGCTTTTTCAAAATTGTCTCAACTACTAAATTGCTGCACTCTAAAGCTCAAATCTATTTTCTTGTCCATCAAAAGAATGTTTAACAGCATCTGCAACTGAAGTTGCTGAAAAGCTTTGTAACCGAGTACTGCCTTCACCTGAGTAGGTAGTACCGGTAGTATAAACTGTAAAACTTCAGGAAAATCATTATTGGTTTTGTCTTTCTCCAGGGTAAATGGCATGGAATTTGTCATCTTCTGAATAAATTAAAAGTACAACAAATTATCTAGTGGGTAGTACTTCCTCTTGGCTCTAGTAAAGGAACTGATGGAAATTCCACCAAACTTGGGAAGAAGCGTCTTGATAGATCTAAATATGAAAAAAGCAATTCTTCATCTGAATCTGAAATGAGCACTGGCTCTTTCGCAGAATCTTCAGACTTCAGTGAAATTTGTGCTTTAGGAGATTCCTGATAAGGAGGAACTGATGAATCAGAGTGCAAAGTTGAAGCAAACTTTTCCAGTATAGACTCTATGATAGACGGAAGAGGTGGAATTGACAGAATGGATTTCAAATAGTTGTGAACAAATTCCAGCCACATTCTGTGAAAAAAGGGTGATCATTTGACTGGTAATGTAGATATATCTGATTCTGGAACAAGGACTATGGAGACAATTCTTTGCAAAGAACTTCAGAGCAGAAGGATATTTATACCATAAGCTTCTGCACAGAGAACCAGATTTGAGAAGTTTCAGCACAGATAGAAGATGGAGCCATGACCATCAGTGCCAATGGTCTCAGTGCGATGCTTTGAATGACTGGATGGTGCTATGAGTTTCCGCACCAAAGAAGACTCTACGCAGTGACTCTTGGAAGGCATCAATAACAACTCTTTGGCAGAACTTTTCCACTCATCTTCAGAAGTGGGCAAGCTATAGCTTTAACATATAGAAGATTCTGGCATTTTTTATTTTGGCACAGATCTCTCAGAGCTCTTTCCATTAACAGAAGGGGAAGAGAATTAATATTTAAGCTCTCTATAGGAAAACGCTCTGGGCAACATCTTTTCACATGTCAAACAATTATGGTATCATGATCAGGCTTGAGGCACCTGTGGTAATTACATGTAAATCCAAGATAGACATTTTGTGTTTATATTTTGACAAAGCTTAAAATGTTTTTAACCTACTTTAGAACCTTTTCCAACATAGTGATGCTAAGAAATGACTAGGAAAAATTCCTCTTTTTTGAGGCGGCTCAATAAACAAAATTAAAAGCAGGAATAATGAGAGAAAAAGCCCTGAAAAATCTATGAAATTGCAGCAGCATCCTTTCACCATGGCAGAAGAAAAAGACACCAGCTGTGCAGGATACCCCTGTATGCTCAAAAAGACTTCTAGGTATTTCTGAGCTCTGGGGAGAGTATGTTCCATGTCGGCACCATCAGATGACATGACCCACTGGTATGGCTGGATTTGTCCTGCTTGTCCTTGAACAACTAATTTCTTGGAAAGCACATCCATGCTGGTTGCATCAGAATGTTGTCATCCATATGTGTAACTTAAGATGAACTCTGTCTTTGGAAGAATGGAAATATATCCAATTCTTATTTAGACATACATCTCAGACATGCCTGGAAACAAATTACATATCTGTGCTACCCTCAAGAGGAATATAGTTTCAACAAATGTAAGCTGGCCACTCAATAGCTGGGTGGACCCAGCAGGCTACAACTACCCAGAAACCAACAAGTTTGATGTCAGCAGGCTGGTGGTGGTCACAGGGATCTAGGCAGTCATATGTTTGATCAAGTGTCTTACAAGGCTTGGCAGTTTGGAATATTATAAAGTTTCATGGTAAGCCATGCAGGGTAGAGAAGTTGGGTTTGAACTGTATGCAAACTTTCATGTTTATCTACCCAGAACAGGAGAGAATCAATGAGGAAAAACAAAAAACTGACAGATAACGAGCAGTATCCTATTACTGGTGAAGTGATAGTGTGGACTTCTGTACCTGAGCAGAAGTTTTTATATGCTGTCATCTATATGTTACAATATAAAATGGAGTGGAGTAGCAGCCTAGTGGTTAGAGCAACAGGATTTGAATCAGGGAGAACAGGGTTCAAAATCCCACTGCCACTTCTTCTGATCTTGGGCAAGTCACGTTACCCTCTGTTGCCTCAGGTACAAACTTAAGACTGTGAGCCCTCTGGCATCAGAGAAATAATTTTAGTACTTGAAAGTAATCTGCTTTGAAGTGCTGAAAAGCAGAAAATAAACAAACGTATAACTTCTTGCAGTTCACCATAGTCAAAATACTGAACTACATTCTATACTCACCAAATGTGAGAAAGCTCCAGAATAGGTAGTTTAGATTTTGTAAAAAATTCTTTTGCAGAGGATCCTGAAATATTAAAAAAAAAAAAATTACATTTCATATGTATTAATATACAATGTAACTAAAAAAAAAAAAAAAAAGCTATGTCACAATTTAGTGTTCAGTGATACAATTAATAATTACCTGGTATCAATTCAAAATGTTACTTTTATGTTCTTACAGAACTCCAATATGCAGATCTAATATAATTTGCACTTTTAAAAAATTTACTGATTGGAGATATCATACTCATATCCAAACATGACATAAGCAAGCTGGGGAATCACACCCAAACCACAAATATTTTTGGGTTTTAAAGGCAACTTGAAAATATTAAGTTCAATTGATACAGTATGAACATTACTAATATATCTACAGTTTCAAATTACTGTATAGTATCACTGTAATATGTTTTAAATATTCAAAAATAGAGGTTAAATTATTCTGCATTCTGAATCCACTACAGATTCCTGTTTCTTACATTTTTCAAATCACAAGTTAATTTATAAACTTAAAAAATGAAGAAACTCTTCATTAAATATTAAAATAAACAAATTATGTTGTATGATAAGATGAGGGCTAATGTACGCAAAAGAGATTACCTAATTTCATGAAACACTGCATTAGAAATAAATATACACTTCACACTTGCAAATCTTTTCACATTCTGTAGTCTAAAAAATATCAAAAAACACACTGATGTAGGAGTTTTAATGTTCTATACAACAGCAGTTCTCAACCAGTGTTGTCGCCAAGAACACGCAGGTGTGTCGCCACACTTCCCAGTCCCCCGCTGACCCAGCTGCTCCCCCTACCCAAGCGAAATAGGTCCTCCACCCGGGCTTACAATGCTGACAGCCCAGGTGGAACGAGGCAGGAGAGCTGGAGTCAGCGGCACTGGCATGCTCTCTTCTTCCCGCTCCTGCCGTGGCCCGGAAGAGGAAGTGGTGAGCAGCAGGTGCATGAATGGGAAGAGACCGTGCTAATGCGGGCAGCATCGACCCGAAGAAAGGGAGAGGTGCAGCCTGAAGGATGAGCAGCGCAGCTCGGAGTAAAACGAGTAACAATGTCAACCCTCGCGGCCGATGGGACTCCTTTCTCCATGAGGGCTGAAAATGAAGGAGGTTGCTGCTGCCTTTAGAGATAGAAGAAGGCTGCTGCTGCCACTAGTTCGGGGAGGGGGGAGAGTGAGTGAATGAGCAAGCATGTGTGTGAGGGTGTGCGTGAGTGAGATAGCATGTATGTGAATGAGAGCGTGTATATGCAAAAGAGTATGTGTGTGATTCAGAGCCTGTGTGTGAGAGAGAGCATGAATGTAAATGTATGACTGAGAACCTGTATGTGTAAGTTTGTGATTGAAAACCTGTGTGTGTGAAAGTGTGTTTGTGTGATTGAGATCACATGTATGTATGATTAAGAGTATGTGTGTGTGTGAGAGCCAGTGTAGGTGAGAGAGCATTGTGAGTATGTGATTGAGAGCCTGTGTGTAAATGAGAGAAAGAGAGAGCATATTTGTAAGCATGTGAAAGTCTGCGTGAGAGAAAAAGACAGCATGTATGTGTGCAATTGAAAGCCTGTATGTATAAGCATGAAGAGACAGACAAGGTGTGTGAAAATGTTTAATTAAGAGCCTATATAAGGGAGAGAGAAATAGCATGTGTATATGTGAACGATTGAGAGCCAGTGTGAGAGAGAGAGAGCGAGAGAGAGGAGAAAGTTGCAAGCAAACCATCCCTCCGCCTGCTAATCCAAAACAATCTCAGGGCACCTGGATATCAAACGTTCCCAGGTATGCAGAGCAAAACAGTTTTTGTATCCTTATTTTTCATTATTGGGCCTGTCTGTTATTTAGAAATATTTTATTGGTATCTAGAAATTTTTGATATGAGTAATTATTGGATATTCATCAGCTGTTGTGAAATAATCTGTTCTTTTTGTTAGCATGGTTTTGTTGCTATTGATTTTATATTTCTTGGTTTTATAAGGACTGGTGGTGTTTCTTTTTTTCCTTTGTTACACTGCATACAGAGTCTTTGGCTTGTTGCGGTTTCCAATTCAGTTTTTGTCTGCATGCTTCTAGTTATGCGTTTTGGTCTCCTTATTCTTTGTCAGGTGAGGGTCAGCACATGTGATTCAGGGGAAGTTTTCTGCTGGCGAGTAGTTTCTGTGTAGGGCTCTATAGTAGCCTGGCTTGTTCCGTTTTCCTAATAGGAGGTGTATTGGTGTCTTAAGGCCTGGTGTAATATTTTCAGAGTTGTCTTTTCTTAGGTAAGGTGTTTACTGTTTGAGTACTAGAAATTGGTGCTGTTTTGGTGTGGGATGTTTACTATTTATGCAATTTCTGTTCAGACAGAATATGTATCTTTACCTTGTGTCATTCTAATAAAAAAATAAAGGTCCAGTATTATTTTTATATTTCCGCTGTGAATTGTAATGAGCAGTGTGTCACAGATGTGAGCGTGGTCTGTCAGGTGTGTCACTATGGGAAAAAATTTGAGAACCACTGCTATACAATACACTCTACACTTTCATTGTGAAACAACAATTATAGAAATATCCAAAAGAATAAAAGAACAAAGTCTTGATTGCATGACTCTTTCACACCCTTTGTCATAGCAAAACAAAATAACTCTGGTTCAAGGCCCATAATAAATTAAATAGAGCCTGCTTGTGTTCAATCTCAGTAGTTGAGCTGATTCAAATATTCCTGGATGAAGAATCAAGCTGTTTCTGTGGTATGAAGTGAATTTGAAGAAAAGGTCAAAACACGCTGAACATGCTGCCAAAAGAACTCTGGGATAACATAATTCAAAGGTATGATGTGGGAAGGCTTTAAGAAAATTTCAATAGGTTTGAATATCCTTTGGGGCACTATCAGGTCAATTATTGCAAAATGGAAACAATCTGGCACCACCAAAAAATTGTTGCAGTCAGGCCAAAGTCAGTTGGGCACAGGTTAAGGAAAGAACTACAAAGGTCTCTGGCTGAAACTGAGGAAAATATTGACCGTTTAACAATTTCAAGATTACTCCACAAACATACCCTGTAAGGCGCGTGGCAAGAAGGAAGTCATTGCGGAAGAATAGCGTTTGTAAATAAACATTTAGGTGACCCTGCATACATGTGGAAGAATGTTTTGTGAACCACTGACAAAAATAGAACTTTTTGGTCTAAACGCTAAACGATGTGTGTGGCATAAAACAGTACATTATTCCTAACACCATCACCACAGTAAAGCATGGTGGTGGCAACATTATGTTGCTAGGATGCTTTGCAACAGCAGGGACAGGGAAGCTTGTGAAGACTGAGGGAAAGATGAAGGGTGCAAAGTACAGACAGCTCCTGGAGGAAAACCTATTCCAGTCTGTCACAGACCTGGGGAGAAAAAGCAAGTGTTGCTTACTTGTAACAGGTGTTCTCACAGGACAGCAGGATGTTAGTTCTCACATATGGGTGACATCACAGGATGAAGCCCTATACGGAAAACTTTTCTGTCAAAGTTTCTACAAAGCTTTGACTGACACTGGCACATTGAGTGCACTGAGCATGCTCAGCCTAAAATTATCCCTGTGAGCCACAGGTGTCTCCCTCAGTCTCGTCTTATAGCTAAAAGCGCAAGCAAAACTAAAATAAAAGAAAAAAGGTATACAGACCCAACTCCACGGGGTGGCGGGTGGGTTTCGTGAGGACTAACATCCTGCTGTCCTGTGAGAACACCTGTTACAGGTAAGCAACATTTGCTTTCTCACAGGACAAGCAGGATGGTAGTCCTCACATATGGGTGAGTACCAAGCGGAGGATGCCCGAGAGTGCACCAAATGTACCCAAGACGTGCGAAAGGCGCAATGACGGGGGTGGAATTTGGAACGGAGGGCATCCTGAAACCCTTAACGGGTTGGTGGAAGGATGTTGGGTAGTTAAACCGAAAAGATTAAGAGCAGATGGACTGGCCAAATATGGAGCATGCCGGCTAGTCGTATCTAAGCAATAATGGGCTGCGAATGTATGGAGAGAACTCCAGGTTGCAACCTGATAAATATGTACAAGCAGCAGCAGCCGGGGGGAAGCTATAAAGGCTGGGACAGGCGCAACAAAGTGTGGTTACACACAGTGTTGCAGTGAAATGCTTGCCTGTTGGTAGGAAAAGAGATACAGACCTTCAATTAGGAGGAATAGGTCTGTTTGCCCACTGGAACTCGCAGGTTGACTCTTGCCACAGAAGGAAAGAGTTAGGTGGAATTCCTATGGAATGTAGTGCGATCTAGATAGAATGCAATTGCACTATTACTGTCCAAGAAGTGGAAAAAACCCTCTCGCTCTGGTGAGAGAGAGGCTTTGGGAAAAATGGGCAGAGTATAGTCTGAGTAAGGTGAGATGCAACGTCTACCTTAAGAAAGATAGGACATTGAATACGTAAAAACCACTCGGTCATGGAGGAACGCAGGGTCGGATGAGTATGTAACAAGGTGTGTAACTCACTGACCCTGTTGGCAGAAATGACATTTATGAGGGAAAGTATTTCCCACGTCAAACTGTGAAATGAGAGGAATGGAAAGGCTCGAATGGAGAATGTATGAGACTTATAAGGATAAGATATAGGTTCCATTCCGTGACTAGTGAAAATAGAGGCGGCTTGATCAGTGGATAATCATCCATGGTAAGCTGACTCAGAAGGGGTTTACCGTTAATCGGGTATCCCCACTGCCAAACGATACACCAATTGGAACAGAGGTGTACCTATGTGGAGGATGTCTGGGGAGCAGAATCCGAGGGAGCAAGAGAAGAGAGTGGTGTAGAAAAAAGAAAAAGGGTAATACCCTTTTGTATGCGTCATGTGGTAAATCATGCCATGTTGAATGGTAGGATGTGTGTGTGGAAGGTTTTGTGACGCTACCAGTACCTGAAAACATCAGTGAGTCTACGATTTGAGACCGACTTGTGAGAAGGCGAATTGATTACTGGCGTGATAGCTTGAGAAGTATGGGAAGCATACTGGTCTCGGCCAGGACGTGGGTCTGAGGAACAGTGAACCCTGTCCCAGTTCAACATTAGAAGAGTGCTGGCTATGAGAGGCAGCAGAAGAGACACATTTAAGAGGCCCTTGATGGAAGAAAGGTGTCTATGGGAAGCATTGGAAACATATGTAGGGAGTAGAATCTGTGCACCGTATGGTTCGATTCAGATGCAGAGGGCAAGTTCGGTTGACCTCAGCTTTAGAAGATCTTTCCCACTACATATGTAGTCAAAGACCATTCGAGAGGATGGAAACCTACATGAAGGTCTGCTAGTGCGTTCAGTAAATCTCTTAGATAAGTGGCCCGAGGATACATGGAGTGAGCAAGGGCCATGGGTAGAGCTGTGCAGCTTCCTTGCAGAGCAGCTAAGAGGTTGTGCATGCTTGTGTTGGAAAATACATTGTCCCTATGCTGTCTGCACGCACAAAGATTTGTTGCAGAGGCAGTATTGGAAGTCATAAGGGTATAACGCATGGCTACAAGCTCCAGGAAGTTCATGTGGAACTGTGTCTGGAGTGGAGCAGACGCATATCCCAAGCCAGAACGAGGCTCCAAAGGCCCACCCCCTGCGACGACATCATCGGCTGCGCCTGGTAGGGCTGTTTTAAAGCTCACCCACGCTTCCAGGCAGCCTCTTTCGCTTCGGCCCGGTTTCCCCTCCACCGGGCCGGCAAGGACCCATCGGGGTCAGTGGAGGCCGGCTGCAGCGGTTCGCCGACTCCCCGGACGCCCTCCCAAGCCAGAACAAGGCTCCAAAGGCCCACCCCTGCGACAACGTCATCGGCTCGCCTGGTAGGGCCGTTTTAAAGCTCACCCACGTTTCCAGGCGTTGCGCGACTAAGGAGCATGCCCATTAGTGCGCCCCTTTGTGCTCCTGCAGGCATCCTGATCTTCCCTGCCAAGATATCTTGCAGAAATCAACTCTATCATGTCTCTACGGATACCCCTCTCTCTTTGAATCGGTCTCTTTGAACAAAGATCCTCCAGTACGGTGCTTCCAGGCACCATTCATTGAACTAGCTGTTTTTCTACATCAAGCACGTGAGTTTTTTACTCCCCAAATCAAGAAGCTTTTGTTTTAGCATACAATTCTATTTTGGACACCTTTGTAAAAATATAACTTGAATAGTTTTCAGCCAAACCTCTCTAGTGTTTCTACATACAACGGTCTTGGCATTACCATTGTAAAACTGTTCCACTGCATAACAGTGTTGCTGTTAATTTCCACCCCTCTTACCCTTTGCCACCCTGCACTGTCTATGTATTCCCACACTATTCCCCACATACATCACCCATCCCACAGACCCATCACTCCCCCTCCCCCCCGCCCCCTAACCCACAGCAAACACCTCCTACCAATTATGGTATCTCCCATCACACAATTTCTAGGTCTTTCCACCATAGCAATTCTCCTATTTAATGCACAATCAATCTAAAAAAAAGCCCCGATTCTATATGACCTGCTCACGGACACTAACCCAGACATCTGTGCCATCACTGAGTCCTGGCTTAAGACCACTGACCAGGTCTTTATAAATCAGCTACCTACTCATTCCCATGACATTTTCTCAATTCCTAGACCCAAAAAAGGAGGTGGAGGCCTCCTCCTCGCCGCAAAAAAGCATCTTAATCTCAAATTACAAAAGATCACTGCCCCCCATAAGCTCGAAATTGGCTTCTTTAAAGCCAAAGAGCTACAAGTCTGCCTCATCTACGCCCCCCCCCCCCAGGGCAGCTCGATCAGACTCCCATCCCCCCTCATCGAATTCATATCAGATAACATTAACATAGACACAACTGCCATCATATTAGGAGATTTTAACCTCTATGTAGATGCCCTCCCACCCTCACTCTCTTGTGAGCTCTTCCTAAACACCCTTCAGGCTCTAGGTTTCAGACAACTGATCACTACCCCCACCCACAAAGCAGGTTATACCCTTGATCTCCTTTTCATCAATGCTACTATTCAATCTCACCATATCCCTAACACGACCCCGGTCCCCTGGTTTGACCATTCCCTCATCAATGCTCTCCTCACCATAAATGCCCCTACCCCCTCTCCCACCACCCTCAATAGCACCATCACCTACCGCAAACCCTGCTCATCTGAAAATCTCATTTCAGCATTTGATGAAATTCTATTGAACCTTGATCTGACCAACCCAGACTCCGCCCTACTATCATGGAACAATTTCACCTCCACAACAGCCAATGAAGTCTGCCCTATAGTCAATAAAAAAATTTCCCACAACAATTCAGTAAAAAAAACCTTGGTACACTATGGAACTAAAAAAGCTAAAAAATGAATTGAGAAATAAAGAGAGAACCTAGCGGAAAATCCCTTTCCCTGCGCATGCAGCTGCCTACAAATCCTCTCTTCACACATACAGACAATCCACAGTAAAAGCTAAACAAGACTACTACTCTGCAAAAATACATGACTACCAATTTAACGCCAATGCGCTCTTCTCCTATGTAGCAGAACTCACCAACTCCTCCCCCCCCCTCCTCTACCGAAGAAAATGCCAGTAGTAAATGTGAGGAACTTGCCATGTTCTTTAGAAATAAAATTGCAAATGTCCTTCAACGCTTCCCCACTAATCCCTCTCCTATCACCCCTCTCCCCAAGAATTCTAGCGCCAGCCTTGAGCCCTCGATCTCACCTCTCCAAAGGAGATTGAACGCATCCTACAACAGGCTAAACCAGCCACCCACTCATCTGACACAATCCCTACAAAGACACTCCTTACTATCCCCGCGACCATTGCAAAACCCTTGGCTGAAATAATCAATTGTTCCCTCTCACATGGTAAAGTTCCCGATCCCCTTAAACATGCAGTAGTCAAACTGCTCCTTAAAAAACCCAATCTCGACCCCAGTATTCCAGCTATCGCCCTATTTCTAACCTGCCCTTCATAGCAAAAATAATGGAGAAAGTAGTCAATGCCCAGCTCACTGAATTCCTAGAAGACGACAATACCTTTAACCCGGCTCAATTTGGCTTTCGTAAAGCCAGTAACACCGAAAGCCTCCTTCTTACACACTCTGATATCATACTCAAGGGTATGGACCACGGTCAATCATACATCCTTGCCCTCCTTGACATCTCGGCGGCCTTTGACACAGTCAACCATAATATACTCCTCACCCACCTTTCTGAGATCGGCATCTCAGGTACAGCACTACAATGGCTCTCCTCCTACCTCAACAATAGAAACTACACCGTAAAAATAGCTAACTGTGAATCCTCACACATTCCCCTCACCCAGGGCGTCCCTCAGGGTTCTTCCCTCTCCTCAACGCTTTTCAATATTTACCTTCTACCCCTCTGCTACCTCCTCTCTGACCTTGGCCTAAAGTTTTTCCTGTACGCAGACGACATTCAAATCCTCATCCCTATTCAAGAATAACTCCTCAATACCATACAATTCTGGGAATCATGTCTCAATCAACACCCTTCTCTCCAACTTACATCTCGCCTTAAATGCAACAAAAACAGAACTCCTCACGATCTCTAATCCCTCAGGCCGCACACTCCCAGCTTTAAGCAACTCCTCCCCTCACCCAGACGCACCCACCTGCAGTGTGAGAGATCTCTGTGTCTCTCTTGACCAAAATCTAAATTTCAAACATCATATCAACACCACCATAAAAGGAGGTTTTTACAAACTACACATCCTCAAAAAACTTAAACCCCTACTATATACCCAAGACTTCCAGCACAGTCTTACAGGCTACTATTTTATCTAAACTGGATTATTGCAACTCCTTACTCCTGGGCCTCCCCTTCTCTACGATCAAACCTCTGCAAATGTTGCAGAATGCTATGGCCAGAATTCTCACAAATACCTGTAAATCCGACCACATTACCCCTATCCTTAAAGACCTCCACTGGTTACCCATTGCCTCCCGCATTAGATACAAAACACTTACCATTCGCCACAACCAGAATCATACCTGGCTTGAGAATGAACCACATTTCTGATCATCCACCCACCCCTCCAGATGCAACCTTGCTGGAACTCTTTACACCCCCCACCCTAAAAATTGCACACCTCACTTCCACCAGAGAAAGGGCCTTCTGCATTGCCTGCCCACTGATCTCCGCCGAGAACCTTGTCTACGCAAATTTAAAAAAGGAATCAAAACATGGCTCTTTAAAATGGCCTATCCAGATGTTGACCAAACATAACTTAGATCTCTAATCACTCAGACCTTTTGCACACTCCTCCCCCCAGCAATTCTTCCTGCCTCCTCCGATCCCTTGTCCTGCACAGAACGTATAAAGTAAGATTTTTAAGTCTAATCCACCTCTATTTTAACATGCATATATATCGCCTCTTGATTTTACCATGTATATATCTTTATACTGTTCCTATCAGTTTCTCTCCTTCCCTATCCTTCCCACTGCTGTCCTCTCTCCTTTTCTTCACTGCTCCCTCTCCCCCTCCTGTTAATTGTATCTCACTCTTTTGTTAAACAGTTACAATGTAAACCGGCATGTTCCCACGAATGTCGGTATATAAAAAAAAATCAACAAATAAATAAAATAAATAAATATTGGGTTGAGAAGAGTTTAGGTCAAACTTTACAACCCTGAGTAAATGCGAGCATGAGCAGAATCAGACTAGGTTTTGGTTCTAGATCTGCAATATGGATGAGGGATGAAAGTGGTTGAACAGCTTAGACCCACTTATAATGGAATTTCACTGAATCTAACCCATAGCAGTTTTGGATCTATGAGGAAAGTGCATAGTGAAAAAAAACCCATTGCCCAACAATGAAGAACTGAGGGGATGAGGTTATGGAAAATGTGCACAGGGACATGTAAGAATTTATTAGAATGTCTGCGCGTATGCTGGACAGGAAGGTCATTATGACTGTGGTGTCCAGAAGTGTTGCATAAGGGATTTATGGCAGTGACAGTAATCCCAGTTAGTAAATGTATAGTGAGTCATGAAGAAGTTAGAGCTCCTTGTGTGGACTGACTGTGGTTATGCAGCTGTCCATGCAAGGAAAAGCGTGAATGATGTTGCACTCCGCAGAGAAACAGCATTCACTGATAGTGATTCAATGAATACCCCAGTTGCCGAAGCTGGTGCAACCGGCAGAGCTTGGGATTGTAATATTGACGACTCACCATGAAGCACATAGAAAGATTAGAGGTAATGTACTTACTGCGATATGGAAGCATGGTAACAAGAGATACCATTTTACCTATGCCTTCTGAAGAAAGTTGGTATTTCTGAGGTCCAGGAAGGGCGGAGTGTAACTACTTTCTGTTGAAAGAAAGAATAGTGTAATTAAAAATCCCCAACTCCCCCCTTCTCCCCTCTGCGCTTTGTAGCTTCTGGGGGAGTGTACCGGGAACTTTGGTACAAGGTGGGGTGGCCGCTCTGATATACGGCCAGTTGGGAGGCCAGGAGATGTCCAACTGGAGGGGCTGATGTAATCTGGATATCATGTAACCTCCCACGGGAGCGTGAGCGGTAAAGTCTTACCCGCATTTCTGTGTGCTGTACAAGGAGACATTGAGACCTGTCATCAGGCTTCGAGGTGGACTTGCACTTGAGGCAATAGTTGCTGGATCTCGTGTTTAGCAGATCAGCGATTGCACCTGGAACTTTGGTTCTGAAGCAGGAACCAGAAGCCAGAGCATTCAGTACAGAGCCTCGTTGCTGAAAAAGGGAGTATGCCCTGATGCAATCCCAAAGAAATGATAGAGAGGTTCTCTTGGTATTGTGGCTGACATAGCTGGCATAGCGATATGTGACACTAATACGGTTCTTGGAAGGTACATGTCCTAGAATTTTTCGAACCATGTGGCTCGAATTAGAGAACACATCTCAATGGGAATGCCACAGAAGCGGGTACTTACCATCCGACGTGGATCACCGAAGGACAAGCCGGTGAAGATTGCTGGCTCCGTGGATTCCAGGAGTCATCGAGGGAGTAGACGCCTGTCTCAACTCTGATGCCTGGTATGGTGGCGCAGGTATAGAGGAGACAGGCTGAGCGTGGCTGGCGCTACCATGGTAGTATTTTGAGGAGGGCCACAATCCCCCACCGATGTTGGTGGGGCAAGCCTCGGGAACAGAGGAGCAGATTAACAGCTCGTGAACCCAGCCCTCATCGCAGCGGCTAGATGTCTCGTGACGCCAGTGCAGAATTCTTCGGAACTCGTTCCGGTGTTTCTGGAGCACCAAGGACTGCCAATACTGTGCGGAACAGTGTTGATGTTGCTCAGCCCGAGCATTGTCCAACATCGAGAAGGATAGCACCAATGTGCTGGATGGCGTCTGTGGTGGATGGTCACCATGTCGGTGCCGATGCATGCCACGGTGCTCGGCCCAGTCTTTCCCCAGCGCCGAGATGGATGCCCTTGCTGTCTTGGATGGCGACTAATGATGGACTGTCAGCATGCCTGCACTGCTCCTGGCGCTATGTAGTGTCGTAGGCTAATACGGGGATTTAATAAGAACCCAAAGCATGGAGCACTGTTTTCAGGCGAGGGCATTACGTGGCGGTGCTATGTCGGTATTGACTGTGTCGATGGTGGCCGAAGTGGCCTCGTAGGTATCGTCAAAAATATATATGAAAAAACGTCGATGACTCGGCCAGAGCAATGATGACAGTGACGGAGCACTGATGGCATCGGCATAGGTATCTATGGGAATGATGTGGCATCGAATAATCGAAAAAACGTCGTTGGCATTGAAAAAATGATACCGGCATCAACGCCCACCGACGGAAAGGACCTGGGCATCGATGGAAATGACCCTGGCATCGATGGAAGTGTCCTGGTTGACTGTGGCATCGACCCGATCATGGATGGCACCGAAGAGACAAGGTGTACGTCGATGGCATCCATCCGGGCAATGATGGCACCAATGAAACCCAAGGAAAAATCAGTGCCATGGATGAAAAACATGGATGGAACTGATAGAAACGATGCAGGGGCGATGGCAGAGTACCGCAGGAGGAGGGGTACCGAAAGCATCTAAGAATCCAGGACGGTCTGAAGGGGGTACCGACGGTAGCGATGGGGGCATTGACTGCGCGAGGGTACCGAGGAAATCGAAGAACCTGAATAGACAGGGGCCCTGGCGGCAACGGAAACCGTGGAAATCCCTGTCCCATTGGCGCTAATAGCCAGGCAGAGTGTCACAGAGGGAAACTCGCAGGCTATGTGTGGCTAACTGAAAACATAGGGAAAGGGAAGGCCGCAGTCGGTTGGCAGGCCAGGGAGCTGATAGGAACCAACCGAAAAAACAGGGCATAGTACTCACCGAGCGTCGAATAAACGTACGCGAAGGGAGACCCGTGCAGGGAAAAGTGTTTGTGAAGTAAAGATTTAAGTATTTCCGTTAGGAAAAAGTGTTAGAATTTCTCACAGAGCTCCCAACTGCTATGCTTACTGCAGAGCAGAAAAAAGAAGACTGAGGGAGACACCTGTGGCTCACAGGAATAATTGCAGGCTGAGCATGCTCAGTGCACTCAGTGTGCCAGTGTCAGTCAAAGCTTTGTAGAAACTGACAGAAAAGTTTTCCGTTCAGGGCTCCATTCTGTGATGTCACCCATATGTGAGGACTACCATCCTGCTTGTCCTGTGAGAATCCACCTTTCAACAGGACAATGATCCTGAATACAAAGCAAAGGTAACAATGGAGCACCCCAGCAAAAAGAAATTGAACATCCTTGAGTACCCCCACCAAAGCCCAGGCCTGAATTCATTAGAAAATTTGTGTCAAGACTGCAGTCCACATACGATGCTCAGCCAACTTAAGAGTTTGAGTTCTTCTGCCAAGAAAAATGAACAAAAACTGTACCATTCTGCTGTGCAAAGTTGACAATAAGAATATAAGAAATTGCCATGCTGAGTCAGACCAAGGGTCCATCAAGCCCAGCCTCCTGTTTCCAACAGAGGCCAAACCAGGCCACAAGAACCTGGCAATTACCCAAACACTAAGAAGATTCCATGCTACTGATGCAATTAACAACAGTGGCTATTCCCTAAGTAAACTTGATTAATAGCCGTTAATGGACTTCTCCTCCAAGAACTTATCCAAACCTTTTTTGAACCCAGCTACACTAACCACATCCTCTGGCAACAAATTCCAGAGCTTTATTGTGCGCTGAGTGAAAAAGAACTTTCTCTGATTAGTCTTAAATGTGTTACTTGCTAGCTTCATGGAATGCCCCATAGTCCTTCTATTATTCGAAAGTGTAAATAACTGATTCACATCTACTTGTTCAAGAGCTCTCATGATCTTAAAAGACCTCTATCATATCTCCCCCCTCAGCCGTCTCTTCTCCAAGCTGAACAGCCCTAACCTCTTCAGCTTTTCCTCATAGGGGAGCTGTTCCATACCCTTTATCATTTTGGTTGCCCTTCTCTGTACCTTCTCCATCGCAACTATATCTTTTTTGAGATGCGGCGACCAGAATTGTACAGTTGTTCTAAATGACTAACAGCTGTGATTACTGCAAAAGGAACATTCACCAAGAACCGAGTCAAGGGTTGTGAATACTTATGCAATCAAGAATGAATTTTCTTCGTTACTTTTGGAATATTTCTATAAAAACAAGTTTGCTTACCATAAACGGCTAGGTTGCGAAAGGTTTGAGGTCTGTCTGCTGGTAGAAAAGCTGTGCAAATTTCAGTGTTTATGCCTGTTCCTATGAATTGAAGGGGTTCAGGAGGGGTTGAGATTTGACTTTTCTTAATTGATGATGAAGCCCAGTTTTTCCAGGCAGGTTATATCGCTTGAGTCTGATGTGAGCGAAGCAGTTTGAAATTCGCGGCTACTAGCAGCCAATCGTCCAAGTAGGGAAAAATCTTTATCCCCCTCTTGCATAGGTGGGCCACAGATACTGCTAAACATTTTGTGAATACTCTGGTTGCTGACAACAGGCCAAACGGAAGGACCCTGTACTGGTAATGGAGAGTGTTCATTTGAAAACAAAGGTAGCACCAGGAAGATGGGTGCATCAGAATGTGGGAATAGGCATCCTTGAGATCTAAGGAACATATCCAGTTGTTGGGCTGCAGAAAAAGGCAAAATGGACTTGAATTTTTATCACCGAATGAATTCGTTGAGGGCTCGCAAGATCAAGATGAGCCGCAACCCTACGCTCTTTTTGGGAATGAGGAAGTATTGAGAATAGAATCCCTGATTCTGTTGATGTCGAGGCACCACTTGGATTGCCCATTGTTGGAGCAATATCTGTACTTCCTGTTGGAGAAGTACATTGTCGTCCTTTCCCCAAGGGATGGAGTAAGGTGGGGCAACGTCGAAACCTTCTGAAAATTCACTCTGTATCCATTCCACATGATGCTGAGAACCGATCTGATGTTATGGGGGTCCAGGCATGGGAAAAAGAAGCAAGCCTGCCACTCATTGCTAACTATAGTGTGGCCGAGTCAACTTCAAAAAAGATAGCTGCGACTTCTGGTTGCTCTGGGTTTGCTTTTGAGGGTGCTGAGTTCTGGTGTGTCCTCGGGTCCGAGTCTGTTTTGGCTGCTGCCTCTGTGGTTGATAGGGCAGGGATTGGTAGGCCTGTATGAGCACCTCTGGTAGAAAGGCTTCTTATACATCAGACAGAACAGTTTGGTGGAAGCTTGTTCCATGGATGATGTGAGGGAGGAGACAGCAGTGCTCTGCTCCTTGAGTTGGGAAACCATTTCTCAAAGCTTATCACTGAACAAGTTGCCCCCCTTACAAGGAAGATCCGCTAGCTTCTCATGCACTTTATCGCGGATTGCACTGGGCCTCAGTCAGGCTATCCTTCTGGCAACTATTGATGCTACCAACATCCTAGCCGATGTCTCAAACACTTTGTAAATGGTGTGAAGCAGGTGATGTAAGCCCTCCTCCATGTCTGCCATGACCTCAGCATGTGGCTGGTTGTCGGGGGACTGATCAATTCCTGATTTCAACCCCTGAAGGCATTCATAGAGGTATTGCGTGATATAAAATTAATGCTTTTGAATCTTGGCATTAAGCATCACACTTTGGAATACCCTCTTGCCAAAATCATCAAGGTATTTGCTATCCTTACCCGGGGCATGTGAGTACAGCCTAGTCTTTTTGACTCATTTCATGGCAGACTTCACCACAACTGACTGTGAGGCAGTTGGACTGGCCCATAATGCATCCTAAACTTCAGGTCCGACTTTTGAAAAGTGAAGGGAGCGGAAAATTCAACTCCTAGAGGCTGCAGGCTGTCCATGACAGCCTGCAGGACAGAGTATGAAGGAAGTGCAGTCAGCTCCGATGGGACATCAAAGATTTTAAGAATCCATGCACCTCCGACCTGGGATCCAGCAACTTATTGGTCTCTACCTTTAAAATGTCCCCATCTTCTCAATGAATTTAGAATAAGAAAAGTCTTCCAGAGGCGAAGATGGTTCAGGCGGGTCCTCTGGGGGATCCAAAGTTATACCTGTGGATGAAACTGCTGAGGGTGGAGAATAATATAACTGCTCTCATCCAGGTCTTGAGCCTGCGGGGCTTAGATCACTACTTGCATCATCATCATCCACCATAACGTCCCGTGGGGGAGAAGAGAGAACAGAGTACAACAATAAGGCCTCCTCCGATGGGCTGAAGGGCGGCACAGGTTGTTGATCCATCTGAAGAGTTGCAAAGGAGGAGTGTAGGATTCCAGTTATTTGTGACATGGCCTGAGAGGCTGCGCCTTCTATTTGACGGCAAGTAGAAGAACCTTTCCTCTTCTTCCACAGAGGCGGGGAAACTTCCCAGCCTGTCCCTGAGCTCATAACCCTCTTAGATTTAGATGGAGGGATCGCCGCCAGCAAAATAGACAAATCTGGGTCTCTCCCTCGTTGAGTGTGTTCCCTGTCCACACTGTGTGTCCTTTGACTTTTTATTTAATGGTTCCTGGAGCTGAGGCAGCTGCTTCTTACATTCAGAGGCCACAGAAAGCCCCATATGGACAGTGCCCACTGCTGAGGAGGAAGAAAACCTTTCCAAGATATGCAGGATGTCCACGTCCGAAGCCCCAGAATCCTCAAGCTTGCTCAGGATGAATAATATTGGAGGGTCCGGTTACCATGGTTCCTGAGAGCCTCCACTCTTGTGTGAGCTAGGCTGTGATGCCTGCTTCATCTGCATTGGCTCAGGATGGCGGGATTTGTCCTTTGACTTCCGCATCTGAGGGGACTTCTCCATCGACGCACACGCCAATACCATCTGTGTCGGTGCTTCGGAAGCTCTGCGTCTGGCATAGTGCATTGCTCCAGACAATGCACTGTGCGTTGCGCTTCGTTGGTATGTCGACCTGCGTGTTGCTCCAGCTTAGACACACTCTGCTTCGACGGACGCAGCACATGGCCGCTTACCATCTTTTGCACCATTTCGTTCAATGCAGTAGGGCCCTTTCAGGGTTTATCTGTAGTACCCTTACTTTCTGGCTCTCTTGGGGGTTTTCCCACTTGGGTCTTCCTGGAGGTCGGCTCCAACGACACTTGCTTCTTCCCAGTTGATTTCTTGGGCTCCCTTCCCGGAGAAGATTATGTGGAGTAATGAGACAAGGCATACGAGCCCAAGGAGGCTCCCTCCAGCTCCCGGAGCCTGGCGCTCTTTTCGGCCCACTGTCTCTGGGCCCTCAGGGACATCCTGCTACAGTCATGGAAGATGTCTGGTCATGGTCCAGCCCCAGGCACAAGCAGCAATAGTTATGTCTGCCTGTGATGGACATAACTTTGCCACATTGGCAATCCTTGAAAGCCTGGGGTATTCGGAGCCATGGCAGCACTTAAAAGTGCTTTTGGAGGTTCACAGAAGTGAAGAAGAGATAAGATAAGGAGAAAAAAATATCAAGAAAAGCACGAGAGAGGAGATCACTTCTGGTAGCTATACGGGAACTGAGGCAATGCAGGCAGTTCTGTTTTTTCCCCGTATAATTCAGCCTACTTATCGATGGGAACATTTTTTTTCACAATGAAAATGTAAAGTATGTTGCATAGATCCATTAGAAACTACTTTAATACTTTTTGATTTGTATTTTTAGATAGCACAATGTGAAAAATGTACAAGGGAGTGAAGACTTTTGCAAGGAACTATGAATATTTTCTTACAAGTAATTAAGAGGACCAAATGTTTGATCTGATTATATGCTCTTCTTTTTATGGTATTAAGATTTTGCTAAATTTTGAGCAATATATTCATTATTTAGATATTAATAGAAACAGTAAAGATCCCAAGCCACATAAGCTCAGTTTGCATTTTCATTATAAAATACATTTCTCAAGGGTGATTGCAATTGTGATAACTTGCTTTGACCATCTATTTAGATGGAAAGGAGAATAAGAAATAAAAATGATGGTGGCTGCAGAGTATTAAGACTCATACACAGTTTAAATCTGCAGAAAAAGCTGTATGCAAAATTCTCTTATGTTCCAATTATACTTAATGAGCATGGTTAGTAACTAAAATGAAAAAAGAAACAGTGATGGTTGAAATACACATGATGGGATAGTATTACAAAATTGCTTATTTTTAGATCTCTGTCCTTATGTCCTTGTCAAAATGACATGGTATGCAACAGAATTTACAGATTTGTAGGAATCTGACAGGAACAATGATATGTATGCTTTGTTAATGGCCCGTGGAAATGTACTAGGATCAACTGGATTTGAATCAGGACCTAGAATTAAAAAAAGACTTTGTAATGCTGTGACAATTTCATAGAGACATCTAGCTTTCACATAAAGTCAGCCGTATCTTATCTGATAAAAAAAAATAATTTTCTAAAACTAATCTGTATGCCAATTATAACTGCTGTTATAGTTTTGTCTGGTTTTTTTTGTTTGTTTGTTTTTTACAAACACCACTGAACAATTTGATGGCCCTTTTTGTTTTCTTGTTCCAGAGTTTAAATGAAAGATATGAAAATGTCATCCATCTTAAAAAAAACAAAACCCTGAATGTCTTTTTTTTTTTTTAATTTGCAATGGATTTAAAATCTGAAATGGGCAAATGATGTCACTAGATATGACTTACCACAGAGATTGTATTTTATTTACTAACTAAAAAAGAATGAAAGAATGCTGATCAACCCAGAGCATAGGGGTTTCTGTTTCATTGTAATCGCATAGGAAGACAGAGTCATAATTACAGCAAACATTCCAGTAAGCTAACAAGTAAGATCCAACAATGGTTGATGCTTAGACAGCTATTTTTATATCTAAAAACACACAATCACTGATCTGAAGGAAAAGAAACAGCAACATTGCTGTTTCATGCTGACAATAACATTTAGCATTGTAACTATGCTTCAAGATTTACTGATCTCTCAAAAAATGTAAATACCATTCCAAGTAGGCAGATGAGGTTCAAAAAGTGTAGCGTAATACATTTTTGGCACAACAGGCAGATAAAACACACTGAGTAGATGTATTAGGTGATAGCAAGATAGGAAAAACTGCACAAAGTCAAGTGACAAATCACACATGGTATATATTAAATGAGGTGGAAACAATAAGCCTTCCCACTGTGATCCCTCTGTGGATAAGTTACTAAAGTCTTAGAAAAATAAATATAATACAGTTTATGCATATACATATCCTAAGAATTTAATCTGAGGTTTATGCTTCACTGTGGCAAAGCTACAATATTAAACATTGTTAAAAGCTGCCTGATAACTGGTTTGTGGTCAAAAAAAAGCAACAGAAGAAAAGTTTTGTCTGTTCTAGGATTTTTTTTTTTTTACACTGTGCTGTATTGTCTAGGCTTCTGTCCCATCTAATATTCCACAATAAAAAAAGAACAAGTTTGCTCACCTTAAAAGGTGTTTTCCGTAGATAGCAGATGAATTAGCCATGCTGTCTGGGACATCCTCCGTGCCACTAGGTGGCGGAGCTCTTAAAGCTGAAACAGATCTTTGACAGTGAGGCGCGCTTGCTTGCATGATCCCGCACTGAATACAGGCTGAAGTCTCCTCAGCCTGTATCAAAGCAAGACGAGATGTAAAGTGAAAAACTGTCCAGGGAGGTGGGAGGGTCAGCATGGCTAATTTATTTGCCATCTACAGAAAACACCGTTTACGGTGAGCAAACTTGTTCTTTTCCCGTAGATAAGCAGCATGAATTAGCCATGCTGTCTGGGAGTCCCCAGCTAATGTATTGAGCGCATATAGCCCATATCATGTGTCCATGATGCAACGAGGAAAAATGCGCTCGAGGCTTAGACCATCGTACACAGTTTTATAATGTTGCTGTTGTTGTGGTCCAGATATCTCCTACTCTAGAATTGTGTTTGTCCTGTGTGCGTCCTCCGCAGTCTGCCTGTTAACGCAATAGCGGGAGGTTAACAGATATAGCGAGGACCCTGGGTTTGTGTTGGAAATACCAGGATAGGTCCTTCATGGAGATGATCTAGTGAAATAAGTACAGTATGGACGTGGTGCGTGTTATAGGCTGTTGACAGGACCTCTGAACGCTGCTGATAGAGAGAATGCAGCTCAAGATCCAAGTCAAGAGTGTGAACTTGAAGATAGGGGGTCTCGGGCATTCGGATTAAAGGAGATGTAGAGCTGTGGGGCTCTGCCAGCAGATGGATTGTGACGTTGTGAAAAAGCGAATGTTCAGTTACAAACCAGCATATGGAGGGTAAGCTTGCCCTGGTAGGCTCAAGGTTTTGAGAAAAACCAGGAGGGCGATGGATTGGTTTATGTAGAAGTTGAAAGGCATCTGTGTGAAAAAGGTGGGCTGCATACATAGGGCAACCCTGTCATGGTGCAAATTTGACAGGGCGGTTAGCCTAACAGGGGTTGCAGCTCACTGACGTGCCTGGCGGAGGTGGAGGCAATCGAAAAGGTAGATTTCCAGTGAGGCAATATGAGGTGAGAAGTGTGTAGCAGTCCTTATAGTGGGAGCATGAATGTGCTCGGGCACATTGTTTATATCTGTTGCGACCGTCGCTGCCCGTCTCCACTCCACCCACCTTACCGCATTGGCGATTCCCACCGGGGTTGATGGAAGGCTGGCTGCCGCGGCGTCTGTCGACCTCGTCCGGTGTCCCCGGACCGGCCAGAGGCTGAAATCCACCATGTTGACCACCTGATGCCTAGGGGTGCGCGCGGCGCGGCCCCACCTCAAGTACCAGAAGTGGTGCGAACCTCAGGGGCGTCCCCCTGAGATGACGTCATCTGCTTCAGATATTTAAAGGTCTCTGAATTGCTAACTCGAGTTAGCAAGGAATGGCAACAGACTCACTACGTCTTTCCAAGCTACTCTGCCTCCTCGGACTTACCAGGAGTATCCGCTCCTCGGGGGCCTCGCTCTCTCTCTTACTTTGTAGGTTGCAGTCTGGAACCGGTACTCGCTCGAGGGCCCTCGTTCCCGGACTTCTTCAGAATTCACTTCTGCCTGGAAGTCATCGCTGCCTACTACATTTGTGAGTTACCATCGCACTCTCAGAGCTTTCCCTGGAACCAGGTACTCACTCCGAGGGCCTACTTCATTCCAGCTCCTGGGCTTCTTTGAGACATTGTGTGAGTGTTATCATCAGGTTCTGTTCATGAACTCTGCATATCCTGTCTACTCACTATATTTCAGTTTCTCTACAGCTCTGCCTCCAGGGATCGCTGTTCCAGCATCTGAGGGACTACAGCCCAGCTGGGCATTCCAGCTCACTACTGCCACCTCTGGTGGTTCAGTACACTGTCTAATAAAAGAACTAGTGCATGTCTGTCTCCTAACTCTGAGCCTGACCAGTGGTCCCTCTCGGGATCTTCCCCGGGGGCGTGGTCATCTGCCACCGGTCCAAGGACCACCCACAACTCTCCTAAATAACAATATCCCATGGAATTATTGGCTTTTGGGCTGAAACCGGAAACGTAAGACCCCGACCTGAACCTGGAAGTGAGTGGGTGCAGAGAGTGGATTCAGATTGAGAGGGAATGGCAAGGGTTATGGCATTGAGGTATGCCTTAACCGAAGCCGGTTAGAGAGCTCCGGTCAAGAAGATGGAGGAAGACTGGAGATGGTCTGGTGGACTGGCGAGCGGGTTTGCGCTGATAGCAAAGCACCCGAAGGTGCAACATGTTTTGGGGTTTTTTGGTAGTTTATGCGAAGGAGAATGTGTTCTGCAAAGAGACCAGAAGAACTCCAAGCTTAGGGGAAAAACCCCGACCTGGGATCTGAGTCATTCAATTTCAAGATGGGTGAAGCGGTGGAGCAATTACCGCTTGGGCGAGAAGGCTGTTTTCCAGAGGGATCGGTTGGTCAACGATAACTGAAATAGGGAGGAGTATCACGCCTGCTTGGTCTGACACTAGAGTGTTGAAAATTAGGTTTGCGATATCTGCGATGTAGTTTGGATTGTCCTGGGAAGGCCGGTAATGGGAGTAGGCTTCCTTCAGTCTACAAGGAACGTGACCTGTGATAGATGGTGCAGTTGGACAGCGGCAGCACAATAGGTCGAGTAAACTGTTCTGCTCAGATGCAAAGAGGTCGAGATGGGAAAAAAACCATATAGTGTGTCTTTCCATTCCTTTTTTTTTTGGGGGGGGGGGGGGGTTTGGGTTGACACCGCCTGAAAAGTACCTAGTGAGGGTATCAGACAGGTAAAACGTATGCCTAGAAATTACTAACTCCAGGTAGAAAAATAGGAATGCAGGGAGATGGATCTGCATCCTACTCATTCAAGGATTCCTACCACTGCTCTGCAGAGAATCCGGGACCTGACTGTCCTTTGTGAAGCAGAATGGGTAGTCGTCCAGGTAGGAAATATATCTGGATTCCATGTCGACGAAATGGTGCGCCCGTACCACCGTAAAACCCTTGGTGACAAACCTGTGGTGCAGAGAATCCATTCCTCATTGGGTATCTTCTGAGAGAACTAAGGTTCGGGTTGGAAGGAGACTATCGTACTCCTTGTCAAGGGGAGTAAGCTCCGGTGAAGGTGGGGTGGGGAGGGTACTATTGTGGGAGGAGATGGTTGAATTCCTATAGCAGAAGCCTGTAGTGTGAATTGCGGTGGGCCAGGCAGTCCAGGTGCGGTAAGAAAAGAAGTTGAGAGAGTGTACCCCCATACAACGCCGAGAGTAAAGGTCAATTGACCTGAGACAGAATGAAGCGGGAGAGCCTGTTTCCTACTAAAGGTGGTGGGAATATGGAGCCTTAGAAAAACTTTGATGGCTCATGGAGGCTGGCAGGGGGTTCAAGAACGCCACCGCCTCCCCTGCGAATGTGAAGGATGAAGTCGACACTAATGGGCCAGTCAATCTAATATGGTCAGTAAAGATGACAGATAGAACGCCATCCCGAAATATGATTTTTATGAATCATCTGCGGACAGAGACATGACCTTTACTTTCCATTTCCATAGGTGAGAAAGGTTGTTACCCATATGTAATTTTCGCTTAGTAATTTCTGAGTGGGGATTGAACCTTGGGTTTCGTGGTTCGGAGTCCATTGCTCTGACCGTTAGTTACTACTTACTACTTCCAACCAGAACCTCGATTGTTTTCACCAGTTTGTCAGCAATAAGAATGTCAGGAAGACAGGATGGTTCACCCATTTAATATCACAGCTGCGCTTGTCCGTAAGGAAGGTCAGCGACTAGCGGTCATGGCGTTGGTGATGGATTTCTCCAAAAATGTCTAAATCTTCATATCACTGAGGAAGGTATCGTGAAGCTTCTTCTATGTCATGTAGTGTTCAAAGCAGAGTGTCCTAGGACAGAGGCTTCAGAGAATGGAGACATGCGTGAAAGACTGCACCACACAAACCATGTGGTTCTCCATTGTCATATGCAGTATTGTGTATTGGAGCACCTTTCCATCGAAAGGATCGAGACATACTTTCCTTGCCAGGGGTATTGGATGAAGGCTAGATCTTTGTAAGTTCTTGACTTTTTTTTTTTTTAGGTCTACTTGATAGGAAGCCAGCCGTCCTCAGGAGAGAGATGCCTAGGGCTTAGTCCACACAGTAGGCAATGCCGTGGTGTACGGAATATTTTCAAAGGATTCCAAACATCTGCTTTGTGGGTTACGGACCTGACGAGTCCCTACATCGAGGTTGTGTCCCTCTTCTCTCAGGAAGTCAATGAGACGGATCTGCCAAAAGAGAGACCGGTCACACAATAGTTCAGCGGGGTGTGAGGGCTACCCCATGGAAAAACAAGTCCCTCAGATAGGAGTGCCCGGAGAAGATTGCTGCATGGGAAGATGGCAGAGGGGAGCCGGCAGTTGTAGAAGGCTGCCAGATGGCAACCGCGGGGTGAGCAAGCTTTTCATGGAATGGTCCTGGAGCCCTGAACCAAACTGGTGACTGAAGCACCCCCCTTTTTTCTTTGCTGACCGACACACTGGAAGAAAAGCTTGTGGGGCGCCCATGCCACAATCAATGATCCCTGGGTGGTTAGAGGCAGTGTGTGTGTGATGCGTCAGTGTTGGCACTGAACCGCTCAGTGGTCTGATGGCTTGCTTGCTGGTATTGTAGCGCAGAGCCAACTGTTCGTCGCTGGTGTGTTCTGCGTTGGTGCGCCACCAATTGGTTGAGCAACCGGCGGATGTGGCGGTGCACCTGTGGACACATCCAAGTATACATGGACACATCAATGTAGCTGCGAGAGTGTCTGCGAGCCCGCCTCGGTGCGCCGAATGACGCGTCCATATGCTGGTGCTTCAACAAGCTGATGCGTCGGTGGGCCAACACGATGCTGTCAACACAACTTCCGATATAGAGAGACGCTGCCCCCCCCCCCCCCCGAGCTCTCCTTGGCGCCAGCCTGGGCGAACCAGGAGGTCCACTGAGAAGGCTCGACATGAAGGTCCCGTAGCAGCTGGAGGGGGGGGGGGGGGTTGCCCAAAGAAGATTTATTCGCTTCTCCTAAGGGCAGTCAGTGATTCAATCCTGTTCCTGAAGTATATGTTTTCATCTGTAGTTTTTCCTGCTCTTTTTTCTTTTCTTTTTTGACAGAAAACAGTTGAGAAGGAGAGAGAGCGCTCTGCGTGCACTTAGTCATGCGGAAAAAAACGGACTGCGGAGACTTCAGGCAACGCAGGATCATGCAAGCGGGCGCGCCTCACTGTCAAAGAGCAGTTTCAACTTTGAGAGCTCCACCACCTAGAGGCACGGAGAACGTCCCTGACGGCATGGCTAATTCATGCTTCTTATCTACGGGAAAACTGTTAACTAGATTGCTAGGCTTCTTTCCCATCTAGTATTCTACAAGAAAAATCGGCTTATTTGACAAATTTTTTATACCGATATTAGTGGGGACATCATATCGGTTTACAACATAACTAAAGATTGGAAATGTACAAAGAACAGGTAATGGGGGGGGGGGGGACTCACATAGGAACAAGTAGATAGGAGATGCAAGAGGAACAATATGAGTAAACAGCACAGTAGCGTGGCAGTATTGCCCAAAACTTTATACATGTTCAGTTAGTGCTGGTAGTGGGGGGGCCAGGGGGGTTAAAGGGGGAGGCATTGTTGGGGTTAGCTTGCTTGAAGAGCCAAGTTTTTACGTTGGTCCTGAACTTGGAAGAGCAGGTCTCAAGCCGGAGGTTGTGGGGTAATGAGTTCCAGAGTGTGGGTCCGGCAATTGAGAGGGCTCGATCCCTCGTGGAGGTGAGGTGTGCCTTTTTTAGGGAAGGCACATGGAGGGTCCCATTGTTGGAGGCTCTGGTGGAGTGGTTAGATCGTATAGGGCGGAAGGGTTCATCAAGCCAATTTGAGTTGTGAGAGTGTATGGATTTGGGAATCACTGTCAGGGCTTTGTAAAGGATGGGTGAGGGGATCGGGAGCCAGTGCAAGTTTTTCAGGATAGGGGTGATGTGGTCATATTTATGGGCGTTGAAAACAGTTCTCGCTACAGCATTCTGTAGCATTTGGAGTGGCTTTAAGGAGGAGTAGGGGAGACCTAGGAAGAGTGCATTGCAGTAGTCCATTTTTGATGAGAGGGTAGCTTGAATGATGGTGCGGAAGTCAGCAGTGTGAAGTACTGGTTTTAGTTTTTTCATCACATTGAGTTTGAAAAAAACCTTCCTTAAGGATCAGGTTGATGTGTTTTTTTAGGTTCGGTTGTTGGTCAATCTGAACACTGAGGTTTCTAGCACAGGGCTGTGTAAGAAAGGCATTGCAGGCAGGGTCATTTGCAAGTGTGGGTTTGGGGGGTGAGTGTTGTGAGATAAGGAGCAGTTCTGTTCTGGAAGCGTTTAAGGCAGGGATGGGCAATTCCAGTCCTCGAGGGCCGCAAACCGGTCGGGTTTTCAGGATATCCCTAATGAATATGCACGAGAGAGATTTGCATGCACTCTGCCTCAGTCATATGTAAATCTTTTTCATGCATATTCATTAGGGATATCCTGAAAACCCAACCGGTTTGCAGCCCTCGAGGACCGGAATTGCCCACCCCTGGTTTAAGGCGAGGTGAAGGTCGGTGAGGAGTGTGATGGAGTCGAGGCAGTTTTTCCAGAAGTCCAGGGCGTTAGTCAGGGAGTCCTGATAGGTATGATGATTTGCACATCATCGGCATATAGGTAGAATTTGAGGCCAAGATCTGATAGGAGTTGGCAGAGGGGGGTAAGATATATATTAAAGAGGGAGGAGCCCTGGGGAACTCCTTGGGAGAGAGCATAGTGAGTGGATTCGGCATTGCCTATTTTGACTGAGTATTTTCTATTAGTAAGATAGGATGTAAACCATTGGAGTGCGGTGCCAGAGATGCCTATGCCAGCTAGGCGGGAGAGAAGGCAGTTGTGGCTTATAGTGTCAAAGGCAGCGGAGATGTCTAAGAGAGCCAGGATGTAGGAGTGTCCTTGGTCCATGCCTCTGAGGAGGAAGTCAGTAAGGGAAAGCAGAAGCGTTTCGATATTGAGATGCTTACAAAAGCCGAATTGGGAGGAATGCAGTATCTTATTGTCTTCCAAGTAGTCTGTTAGTTGGGTATGGACTACTTTCTCCATGATTTTAGAAATGAAGGGAAGATTGGAGATGGGTTGAAAGTTGGCTGGGTCCTTCGGGTCTAGGGAGGGGTTTTTTTTTAGCAAGGGTTTTACAACTGCATGCTTAAGAGGGTCAGGGACTAAACCAGATGAGAGGGAGCAGTTGATAATGTCCGCCAAGGGTTTGGCGATAGTGTCGGGTATGTTAAGGAGAGCTTTGATGGGGACTGTGTCAGAGGGGTGGGTGGCTGGTCTGATCTTTTTGAGGATCAAGACTATTTCCATGGAGGAGGTGAGGTCAAGGGAGTTGAGGGTAGCAGTAGTTGAACGAGGTCCCACAGGTGGGGGGATGGGGTTGGGGGCGAATCTGAGGAGTATGCTAGCTATTTTGTTATGAAAGTAGAGTGCCAGTTCTTCGCATTTGTTGCTTGCTTCATTGTCGGGGATGACTGGAGGGGCTGGCTTTGTGAGATTAGAGACGTAAGAGAAGAGGGCTTTTGGGTTATAGATGTAATCGTGAATTTTCTTGGCATAGAAATCACGTTTAGCATTAAGGGTAGTGGTTCTGTAGCAGTAGAGTGCAGATTTGAAGGAGGAGGTTTTTTGGGGAGATGGGTCTTTACGCCAGGCTCTTTCCTTTTGTCTAAGATCGTTTTTCATGCATTTTAGGTCAGTCGTGTACCACGGTTTTTGATCTTTGGCAGAGGGGTTCAACTCACGTACGGTGATGGGGCATAGCTTATTTGCAATGTCAAGGGTGATAGTGTTCCAGGAATTGATCGCGGCCTCGGGATCAGTGCATTTAAGGTTAGACAAGGAGTCGGTGAGGGCTGCAGTGAGCTCTTCACTAGGGCAGGGTTTTCTGAAAGTAATAGAGATGTTGGAGGTGGGATGATTAAGTGAGGGTGTCTCGATGGAGAACAAGGTTTTGATAATGGTGTAGTCTGACCAGGGGACTGTGGTACAGGAGGGAGTGTTGGGAGAGATGATGCAGGAATTGATGAATAATAGGTCCAGGGTGTGACCAGCCTTATGAGTAGGGGAGGCGATAATTTGTTTGTATCCCATGGCATCTAGGGAGTTGAGAAAGGCTTCGCAGGATGAGGAGAGGGGATATGCATCAACGTGGAGATTGAAGTCTCCTAGAATGATGGCGGGGGCTTCAATGTTGATGTTTTCAGAGATGAATTCGATGAGGGGAGATGGGTTGTGTTCTAAGAGGCCAGGGGGGGCATAGACCAGGCAGACCTGTAGTTCATGTGATTTATATAGCCCGATCTCTAATCTGGGAGGGGGTTTGATGTTGATGGGTTTGAGCTTTATATGCTTTCTAGCTGCTAGGAGTAGGCCTCCACCCCATTTCTTAGGTCTTGGGGTATTGAAGATATCTTAAGAATGGTTGGGAAGCTGATTGTGTCTGAGTCCTTGAGCCAGGTCTCAGTGATGGCGCAGACGTCAAGCTTCGAGTCAGAAAGGAGGTCATTAAGGATTACAGTTTTTTTTAGAGAGGGATTGGGCGTTGAAGAGAATCATGGAAAAGGTTGTGAGTCCTATGAGTTGGGTGAATGGGGAGAAGTGACTTATGATGGGCAGGAAAGTAGTGGGGGGTAGGGCGGGGTGTTCTACAGGCGGGATAGAAAATCTTGCATGGCTAGCCACTGTGTGGCGGCGGGGAGGAGTGTCTGAAGTGCAATGGGGGTTTGGGACAGGCTAGGGAAAAAGGGCAGGGGAGAGGGGGTGGGTGGCGCAAATTCTAAACAAAGCGGCAAGATACAAAAGGGTCAGCACAAAGGGGCACACTAAGGGGCAGGCCCCTTAGTTGCGCTCCTTTGGCGTGAGACGCCTGGCACAAGACACCAGAGAAAGTTTGTGTACTTTTAAGTTCCTCCCGGACAGGAAGTGAGGTGCGCCGTGGAGGCGGTCCTTGCTTCCTCTCTGGGCCGGGTGCAGGTAGGCCACGGCTCGGACCCCGGTTGTTTATTTTATTTATTTATTTTTATATACCAACATTCGTATAAAACAATCACATCAGTTGTTGACTATATTGCTCAATTGTAGCATGTAGCAAAAACAGACCCATATTGAAAGCATATAAATATTAAGTGTTAAAGAAATGGAAATGACAGACATGCTTTACAAAGCATGCTTGCTGATCATTACAATGAAACAGACTGGTAGGGTCATTACCTAAAAACATGTCAGACGTGAATAAACTCACCTGGAATAAATCCATTTAGGTCAGGCTGAATAGTTTTAAACTGATTTACATAATACTGCCTTTGTTCATCTGTTATCTTCCAGGGATCATCATAACTATTGGATTGTCTACGAATTTCAGTGGCAGTTGCGGCAGATGCCACAGTTCGTACTGTTGTCTGGTCCTGTAATAAGAATATAAGAACATACACTGATGTATTTGTTAGTTTTTAACTTACCGTATTTTTCGCTCCATAAGACGCACTTTTTTTCCCCCAAAAGTGGGGGGAAAATGTATGTGCGTCTTATGGAGCGAATATAAAAAAAAAAACAAACAAAAATCTAACAACCCCCCCCTCCTGACTCCCCCAAGACCTGCCGACTTAATTTACTGCAACCCCCCACCCTCCTGACCCCATCCCCCCCAAGACCTGCCAAACGTCCCTGGTTGTCCAGCGGGGGTCCAGGAGCGGTCCGGGAACGATCTCCTCGGCTTCGGCCGTCGGCTGCCAGTAAACAAAATGGCGCCGACGGCCCTTTGCCCTCACTATGTCACTGAGACCGACCAATAGCAGCGGTCGGTCCCAGTGACATAGTGAGGGCAAAGGGCCGTCGGCGCCATTTTGATTACTGGCAGCCGACGGCCCACGCCCAGGAGATCGTTCCCGGACCGCTCCTGGACCCCCGCTGGACCACCAGGGATGTTTGGCAGGTCTTTGGGGGGGGGGGTCAGGAGGGTGGGGGTTTGCAGTAAATTAAGTCAGCAGGTCTTGGGGGAGTCAGGAGGGTGGGGGGTTGTAGTAAATTAAGTCGGCAGGTCTTGGGGGGGTCAGGAGGGTGGGGGATTGCAGTAAATTAAGTCGGCAGGTCTTGGGGGGGTCAGGAGGGTGGGGGGTTGCAGTAAATTAAGTCGGCAGGTCTTGGGGGGGGTCAGGAGGGTGGGGGTTGTTAATTTAAAGGGTTGGGATGGGGGTTTTTTTTGGGGGGGGGGAGGGGTTCCCAGAGAAAGAAACGTTTTCTGATCTGGGGAGTGGACCGAAATGGCCCTCCCCAGACCCGAAAACAAAATGGGGAGAAAAAAAAAGCTATGCACTCCCCTAATTTGCTCCATAAGACGCCCAGACGCAGAGCCGGTTTAGCACAATTTTTTTTTTTTATTATTTTCCCCCTCTGAATCCTAGGTGCGTCTTATGATCAGGTGCGTCTTATGGAGCGAAAAATACGGTATTTATGTTTCTCTTGCACCCCAGCCCAGCCTGTTTTGGACATGTGGGTAATAAATAAATATTAAGTTGCCATATTGGGTCAGCCAAGGATCCATCAAGCTTAGCATCCTTGACCAATCAAGGATACAAATACCTGGCAAATATCCAATTATTAAATAAATCCCATGCTAATAATGCCGGTAATAAGCAGTAGCTATTCCCTAAATCAACTTGATTCATACCAGTTTATGGACTTCTCTTCCAAGAACTTGTCCAAACCTTTTTTTAAACCCAATAAAGTTAACTGCTTTAACTACATCCTCTGGCAAAGAATTCCAGAGCTTAATTATGCATTGGATGAACAAGAATTTTCTTTGATGAGTTAAATGTGCTAATTGCTAACTTCATGGCACGTCTCCATAGTCCTTGTATTATCTGAAAGAGTAAACAACTGATTTACATTAACCTGTTCTAGTCCTCGTTTATAGACCCCCATCATATTCCCCCCTCAGCCATCTCTTCTCCAAGTTAAACAGCCACCTCTTTAGTCTTTCTTGGTAGGGGAGCGGTTCCATCCCCTTTATCATATCTTGGTTACCCTTCTCTGTACTTTCTCCAGTGCACACTTTTTTTTTTTGAGATGTGGCTACCAGAATTGAACACAGTACTCAAAGGGTGGTTTCAACATGGAGCAATACAGAGTTATTATGATATTCTACGTTTTATTCACCATTCCCTCCCTAATAGTTCCTAACATTCTGCTTACCTTCTTGACTGCTGAAGCATACTGAACCAACAATTTCAATGAATTTTCCACTATGACACCTAGGTCTTTTCATAGGTGGTAGCTCCTAATATGGAACCTAACATCATGTAACTACAGCATGGGTTACTTTTCCCTATGTGCATCACTTTGCACTTGTCCACATTAAATTTCATCTGCCATTTGGATGCCTAGACTTGCAGGGTGCTCCTGCAATTTATCAAAATCTGCTTGTAATTTAACAACCCTGAATAATTTTGTCTCATCTATAAATCTGATCTCACTTGTCTATCCCCTTTCTAGATCTTTTATAAATATATTAAAAAGTACCAGTCCAAGTACAGATCCCTAAAGCATTTCAACCAGGGAAAACTGACCATTTAATTCTAATTTGTTTCCTATCTTTTAGCTAGTTTACAGTCCACAAAAGGACATTCCCTATCTCATGACTTTTTAATTTTCTTAGGAGTCTTTCATGGGGGGAAACTGTCAAATGCCTTCTGAAAATCAAAATATACATCAGCTCAACTTTATCCATGTTTATTAACCTCTTAAGGAAAAAAAAAAAAAGTAGCAGCTTGTGAGGCAAGAGTTCCCTTGGGTAAATCCATGCTGGCTGTATCCCATTAAACCATGTCTATCCATGTGTTCCTTGATTTTGTTCTTTAAAATAAGTTTCCACAATTTTTCCCGGCACTGAAATCAGGCTCACCAATCTATAGTTTTCTGGTCACCCCTGGAGCTCTTTTAAAATATTACATTGGCCACCCTCCAATCATCAGGTACAATGGACAATTTTAATAAGACATTTTTGAGTTTACAGAACCCGGAGTGTTACCATCTGATCCGGGCAATTTGCTACTCTTCAGTTTGGCAATTTGGCCTACTACATCTTCCAGGTTCACTGTGATTTGGTTCATTTCATCTCAATCATTAACCTTAAGTCACTGGAACAAGTATCACCCCAACATCCTAATTAGTAAACACCGAAGCAAAGAATTAATTTAGTCTTTCCGCATTGGCTTTACCTTCCTAAGTGCCGCTTTAACCCCTCGATCATTTAACCGTCCAACCGACTCCCTTGCAGGCTTCCTGCTTCAGATATATTTTTTAAAGTTTTTTTTATTATGAGTTTTTGCCTCTATGGCCAGCTTTTTTTCAAATTCTCTCAGCCTCACT